>NC_056513.1:9987079-10016131 GCF_014905685.2 Nematolebias whitei | reverse complement strand
CATCCATCAAATATACATCATCCAATATTCATCAAACATCCATTCAATATCCATCAAATATACATGATCCAACGTTCATCCAACATCCATAAAACATTCATCCAACATTCATCTAACATCTTTTAAATATACGTCATCCAACATTTATCTAACATTCATGAATTATACATTGTCCAAGATACATCCGGCATTCATCCAACTCTCAACATCCAACAAACATCTAACATTCAACCAACATCCTTAAATTATACATCATCCAACATTCATCCAGCATACAGCCAACATTAATCATCCAACAAATATCCAACTGTAGCATGGAGGTATGCTCCCCTGACTATGACCTCTGGCCTTTAGGTTGTCTACCAGACTCACCATGAACTGTTTTCTTTAAAGTTGCTCTAAACTTGAATAATGTCTCATGTTTTCACACATTCACTGTCCTTGGACTGAGAGTCAGCTACAATCTGACTAATGTTTACTTTTTTCTTTATGCTGTTACGAAAGAAAAAAAACTAAATCATTAATGAAATTTGTTTTTATTTGATTATGGCAAGTGTGAACATGAATAATGTTGATTAGTGTTTGCAATTATAATGAAATCATGTGAAATTATATAATTCAACTGAATTCAATTAAGTTTATTTCTCTAGCGCCAAGTCCAACAGAAGTCGTCTCAGTGCACTGAACAAAAACATTCACATACATTATAAAGGACAATTAGTAAAAGTTAAATATCTAAGAAAGCAGCAGATTGTCTTGACTCTTCACTTCGTCACAGTCTCCCATCCTGAACAAGCACAAAGGAGACAGTGGAAAGGGGAAAACTCCCTTTTAACAGGACGAAACCTCCAGCAGAACCAGGCTCAGGACAAGCAACCATCTGCTTTGACTGGCTGGGGTTTGAGAGGACAGGAAGGAGAAACAAACACAGAACAACAAGTCCAGCTGTAATTTCTATAGGAGGAAAGACAAAAAAAGTGTTAGGATAGAAATAATTACAAATACATACAAGTAGAGTAGAGCAAGTATAGACAGCAGCAAAGACAGGAAATGTGGTCAGTTTGTCCTCCAGCAGTCTAAGCCTTCACATCAATGTGAAGAAGACAAAGGAGATGATTGTGGACTTCAGAAGGAATAAAAACACCTACACCCCCCTGAACATAAGAGGATCTGCGGTGGAAGTGGTCTCCAGCTACAAGTACTTGGGTGTACACATGAATGACAACCTCAGCTGGAGCAACAACACCACCAGCCTGATCAAGAAAGCTCATCAGAGACTCTACTTCCTCAGACGGCTGAGGCGAGCTGGTCTGGGAAGCTCAGTCCTCACCTCCTTCTACAGGTGTGCAGTGGAGAGCATCCTGTGCTCGAGCATCAATGTGTGGCATGGAGGCTGCACAGCTGCAGAAAGAAAAGCTTTGCAGAGAGTGGTGAAGGCTGCACAGAAATCTGTTGGAATCAGTCTCCCCACCATCACAGACATCTACACCTCCAGATGCAGGAAGAGGGCCACCTGCATCATGAATGACCCCACCCACCCAGCACACACACTTTTTGCCCCACTCCCCTCAGGAAGGAGGTTAAGGAGCATTAAGTGTAGAACCACTAGACTGAGGAACAGCTTCTACCCTGAGGCTGTTAGACTCATGAATATCTAACTAGAATAATCACTGTGAAAAACCATATCATGTTGCTGCTGATCTGTTTCATGTTGCTGCTGATCTGTTTCAATGTTGATGTGTTCATGCGTGCACATCTGCTCACATACTCATGTTCATGTTTGTGCTGATGTTCAATGTTTTATGTTATGAGTGCTTAGTGTATATTTAGTTGATGTTTTTCTTAGTTCATATCTTAGATGTTATTACTGTTTTTCTTAGACATTTTATTGTTGGATGTAACTGGGACCCTGTGTACATAATTTTGTTCCACCACATGTACCACATGAGGTGCGAATGACAATAAAGAAACTCTGACTCTGACTATATCAGCATACCTAAGGGATAGCTTAGGAAACCCAAGCCAACCATAACTACAGGATTTATGAAAAAGGAAAGACTAAGCCTAATCTTAAAAGTAGACAAGGTGTCAGCCTCACGGACAGAAACTGGAAGTTGGTTCCACAAGAAGAGCCTGATGATGGAAAGCTCTGCCTCCCATTCTGCTTTTGGAAACTCTGGGAACCACAAGTAAACCTGGAGGCTGAGATTGAATTGCTCTGTTGGGAAAATATGGAACAATAGTTTGTTGAGAGCGTTGTAGGTTAGAAGGAAAATTTTGAATTCTATTCTGAATTTGACAGGGAGCCAATGGAGAGAAGCTAAAACTGGATAAATATGGTCTCTCCTGGCAACTCGCATTAAAACTCTGGCAGCAGCATTTTGGACCAACTGAAGACTTTTCAAAAAAAGTTTTTGGACACTCAGTTAATAAATAATTGCAATAGTCCAGCCTAGACATGATAAATGCATGGACCAGTTTTTCTGCATCATTTTTGGACAAGATGTTTCTAATCTTAGTGATATTGTGCAGGTGGAGGAAATAGCTTCTGATAATTTTTTTATGTGGGGGTTTAAAAGACATATCCTGATCTAAAATAACACCAAGGTTTTTAACTTTAGAGCTGGAGGCCAGATTTATGCCATCCAGTTTTTTGTATTGAAGATTTTTGAATCCAGAGGAAGTGAAAAGCTGCAAAGTTTATTCCTAAGATGCTCAGGTCCAGAAACCACAACCTCTGTCTTGTCTGAGTTTAAAAGCAGAAAATTAAGAGTCATCCAGGTTTTTATGTCTTTAAAACATGCTTGTAATTGTAGCATGAAGATGTGCTCCCCTCACTATGACTCTTGACCCTTGGGTTGTCTTCTACACTCACCATGAGTGCTCTAAACTTGAATGTCTGGTGTTTTTTCCTGATATTCACTGTCCTTGGACAGTGAGGATTTGTGTTTTTCTTGTCTGTCTCCCTCTTCTGGTCTGTCTTAGCTCCTGCATTCCCAGATGTTCTGATTGTCTGTCACAGGAGTTTGTCCTTGTCTGTAATTAGTGTGTGGGTATATAAGTCTGCATCTTTGTGTGCCTCCTTGTCTGGGTATTGTTCTCTGATATATCATCTTACGCCTGCATTCCTCCCTCCATATCTCCTACCATGTAAGTTTTTACTGCCATGCCCACACTTTGTTTTTGTTAAATAAACATTTTAGTTATTTAATCCTCCGTGTTCTCTGACTCCTGCCTGCGCTTGGGTTTGACCTGCTCCAGATTGTAACATGGACTAGTCAGCTAAAATCTGACTAATGTTGACCTTTATTTTTCCTATGCTTTTTTTTTAATCAATGTATTTTTTAATACAAACACAATAGAACAGAACATTAAAAAAAGAAACCCTCCCTCCCCTATCTGCCCACACCAGATCAGTCACACATACATAAATGTCTTTATAAAGGTATTTAAATATTTTCAACATATGCACAAAAGGTTGCCTGGTGTCCCAAAATCTTTTTTGCAGAACCTTTCAGGGTACTTTTGATTTTTTCCAGATGAATGTGATGCATGCTTCCCTTATCCAGTATTCATATGATGGGGGGTGTGGGGCCTTCCAATTGTACAAAATGAGCCTACTGGCCAGAACAGAGTCAAAAGCAATCACATCCTTGTCGTACTTGTTGGAGGACGTATCCAAAGGGGCCACCCCAAACAGTGAGATGAGTGGTGATGTGTGTACAGTTTTGCCACATATCACAGAGAAGGTGTCAAAAATAGATCAAAAGTCTGCAGTTTGGGACAAGTCCAGAATATATGTAAGAGTGTAGCTGGAGTTTGTTTATGATTACATGCAGGAACCAGCTGCTCAAAAGAGGCAAATCTTCCATCAACAAGTTACATAGCGAATGCACTCCCCTCAAGACCCAGGTGTCAAAAGCTGGATCAGCCAAGAAGGGGTCTCTGCAGGCAAATTCGGAAGGCGTATCTGGGCGCTCATATCTGATTGGACTATAGGAAAGTAGGCGTATCTAGGCACTCATATCTGATTGGACGATAGGAAAATGGGCGTTTCTGGCCGGCCGGATCTGATTGGACGATAGAAAAATGGGCGTGTCTGGACGGCCACATCTGATTGGACGATAGAAAAATGGGCGTGTCTGGACGGCCACATCTGATTGGACGATAGAAAAAAAAAGGCTGAACGATAGAAAAAAAAAGGCTGAACGATAAAATGCCGTAACCACAGACACATGATGTCTAAAAACAAGGCGTTATTGGCAGATTGTGTTAACCACAGGCATATTATGTCTATGGTGTTAACCGGTTCGACATTAGCGGCGTCTCGGTTCGACATCGCTCCAGTATACTGCCGCGGCGTCTCCATAACTTCTTTTTTCGACTCTCTTAACACAGAACTTCCGGTTACATTTCAAAATAAGAGCAACATAACTGGGTAGTGGGGAGAGCTAAATGTTAGGTTTTTTTTAATACCTAGCCATAACATTAAAAAAACAAATTCCATTTTGGTTGTTGAAAAATGTGAACAAAGTTACAATCGATTCATAAAGAAAGAAACATATTAACGATACTTAAACTGGCCTTGGGACAAAGGAGGTTTCCTTTAACTTCACATTTTCTTGTTCAACCTGCAGTCACTGCAGATGAGTGATTCTCAGGTTCTGTCAGATTTCTGCACCTGGAGCAGGTATTCTGTTTACTGGTTAACTTCCTCAGCTGTCTCACATTTTAAAGGTCAACCCTACTCCATGTTTCAGTAGAAAACCAGCACATTTAGGAGTCAGTACATAACCAGACTTTTGGCCCTCACACCTATACCCAGTTGCTTATGCTGCATGATGAGATCAGATTTATCCATATTTTAGAAATTACATTTAGCTTAGTCGACAAAACAATACAAATGAAGACTGTCTGTCTTAAAAAAACCTCTTGGTTTTGCAGTAAGCAGCCTGATTTCAAACGGACATCTTGGCCAAAGGTAAAATAAAAATCTTTGTGTTCTCAGAAAAGTTGTTTCAGGACCTCCAATAAACTTATGTACACATCAAAGCACACAAGACAGATTCAGGAATTCTCTTTGTTTTCCAGATTTCACATTTGTTATTACCTTAAAACATACTCAGACAACATTTGATGCATCATTGAATTTTTTTTATTGTGTTTATTGGGACATCCATTTTTAGAAGTCATCGTAGCATCTGTTGGAAACACAAACCATGGCACAGTTAGGGTGTTGCTAGTTGTTACTTAATCCTGGATTGGATTTTAAAGTTAATTTTGATATTTTTTTCACAAGAAAAAAAAAGTTGATTTCCTAAAGTTTAACTATAAATGAAGGAATTTGTGCATTCAGGTAATTGAAAATTAAGTAATTTCTCTAACATCAAACCCATTTTAGCCACTGAGCCATACCAAACACCCATAATCTATTCTTGAATGAATTATTGACTATTATTGACAAATTACAGACTTTTTATTGAATAAGTTATTACTCATTATTGAGTAATGAAAGTCAACATCAGATGTTGGTCAACATTGTTGGGCAACATCTTGGGGTCTTCTAGAGTCAGTCTGAAGTGAGAGTGGTCCCTGACATGGCAGAAAGACATAGATATAATTAACAGCTTTTATTTATTTATTTTTCAGCTAATAACAACTTTTATGTATTTTTTTTTTTTCATATTTTTCAGTTATACACAGCTTTTAAATATTTATTTTTCAAGTATTAAGAACTTTTATTTTCAGCTTTTATTTTGAAAAGGAGCCGAGTGGAGGCTCACGTTACCTCAGTGCGTTACGACAACAACGAGAGAACGGTCGAAACTATCGTGACCTAGAATAAACGTACTTCAATAAAATGCATAAGTGAAAACATAACATACTTTATAAGTACAATAAACCATATTTCTTTGTCAAATATCGCAAAGAAACGTTACCTCATCAATGACTCGTGACTTTGAGGGTTACCCACAGCCAATCAGTGTTCGCCGCCGACAAACGCCTATTAAATACTGTTAGCCAATCAGTGTTCGCCGTCCATAAACGCCTATTCGCCAGAAACGCCCACTTTTGGTCTGCAGAGACCCCCTTCTCGGATCAGCTACCAAGGGAGTAAACATGATTATTTGACACATGTGCCAGAAACAGTGACTCTGTAGAATTACTGAAAATGCTCTCCTGAACTGATTCCAAATCTTAGGTTGATAATGACTGTTTAAAAGGCAACTGAGACCAGATTACCACAGAGGGGGAATTGGACCTAACTGTGGCCCTCTCCAAATCCACCCAACTGGGAGGAGGAGTATCCTTGTCCAACCAGAACAATAGAGCTCTGGTATTAGCTGCCCAATAATAGTGCATAAAATTAGGAAGTGACATGCCTCCAAGCCTGCGGGGCATATGCAAGACCTTCCTGGCTATCCGTGGATGCTTTTTATTCCAAATAAACACTAATCGCTGGCAGTTCAGATTGGAGAATAATGATTTAGTAAGGAAGATTACAGGTTCTGAAACAGATATAGAAATTTAGGCGGAATATTCGTTTTTACAGAGTCTGTTCTACCCCCCAGTGTGAGGTAGAGTTTGCCATCTAACAATGTCCTGCTTAAGGTTTACCATGAGAGGTAGATAATTTGCTTTATAGAGGATTTTATGATCTCAAGTTACCCAAATGCCAAGGTATTTACATTTTTTAAACTAATTTAAAATTTACATTGTCTAAGATTCTCTTTTCTATAGAGGTCACAGGCATCCGCTTGCTCTTTTGAAGATTAACCATATAGCCAGACATTTTCCTGAATTTTTAAAGCAAAGTAAGTAATTCAGGAATTCAAAAAACGTTCAATACAAAAACAACTGGACTTTATTTGTTATCATGTCCTGGATGACTGAGAATCTTCACCAGCGTAATTCAGGAATGCTAATAGAAGGGTCTGATAAATACAAAAGCATGTCATCGGCATATGAAGAAACTTTGTACTCTGTGCCTAATGGATTTATCCCTTTAATGGTGGGTTTATGCTGTAAAGCCACAGCTAGAGGTTCCATTGCTAATGCAAAAAGAAGCGGTGAGAGCGGGAACCTCTGTCTTGTATTGTGTTGCAATCGAAGTTGTTAGACATGTTACAGTTAGTGCGGGCTGCCGCCATTGGGGAGGTATATATCAACCTCACCCATGATATGAATTGGGACCAAATTTTAATAACTTTAAAGTCTCGAAACTATAATTCCACCCGGTCAAATGCCTTCTCAGCATCCAGTGAGAGAATGATTTCATCACAGGTGTGATTGGGTGAACTGGGAGTGTACAACACACCGAGCAGCCACCTAACATTGAAGAAAGCCTGATGGTTTTTAACAAACCCCGTCTGGTCAGGTGGGACAATTGTGGGGACCACCTGATCAAGTCGTTTTGCCAGGACTTTTTCAAGGATTTTTACCTCCGTATTTAAAACCAAGATAGGTCGATATGAGTCGCAATTTAGAGGATCTTTGTCCTTCTGAGATAGAAGTGAGATTATAGCTTGACGCATGAACAGTGGAAATATTTGTGTGCCAAGTAACTTTTCAAACACAGACATTAGTAAAGGTGAAAGTAAATTTGAAAATTTCTTAAAAATCTCAGATGGGAAGCCATCTGGTCCTGGGGATTTCCCATTTTGCATATCGTTGATTGTAGAGTTTATCTCTGCTACAGAGAACTCCTTCAAATATTTAGTGAGATCAAGTTTCACTGAGGGAAGTTTAACATCTTTAAAAAAGTTATTTAAGTCCAATAGGCTAGCTGATGCCTCTTCATATACAATGATTAGTTAAATTTTCTAAAACTTGTTAATCTCAGCATTGTTGTGACATGCAGTTCCTTGGTCGTTATTTATTATTGGAATAGTATGGTTGGCTGTCGCCATAGCTGATACACGAGCAAATGCCCAGCCCTTTCACCGTGTTCATAGTAACCATGTATGGATTTAGAAATTAAATATTCTGCCTGCTAAGTGGACAAATTATTAAATTCAGTTTGACGTAACAAACATGCTTTCATTAGCTCTTGTGAGGGGAAGTGGCTATATTTTCTGTCTAATTGTAATATTTCATCCGTTAGCTGTCTTACCTGCACCAAACCCTTCTTTTTATTTGCACAGTAAAAAATTATTAGATCCCTCAGGTAGGTCTTTAATGCCACCCAGACAGTACAGAGTGGCATCCATGGTGTTTGGTTATTCTTCAAGAAATTCTTCAATTTCATATGTCAGTCAGGTATGAGACAGGGGTGGGTTTATACTGGACCAGCCTGTTGGGATTTTTTTTTTCTTCTATCAGGTATTGGCTTGTGAGAACTTTGTATGCAAATACCATACTACTGTTAAACTATGACCAGAATTAAGGATGTTAGACCCTAATGGATGTCCAGTTAACTGTGTAAGCTGGAATGTGAAATCCCTTAATAGTTCAGTAAAATTCGGGAAAATTTCTGACCCCATAACTGATCCATAGCACACCCATGTTTCTGCCTATAATATTGCCCGCCATATGTGAAGTAGGTTGACTGCAGGCACAGTTTCAAGAAACTGTGTTGCTATGTGGAAAGCGTGGTCCTGCTGTTCAGAGTGGTGTCTGATTTTAACCTTAAACTGAGCACCTCTACTGCCTCAGCAACAGGAATGCTCGTAAAGAGTGATGTAACGTCAAAAGAGACCATTGTTTCTTCAATCTCCATGATTATATCCCTCACCTTATCCACAAAGTCCATGGTGTTCTGTATGTGATGTTCTGAGCTACCAACAAAATAATAATATAATAATGTGTTATGTATTGTCATCATTGTATGTTCCCATACAATGGCGAAATTGGCTCTCTGCTTTTGGCCCATCTGCCGCCGGGTGGGGCGATGGGCGGCTGTGGGGGACACCCAGGGGGCAGCTGGGGATGGGGTGTCCTGCTCAGAGACACCACGAGATGTGCAATGACCGGGGAAGAAAATTAATCCTTGATTGATTAATTATTGTTTAGATTGTTCAGTATTGTTTTAGTAATTACTTTACTACTTTTCAACAAGTTATTCTAAAAAATATTATCCTTTATGTTGTTTGATTTTGTTTATTATTGTTGATGATTCTTAGTTTGATTAATTATTTTGTAATAAAACCTCAAAGATAATTTTGGTCTCTTCATTTGGATGAATATTAATTTGTTATGGTATAGAATTAACTGTAATTAACAGATTCTATATGTTACCCTTCTTCCTCCATCACTGGCATATGCTACATTTTATGGTGCCCCACGTGAGGCCATTCTGTATCATTAGACAGTAGCCTTCAGCTGATACCAGTTGATACAGAGAGTAAAAAAGTGTCATGGTGAGACAGAAGCTGTTTCAGAGTTTGTGTCTGCTGTGTGTGTTCTACCACAGTCTTGGGAGGGCCATTCCTCAAATGGCTGACATCAGTATGGTCCTCTGACTCAGACTGATCAATGTCCAAGTTCTCTGCAACCTCCAGCTTCTCACAACGTTGATCAATTTCCCGTGGTAAAGAGATTGGCAGAGGTTCACGTACCTATGCTCACATCATAAGGCTTCGAAAGCAGAGCAGAGTTGAGTCTGTCAAGAAAACCTTTCCTGATAAGAAGAAAAATAAAATGAATGTCTAAGATACACACTAGGTGAACCAAGGTTATCAGACCAATGGTGACATATATCAATGCCAGTGAAGATAGAGTTGACTCACCTGCAGAACATGGTTTTATTTTTAGTGAGTAAGACTGAAGTTTTTGCTCTTTGCATGGGTCACAGCAAGACATAAGCTCTCAAACAGATCAACTGACACGATTGTGATGTCTGCACCAGTGTCGAGAAGTGCTTCATGCATCAATATGTCTTCAAAAATCAATGATAACTAAAACTTCTTTGCAATACCTTTCTTGGTCAGATGACCAAGAAATTGCAGGACTGGGGGTTCAACCTGGATTGCAGGATCTTCCTCAGCTGAGGACTGGTCCTCTGGATCCATCACCACAACCAAAACTGTACTTGACTGGTTCAAGTCGACAGTTTTTGGTGGTCGGCTTGCGTGTAGAGCTTCCTTGTTCTCCCTCCTGACGAGTGGGGAAGAGACTGACATAGTATCTGTGGGAGGACCTGATTTCTCTGCCACTGTGGTGATTGAAAGAACATTTTAACCCCATTGTTGTCCTTTTAGTGTTAGCTTATCCATAAGCTAACCCTGCTCTGCATGCTCTGTTGTGAACTTGTTTATTGGATGTTTTGGGGAAGATTCGCTGTGACTACGTGCCGCGATTAATCTGGATGTTTTGATATTCTGTCGTAGGTTTTAAGAGTTGGATTGTGAAAGTCTTTTCCCCTCTCCCACAGGAAGTTGCTAAAGGTATCTCCAACTTGTCAAAAGTTATAAAGATATTGTTTTCATACATTTCATACAAGTTTCAGTCTGGGTGGATTCATTGGTTCAGTTGTTATCATATTGCTATTTTGTTGAACAAAGAGCTGATTTTCTTTGTATTTGTTTTTCTTGTGTGAAACTGGACCAAATTTAAACCATTAGCTTTGAGACTAACATTGCTAATGTCAACTTCCAGTTGCTTACCCACGGAAGGGCGCTATAGTCTGTTGGTGGTTGAAATAAGCAACTACACCTGCACGCGCAGTTTGATTTCAGGATCAAAACTTTCATGCAAAATCAGTCTAAATAAGGATACAAACTGCGTCAAACCACATCTGTTTTAAAATATAAAGCTATAAACATGGATTAATAAAAAAAAATTCCTATCCAAAAGTATTATTCTGAATAAGAATAAGAGGGCCGCGCTTTCAGCAGCAGCTTCGTGCACTCCGTCCATCTTTCGGACAGCTGTACGTACATGTTCTCGTTGTATCTCGGTGCAATGATAATAAAGCTTATTCTGATTCTGATTAATTAAAATTCTTTTCAGAAGGGTTTTATCACTGATTTAAAAAAAAATCCAGAATGTTTCAGTGGTGCTTGAAATTTTTTGAACTCTTTAGAATTTTCTATATTTTTGCATAAATATGACCTAAATCATCAAATTTTCATCAAATTTTCATTGAATATGTTTTAGGTCATATTTATGCAGAAATACAGAAATTTCTAAAGTCTTCACAAACTTTCAAACAAAGCACCACTGTAAAATCTGTCTAATCACAGAGAGCAATACGGGAAGGAAAATCTATCAAAACACTATCAAAATGACTGAGAAACAAGAAATCTCTGATCAGTGTAGCTCAGATAAGAGCTGCAAAACTCAGTGAGAACAGAATCTCACTGCCTGATCAATTTGAGTACTTAGATAGATCTTTACACAAGCTGACAAGAGGTATGCACAAAAGATTTCAAGAGAAAATCGAAGATGATTCTCTTGGAGAACTTGAGGATAAAACAAAGGATTTATCCACAGACATTTTGCAAGGCAAGGTGAAAAATGAAGATGTCAGAAATAACTTGGTTATTTTGCCTTTATTCTTGCAAAGGGACTTGAAATGACAAATGGTGTATGTGTATGGTATAGCTGACAAAGGATTGAAAATGTGTTCACTCGATAACGTATGGTTATATAAAGACATTGAGACTCTAGGCTTGTCCTGAGCCTGGTTCTGCTAAAGGTTTCTTCCTCATGGGGAGTTTTTCCTTTCCATTGTTGCCTTTGTGCTTGCTCAAGATGAGAGTTCTGTGATGGAGTTATATTCAAAGCAGTCTGCTCCTCAGATATTGTAAATACTGTTAACTTATTTGGGGCTGCTGTGGATGAGTGATTAGAGCAGTCATCCTCCATTGCAAGAGTTCGATTCAACCAGCAGTCGCATGCCAAAGTGTCCCCATGGGCAAGACGCTAAACCCCTCATTGCCTCCGATGTGTGTCCCATCGGTGTATGAATGTGATAAAGCACTGATTATTCTTTGTCTAGAAATAGTAGAGTGCTGTATGAATGGTCGACAACACATGGAATACAAACATGTGTTTACACTAGATGCATACCCTCATTCCCTTGAGTTGGAGGGGTCCACCAAGGCCACATATCAGTGTGTCACAGCACCGTGACACGTGCTGATACACACTGTGCAAAAGCCCCAAAATAAGATAAAAGAAAGTCAGTTCTTGAGATAAACTGCAAAGCTCTAACATGGTGACTCGAAAAGGTAAGTGGTCACCCATTTGCAACAAACAATATGGGACCCACAAGAACACAAACCGAACTGAGTCCAAAGACCAGAACGGTAATGACCATCTAAAAGATGCTCCCTCTGTGATTGTGGTAACAAGCACCCAGCCAAAACAACCGTTGGAACAGTTTCTACCTGAACACAACACTCTTTGTCCTGTGGACCCACCTTCATCTACTGAGGCCATGACGCTCTTCTCAAACACGACCTTTAACCCCAACATCATAGGTCCAATTACAAGCACTGATAAAGCACAAAACGCTTCGATAACCGCAAACAAAGCATCTGATCATACAGAACCAAGACACATTGTTGTTTCCATTTATCCTGTGTTCCATGATGAAGATCTTATCAATCTTCAATCACTTGATCCTGTGATCAACAAAATCATTCTTTATCCCTCTGAGCCTGTCAAAAACGATCTACGTCACACTTTGATGACATTCCAGAGTTGCAGGATCTCTACAAAGTTCGTTCCTCACTTAAAATGAAGTGCATGCTGATGTGTGTTTACAACGCAATCACTTCACCTGTGTTCATGGGTCCACTCAAACACGGGGGTGGGGTGTGGGGGGGGGATGCATAATGCCTATGACTTTCTCTCTGCTAGACACAAAGGTGTTGAAGCAACATTCAACACTTTAAAACAAGTCACCTATTGTCCTGGAATGTAGAAAGATTGTCACTGATCACATCAAAGCATGTTCAAAATAACAGTTTTTCTCAATTTCTTACACACATTTTCTGAAAGCATGCCTCATCCTCAAAACTCTACACGCGTCAAAATAATGCTCACACAATGGGCAAAACCACTCAGTTCTCCATCAAAATGAAAATTTACATTCAAAACAATCTTATCTCTTCTCAAAATGGTGTTTTGTTCTCAGATGACACACACAAACCATCATCATCATCACATTTATAAGAACCACTTGAACACTGTCACACTTCTACTCCAATCATCAGAATGACTTGGGCCCTTTTTTGTTCAGCGTTACACTTACTACAGACAGTACATCAGAGTGTTGTGAAACATTTTTGAATATTGTTTTTATATACTCAGAACACACAAATAAACGGTAGCATATATAGTTTATTTTTCCCACAAAAACAATGTACCCAGTGTACATCCCAACCAACACAAAGTTGCACATACAGTGGTCTACATATGCAGTAAAACAGAAGAATTTACTGTGTTACAATAAATAAATAAAAAATAAATAACTGTGCTGTGTTCTGGCTTTTGTTTCAATCGCAGCACCTCATCCACATCACAAGCAATGTTTTCCCTGGCCAAGCAGCGGGGGAAATGTCACTTAGAATGACAAATCCAGCCATGAAAAGCATCAACTGCTGTATGTCCACATCTTCCATAACTGCCATCTCTCTGATCTGGTGGAATGAGTGTGTTGTGTAGGGTGTCCAGGAATGCGATCAGATGGGCAGTGTTGTAGGGGCTAAGGGTAGCATGGTGATGTTCCCTCCACGCTGGCCTGGGACTTCAACAATGGCGTGCTGGCCAATGATATTCCTTCCCTTCCTTCGTCTTTTTGTGAGGTTGGATCCAACGTCATCAATGAAGATGAACTGGTGCTCCACTGAAGCCACCTCTAGCTCAAGGACCCTGAAACACACGACAATATCAGAAATAGACACGGAGCAGTCACTATTGTGAAGTACAATCATTATGATTACAGTACTGAATTATGAATTATTTATACAATGTTGAAAGTATCCATCAATTGTGGGACTGTATAGAACTTACTTGCACATAGTTATATCGCAGTTCTTTGACTTTTTCTGAATTGTGTTCAAATGGCACCCTGTAGATTTGTTTCATCCTCGGATTATTTCTTGCAAGTGTGGACCATGTTCACAATTTCAGTTTCCTGTTCAGAAGACAGAAGACATTCCCGTCCACCTTGGTAATCTTTCAGTTCTGCAATACAAATGGTAAAATACTGTAAATACTGTATAGGAATACAAAGTAGGTATACATTCCCCCAAATACTTGAAACATACTTCATTTTTTGCAGTCCTACAGAATAGTCCATAGTTGGGGCGGCTGTGGCTGAGTGGTTAGAGCATCCATCCATTATCTTTTACCCGCTTAATCCGTTTTGGGTCATGGGGGTCGTGGTTAGAGCAGTCATCCTCCAATGAAAGATTTGGGGGTTCAAATCCACCAGCAGTCACATGCCGAAGTGTCCATAGGCCACTGAACCCCTCATCGCCTCCGATTTGTGTCCCATTGGTGTATGAATATGAGCTAAAGCTCTGATTAGTCTCTTTAGAATGATTTGTTCAATTAACTTTGTAGAGATCTAGTAGAGTGCTGTATGAATGGGTAAATGAGGACACAGATTGTTGTAAAGCACTTTGAGTATCTTGAAATAAGATAGAAAGGCGCTATGTAAGTACAGTCCATTTACCATTTACCATTCCACAGGAAATACTGTACTACTGTATTCACTGAGTACTGTATTGATGTGCAGTACTGCAGTTTTTAGTAAGAGTAGATTTCTTACCTGTTCTCAGTTTGGAAAGTCCACATGATGGATGTTACAATGTATCTGCTCAAATTTGGCTGCACTCTTTGCTCAGCCTCCCTCATTGTTAGACCATGGTTGACCACATGGTCAACCAAAGTGACTCGATTCTCATCAGAGATTACAGTTCTGGGCCTTCCTCGTCCTCGTCCTCCCCATTCTCCTCCTCTTACTCTCACTTCTCTGGGTCTGCCTCTGTTGTTGGTATCCATTGCTCCCAAACAGAAGAACTCACCTGTTGCCCCTTTGTGCTAAAGCTATGAATGCTAACTGCAAAACTGTGTGAACAGTGTTTGCCCATGTGATGAGTCAGTAAGCACAGTGGTGAAATTAATTTTAGAATTTTGAATAACAACATATTTCTTGTGAAAACAACAGATTTTATGCATGAAAATTGTGCCAAATGCAGCAAAACTGTGTGTAGTGTTTTGAGAAAAAAAAAGTGTTTAAGAACTGCAGTTTGAGTGTAAAGCAAGAATTGTGCTTGTAGTTGAGCAGAATTGGTTCAGGGAGTCAGTGCATGAGTTACATGTTGTGGTCATTGTGTCTCAGGTTCATTCATTCAATCTTTATTTATACAGGCTAGCCTCATTGAGCCACGAGGACTCATTTACAAGAGGGTCCTGTTCCAGACAGAACATATAAAGTACAGACAAGTACCAGGATTTGTGTGTAAACAATTCATAAAAACTGTAATCTCAAACTGCAAACACCAGTCACAAAGAGAAGATGAGACATCTGAAATGGCATGCTCCTTATCTACCCTCATTTAATAAAATGCTGTTTCTAACGGTCATTATGGCTCTTTTTGGTTTCATAACCACAGTAACCTTTCCCAAGATTTGGGAACTTGGTCCAGACTCAGGAATTGTTCATAAAGATCAACCAGGTCTAATAATAACCAGTAGTTGCTAAAACAACTCAAAAAGTAGTTGCACAATTTTACCCTGAGACAGTCTGCCAACAGCGACTAACCACTAGCAGTAACCTCACGTCAGCTGAAGGCCACAGATGGATCAAAGCAATCATCCAACATGCAGAACTAGACATCTCGCACATGCTAGAGCAATTATAGAAATTCACAGTACGTCAAACTGAACTTATTGACACTGAAAGAAGAGCAAAATGTTTCCTAGTGCTCACAGCGGCTACGATCATCGGCGCATTAATCAATCTAGGCATTGTGTCTGTTAATTCACTGAACGTTGCAATTATTAAACGCCATGTGGAGGAACTACAACAAAATTCCCTGAAATTCAAAAGCAACTACAATACATTTACAGAAGGATACACTAAAATTCTTAGGGAAAATTCCTAGAAGTCAGAGTTTATTTGTCATTCACACCACATGTGGTGGAACAAAATTTTGTACACAGAGTCCCAGTTACATCCAACAATAAAATGTAAAAGAAAAACAGTAATAAGATCTAAGATATGAACTAAGAAAAACATTAACTAAAACTACACTAACCACTAATAGTATAAAAACAATACGCCGAACATCAGCACGAATGAGTCTGTGTGAGCAGATGAGCACGAATGAACACAGCAACATGAAACAGATCAGCAGCAACATGAAACAGATCAGCAGCAACATGAAACAGATCAGCAGCAACATGATGTGATTTTTCACAGTGATTATTCTGGTTAGAGATTCATGAGTCTAACAGCCTCAGGGTAGAAGCTGTTCCTCAGTCTAGTGGTTCTACACTTAATGCTCCTCAACTTCCTTCCTAAGGGGAGCGGGGGGAAAAGTGTGTGCTGGGTGAGTGGGGTCCTTGATGATGCAGGTGGCCCTCTTCCTGCATCTGGAGGTGTAAATGTCTGTAATGGTGGAAAGACTGACTCCAACATCTTCTGTGCAGCCTTCACCACTCTTTGCAAAGCTTTTCTTTCTGCAGCTGTGCAGCCTCCATGCCACACGTTGATGCTGGAGCACAGGATGCTCTCCACTGCACACCTGTAGAAGGAGGTGAGGACTGAGCTTCACAGACCAGGTCGCCTCAGCCGCCTAAGGAAGTAGAGTCTCTAATGAGCTTTCTTGATCAGGCTGGTGGTGTTGTTGCCCCAGCTGAGGCTGTCATTGGTGCACACCCAAGTACTTGTAGCTGGAGACCACTTCCACCGCATGGTCCACATCAGTGAGGTGACTATCATTTAGATAAGAGACAGCATCATTGCAACATTGACATTACTACATTTTTCCACATGCACTTCCTCAAACTGGATTCAACCATGATCAAGAAACTCCAGTATGAAGGCGTGAAAACCATTAATGTAGAACTTCTTGATAATGTTCTCAGAGAAGTCTCCAAAGTCTCCAAGCCTATTTTTGTGATTCCAACAGAAGGTTGGCTTGAAACACAGCAGTGAAAGTTATCTATAGTTGGCAGGCCATAGACTGACAAAGTCCTCTGGATGGGGGATGAAACGTTTCTAAAGAAACTGGTCCAGATGACACGATTTAACCTTTTTTGTTGTTGTCTACCTGGATGATTGAGCTTACAACCCTTTTTCTGAACCACTTTGACCTTAGTTGTCCTCAGGCTGTTTCTGTGAGTAGCAAGTTGGCCATTTGGCCTAAAACATTGATTTCTGTACATGATGATCGATTCAAAAAAGTTAAATCTGGACAACTTCCTTCTTGATCATGTGAGCAGCTGGTTTTGATTGTCAGCAGCAAAACTGGTTGATCCACTCTAAGAAGGTGCTATTTATAAGACTGAGCTGAATACAGCACCTCAGACTGAGGAAGTCTTTCGGATGAAAGACGAAACATTTCTACATTTTTTGTTGTTGTTTTGCTTTGTTTTATTTTTTGAATGTCCAGAGGACCAGATTTAACTTTTTGGGATTTTTCTACCTGGATTATTGAGCATGCATCAGAATATGATGATGGGTGTGTTTTGCATGCAGCCTACTTTTGAGATTCCAACAAGAGGTTGGCTTGAAACACAGCAATGAAGTCTACCTATGAGACAGATCTGGTTGGCATGCCATAGACTGAGGAATCCTCTGGATGGGGAACGAAACGTTTCTCACTTGAAGAAACTGGTCCAGATGACACGATTTAACCTTTTTTGTTGTTATCCTGGATGATTGAGCTTACAACCCTTTAACAATGCTAACATTAACATCACCAATCTCCCCATGATTTTTAATCTTGTGCTCCAATTCCTGAAGAGATTGTCGAGCTAGACTGAACTCCCAAGTTGTTTTTAGGATCTATTTTGATTGTTGTTGGTTAACTGGTTGCTAAGTTTAGTTCTGAAGCCACTTTTTGAAAGGAATGCTCAAACACGGTTGACCTTTCATGAGTTCCTCTTCGAAAAATAAATAAATTATCCCCAAAAAGCGTGTAAAGATAACAGCAATTCCATCAATGGAGAATAACTCTTTTTGAATGCATTACAAAACCTTTTCTCTCAAGTATTTTTGAATTTTTATTATCACAGTTACGAAAATTCATCTAGTTGAAACTTTGTCACTTTTTTGATTAAGTATACTTTTATTCTCTTTTGTTAAATGAATAATGTTTTAAGAACCATTTTTAACGTTTTAAAATAGTCTGTGTCCTCTTCATTTTTCTTGTTTTTACTATACATAAAAAGAACTTTATGTGATGCATTAGTAATAACCGGTCTAAGGTTGCACTGTCATCGGGGTGTGTACCACTATGACATCTGGACCTTCCATGCCTCCTGCTTATCCAGTCCTTGGCATCCTTTCTGATGACATCAGGACTTCCTTCATCCTGGTTCCAACTATTCACTGGGAATATTCCACCATCTTCATTTCACGGTGCTAACTGGTGGCACCTACCACTGGATACCTTCATTCTTACACCTGCTTGGGATGCTAGGGTGCCGACTAGCCATTTGCTTTGCTGACTTTTGTTTGGTTTCACTGTGTATAATTTACTACTTTTTAAACAAGTTATTCTCCAAAATATTATCCTTTATCATTTGTGTTGATTTTTTTTAGTTTATTATTTTTGTAAAAATAATAATAATAATAAAACAAAGAGAAATTTGGTCTCCTCCTTTGGATGTATATTAATTTGCTGTTGTATAGATTTCCCTGTAATTACCGGTGATAGGTTCTACTTCAGTGGCTGAGTTCTGATTATTAAAGGGTGAATGCTATTTTTACACATATAGAGCTGAGAACCTTCCCCATCATGAATCAAAATACAAGATGGCCACTAAAGCTTAAAAGAAAAAACTGACACTAACTCATTGATTTGATGCCATGTTAAGCTGAAATTTGGCATGGCGGAAGCTGAGAGCGAACCCCAGTACATCCATCCATCCATCCATCCATTTTCTTTACCCGTTTATTCCATTTTGGGTCACGGGGGTCGCCGGTGCCCATGTCCAGCAATCACTGTGTGAGGGGCGGGGTACACCCTGGACGGGTCGCAAGTCCATCACAGGGCCACATAGAGACAAACGAGACAAACAACCATTCACTCTCTCACTCACACCTAGGGACAATTTAGAGTTACCAATCAGCCTAACATGCATGTTTTTGGTCTGTGGGAGGAAACCGGAGTACCCGGAGAAAACCCACACATGCACGGAGAGAACATGCAAACTCCACCCAGAAAGGCCCCCGGACCGGGATTTGATCCAGGGACCAGCTCGCTGAGAGGCAGCAGCTCTACCAGTTGCGCCACCGTGCTGCCTAACCCCAGTACATAGTACTGCCAAATCAAAAATTTAAAATGACAGCAGGGTGGCAGTACTCCATGTCAAAGATTCTCCAGGAACTTTCCAGTTAGCTTTGCACTCGTTAAAGCAACAACTTAATTACTGCTGAGTTAAAGCTATTAAAATGTAGCTTTGGTGGCCATCTTGGATTTTTATTGGAATTCGGTACTTATTGGGCACTGCTCTCAAGCTACTACCACACCAAATTACATCAACACCATCGATCTCAGAACTGTAATTCCATCAGGGGGGTTTGGATGTGGACCTGGGGGATCTAGATGTGGACCTAGGGGATGTGGGCCTGGGGTCCTGGATGTTGACCTGGTGGTCTGAATGTGGACCTGTGGATATGTTCTGTCACACCTGTCTTCAGGTTCTATTTAAAGTTCTTTGGTTGTTTTTGAAAGTTTGAATGAAACCATCTCAACTGTCAGAACTTGTGAACCACCATACACAGAGCTAAGAGGTCCACAAACCAGGTTCTTCTGGACGTTCCCAGATCCAGACTCGGAACCAGGGACTTTGGTGGATCCGAATCTCCTGGATTCTACATTTTGGTCGCCTTGCCACGTGACCTTTTCTTTCTGTGAAATGTGCGTTTTATTTTGAAACGCTTGGAAAGTACTTCCGACCGGAAACGCGACGAAGAGGCGGATTCGTTGAGCAGCTCGACGCTTTGGACTCACCTGGCGGACAGGTTCGGCTCGAATCCGGCAAGACTCCGGTAAGTTCCGTGCAGAACCCAGCAGCAGTCCCGGCACCGAACCCAAACTAACCGAACCAAAGCATTAAGCATTTGTCATATCCGAGCTAAATATGTTGTTAACTAAATCCGCTCAGGTTCCGGTTCATGATGGTTCTGCATCGGATGTTTTGGTCTTGCGAACCAACAGGTTCCTTGAGCAGGTCGGAACCATGTTTTTACCGCATCTCGACCCGCTTCATCCATGACCCACTTCTGTCTGGATCTGCTCCGGTTCCGCTCGCTTCTGTTCGAACCGAACTGTTCGGGTCTGGAAAGTGTTGTTTTTTTATTATTATTATTGTTTGGTCATGCGACTTTGCTCGGCTCATCTGAAAACAGGTCAGAACCGGTGTTATGTCTTAATTCAATATTTTAACAAAACAAGAGCCTGCAGCATGTAGACATATTTTCAAAGTAAATGACTTCCGGTAGCCGTCGGTCCACGTTAGTGATGAACCAGAACCAGAGACGATCTGCAGCCAGGTATTTCTGCAGAACTGACCCAGACCTTCTTACTTACTGTTTTGCAAACCTTTTCAAATTAACAGTTATTGATGTTTGAAAACCGTCCAGAACCAGAACTGGACTGAAAGAAAGAGAGTAAGACCTTCAGGTAGTCTGGAGAACCTTTGATCTGGCCACTTTCTGATCCAAGAATGGGTCAGACAACATGAAATTTGAATAGATCCTGGACCTGGACAGGTCCCCAGTCCACCGCAGGGACACCTGAAGACAAATGAGACAACCACTTTCACGTTGGGATGGTTTAATTCCCAATGAACCTGACACAGGTTTTGGTCTGTGGAGGAACCTCACGGTGAGACCAGTGACTGTTGCTGTGAGGGAGCAGCTCCAACCACTGCTCCACCATGCTGCTTGTGTTATCTAGTCACACTCTTGTGACTGAAAACTCTGACTTTCAGCTCAAAGTAACTGGACAAGAGAAAACTCAGGCAGCAGGTAACTCACCTGAGGCCTCAAGTACAGCGAGGTAAGAGGAAACAAGCACAGCTCTGTTACCATGGTAACAGTTTGACATGTTCTACAGTTCTGGTTCTGTCCACATAGAATCTGCAGTGAGGCACAGTAGAATTCTGAAACACAACCACATCAGAACTGGGCCGGTCCAGTTGATGGTGTGGAAAGAGTTTATTTATTGTTTATTTGTCATATGCAGGTTAACACAAGGTCAACAATGCAATGAAATGTTCAGGATGAGAAGAACCGATTTGACTCGTTAAGGAAAAAAACAAGAAATACTAAAGCATGCAATAAAAGTACAAAATAAAGTACCAAAAGGTGAAAAAGAAATATATTTACAAGGTCCAAGAGAAATATAGTAAATGACAATATGGTAGAATATAATGGTGCAAGTAGAATGAATATATAGAATAGTATTTCACAGCTAGTAATATTAGCTTAAATTCACATGATATATAATGCACATAACTAGGGGTGGCACAATACCAGTTTTTGTCAAACAGAGTACGAGTACTAGAGTTTGTGTACTCGCCGATACCGAGTACCGATACAAAGTACTTACTGAGTTAGAACGAAAACATTACACAATAATTTAAAAATTGTTTGTTTTATTTAAAACAAGATGGCTCTCTTTACTAAGGTACTTTGCTAAGGTGGTGTTTAAAATGTCCAACTATTTAACGACCGACAGAAACCACTTCAGCTACATTCCTCTGAGCTAAAAGCCCCTCGTTAACAGCAAGCGACACATGGGAGGCGGGGGAGGCCAGCGTCACTCAGCACATTTATCATGTTTTTAGCATTGTCTCTGAGCACAACATGAACAGAACTTTTGGGAATATGCCATGTCTGAAGCATACCATCAAATGCACCTGCTGTGACACTGCTAGTGTGTGAACCCTGAAGCTGCTGTGCCTGTAACACGGCTCTCTGGAGAGTCAAATCTTCAGCAATCCACTGCACATTTAAACTAATAATAGACAATGGACTGCTTGTCCAAACATCCGTAGTCGAACTGAATGCAGAAATGTCCTGCAACAGGCTATTGATTCGGCAAAGTTTTGTCAACAATATGGTGGCGGCTGGGAATGTAACGAGGCTCCGATATGTTGAGAAGATGTTGAAATCCAGAATCATCCGCCACTGAAAACAGCTGGTCGTCAAAAGCGATAAATTGGGTAAGAGCTTCAGTTCTCATTACCGCACGTGGAGCCATTTTTTCATGTTTCTGGGGTATTTGCTGCAGCGTTGGTTGTGATGTGCTGCTACCAGCAGCAAACTCTGAAGTCTGCCTCCTATTTCGTCTTCAGGTGTTTAATCAAGTTGTGTTGAAACTGCTGGTGTTCGCCCCTCTTGACAGTTTAGCTGAGCACAGCAGTCAATCTACATTTTTTAATATCTTCCGTGTTTATCTTAAAATATCTCCAAACTACAGACATTTTTTAAATCTTCGGTCACTTGCGCAGCGGACACAGAAAGGGCACCACCCATTATATAAGTGGCATCTGTCCCAGGTATCGGGGCATTTTTGACGAGTACAAGTACTTGTAAAATGCTGTTATCTGGCAGGACACCACTACACAGAACATATACTACACTGGCTGTGTGACGGGTAATAACATTAGAGATGACTGAATTATGATGGTATGGTAATGACATACACTATATTGCCAAAAGTATTTGCTCATCCATTCAAATTGTCAGAATCAGGTGTTCCAATCACTTCCATGGCCACAGGTGTATAAAATTAAGCACCTAGGCATGCCAACTGTTTTTACAAACATTTGTGAAAGAATGGATCACTCTCAGAGCTCAGCGAATTCCTGCATGGAACTAGGATGCCACCTATGCAACAAATCCAGTCGTGAAATTTTCTTGCTCCTAAATTTTCCACAGTCAACTGTCAGCTGTGTTATAAGAAAATGGAAGTGTGTGGGAATGACAGCAACTCAGCCACGAAGTGGTGGGCCACGTAAACTGACGGAGCGGGGTCAGCGGATGCTGAAGCGCATAGTGCGAAGAGGTCGCCAACTTTCTGCAGTCAATCACTACAGACCTCCAAACTTCACGTGGCCTCAGATTAGCTCAAGAGCAGTGTGCAGAGAGCCTGGGGAGAGAGAGAGAGAGAGAATGGGTTTCCATGGTCAAGCAGTTGCATCCAAGCCATACATCACCAAGTGCAATGAAAAGCGTTGGATGCTGTGGTGTAAAGCACACCACCACTGGACTCTAGAGCAGTGGAGGCGCATTCTCAGGAGTGACGAATCGTGCTTCTCCATCTGGCAATCTGATGGATGAGTCTGGGTTTGGCGGTTGCCAGGAGAACGGTACTTGTCTGACTGCATTGTGCCAAGTATAAAGTTTGGTGGAGGGATTAAGGTGTGGGGTTGTTTTTCAGGAGCTAGGCTTGGCCCCTTAGTTCCAGTGAAAGGAATACTGACTGCTTCACCATACCAAGACATTTTGGACAATTCCATGCTCCCAACTTTGTGGGAACAGTTTGGAGCTGGCCCCTTCCTCTTCCAACATGACTGTGCACCAGCGCACAAAGCAAGGTCCATAAAGACATGGATGGCAGAGTCTGGTGTGGATGAACTTGACTGGCCTGCACCTCAACCTGATAAAACACCTTTGGGATGAATTAGAGTGGAGACTGAGAGCCAGACCTTCTCGTCTAACATCAGCATATGACCTCACAAATGCGCTTCTGGAAGAATGTTCAAAAATCCCTCCTAAATCTTATAGACAGCCTTCCCAGAAAAGTTGAAGCTGTTCTAGCAGCAAAGGGTGGACCAACGTCATATTGAACCCTATGGATTAGGAATGGGATGTCACTTAAGCTCATATGTGAGTCAATGCAGGTGAGTGAATACTTTAGGCAATGTAGTGTACATGATACAGCCACATAGTGCAGCAGCAATAAACATATTAGATGTCACAGATGTAGTTTAGTGCAATATTGTTGTCAGTAGTGCAGTGTTATTGTCAAGAGTTCAGTAATCTGACAGCTTGTGCATAATAACTGTCTTTGAGTCTTTTCGTGCGCGATGCCAGGCTCCTGTACCATCTGCCTGAGGGTGGTAGATGGAAAAGTCCTTGTACTGGGTGGGTGTGGTCCTTAATGATGCTGCATGCTTTACACAGACATTGGCTGTGGTAGATGTCCTGGATGATGTGGAGACTGCTACCAGTGATGTCCCCTGCTGTTTGCACCACCCTCTGTACTGCTTTCTGACTGGTGCAGTTCCCATACCACCCTGTGATGCAGCCTGTCATCAGGCTCTCAATAGTGCACCTATAAAAGTTTATGAGGATGCTGGTGTTCGTATCAAACTTCTTTAATCTTCTTAGGAAGTAGAGTCTTTGTCAGGCTTTCTTGACCACAGTGTTTGTATGTAATGCCCAGAACAAATCCTCATTAATGTGAACTCCGGGGAACTTGAAGCTACTAACCTGCTCCACCTCAGTGTTGTTTATGTTGATGGTGGAGTGCTGGCCTCCACGCTGTCTCCTGAAGACCACCATCATCTCCTTTGTTTGGCTGACATTCAGAGACGGGTTATTATCCCGCTCCAGCTGGTCAGTGATTTCACGTCATCTCTGTAGGCACTCTCGTCGTCATTGATGATGAGGCCCAAGATGGTGGTGTCAGCATACTTGAGGATGACATTAGAGCTGTGCTTGGCGGTACAGTTGTGTGTAAATAGAGCCTACAGGAGTGGACTGAGAACACAGCCTTGAGGTGTACCGGTGCTGAGGACTAGTGTGGAGAAGAAGTGACTGCCAGTTCTCACTGCCTGTGGTCTGTTGGTGAGGAAGTCCAGTATCCAGCAGCAGATGGACTTCTCCAGAACCAGTGTGGTGAGTTTGGAGACCAGTTTGGAGGGGATTATGGTGTTGATTGCTGAGCTGTAGTCAATGAAGAGCATTCTCACATAGGTGTATTCCTTCTGACTGAGGGGAGGTGTGAACTGCTAAAGCAATAGCATCATCTGTAGACCTGTTTGCTCTATATGTGAATTGTAGGAGGTTCAAGGTGTCAGGGAAACACAGATGTGTCTTGATAATTCGCTCAATGCACTTCATGATGACAGATGTGAGTGCTATAGGCCAAAAGTCATTAAGGCAGGATGCTGCAGAAGTCTTTAGGATAGGGACAACAGTAGAGGTATTGAAGATGGTGGACACAATAGACTGGCTCAAAGACAGGTTAAAGATATTGGTAAACACCTTGGTGAGTTGGTCAGTGAACACTCGGCACACGTCCTGGGATGCCATCAGGGTTTTGTGCGGCCGCCATGTTTTAGGAGGTTTTGGACATGAAAGCTCTGGAGATTTATATGCTTTTCTTTTTTAATAATAAAAACTAACATGAATGATGATCCTATTGTGTGTACAGGTAAAACACAGGCTCCACCCCCTCACTGCCATCACTTGGGAGTCATGGCGCTGATCTCTCTGGAAGACCTGGAAGGATTAGACGAGCAGCTGGACGATGACACTAGTGACAACCCCGAGCAGATGGATGAAGAGGATGAAGATCGCTTGCTGAGTCGCTGGCAGGCCATCGCCAGCACACACCAGGTGTCAGTTTCTGCAGGTGAGAGGGCGGAGCCAGGCGTGTTCGCTCAGCCTTGTCTCAGGTGACTCAGGTGTTTGTTGTTCCAGAAATGACCGAACCCATCCGGGAAATGACCCGCAACAACCAGCTGTTGGAGCCCCTCCCATTTGTCCTTATGTCCCGCCACGAGAAGGTAAAATACTAGACCTGACCCAACCAATGAACAGGTTTTAAAACTAAACTGGACCCGTGTTGTGCCTTTGGGACTGAATCTGGTTGTAGTCATGTTTTGAGCAGAACTCGCAACCTAAACGTTCAGGAAGCTGCTGTAAGGTCGGCCCGCAGTGGGGACGTGTCCTCAGCAGAGTCCTCCATGTGAGGTTATTATCTGCTGCCATGACGATCCAGCAGGTTCAGCTCCCAGGTCAGACACACCACAGCTGGTTAACTCAATAATCCTGGTTCTGCTCTGATCTGTCCAGATGGGGGAAGTTCAGTATGAGGAGCGGCTCTACCCGGCAGGGAACTGGGTCCGTGTGACCCGAGGAGAGACGCTATATGAGCAGAGCATATCCATGGCCTTCATGAAGCTCATGCACTACATCTGCAAGAACTCTTCAGGTGAGGCTCCTCCCACTGCAGAACACCTGAAGGTCATGTCCACTTTTACACTTGTAATGGTGTCACATGACATCACTGAGAGCATAATTTCTGACTGGCTGTTGACAGGTAGATACCTTGGCATGACTGTACCTGTGGTCAGTAACATTCAAGTGGACGACAGCGGGACATTTGTGAAGGATGTGGAGACGGCGTTCTTCCTGCCCGCCGAGTTCCAGAGCAACCCACCGTGCCCCTCAGACCCTGACATCAGTGTGGTCTACAGAGAACCAATCAGAGTGGTTGCCAGGTGAGGCCTTGGTCCAGTTCTGCTCTCTTCTACTAGTCAGTTTCTAACTTGCCGCCCTCCGATTGGCTGCAGGACGTTTTCCGGGATAACCACGGAGGAGACAGTGAGCTGGCAGATTCACCAACTCTGGGAGCTCCTGGACCTCGGAGACCACTTCCACCACAACCGTTACATGGTCGCCGTGTACGACAACCCTGGAGCGCCACGCCGCCGCAATGAGATCTGGTTCATCCGGAGAGACCTGTAGACTCCACCCATCCTTAGCTGATGGTCCAATCAGAGCCATCTTCTTACCTGATCGTCTGCTACCTGAAGCAGCTCTGGGATTACCTGACATCACTTCCTGTCGTGTGTAGCACTGTGTTGTTTGTTGTAGTACTGCGCATGCTCAGGTGTGACAGGAGGCTCCGCCCTCTCGCTGATCCTAATGTTTAATGAGAAACAGGTTTTTCAGGTTTCAGCCATTTTATTTTTTCATCAAACTGTTTCTCTTTCAAAAATAAAACAATTTTATGTTGAAGCCGTGGAGCTTCCTGCTGCGAGCGGAGCTGGACCTTCGTCAGGTTTCAGCCTCGGCTCGTTCTGGTCTCCAGGTAATGTCTCAATGTCAGATTTTATGCTCAAACTTCCATTTTGCTGTGAGCATCAAACTCCAATAAGTTTTGATTCAACAGGGAAAATAAAACTCTTCAACCAGCAATGACCCGTTTGATCTTTCAGAAACTCAGGAGCAAAATACTGTTATAAATTTTAATAAGTTTTCTACCTGGAACTCAACCAGGGTTTGTTACTGTTCACTCGCAGTGCGGCAGCAGTTCTCCTCCCAACCCATAGGTGACAAATCTGTTGTCTCAAGAAGCATCCAGTCCAGGTCCTGGAGGGCCACTATCCTACCTGTCAGATGTTTGCTGCTCCAACACTCCTGAAGCAATGGTTCAGTCAGCTCTTCATGGTCTGCACACAGACTTGGAGCAGGACTGGGCAGCCCTGGTCTACCTATTTGGAGTGGACGTGTGGAGACGGACCTCAGATTTGTATTCATTCTCTGAATTCAGGCTCTTCCATCAGTCTAAACTGGTTAGTTCAACATCCCCAGTTTCCATGGAAACAGGCCTCCTCACTTACTTGAACATGACATTATTGTAAAGAACAAAAATAAGATGTGAAACCCAAATAAGTTTATTTACAAAACAGCTCAGATGGTTTACAGTCATCTGAATTGACTAAAAAAGGCAAACGACACTTAAAACGAGAACAGGAAGTCAGGGGATGTGGCTGCGGTGTGATGTCATCCAGGTTAGATCAGATCAGCCACTGCAGAGACAAGACAGAACTGTATTAGTAACCAATCATTGCATTACCATGGTAACACTGCTCTGGACAGCTCGTACCGTTCATGGGCATCTCATCGATCTGGGTGGAGTAGTACTGCTCAATGTCTCGCAGGATCCTGATGTCGTCGTTCTTTACAAAGTTGATGGCCACGCCCTTCCTGCCATACCGACCCGACCGACCGATCCTTAAACAAATCATAGGTTTTGATTAACTTGGATACAAACCCTGATCACAAAACACATCTGCTGTCACAGTCTCTGATGGTTCAGCAGTGGCACGCTAAGTGGGTGGAGTCCATTTATCAGGTACAAGCATTTTAAAAACAAGTTGTCTGGTAAATGTTGTTTTTCCTTAAACATTTAATTTCCAGTTCCCCCCAACCCCCATACGAGTAAGGGATCATTTTGTTCCTTCACTTCCACGGTTCTACAAATCAACATGGATGAGTAGAACAAGAAGGCTGCGCTCAACCACAAGAAGTTTCTACTTTATAATCTTTTCAAAATAAAACGGGTCATGACAATCTCGTTATGTCTTCAGTTTATATACACCTCACAATGCACATCATCACTGAGTCGTACTCCGAAGAAACACACGTCTCAGGTGAGTCAGGCATGCATTCAACCTTTATTTATACAGGCTAGTCTCACTGAACCATGAGGATTCATTTACAAGAGAGACCTGTTAGTCTGAAGTCAGTTGTTGTGAAGTCAGTTGTCGAGGCAGAAGCATCTCAGGTGAGTCAGGTAAAAGTCGGGTGTCTCAAATGAGTCGGGGGGCGTCTGGTGAGTGTACCTATGGATGTAGAGCTCTCTGTTGTTGGGCAGGTCGTAGTTGATGATGAGGGAAACCTGCGGGACGTCCAAACCTCGAGCCCAAACGTCCGTTGAAATCAGGACACGACTGAAACACAAACAGGAATTTGTTGTTTGATATCTGAGAGTACGACTGTGTCTGAAGCTGTCTCCCTTTCTCTTCTTGTGAATGTCTCCTGAATGTCTTAGGGATGCACCGACACCACTGCTGATTTCAGTTGCCAGGAGGAGGAGGAGCAGTAGTGGG
>NC_056513.1:9947077-9987069 GCF_014905685.2 Nematolebias whitei | reverse complement strand
GTCTCCTCCTGTGTGCATGTCCCTGTCTCCTCCTGTGTGCATGTCCCTGTCTCCTCCTGTGTGTCTTTTTATTTGCGTCTTTCTGTCCCTGTGTCAACCGGGACAGACAAGTTCACGAGGTACCTGGCTCCAGATCTGAACTCCTTCATGATGGATTCTCGTTCTTTCTGTGGCATGTCTCCATGCATGGAGGACACTGTGAAGTTTGCCTCTCTCATCTTCTCAGTCAGCCAGTCCACCTGAAACAACAAAGACACTCAAAATATGTTTCCCACAAGGCGTTGCTGCTGCAACTATACTCATAACCCTGTCCCATGTAACTGGTTTCAGATCAGTGTCAGTTCAGTCCTGGTGCAGGTCTCTGGAGTCTCTCCTGCCAGGTCAGTGGGTGGGTTTCAGAGTCAGAGTCAGAGTTTCTTTATTGTCATTCGCACCTCATGTGGTACATGTGGTGGAGCGAAATTATGTACACAGGGTCCCAGTTACATCCAACAATAAAATGTCTAAGAAAAACAGTAATAACATCTAAGATATGAACTAAGAAAAACATCAACTAAATATACACTAAGCACTCATAACATAAAACATTGAACATCAGCACAAACATGAACATGAGTCTGTGAGCAGATGTGCACGCATGAACACATCAACATTGAAACAGATCAGCAGCAACATGAAACAGATCAGCAGCAACATGATATGTTTTTTCACAGTGATTATTCTAGTTAGAGATTCATGAGTCTAACAGCCTCAGGGTAGAAGCTGTTCCTCAGTCTAGTGGTTCTACACTTAATGCTCCTTAACCTCCTTCCTGAGGGGAGTGGGGCAAAAAGTGTGTGTGCTGGGTGAGTGGGGTCCTTCATGATGCAGGTGGCCCTCTTCCTGCATCTGGAGGTGTAGATGTCTGTGATGGTGGGGAGACTGATTCCAACAGATTTCTGTGCAGCCTTCACCACTCTCTGCAAAGCTTTTCTTTCTGCAGCTGTGCAGCCTCCATGCCACACGTTGATGCTGGAGCACAGGATGCTCTCCACTGCACACCTGTAGAAGGAGGTGAGGACTGAGCTTCCCAGACCAGCTCGCCTCAGCCGTCTGAGGAAGTAGAGTCTCTGATGAGCTTTCTTGATCAGGCTGGTGGTGTTGTTGCTCCAGCTGAGGTTGTCATTCATGTGTACACCCAAGTACTTGTAGCTGGAGACCACTTCCACCGCAGATCCTCCTATGTTCAGGGGGGTGTAGGTGTTTTTGTTCCTTCTGAAGTCCACAATCATCTCCTTTGTCTTCTTCACATTGATGTGAAGGTTATTCTCTCTGCACCAGCTCTCCAGGTGTTCCACCTCTTGCCTGTAGCTGGACTCATCATTGTTTGTGATGCATCCCACCACCGCTGTATCATCTGCAAACTTTACAATGTGACAGCCTGGATGGGTAGCTGCACAATCATATGTGAGCAGAGTAAACAGAAGGGGGCTCAACACACATCCCTGAGGAGAGCCAGTGCTGAGGGTTATGGTGGAGGAGGAGAGGTTGTGGATCCTCACTAACTGTGGTCTGTTTGTTAAAAAGTCTAGTACCCAGTTGCAGATGGAGGGGCTTAGTCCTAGTGTGGATAGTTTGTCCATCAGGGTTTGGGGGATCATGGAGTTGAAGGCAGATGTGAAGTCCACAAAGAGCATACGGACGTAAGAGTTTTTCTGCTCCAGGTGGTTGAGCGCAGTGTGGACCACAGAGGAGATTGCATCCTCTGTTGATCGGTTCTCACGGTATGCGTACTGATGAGGGTCCTCGTTGATGTTGATGGTTGTTTTGATGTGAGTCATGACCAGTTTTTCGAAGCATTTAGCGACTATCGGGGTGAGGGCTACTGGCCGATAGTCATTCAGACCAGTCACTGTAGAGCTTTTTGGGACTGGGATGATGGTGGCAGTCTTCAGGCAGGTGGGAACTGTCTCCAGGGTAAGTGAGGTGTTAAAGATGTCTGCCAGCACCTCACAGAGCTGATCAGCACATTCCTTCAACACTTTTCCGGGGATGTTGTCTGGGCCAGTTGCTTTGTGCGGATTAATCCTCCTGAAGGTACTCCTTACTTCTGCTGAGGTCACGCTGAGATGCTCTTCATCCGGTGGCGAGGTGAGTCTGGTGCTGGGTGGTCTGTTTATGGTGCAAGTTGTGCTTATTCCAGACTACAGCCGGGTTGGTCTAATCCAAAGCCTCTGCCATCGAGGAGCAGTTCCGCTCGGCTCTCATCTCATCAGTTCTTCTCCACTGTGACTCGTTTCCCCGCTCTGTGGGCGGGATCATCAACACAAAGTGGGCGGGATCATAACAGTTCATTGTTCTTGCCACTCTGCCTGTTCTGGTCCTTAATCGTCCTATAATCTGACTTGAATTTCTTTAGCTTATCTCGGCGTTGCTCATCAGTCCGGGTATAGCCATGCTGCCATCATCTCTAAGGTCTCTGTACATTAGCTCATTTTTTGTGGCGCTGTCCGTCAACACGATAAGGAAGTGGAAGTGGAGGAAAAACAGTAGGAATGACTTCCCTTAATCAGCTTTTTATTTTCCTTTCAGGTTACCGGTAATTTGGCCTGTGCTGGGGCCACTCAACTGGCGGCCTGCAGGCCAAGTAGGGCCGCGGGTGAACTCAGACTGGATCGTCATTGGGTTCATTTTGAAATGTTTACATCCTGTGTGTTTGTGAGAGTGTTAATTGTTTATTTAAGGATCCCCATTAGTTTTTATCGTAATAGAGACTATTCTTCCTGGGGTCCACACTTAAAACGTTGCAATTAAATCAAGCTTTTACAAACATACAACATACAAGACATAATTAATAAAATACCCAAGATAAAAAAAAAATAATAATAAAAAGTGTGTACATGTCTGACCTTTCTCTTAGTGTTGCAGAAGATGACAGCCTGTGTGATGGTCAGAGTGTCGTACAGATCACACAGAGTGTCAAACTTCCATTCCTCCCTCTCAACAGCAACGAAGAACTGTTTGATGCCCTCCAGAGTTAACTCATCACTGAGACATGAAGACAGCGAGACAGAGGGACAGACACAAAGAGAGATTTGTTACAAGTTCATGCTAAAGATTGTCTCACTGCTTCGAATTGATTCTCTGTAGGCTTTCATTTCCTCTTGAACTTTCTAAACTGGGTCTGGATGGTTCTGAAGGATAAATGAATGTTTCTTTCAGTCAGACTCTTCAACTTGTCGTGTTTGTGAATTCACCGTTTGACCAGGATGCGGATTGGGTCAGTCATGAACTTGTTGGTCATCTCCAGAATCTCGTGCGGCAGTGTGGCACTGATCAGAACCACCTGGGTGGCTGGAGGCAGGTACCGGTACACATCGTAAATTTGCTCCTTGAAACCTGAGAGGATGAACATAATGGAGAGGAAACACCCAAGAGTCACATGACTGACAGCAGGATCAAGGTTTGTTGGATCATTCCCTTTTGTCAGATCCATCCATGCTCCAACACAGGAAGTCACCTGAAACCAGGTGAGTCACCTGCACCCAATCAGCCTCACCTTTATTGAGCATCTCGTCAGCTTCGTCCAGGACCAACATCTTGATGGCTCTGGTTCGGAGACTTCTGCGGCGTATCATGTCTGCAGGAAACAACAGGTCACGTGATTCACCTCCACTCTGACATCAGCAACATCAGCTGGGTGAGAGTGGGTGGAGTCAAAGCGGTTTCTGGTTGAATTAACCAGTTCACCCAACTCGTTGCCTCCAAGGCTCATGTACACCTGACCCAACCAATCTGGCAGAAACTGCACACCTGCAGACACCGTGTCAGGGCACCTCAGGTCTTGTGACTCCATACAGCAACAACGATGACACTTCAGTCACTTTTCTGAAAACTTGTCATCAGGTGAGTTTGGCTCCACCCCATTAAACTTGGTGAGGTGTGTTTGCAACAGAGTGAGCGTTTCTGATTGGGGATCTGGAGGTGACTCACCAAACACTCGTCCAGGTGTGCCTGCCACCACGTGTTGCCCGTAGTCCAACTTGCGGATGTCCTCGCCCACGTTGGTGCCTCCGATGCAGGCGTGACACTGAACGTTCATGTAGTCTCCTAAAGCCAGCAGGACCTGTGCAGGAGACAAACCACCAATCAGAAACAGCAACGCTCACACACCATTGGCTGAGTGATACTGGGGGTGGACCTACCTTCTGAATCTGTCCAGCCAACTCTCTGGTTGGAGCAAGGATGAGAGCTTGTGTCTCCCTCACCTGCAACAACAAAAACAGGACATCAGTCCCTTGTCCAAACGACAACAACAGAATCAGTCTTTTGTAACAACAACAACCACCAAAACAACAACAGAACATTAGTCTTGTCACAACAACAACAAACTGAATATCGGTATCTTGTCCCAACAACAACAAGAGAACATTAGTCTGTTGTCCTAACAACAACAAAAACAACAACAGCCTGTTGAACCAAACCAAAGAACAGATCAAGATGATCACATTTGACGTGAACATTGTGCGTTCGTCAACTGGATCTTACGCTAGTTTTATTCTGACACCAGTTTCCAACATGGTCATCGCGATGTGCTGCAAGTACAGTTTCATCAAGCCTGAGCAAGTTCTGTTGAACCGGGCCTGAAGCAAGACTGGACCTGTCCGATTGAGAAGCAACTGAACACTGACCTGGATGTCGAGACACTGCAGAACAGAGATACAGAAGGTGGCCGTCTTTCCTGTTCCAGACTGAGACCTGTAGGGGTCAAAGGTCATATGTTAGTCACAACCACTAGAGGTCAGAGACACATTCAGAGAGCTGATCAGAGGGCAATGATTAGCTGCGGTGCTGCTTACTGAGCGATGACGTCCCGACCTTTGATGATCTGTTTGATGGCTCTCTGCTGAATGGCTGATGGCTTCTCGAACCCTGAAACAGAGAGATTGAAGCGGGTCAGGACAGCCCGGGTCAGACAAGCACTTCAGGACAAGTAAAAGAAAGAAAGCTTCGTTAAAAAGGCATCCTGTAGGAATGTATTCCGATACCTCCCAGAGTCTAGGCCCATGTGCCATAATGGTGCTGTTCTGTTCCCCCATCTAGAGCTGATTCCACACCAGCTTTGTTCCATTTTCTCCACTCCTGTTGTTTCAACATTTATTACTAAAACGCTCAAAGATCAGTGTCCTCTGTTTACTGTAGGTCAGTGGTTCCTAAAGTGTGGGAACCACAGCAGTTTAAAAATGTTTTATGCAGAAAACGTCGAAAACAAGTCCGGACTAAAGGTTCGAGCACTACGAATCTTTTTCACCATTTAAAACAGCGCCATAAAGTGGAGTATGAAGCGTGTGAAACTGCGAGCTGCAGCCCCGACTGTGAAGACTTCCCAGCCTCCTTCCCTCCTTTATTTGAGATTTACACAAGAGATGCACCGACTAAAGGATGACATTTTGTTCATTTCATCTGATCTGTTTACGTTTTGTCATTCGCACAGAGTTGCTTGTACGGGAGCACACAGAAGTGAGCTCCTTGCTGAACTCTACTTCATTAGAATCAGACTTAAAAGAGCAAGTCAGTCATTCGTTATATTTTCTCTGCCTTTTCTGTTTTAATTTTAAGTGCACAGCTGTGTTTTTGTCAAGTTCTTCTTCTTCTTTGATTTTCTTGGCGGTTGGCAAACAGCTTTTTAGTGTGCATTACCGCCACCTTCTGAATTGGAGTGTGAACCAGAATTAAACCCTAACCTATATCTCCTGAAAAGTTCTGATTTTACAAGAAAATGAAAAAAAGGCCCGATTTAAAATGTGATTTGAATTCAAGCGAAACAACTCAACTAAATTGTACTTTTTGCTCATGAAATCGATTTTGAAGAATAACTATGATATTTTACACAATCTATAAGTACATGTTCTACTGTCTCTTGTGATTGGCCACGTTCACAAACTCCTGTAGGATGTTTTCCTATTCTTTTTAGATGTGAATTTAAATATGTATGACCAAATCTAAGTCTTGATAAAATATCCTCTTCCCTCCTCCTCGATGTTTCCCTCATCCTACCCACACTTTTTTCAATAGAATAAAAATGTCTCCCTTTCTGCTCCTTGTCCCATTCCTCCTGCCATTTCTTATTCATTTCTTCCTTTACAATAGATTTTATTTCTGATTTGCTGTAAGAGACTGATAAGGAAATTTCTATCTTTTTAGTGGCTTCTTTAGCAAATTTATCTGCAAGTTTATTACCTAAAACCTCTATATGAGCCGGGACCCAAATTAATCTTACCAAAACTCCTAAACCATTAATTCTATATAGTGTTTGTAAAATTTCTAATATAACATCATGCCTTGATTGAGAATGAGCAAACTTTATACTGCAGATTGCACTACTGGAGTCTGTAGCAATTAATAGACTGAGACTTAATACTTAATGCTAATAAGCATTAAGTACACCTTACACCTTAATGCTAATAAGATAGCTATTAATTCACCAGTAAATACAGATAATTTATCACTGATCCTTTGATTAGACATGTAACCTATTTCAGGTTCGATAAAAGCAACTCCTAACCTATGTCCAATTTTTGAAGCATCAGTATAATTTTTTTGATATTCAGAGTATTTAGATTGTAAATGAGTTTCAACATCAAGCTCATTGAGTGTTTTCCTTTTAACAGATAAGTATCAATAATTGTTTCCCCCAGAACCCAAGGAGGCACAACTGTATACGCCACTGTAGGGCTTACATTCATTTGGTACAATTTAATATATTTTTTATAATTTTTCAATAGTCCATCCAAAACTCCTATACTTACCTCTTTTTGTTTAGTTATGCTGGAAAATAACTTTTACTTTATATGAAGAGGATTATTACTTAATATATGAAAATAGTTTATTTTTTAGGCATTTATTTTGTAGTTATTTGTTAATAAATGTGTCTGTGTGACAATTGGACCAACGTTTTCACTCAGAAATATATTTTTGTTATTCCTTGATGGAAAGAAAATATAGATATATCGTATACCGCCATTCTTATTAATGTAAGATGTGGGGCCGGAAGCGGATCCGATCCATAACAACCACGGCTCTTCCCGGAGCAAATGCTCAAACACACCGAGAACCAGGTGTAGTCCAACCGAACCAAGCGGGAGATACCGCCTGAAAATAATCGAGGAACTACTGACACTGAACTTTAAACCGAACCCCTCGAGTACATTTCTGTTCTGAGCGGCGGTTAGCTTTAGCCTCCTGCGCTCTGCCCCGGAGGCCGCGCTCATCCCCGGCCTACCGTAAGCGTAGATCCCGCGAAGCAGGTCCTCTCGCAGTCCCATCGTGTCGAAGGTCGGTGTGACGTCGACCTCTTCACTGGTCTCAAACTCCACCTTGGTCATGTCCTCGTCCTTCAGCATCCTCTTCCTGACCTGTGTCACGGCTGTAGCCATCTTGTAGAGGTTTACTTTTAGGCTGAATCTCGGTAATCTGGTAAAAACGTAACAACGAGACGCTGCTGGGATATGCTAACACGTGTCGCCTTAGTGACGTATACAAAAGGCGACACGCTTCTTTCCGGAAATTGAACTTTTTTTTTTTTTTACGTTCAAATTTTTTTTCTTCAAGATTTTGTAAAAATAATGCTTTTATTTTGAAATTTAAAAAAATAATAATAAAATGCAAAACAAATACAAAAAAATTCGGATATATTAATTTGCAAATTCCAAAACAAACATCTATCCAAGTCCAAGACTATTTTATTGTCATTATCATATGTGGTACGTGAGGTGGAACGAAATTATGTACACGGGGTCCCAGTTACACCCAAAAATAGCAAAATATAAAGTTTAAAAAAAAAAGTAAATAATGATCTAAGATATACGCTAAATAAACGCCAACCAGTACGCTAAAGATCCAAGATACACTAAGCACTAATAATGTAAAACAATATGGTGTATCAACAGCAGCCCATATAAGAGTCTGTGGTGAGCAGATAGATATGAATGAATACAGCAGCATGAGATCATGCAGCAGCATAATCAGCAGCAATCACATATCATTACAGTGATTTTTTTGGCTTTGAGCTGTCTGGGGGAATGTAATGTAAGGTAATTCACAATTTCCAACATTTTCCCGAGTTTATAGATTATTTTTGGAGGAAGAACTGGTCTGTGTAGCCATTTCCCACAATGTGGTTGAGTAGCAACTTGTTCATCCAGGACAAAACAAAAACAGTCTCTCTCTCTCTCTCTCACACACACTTTATTGATTAAAGACCATGCAAATGTACAAAAAAGGTTCAATTTATATACAAAAAGGCACAAAAAGCATTGCAATTAAAATAAAAGGTATGGGTGCAACCAAAAAAAAAATTAAGAATGTAAATAAGATACTGAAGAAAGAAAAAGAGGGAAACCAAAACAAAGGGCAGGGTATTCCAACTGAGCCAGTGGGTGTACTTATTATGCATCAATTTAATGTTGTAAATGGTGGGGGGTGAATATAAACCCAATGGTGCAGGCAGGCAGTCCAGGACTCAGGAGATTATATTAAATAAAGAATTTATTTACAAAAAAACAAAAGGCTGGCAACAAGACTTACATGAATTACAAGGCACAGCCAGTACATCACCAGTGGACAGCATTCATCACCAGGACATAGGACTAACACAGAGACACAGACTATATACAGCGACTAACGAGACAAAACACCTGTGAGGACACACAGCTGAAACAAATTAGGGAAAAGGACGGGAAACCCAGGGAGTGCAGGAACAGAGACACAACACCAGATAGAGGCATACACTAGAAAAACACAAACCCTATAGATAACAGAATCTGAGGATAAGGAGAACACAAGATATAAACAAAACACAAGATGGGGCTAAATACCAGGAAACAGACCACAATCCATACATTTAAGAGCTTTACAATATAAAACAAAGTCTTTGTCAAAAACACATCATTTTGGCTTGACTTTAAAGTATTTGCTTTGTGGATGAACAATTTTACCAGGATGATTAATAGTACTGGTATTTATGAGAAAATCATCGTTGTCACTGTTCATAAAAAGTCAGATAACAATTCAACTATTTCCTGCAGGATCTATAAAGTTATATCTTATCTTAAATTATGTCTTTGCTAGAGAGCATTTTGAGAGCGGGAACTTTGTAAAAAAAAACAAAGATATCAGAACACAATGCTTCAACAAACATGCAGTGAGAAAGAAAATGCTCAAGTTAATTAAACAGTTATTGGTTTCAATAGCAAACCGTTGTTGAGTAAAGAGACTGGAGGGAGAGTTTTCATTTAATATTTTAAAGTGGACTTCTTTGGTTCTATTGGACCTTTGATGTATTTGTAACTCATGAACTGATTGTGGGGTAAATCTGACAAATGTACTTTTTAAATGGTAGAGGATAGACTTTTGTCAAATGTGTGCCTATAATCTTATTGGAAAGGTTGTAGTTCTTAAAATAGTAATTTCCAATCAATAATTGTGCTAAACCATGGATGAATGAGCCAGAGCAGCCCAATCAAACAAATTCAGGAATTTAAATCTTATTGGTTTGTTTTAAAATTAGACTGACAGCCATTACGACCAGGTCCGACTAACGGTAACACAGACCAAATGCCTTTTTCCATCCAGTCCTTCTAAAACTTGTTCTTATAGAACGATTGTTCCAAATTGGTAAGTGAAATTATGACATACAGAATCTTCCACTACAACACTTCGTCCCTGACACTAACACGACAGGAAGACGTCGAGTCATGAAGTTTTTAAAGACAATTTATTTTGAGAGTTCCATTCATGAAATTGGTCGTCATCATCAGAATATTTCATCATATCCGTGTTTCCGTTTCTACCGTAAAAAAAAAACAGTTAGTCGGACTGATTTTTCTAACAGCTTATTTTGGGACAGCTAGCGAGTGTATTGATTTAATTTTAGTTAGAAAGACTCTACCAACAAACTAACGCCCTTAACAACAACCCCAGACTGACATTCCTCAACAACTTTCCACACTTTTTAGAAACAAGTCTGTTCGATGTTGGTTCTGAACCTCATTCACATGATGGATTCACATCAGTTCACATTTAAGCCAATTTAATTGAAGACCAGGGGGTTTTGAAAAAATATTAATGACTTGGAAGGATTTCTGAGTCTCATTTACATCCGTCATGTGCCATCTGCTAATTGGCTGATGAGTAGTCTATTTAACACTTTATAAGGAGTAATAAGAGTTTTTAACAGAAATTGACAGCATCACTGCAAACATTATGATACATTATCATTCAGAGGGAACTCTGCCCTGAGAACCTGCTGTCTACCAAATCAACCTCGTATCTCCATCTGGAGGCCGACTCGCTGACGCCCATGGATCATGCCTGTGCAGATGGCTATGAGGGAACGCCCGCTGGACTCTGCTGCTGGATAAGTCTACAGATGGCTCTATTTGACGCTCTATCTGTGAAATGTTCCATGCTTTGTGTATCTGTAATCTGTTTTGAGTGGGTCCTTGCATGTAAAATGCTGGTTAAAAATCTTCTGCTCTCGTGTGGCTCTCATGGGTAAACGTTAAGAGATTTTCTCCATCACATAGGACAGTCTGGGTTAATTCTGCGTTCTATGCAGAACTGAGAAGTTCCTCGTGGCAGTGAGATCGAGGAGGTTGCATTCTTATAAAAACATTTGATATTCTGAAAGGGAGTACCAAAACCAAAAGATTTCAAGCTGCGGAAAATAAAAGCATGCTGGACGGAGGCGAAAGCCTCATAAAAGTCCAGGAAAACAATAAAACCATCACTCCCAATGGGATGGTTCTAATCAGTGAAGTCCTATAGATAAAGTTTTATTGTACATATTTCACATAATCAGTTATTCAATATAAAAACATTCCACATGAATTGACCTGAACTGTGACATCATCACTGTGCGCCTCTGTTCAGCCTCCAAGTGTACTCTGTGGCCCCTGCGGTTGTCATGGCGATTCAAGCTTATTTTTGCCTCCATGATGACTTTGAGTTATGCATGTTCTTAAGCTTTATAAAAGTGAAAACTCAGAGTTTGCAGATAAACTCAGAGTTAAGAGTCCCTTCTGGACAAATTGGTTTAGAAATCCAGAAGAAAAAAAAAAAGATTAAAACAAACAAGTTTAGTCAAAAAGGTTTTATTGGTCATTGAATGTTTAAGAAACATGAGGACAAACAGGAAGCAGCTGAAACTCCTGATCCAGGTCAGGCAGGGCCCAAGACCCAGAACCCAGTCCCAAGTTTGGAGTCCAGCTATGGCATACCATCATGAGCTTCAGTTTCCAGATGGCGTCCTTGAATGCAGCATCAGCAGTTGTAACCTGGTTGGGATCAGAACACCAGCTGAGATGGGTTCTCGGGGCTGATGATGGACAGGTCTGTAAAGAGTCTGAACCTGGACAGGTGTGCTGTCTGTAACGCAACTGCGTCAATAAAGTTCATGCCCCTTCAGGCTCGCTCACATGATTACATCCTGACAACACAAACTTGAGTCAACTCGACGCCGATATATAAAAACAAACCTGCTGCTGCTGGACTTAGAACTCTTACTTTGAAAAGCAGATTTCCACTTCCTGTCACTCCCTGATCTTCTTGGATTCAACCATCCTTCACCAGGTGCGGCATGTGACTCTGTGATGTCATGTGACCGTTGTAGCTTTTCTACAAAGGGAGCAACAGGTGAGCTCACCTGAACAATGTCGCCACAAAGAGAACTAAACAGGAAGCTGCTTCCTTCTCTGTGTCATGTGACCCTCAGTCTTCTTTTGATTGGTGGACGTCCAGATTAACGACCTGAAGCTCTGTCAGGTTGTTGCTGCTCTGCTGGCTGAGGACCATCTAAACAAACAAACACACACAACAGATAAAATGAAATAAATTACAGTTTGTGTGTGTGTTTGTGTGTAGTCGTGTGTGTGTATAGTTGTGCGGCGTGCAAAGATTTGTGTATTATTGTGTGTAGTATGTAGTCATATACCTGGTGCAGCTGGACGGCAGAAACCGGGATCTGAGCAGCGACAGGAGGAAGAGAAGCGAGGAAGACCTGCTGGACGGCAGCTAAAACAAACAAACAAACACTGAGTTTGGTTGGTTCCAGTTTGACGGGACCGCTGACTACTGGAGTCGTACCGGGGTCATGTGACGTGTTGAGAACGGTGAGGCTGCCATCATTCAGTGAGGGTGTTGGTGCAGCATACATCACTGTGTGACCGCCGGGGTACATCATGTGACCTGCCACTGAGGAAGAGGAGGAGACAGGAAGCTGATCAAAGACAAGTCAAACTCTAATCACAGATGAAAATGTCTGACCAGCACCACAGACGTGAAAAGAGTTATGACGTCATAATCAGCAGCAGCTGTCAATCATTTTCATAGAGCCAGATAACGTACATTTTCAAGAATCTAATAAAGAATTATTTCACAATGAATTTATCTTTATTCTGTATCTTGCAGCAGTCCCAGCTGAATGAATGCAGCTCAAAAACTTTACTTTGTTTTCTATAACTAGACTACCGTAATTGTCGGGCTTTAGAACACACCCGTCTCTAAGCAGCACTTATTAAATATAAGATAAATCATAATTTTGTACATAAATATTAGATATTAGTTTCAAAATATTTTCACACCAAAAACTAGTCAGTCTTTTAGAGCTGTCTCAGCCTGAAATAAAAATATCTAATTTAAATTATTTTTAGGAATGCACGATATTATCGGCACGGTATCAGTATCAGCCGATATTAGTGTTAAAGTTAAATATCGGACATCGGCCGTTCCATCAAAATAACTCACAGATATAAAAGACACTGTTTTTGCATGACAACCCAGTGACAAGGATGCCTGCAGCAGCAGCACAACGTGATGACGTCACGCGCGCCTACCTGATCTGATCACGGTGGAGAGGAAGAAGTCAAAACGTCGGCGGTGTGGAATTTTTTTTTTCGATTGAGAATGTCGGATTCCAAAGATTTATGGACTACGTTGAGCCTCGCTACATCGTCCCCAGTATGAGATATTTTCCTGACGTAGCCTTACCCGAGTTACAAGCCGACTCATTTCTGACGTCATTGAGAAGCTAATAGCCGATAGCACTTGGGTGAATTTTACCACAGACATTTGGACGCCGTGATAGCCCCGTTAGCATGATTAGTCTTACGGATACAATGGATAGACAAAAACTTTGAACTTAAAAAGTCTGTCCTTCATGCACAGGAGTGCAGAGGATCCCACACTGCAGCTAGGAACCTGGAACAAGCCTCCACAAGTGAGACAGCATCGCAGGTGACTAATGCTAATAAATAACTTAACACTTTTCATTTAATATAAGTTAAAGTGCTATGTATATCATATAGCTGTTACTGAATATATGTCACCAGCTCTTACAGCTGTTGCACAATTTTTGTAGCAAATAAGCCTAAATAAGAAGACTATGTTCTGACAAAGTATATAAAATATCTGTATCGGCCAAATAAGTTTAAACATATCGGCCAAAAATCCAATCGTGCATCCCTAATTATTTTTATTTTATTTGAACTCTAAGGGTTTTTGTTTAAAAAAATTCTACACTAGTTTTTTTTATTTTTATTGACAAAATATTTATTTTACGGTAATTTAAAAACGGAACGTGTGTTTTTCTCCATTAATTCCAGTGTTTCCCCTAGATAACCTGCCATGGCAGAGTGTTCATCTCGTCCGTGATTTTTGTTGTCGGGGGGGGGGGGGGGGCCGGGGGCCCCGCCCGGGGCCGCACAGCGCGCTGCTTATACCATCAGCTTTACAGTGTGGGGAGACAGAGACACATCTGAGCTGCGCGCTGTTTGTACCAACAGTTTTCGGGTGGGGGTGGGGGGTTCAGCTTGAGGGTTAAGCATGAGGGAAGAAGCTGTCTAACTTTTTAGCTAACGCACCTGTATTGCGAGCCGTTAGCTTAGAGTTAAGTCAGTGCCGACAGGTGAGTGGTGGGGAGTGTGCGCGGTTTGGTATAATATCCATCCATCCATCCATTTTCTTCCGCTTATCCGGGGTCGGGTCGCGGGGGTAGCAGCCTAAGTAGGGAGGCCCAGACTTCCCTCTCCCCAGCCACTTGGGCCAGCTCTTCCGGGGGAATCCTGAGGCGTTCCCAGGCCAGCCGAGAAACGTAGTCCCTCCAGCGTGTCCTGGGTCTTCCCCTGGGCCTCCTTCCGGTGGGACGTGTCCGGAACACCTCACCAGGGAGGCGTCCAGAAGGCATCCTAAACAGATGCCCAAGCCACCTCAACTGGCTCCTCTCGACGTGGAGAAGCAGCGGCTCTACTCCGAGTCCCTCCCGGATGATCGAGCTTCTCACCCTGTCTCTAAGGGAGAGCCCAGACACCCTGCGGAGAAAACTCATTTCGGCCGCTTGTATCCGAGATCTCATTCTTTCGGTCACAACCCAAAGCTCGTGACCATAGATGAGGGTGGGAACGTAGATCGATCGGTAAATTGAGAGCTTCGCCTTTTGACTCAGCTCTCTCTTCACCACGACAGACCTGTACAGCGCCCGCTTCACTGCAGACGCTGCACCTATCCGCCTATCGATCTCACGCTCCATTTTTCCCTCATTCGTGAACAAGACCCCAAGATACTTGAACTCCTCCACTTGGGGTAGGACCTCCTCCCTGACCCAGAGAGGGCACTCTACCCTTTTCCGGCTCAAGACCATGATCTTGAGCCGGAAAAGAAACCATTATACCAAAACCATGGTTTGGTATAATAGTAGGGGAAAACTGAGTTCGCCCTCTAGATCAACATCCACATCATCCTCTGTTCTCCAGAGGTCAGAACTGATGCCTGGTTCTCTCGGCCCAGTCAGAGTGGTTCTGGACCTCCTCTGCAGAGCCAGACTTCCGAGTGGGACTCGGTCCACTCTTCCTCTTCTAAAACAAATCATGATCACCCTCTTCATCAACAAAGTCCTCTCTGTCTGACTCGAGACTTTTCTCCTTCATGATTCTCTCCTGTCTGAGGTTCTGACTCGGCAGTTCCGTCCTCCTCTGGGTCTGCAGCTCATCCTCACGTTCAAAAATCGTCTCATTGTTTTGACTCAAACACAATAAAACTGACTAAACACATTAAATATACCCTAACAATAAAACCCAAACACGCTAAATATCACAAATCTCTCAAACCTTATGACTCACTCCCGCACTCGATATGATTTTATTGCACTGAACTTCATTCAATTTCTGCATTTTTTCTTCTTCCTGTAGATTTTTTGGCGCTTGACAAACTTGGAGCCTCCGTCAGAAAGGAGGGGGGAGGTTATTTGTTTTGTCTCTTGAGACTGTCCGTCTTTGCTGCAGCCTCTCGCTCTCAAGCACTTCAAATACAACTATGATTTTCAGAAAAAACTAATTCAGAACAAATAAAATTATTTTCAGATAATTGATCATAACTCTGGTTTTACTCGGCCGATCAACACGATTCAAAAGTCCGTACTTTAGATTAATTAAAATGGAGTCTCTGAGAGGCTGTGTCTTTCCCGCTAGAGTGAATGAAATCGGTCATGAGACTATCAAGTGTCGATCAAAAAGAAAAAAAAATTGTCAGAGTAGGCGGAGCCAGACACTTGAGTAGGTGGAGAAGCCGCCGCCTGTTATAGAGAAGCAGGCCAGTGAGAGGAGTGGGGAGAGCGTGACAACACAACATGAGACGATAAGCAGAGAGCTGCTCTGTCAGCACTTGTGTTTTGTCCAGCTGTGTGGGCAGTATCTTACCTGAGGAGGAGGCTGAGCTCTGTAGATCAGAGCTGCTCTGACTGGTGGAAACCTGCTGGGAGCTGGGTTGAACCTGGATGGTTTGCACCTGCTGAGACACTCCAGTTCCTAATGATCACACACAAAGTCAGCAGAAACATTACGAGGTTTCTGGAAAAGCGTGAGCACATACACACTCACGCACGCACGCCTTGGATTCGTCCTGACCTGACAGTGGCACAGCGGCGGGGAGGCGGAGCAGGGTGGTTTGTTGTGTAGGTGAAGCTTGCAGTAAGGTGGCGGGGGCTGCATGGCTCTGGACGGTCACAGGTTGGCCCTGCAGCTGGCTGAGGGGGATGGTGTGTGTGCCGGGGGGCAGAGAGGCACCTGTTGAGGGGGCGGAGCCAGAGATATGAGCAGCAGCAGAAAGAGAAGCAGCTTCATCAATGTGTTCTACCTAAGCAGGTGTTGGATTAGTAACGACCCAGTCCCCTGGTTTACGGGTAATGGACCATGTCTCACTGGGGTCGACGGAAAATACACTTCAACTAAAGTAGTTCCAATAAGACACGAGTTCTAACCCGAGTTCAGGTGGTTCAGTTGACCAATTCACCTGGAAGGTGAAGGAGGGTGGAGTTCCGCACAGGTTAACCTTTAGCACCCTTTGAGTCCACCTCCTGTTTCTGTGGCACCACCTACAGTTCCTGTCCTCGGGTTTGGATTTCGCTCTGGGTTCTGCAGTTCAGTGCCACTGACTGCTCAGAGTGCTCCCATCTATGGTTCCTGAACTGCTGAGTCCATATGGCTCTGGTTCTGAGTGCAGGTTGTGCAGTTAGACATTAACTGCTCAGGTAGCTCACCTGGTGATTCAGGTGAATCAAAGGAGAGGTGATGGACAGGTGACCTAAGGTAAATGCTTTAGTGTCATTGGACTAAAAGGATGTACATGTGTGTGTATGTGTGGGAGTCTTTACCTCTCACACAACTGAACACCTGACGAGCGCCTATAGATTCATCAAGTAATATCTGAGTGAGTCAGGGTCTCTGTTCTGAGCAGGCTGGATCGCCACACGCAACTACCTAGGGCAGATGTGGCTGAGTGTTTAGAGCAGTCATCCTCCAATGGGAGAGTTGAGGGTTCAATTCCACCAGCAGTCACATGCTGAAGTGTCTCTGGGCAAGACACTGAACCCTTCATTGCCTCTGATCTGTGTCCCATCGGTGTTTGAATGTGATCTAAAGCACCGATTAGTCTCTACAGATTCAGATTATCTTTGTAGAGTTGTAGTAGAGTGCTGTATTAATGTATGTGTGAAAGTAAATGAGGCACAGATTGTGTTGTAAAGAGCTTTGAGTATCTTGAATAGATAGAAAGTATACAAGTACAGTCCATTTACCATTTTACCTACCTGACATCAAGGTAATTCCTCCAGGGAGGACGACACCTGCTGACGTCTTCAACACCGTCCCGTTGGAGGAGGGGGGCTGCCAGGAGGGGGCGCTGGTCTGCACCTGCAGGGGCAGGGAGGCCTGAGTGACAGCAGGCAGGCTGAAAGTTGGTTTGATCATGTCCTGCAGAGACAAGACAGATGTCCTCATGACGTGAAGAACACGCCTGAGCTCACCTGGAGGAGCACCGGCTGCGCTACCTTCCACCCTCGGCATGGTGTCAGCTATCGGTTTTCTTTACCTGCTCTCTGTTCAAGATCACGGGGAGCAGGACCTTTGTCCACCAGTCACTGGGTGAAAGATGGGGACAGCCTGGACATGTCCCCAATCCATAACAACGTTTGTATGTAATGCAAGTAAAAAAAAGAAAAGCACAGGATGGATTTCACCTCGCACAAACATCCAGGCATGTAGTAAACGAAAAAACGACCGCAAGTGAACTGAGCACTGTGAATGCACTGTGGCTAGGACAGGCGCTAACCATCACCACCCCCAGCAATGCGCCCAGACCGCCTCTACCCCTGCTCCACTACCAGACTGCCTCCACCTCCCTGAGACACTCCCAGACTGCCTCCACAGCCTGCGCCGCAGTGGGTGGAGGGTCCAGATACTTGAATATGGATATATGCCGATACCGATACTGTTCTGATACCAGAGCTCTTGCTTTAATTCTCTGGAGTCCATGATAAAATTGGACATTTTTGGATTATTTTTGATATTTCATATTTCACCCTAAGCAGCCAGTGCATCTTTTGTGCCGGTCCCAAGCACGGGTAAATGGTGAGGGTTGTGTCAGGAATGGCATCCGATGTAAACACTTTTGCCAAAACTAACATGCAAGATCATCTAAGCGACACCATACCGAATCTGTCAAGGCCCGAGTTAACAACCACCACCACCAGTGCTGTTGACAAACAGGGTACAGGCAGAAATTGTGCTACTATTAGACGAAGACCACGAGGAGGGAAACATGTCAGGAGACAGAGGGAGAGGAGGAGAGTCATGAATGTAGGACTGAGGGTGGACACTCTAAATGTGGGGACAATGACAGGCAAAGGTAGAGAGCTGGCTGACATGATGCAGAGAAGGAAGGTAGATGTTTTATGTGTCCAAGAAACCAAGAGAAAGGGCAGCAAGGCTCACAGCATTGGAACAGGGTCGAAACAGTTTTACCATGGTGTGGATAGAAAGAGAAATGGAGTAGGGGTGATCCTGAAAGAGGAGTAGGGCTGTATACTGAACCGAGGTTCTTTTATGGAACTGACTGAACTGCGTCGGTCAGTGTATGGATTGAAACATGACTTTTTTCGTTGTCAAGTTTCGGTATTGGCTGTAGCGCGACAAGTGGTTTCAGCACGCAGGCAGGTAAAACGCAGACATATAGCAAACAGACATACGTGTTTACACCCAGAGGTGTATAGAGAAGCCATACAGCTGTATGTCTATGGTGCTGGTGACGTCCACAGACGGGGTTCACGTGTGCAGCGCGTGTTGTCGAAGAGTTTCAATTTACAAGAAGAAAGTTTCTCCGTGTTTGTCTGCAAGGAGAGAGCAGGACCGCAGCCTCCCCTCCTCCTCTCTCCGCGTTAAAGTCAGCCTGTGAGTGTTGAACGGCCTGAATCATTATCTCCACAGCCGGACTCCTCTTCATCAAAGAACTCCGAGGACGGAGCTGTGTCTGGGATTTCAGCTGGTGAGTTTACGTTTGTTAACGTTACTTCAACTTAATACGTGCATCACGGTGAGTTAAACTAGGATCCATGTAACACTAACTTTAAGATATTAGTGTGGAGCTTTATTTTTTGGTTATGTAGCTAGCTAAAATCAAAAGCTAACTAAAGATTGACAGCAACAGATAAAACCTGGTTGTAAAAATGTGCTTATCCATCAGGTCAGCTGCTTAAACAGTTCACCTAATGCTCACCGTTTGATTATGTTCTCCTCACAGGAGCCTCTGACCCTGATGTGAGGAGGACAGAGAAAAGAAAAGTGAGATGTGGGGGCCACAGGACAGTCACAAACTTTTTTGTTAAAAGTTTGCTGCCTTTTTCTACAGTGGAGGCTCCATGGTGGAGGTAAGTAAGCTGTGAAGGATATTGTTGACCAGTTAAGCTTTTATCTCTCAGCCTAGATAATGTTTTTTGAACAATAATAACACAACCATGTTATTGTTGATGTTTTGTGTTCTAATGTCAAAAAGGGAGATGAGAAGAGCACTAAACCCCAGAGAACCACAGAGAAAATTCAGGAAGAGACACAGAGGTGCAGAAGTCTGCATCAACCCTAACCTCAGTGAATCCAATGACCTGCTGGTGGGATGCGAGGGTCACTAATGCTATAAAACTGGCAACCAGGTATCTGTGTGTGCAACAAGCATCATCCACACCCTCAGAGAGAACACTTCCTACTGCTGGAGACACCATCAGCCAGGAGCAGGCTTGTTTGTGTCCAGAGAAAGCAGACATGTTGATTTTTCTGAAGAAAAACTGCTAAGTGAAAAGGTCCTCAGTGTGTAGCAGTGAGCATTAGACACTGACGTGTCACTGGTTTGCAACTGGTCTTTTGACCTGAAAATTATTTGTTTATTTTTATGTAAGAAAACTGCTTGGAATAGAAAAATATCAAAGTTAAAAAATAAAACCCACAATTTGTACTGTAATGTGTAACGTAATTTTATTCTTGTTAGAATTAATATTAATTACAAAATTGGTACCGAAAAAAGAACCGTCCAGGAACAGACACCGAAGTGAAGGTACAGACACCGATTTTTTTTTAAAAAGGTACCCAGCCCTAAGGAAAAGTTGGCAAAGAATGTAGTAGAGGTGAAAAGAGTGTGATAGGGTGATGTGTCTGAAGGTAGAAGTAGAAGGTCTGATGCTAAATGTTGTCAGTGGTTATGTTCAACAGGTTCGAAGTGATGTGGAGGAGAAAGATAAAATTTGGAAGGATCTGGATGAAGTGACAGAGACATCTCAGTGTCCACAGTTCTACCAAAACTGAAAGCCTATGGTTCTGTTATCCTTCAGTTCCTGAATGTAGCATTACCTTTGGGCCCTCGGGGCTGCCCTCGGTCTCCGTCACCTGGTAGGTGAGGTCTGTTTCTTCAAAGCCTGTGGCACTCATTCTCTGGTCAGAAGACGGATCGGAGCGAGGCGGGGAGTCCGGAGAGTTGAGGCAGGTCTGGATCAGGGCTTTCCCTGTCTCTGAGGTGATCATTGGCTGCAGCTTCCTGGTGGCAAAGGTGTAAACGTGACCTGTCTCACTGGCGACCAGCAGCAACACCTGCGTACCTGTGAGCGTAGACAACTCATACGCCTGGGGGAAGGACATACAAACAACAAGTGAGGAGACTGAAAGAGCCATTTACCTGTCTGCATCCCAGTCATCTGTTCACTTGTCTGCATCTCAACGCTGGCATCTGTTCACCTGTCTGCATCTCACCTCGGGCGTCTGTTCACCTGTCTGCATCTCAGCTCGGGCGTCTGTTCACCTGTCTGCATCTCAGCTCGGGCGTCTGTTCACCTGTCTGCATCTCACCTCGGGCGTCTGTTCACCTGTCTGTGTCTCAGTTAGGGTGTCTGTTCACCTGTCTGCGTCTGTTATGGTGTCTGTTCACCTGTCTGCATCTCAGCTCAGGTGTTTATCTGAGCCGTTTACCTGCCATGTGTCATGAGCAGCAGTAGTCTTTTTGCTGGTCTGTAATCCTGACAGGACTGAAGACCTGGATCTCCCTGATTTGGGCCACCTCTCGTGACCTTTGACCCCTGCATGTCTGCCTGACACTCACCTTCTTCATGATGCCTGTCTTCCTCTTGCTGAAAGTGGTGTACCGTCTCAGTTTGTTGTCGATGAACTCCATTTTGATCTTGACTCTGCCCCGGGTCTTCTTCCCGGGTTTGACTCCGGACCCCGGGGAGCTCACTCCTCCGTACCCCCGGTTCAGACCACCAGAAGAGTGTCCTGATGGACGACAGTCCTCCCTGTCGCTCCTCTCTCGCTTCACGCCCCTCTTGTCCCCGCCGGACCCTCCTGTGTCCTCTTCGTCCCCTGAGTCAGAGTCCAACTCGGAGCCGCTGAAAACCAACTCAGTGCGGTACTCCCGGTCCTCCAGTCGGCCTGCATCTGTCTCGGAAGCTGTGTTCGGTGCGGACCCGGTGGTACTGCCATTGCCCGTACTCCCTGATCCAGTTCTGGTGCCCATTACGGCCCCGTAAACCGTAGGTGGTCGCAGGGTCTGGCAGCCTCAGAGCTCCTTGTAGCGGCGCTGGGAGCAGGCAGCGTTCACCGGGGCTCGAGGCTCTCAGGCCGGGCAGCTCGGCTAACCGCCCCGCTAGCCGCTCGGCTAACCGCGTTCAACAAGTAGAGCCACTGCTCATCAGAAAACTGCAGGAATCAATGACTTGTCCCCCTCAGCGACCGCAACGCATCATATTGAAACACAGGCGACATTTTCAGACATTTTACCGCGGCTTGACCTAAAATTATTAATTAGTTTTGAAGTTGTTTTCTGCAGTCAAGAGCGAAACCCACCCCCAAATCACTCCGCTCCACATAAGGAAATGACGAACAGCATCTGAACGTCTCCGTCCGCCTTTAAATGTAGTTCTACAACATGGACGCATCTGGTTTACAACAGTCTCATTAAAATGTGACAGATTTAACCGAAGCTGTCATCGGCATGACTGATCATGTACGGTCCAATGCTGCTTAACGGTGAAGTTAAGGAGGACTGTGCGCACTGATACACACAGTGAAACAGTACGAGAACTACTTTCCTCCATATATAGAATCACCGGTCCTTTTCTGGACCGTCTCTCTTTATATGGTCAATAGGGCTCACTTCCGGTAGAACTTCAGACTGAACCAACACGTGGAGGAAGGAAGAAACAGATCTTCTGTTTAATGTTCTGTCAGATGTTCTGAGCTTCTGTTGCTCTATTAGACATTCTGTTGTTCTGTCAGTTGTTCTGTTATTCTGTTAGACTAAGATGCCCAGATTTCTGAAATTAAATCTAGGGACATATCCTGATGCATGCTCAATAATCCAGGCAGAAAAATCCAAAAAAGTTCAATCTGATCCTCTGGACATTCAAAAAAAAAAAGAAAAAAAAATTGTAGAAACGTTTCGTCTTTCATCTGAAAGACTTCCTCAGTCTGAGGTGCTGTATTCAGCTCAGTCTTATAAATAGCACCTTCTTGTAGTGGCTCAACCAGTTTGCTGCTGACAGCCAAAACCAGCTGCTCATATGATCAAGATAGAAGGACCATCAGCCTAACAATGGATCGTTACCACACTGATGGCTGTTTACTATTCACAGGGGGCTGAGTGATACTAGCAGTAACAGCATTGTAAGAGGGGGACAGTTGAACACGGAGGCCTCCACCCCTGTTTAATGAAGGACGATTTCTTTTCACAAAGATGGCCTCCTTACTCCTCTCTCAAACCATCGTTCCTCTCTGTCAAGGATGTGAACATCATCCCTGAAAGAGTGACCGCTGGCCTGGAGATGAGTGTAGACCGCAGAGTCCTGGCCTGATGATGTTGATCTTCAGTGGCTGTTAAGTTTCCTCGATGCAAGACTGATCACAGCTGTCGGATGAAAGATGAAACGTTTCTACAATTTTTATTTATTTTTTTTTTAATGTCCAGAGGACCAGATTTAACTTTTTTTGATGGGGACATTTCTAGCTCGGATACAAAAAAAAAAAGTTATCAAGATGAAATTAAGAAACGGGGACAGTTATGGTTTCATTTATTTATACATTTTTATTCACATTCAAACAATAACAATCAAATGTAGCAGCAGGAATGTGTCTCTCCACACACATTTCTTAAGAGTAATAAAACAAACAAAGTAATAGTAGTAGCAATGGTGTCAGAAGCATTTGTAATGCATATGTGTGTGTGGGGGGGTGGGGGGGGCATACTGGTGGGGGAGATATGGGAGTCCTCCCCCAGAAATGAAATATGAATAAAGTAAATTCCATTTCCTGCATTCTGGTGTATTTTAACGGGTTGTTAAACATCTACGTTTCCCTCCATATAATTCAATTCAGTTTATTTATATAGCACCAAATCACAACAAAGTTGTCTCAGGGCACTTTACAGGAACATTCACATAAAAGCCAATTAGTAAAGTTCTCCATCTAAGGAGGCCAGCAGACAAGTTGAATCTTGGCTTCGTTGCAGTCTCCCATCCTGAGCAAGCACAGTGGCAACAGTGGAAAGAAAAACTCCCTTTTTAAAGGAAGAAACCTCCAGCAGAACCAGGCTCAGGACAAGCGGCCGTCTGCTTTGACTGGCTGGTTTGTGAGAACAGAAAGGAGAGACAAACCAACACAGAATGGTAGGTCCAGAGATATATAAGTAAACACTTGATTCAATAACTATTTCAGAGAGTGTGGTGGTTTGAGTATTCTCCTATTAATCAAGTGGAATGGATTAGTTCACGAAGAAATAGAAACTGCGCTGGGGGAACTAATATGGTTCTGCGAGGTCTCTTCTGTCTGAAGAGCCATCAGCCATGGTAGGCATGGAGGTCTAGAATAAGAGCAGAAAACGTTATATACAGATAGTTTTTTTTTTTCGTTCAGCTGTTCCCTTCTTCAGGGGCCACCACACTGAACTAACTCGCACAAAGACTTGGCGATTGCTTTTATGCCCTTCCTGACGACAGCACAGACCACCGAGCTACCACAGCCCTCTGTGTGGAGCAGAGAGATGCTATCTAGGATGCCTGGTGGAACAAATGGTGTTAGTTGAGGGCCTTGCTCAAGGGCTCAGGGTGGGGCAAGTGAAGATGGAGGCAGGTGTGGGTGTTTCACCTTTCTCACTAAGATTTTGATATTTTCGTTCCGGGGAGTTGAAATCGGGGACGTTTGGTCACCCTATGTTAGACATTCTGTTGTTCTGTCAGATGTTGTTTGGTCTCAGCTCAGCCCGTGGTGATAGTATGAGCAGAAGCCCCGCCCTCAATCACCTGGACTACCTGTGAATGGCCGGAACAGGTTCTCACCTCCACACATGGACTCAGCTGAGACTTGAAACATTTCATCGTTTCTGAAGCTGCTTCATTTCAATTGATCAAGGGTTTGTTTTTGGTCTCCATGGTAACGGAGTCAAACCAGAGCTCACCTGCAGAGAGCGCCAGAACCCGCTGGCACAATTAACAGACAAGAGAAAAAGAAGTCCGAACCAGTCCTACTTGTTTCAGCACTGAGGTTGTGCTGCGCCAAACTTCCACTAAGAAATGTGTGACAAGTGCCGAACCGGCTCAAACAGCAGGTAGGTGCGACCTGAAAGAAACGGAGCCGCGTCATATGATCATGTGATGAGTTCCGGTCACTTCGGCAGAAAAAGTTCAGCCGCCTGTGGACTATAAGAACAGATCCAGGTCAGTTATGAGTTTCTGTGGATGTGGACCCAGCAGAAGTGTGGTTCCTGAAATCTCCCATTACATCGTTCTGCAGGATGTCCCTGCAGCTATGGTGCCTGTCCTTCCGGCAGCCGTACGCCGGTCTGGTTCTGAACGGGGTGAAGACCGTGGAGAGCCGCTGGAGGCCCCTGTTGGCCCCCCTGGAGAACCAGACCCTGGCGGTCCATGTGGCCTGGCGAGACTGGGAGGGGGACGAGTGGCGGTCCGTGCTGAGTGGCCCGTTGGGGATGAGCAAGGTCCAGATCCAGGATCTGCTGAACTCGGGGGAACGGTTTGGCCGTGGTGTGGTGGCAGGTCAGGAATTCAACCGTTGTATGTTTGAACTTCACGAGGCGTCACCTGTGAATCACCTACCTTTTCTTTCAGGACTGGTGGACGTGGGTGGGACCTGGCTCTGCCCCGCCTCTCCGGAGGAGGAGGAGCTTCATGATCTGGAGCGGTCGGCTGTTCTGATTGGTCTGCAGGACAAACACCTGACTCACCTGTCCAACCCCCGCTGGCTGAAGGAGCCGCTAAAAACCCGAGGAGCTCGAGACCTTTGGACTGTGGAGATCCCCGCTGAGCTGTTACCATGACGACAAGCGGTCCTGAGGACGCGTTTCCATGGCAACATGCGTTGTAAAGCCCCCTCTGCCTAGATGATACTTCAAGGTCCCCAGGTGACACTGTTTCCATACTGCCTTCCCATGAAGTCTTCTTTGGACCCTGATGACTAAGCTTCAGAGGAATTAACAAAGTCCATGCTCATTCATTTTTCTCCTCCATCCTTAAGAACTCAATTGGTACTTTCTGTCCTGTTCCTGTCTGCAGGGACCGGAACAAATGACACACATCAGCCTCAAGGACTGGAAGCTGGTCTGGTTTAGATCCTGTTGGTCCAAAGATGGGTTTTACTGAAAAATCCCAATCAGAACCGTGACCCAGTCTCTGGCTGTCTATTAAGACCGGCACGGGTTTCTACATTTCTCTTTAATAAATTTGAACTCAATTCAATGCACACACAGCGAGCATCCAGGTGACTCAAGTGTTCAAGTCATCAGGTTGAAGTTGGAAAATAAAACAAACTGTTTATTTTGTGTTGAATAATTTCACACACACACCCACACAAGGAAGCGCTCGCACGTCGTAAGCATTTCCAACAATTTGTTCCTGAACCAGTTTTATTCATCTAAACTGAAATGCTCATCAGAACCAGAACACAAGGAGGTCCCTCAGAAACAGGGACTGAGTCCACTACAACAAAAACATTACAAACTCAGAATTATTTGTTGCCTAGACAACAAAACTGTCCATAACAAGTTAAACAGGAAGTGACGGAGGCAGACATGTTAGCCACATGCTAAAGGCACCACAAAATAAAACATTTTTAATCATATGGCTCATCTGCCCGTCTCATTTGGTCTCCTTCAGGGACAGGAAGTAACTAAAAGGGTTACCTCAATAAAATCTAATGACATTAGCCACGAGCTAGCACTACATTGGGGGGATGTAGTGTGAGGTGGTGTGGTGAGGGGGTTGGGTAGAGATGTAACCCACCATGTGGGCTGGGTTGGGAGTGGGGCAGTAGACTCGAGGGGTGTGGCCTGCCGTTGGGAACGTCCCCCAATGAGATGAAGCAGGAAGACAAGGATGGTAGGAGGAGTGATGAGGAAGGTGGGTGTGGTGAGTAAGAGGGGGCGGAGCTGTATTCAGGTAAGTAGATGGAGGCGTAGCATCATACGGCAGGTGTAGCAGAGTCGGAGGAGGGTGGGGACCCTGATCTGGGTAGAGGAGAGCAGAAGGGGCGGAGCCTGGAAGAGCTGTGCCTACTGAGGAGGATGCGCCTTCCACTGAGGGAGGAGGACCTGTGGGAGGAGACAAGAGATTAACAGGTAATCAAAAACCTGTCACCTGAGTTCACAGGTGAACAGGGTCCACCTGCAGGACCCGGGACAGCAGAATAAGACCTGGACTAATGAGTTGGTCTGAACACCCCACAGCACAGTATCAGAAAGGGACTGACCACTGCCAAGTCCATCAGCCTGCCCATCTGCTGCCCTGGAGGATTCTGGGTAGGAGGAGAGGGGCTGGTGGGCAGTGCCTCGAGCGTTGTCAGAAAACAAAGGGGGGGCAGCTGTGGAGAGAAGACCAACAAACAGTGAATGTGGGGGTCAGATTTGGACCCGTTTAGGTCTGAAATAGGTCTCACCATGCAGAGGGGGCTCCTGGCTCAAATAAGGGGGATAGTGTTGGTAGGGGTAGGTGGGGTCAGGTGAGGCTGGGGGGTACACCTGCTGCTGCCAGCAGCTCTGATTGTACCACTGAGGAAGAGAAAGGTCAAAGGTCAGACAAAACCTGGACTCGTCGAACAGAACCGGACTCATAAAGGTGAGGGGGTGTGGTGGTCACACCTGGACTCCCAGGTTGAAGTAGTACTGGAGGACCCTGCAGTCTGTGCGCACACACACACACACACACACACACACACACACAGGTTAGAGAACATGACCTATGTGACCTCTCAGAGTCCAAACCCAGGGTCTCAGCGGGCTGCGACTGATGGAGAAGTTCCAGCAGAATTCACCTCCAAACGTTCTCCGGTTCCTTCAGTGGGTCACAGAGCCTGGCTACACGTCTCAGGAATTTGGAACCAAACATCTGTTAATCTAATTTTCATTCAACACTCCGTTATCGATGGCGTCTCCAAATCATCTGTGACTTTGGACCTGGGGTCAGCAAGAAGTAAAGAACCACCATCCTGATCCTGGATCAGGTCTCCAACAATCACAGCCCACTGGGACACCCAGAAAACTGAATCTGTGTGACCTCTAACCTCTGGGTAAATCGCTGCCATTTGGGTCATAGGAGTAGGGAGGCGGAGCCACAAAGGTGCTGACCGGCTCGCCCATCTCGTTAACCAACCAGGGAGCAGCAGCTGGTATGGTCATGGTAACTGACAAGAAATAAAAACGCCCGTCAAGTTTTAATGACGACTTTCGTGTCCAACCTCAGGTCACATGATTACCTGAGCGTGTCTGCATGTGAGTGGCAGGCGGCAGGTGAGCCGCTCCAGGTACCCGCGATGATGGAGATGATGGTGATGAAGAGGACGATGAAGGTGAGGAGCAGATGACTGCCAGGGGCTTCACAACCTGAAGGAAACACCTAGACATGTTCACCTGCAGGTGCAGCTGCAGTTAGCGGTTAGCATGTGGTGTTCAGGTGAGTTTACCTGCTGAGTGTAGCTGTAGCTCAGCTCTGGTCTGCTTGGAGAGTCAGCCGTTCCTCTTTCCTGCTCATCCTTTCACAATAAAACAAAAACCACCTCGTACGTCTGATCATGTTTGCTGTCATGACCTGGTGACCTCACCTGCCTGCCACACCTTGTTCACATTACAGACTTTCAGGGATGTTTCAAATTTAAATCAAGTACACCTGTCCATGTGTGACAAATTAACTTTAAAGTGGAGTTTCTGTACGTCGTAACGGGTCTGACTCAGTTTTCCTAACCAATCAGAGCTCTGCGTCTTCACTGTGCTGAGTGATGTCGTGAGGAGGGAGGAGCCATCTGTAAATTACCTGAGTGGAGGATGGCTCTTCAGCAGCATAAACGCCTGTCGGCTGGTAGCTTTGATCTGAAAAAGTTTAAGATGGTCACTTCCTGTTTCAACAGGAAAAATGGCAGCAGAGGACCTGGGTGGTGTTTCTCACCCTTACTCCTGTACAGGTACTCCTCCGTGTACTCCACTGTTCAAAGACAGATCACGACAGTCCATTCTGCCTCATCTCAAACTTTTACTTTGAAACTTCAACAGAAAGGGACTCACCCTGGTCCTCCACAGTACTTGTGTCCCCCTGGTCCTCCTCTGAGGAGCAGATGGGAGTGTTTCCAGGTGGAGGTGCAGGAGGGAGGGTCCCTGAGGCTCTCTGAACTCTGTAGGAGGAGCCAGAAGTGGATGGGGCTCCAATGGTGGGGGGAGGAGCTACAGAAGCGCCCTACAGAAGAGACAGTTTATCAAGTGGCAGTGATAGTGACCCAGTTTCTGAGGTTCTGCTTTCTTACAGCCAGTGGTGGGTAGATGGCGTCGTTGGCATCATCCAGCTGGTAGTACGCAATGGCTGCGTCCAAATCTGCCGGCTCGTCCACTGCGTCTGCTGGAAACCCAAACTGACACTCCTTGTTCAGAGATGACCCTAGCTGGCGCCGACTGCGACTGAACAGAAAGGGATCGATTTTAGACATGGGTTCTTCTGACAGGTTCTGGTCTGGTTCCACACAGCAGGGTCAGAGGAGAACCATCTCTTTGGATTAGAAACCATTCTGCTGGATTGCTCTGGTGTCATGTGACCAAACCCCTGTAAACTTCTAAACCCTAAAGGTCTGCTTTCATACACTACATCTAACTGACGTCTACTGGACATGATAGATTTGGGGAAGAAGTTCTGGTATTTCTGTTAACAGAAAGCATCTGTCACAAAGAGACCACTACTCACTGCCTAGAAGAGGGGCACTCAGTCTCCGTTAACGCGGACACTAGTTCTACGCTTCGTCTCCTTCCATGAGTTCTTGACCTAATCTTTAATAATTTTATTTGACTTAAATAGTTGTGATGTTGACTTTTTTTTTTTTTAACAGCCTTGGCCATCAGCTCCTCAGCAGACGTCCTGAGATCAGCCGACTGTAGCTTTACATAAACCTGCCAACAAAGTTCTGAACAATCACTACAGTTGTTGCTTACCCTGTAAGAAAGTAAACCGAGGTGACAATACAAAAACAAACAAACAAAAAAAAACAGTTTTGATCCGAAATCCCACGTCAGCGAGACGATGTTTCACTTTAGAGCGGCCTTTAAACGTCCCTCCTGTGCTTCAGCTCAGCCTCTACAAATGTAGCTGCAGCAGTTACTGACAGCAGTTGGTGGGTTCTTCAGAAGCAGCACATGAAACTAATGTTTGTTTGTCGTGACCTCATCAGTTTAAGTTTCCAGGTATAAAATTCTGCCCTCACCATGTAAACAGTTTGGACCCGGCCAACAGCTGACAAAATTCAAGGTGTGTTTACCGAGACCTGAAGGCGTAGTTCTCGTAGTCGTGGTAAAACCGCCTGCCGGTGTGGTAATAGGTCAACTGTGGACCAATCAGGTGACGGTTCAGGAAACGTGTGGAACTTCTGACCGGAACCCACGAGACCAACCCATTGGATGAAAACACAGAAACAGTATGGACAAAAAAAAGTGTTTAAATAGAAACTGACCAACAACAACAACAACAGACAGCTGCAGTCTCCAGTCTCACCTGGAGGATCCATAACGTGGGGGTCTGGCTGCGGGGTAGTGGTGGTGGTGGGGGACATAGGGGTCATAAGTCAGGGATCCAGGTGATGGAGGGAGGGGGGGGCGTGGATGACTTGCAGGTTGAAAGCGAGGAGGCAGAGCAGTGGGGGCGGGGCTCCCATAGGAGGCAGGCTGTAGCATGAGTAGCTCCGCCCCCTTGACGCCACTGCCCCGAGACTTCCTGAAATAACGATGACGATGGCGCTGACCTCGAGAGTCCGGTTCTGACAGGAAAAAACAGCATGAGCACACAGATTGGTCACATAAAACAGAACCAGGACCTGAAACGTACCCAGGTCCCCTTTCCTGGTTGGAGCTGCAACATTCCAGGCTGGAACCGGGTTCACCGGTTTTAGGTCCGTCAGAGGAACAAGGTGCCTAAGAAAAATACCCAACAGATCAACATCATGGACATTCAAGATTCTGGTTCACACCTGGTTCTGAGTTCAGATCCAATCTGTGAGTGTAGTTTTAGACCTGGTTCTGGCTCTTACTTCTCTCCCAGTTCCTCGATGAACACTGTGACGGCTGCACTGTGCGTTCCCACTTCTTGGATGAAGGCATTGTAGAACTTCCCCTTTGCTTCCAGACGGACCTGGAATCAGATCAACTGAAGATGTTGGTTCCAATTTCATTAAAGGTTCTGACCCAGCACAAACCACACCTCGTGGTTTAACCTGTCCAGGTATTACCTGACACTTGTCTCCCAGGAAGTACTGTCGCCCCGCGAACACCATGTAGTCTGTCTTCTGCATCTCTGTAACAGAACAGTAATCTGATTACAGAGCACAGATCGAACAGTAATCTGATTACACCTGTAGTTAGGTGAGCATTGAAACAGAAGAATGAATCAGAACTGTTCTGCAGAACCTGAAGGTTCCAGAGAAGCTCCATCATCAACAGTCTTCTGTTGCCCAACAGGAAGTTGGGATTTATTTATTTATTTTATTTATTTTATTATCATTCGACAGGCCACCTCAGTCTCTGCTTTTAAATCTCTCCTAAAAACGCATCTATACTCATTGACATTTAACACAGGGTTATCGGATTTAGATCTAGTTTTTCCATTGATGCCGATTCTGTTTATGCTTTTGTTATTATTCCTATTTAACACAAGGTCATCAGATCTGATTTAGTATTTCATTGTTTCTAATTATGTTTTCGGTTTTATATTTTTATTCCATGTGCTGTAAATATATCTTGCTACTTTTTATTTGATGATGTGATATTTTGTTAAGCACTTTAGTAACAGTTTGTTTTAAATGTGCTCTATAAATAAATCTGACTTGACTTATTAGAAATATACAAGCAACAACCAGGCTCTTATTTTGAAGAGTATGAGAGTTTTATTTAGTAACTCCTCAGGGTTAGGTACTTCCTGAACTACCAGCAGGGGACAGTTTGATGCTACAATAGATCAAGAGGTCCTGTCAGAAAACCCAAACAGAACTTCCTGGTTCTTCACTGTTTGGATCAGATACCACAGGTGACGTCCCATGTGAGACCAGGACTGAACTGACTTGACTGTCTTACCTTTGCAGGTGTCCTGCCACACATCAAACTCCAGGTTTCTGTAAACGTCTCCATCCAGAGACTTCAACACTTTGTAGGGCAGGGAAAGTCTGGAAGGGGGTGGGGCTTCAGCAGGAGCCTAAACAGCAACAACAACAATCTGAGGCCACCTGTATCATCAACAGGTGAAGCAGTTCCCAGCAGAAAGTTCAGATGGTTCTCATCACCAACATGTGAGTGGAGCCTCAGAGGACGCTCAGCAGGATCTAACGAAGACTGCGTACCTGGACTCTGACTCACCTTCATGTCCTCAGCTGGAGATCTGTCCTCAGCAGTTCCCCCTGCCTCCACCTCCTCCCTACCAAAAAACAAAACAAAACATGAGACCAGAGAACAGGTGATGAGTAGAGAACCAATCACAGAGCTCCAATGACTCAGATTAACGCTTTGGTTCAGAACTTTAGCTTCAACTTCAGCGCATCTTAACAGACAAACAGGAGCTCTGAGTGCAGAGACTGACGTACCAGATGGTTCTGATGAACTGACCTGTGTGTGTGTCTGTGCCTGTCTCAGAGTGATGACACCATCACTGTGTTACCTGTGTCCTCGGTCCTCAAGTATATCATAGCCAACATCCACATCACTGCACACCGACGGACTGTTTCTATAGCGACGACTACCGATCCTGAAGGCCTCCATGGCTTGAAAGAGCTCCGCCTCCTCCAGTCCGAACACCTGAGTGTAGAGCAGCTCGTACAGAAGAGCTGAACACAGAGATAAACCTGAGCAGGTAAACCCACAATCACGCTGTAACTGTAATGGCTGTTAACTGTCCATGCGGTGGCCATTTATAAAGTCTCTGTCACTCTCACTAATCTTTTCCACTTCCTGGTCAACAGTTTCTATAACCTATGCTCTTCTTTATCATTCTCTTCACTCATTATCTCCTCATAGTACTCCTTCCATCTTCCTGTAACACTCACTTGTTAGAACATTACCATTCCCATCTTTAACAAGCCTAACTTGCTGCACATCCTTTCCAGCCTGATCCCCGTCTTGCCAATCAGTGCAAGTCCTTCTCACCCTCTTTAGTGTCCAGCCTCCCATACAACTCAGAATATGCCTTCCGCTTTGCCTTTGCTATCTCCCTCCTTGCCCTACATTGTATCTCCTTAAATTTATGTCTCCTCTCTTCAGTCCTCTTACTGTCATATCTTCTTGGCTAACCCCTTTATTTGAATAACTTCCTACACTTCACTATTCTACCACCAGGTTTCCTTATCAGTCCAGATGACACACCAAGTACATTCCTGCCAGTCTCTCTAATTATTGTTGCTGTAGTAGCTCAGTCATTTTGGAAGCTCTTTCTTACCACCCAAAGCCTTTAACAGCTCCTCTCTGAATTCCCCACACGTTCTTCTTTCTTCAGCTTCCACCATTTGGTTTTCTGTGATTTTACTCTTTTTCTCTTCTTCACAACAGCAGCCATTCTACACACATCTATCCAATGCTGTTTGGCCACGTTCTCCCCTGCCACAACCTTACAGTCCCCAATCTCCCCCAGGTTTCCTCTTCTACACAGAATGTAGTTGACCTGCATACTCCTCCCTCCACTCTAAAAAGTCACTGTTACTCCCTCTTTTGGAAGAATATGTTGACTATAGTCATTTCATTCTTTTGGCAAAATCCAAAATTATAGGTCTTTCCTGGTTTCTATCCTTGACACCAAACCTATCCATCACTTCCTCATCAATTCTGTTTCCTTCAACATGTCCATTCAGGTCTGCTTTGATCACCACCCTCTCCTCACTGGGAATACACCATCACTTCATCCAGATCCTTCCATATCACATCCAACCTGTGAAGCATAGCCACTGACAACATTTAGTATCAGACCTTCAGACACATCACCCTATCTGACACTACTACATTTTTTGCCAACTCCTCCTTCAGGACCACCCCTACTCATTTCTCTTTCTATCCACACCATGGTAAAACTGTTTAAACCCTGCTCCAATGCTGCAAGCCTTGCTGCCCTTCCACTACGTGTCTCTTGGACACAAAACATCTACCTTCCTTCTCTGCATCAATCCAAACAAAAGGTTAAAAACAAACAACAACAACTGGACTTCTGTTCTGAAGAAGTTTCAGTTCTTACTAGGGAGGCTTCATCAATTCTCAAACGTCTGGAGTGTGAGGCACTCATGAGAGGCATAACAAGGCCTCAGGCAGTTTTGTCCATTGTTGTTTACAGATGCAGTGGTTGTTGTGACTTTCAGACTCACACTGGCAGAGTGCGGCAGAGGTGGGGTAACTCCTCGGGTAAACAATGTCATAGTGACCATTGATGGAGCAGCACAGCGTCACCTAGGCAAGAAAACCGACAGTTAGCTGCAACCAATCAGAGGCCAGTCTATTCACATTACCATGGCAACCACAATCTTCCTCACTTGATCCACAAAGTCGTCCTCAGTGATGACAGTAGCTGGTTTCCCGGGGTAACGGTAGATCAGAAAGCACCGCCTACATGCGAGGCAAAACAGGAAGTTAGCTGACAGCGGCTGTTGTCATGTGACCTGCTTCAGTCGGAGTCATGTGAGACAGGTGTGCTGAGTTTACCTGTAGAGCTGAGACAGAGCCTTGATCTCCACCTGACCCACTGTTTCCTGCAACACACACAGGTGTTATTGTGTTCAGTGGTGTGTGTGTGTGTGTGTGTGTCAGCTGCTCACCTTGGGATCCTCCAGACGCTGCAGGTATTTCTCAAAGGATCCTTCAACAAACTGAAACAGAAAAAGTTCTGGGACCTTGTTCCATCTGGTTCTGGCCCAGTTTATGAGAGATGTTCTTGTGTGTGTGTTGGACTCACCGGCTCAAAGTTACACCTGTTGGCCCGCATGAAGCCAGCACAGTCCAGTCGGATCTTCTGATGGTAGTTTTGAGAGTAATACAGCTGTGGGTCAGACAGAACAAAACGGGTTAGACATAACGGGTCAGAACCAACAGGTCAGTCAGAACCAACGGGTCAGTCAGAACCCGTTTCTGATCTTTATCCATGTATTGCCACTCTGATTGCATGAGGCTTCTGCTCCTTTCGCTTCACTTTTGCCATATCCAATATGGCGGCGACGTCGACGTATGACTTAGTGCTCAATGAAGTCTAGTGGTATATACCGGTCTGTAGTTCTGGGTACTGGTCGTGTTCCGGACCGGAGCAGTTCTGATCATATTCCTGAAATAATTCAGGGTTCGGACCCAAGAGCCCAGTTGAGCCACACTAACAGGATCCAATAAAACACCGGACCAGCTGAACTTCCCACCTGCACAGGTGACTTTGCTGACAACAGCGTGTTCGTGCGCGTGGTCTCATACCGAAAGGAACCCAATCCGTTCCGCAGCTTCTAAATTCTTTAAATTAAAGTTATATTGTCCACTGTCTGAACGGAACCACACCGGAATGGACCCTGACCCTGTTCGGACCTTGACCCGGCTCACCTGCTCTGACACGGCCCGGAACAGACTGGACGCGTCTCGCGCCACCATCTTCCGGTACAAACCCAAACTGGACAAGTACTCGTCCATGTTCATGAAGTACTTCTTCAGGCCTTTCTGCATCCCGCCGCCAAACCGAACCGAACTCCAGGAACCAGGTGGACACCTCCTCACACAGCTCTGGCCTCAGCGGCGCCAACAGCTGAGTCCAATCAGGTCTGATGAGCTCGAGACCCAGTGAGGCGTTCATGGACCCACCGAGGCTCGGAACCAGCCCCATCATGCGTCCAACCTTCATCCAACCATCTAACCTTCATCCAGTCATCAAACATGCATCCAACCTTCATCCAACCATCAGACATGTATCCAACCTTTCAACCTTCATCCAGTCATCAAACATCCATCTAACCTTCATCCAACTAAATTCAGTTCAGTTTATTTATATAGCACCAAGTCACAACAGAAGTTATCTCAGGGCTCTGAACAGAAACATTCACATACATCATAAACATCAATTAGTGACGTTATCTATTTAAGGAAGGAAGCCATCCACAGAGACTTTTCCAGCTCTTCTTTGTGGACTAGTGTCTTTTTTTAGTGTTCTCAGGACAACCAAGAGACAGTTTCTCAAACATACCTTGGGTTACCCCGGAGTCTCCTCCCAGGTCAGACATGCCCGAAGCACCTCCCTAGAGAGGCACCCAGGGGGTACCCTTACCAGGTGCCCTAACCACCTCTACTGGCTCCCCTCGATGTGGAGGAGAAGCAGTTCTACTCCGAGTCTCTCCCAGATAACTGAACTTCTCACCCTATCTCTAAGGGAGAGTCCAGCTACCCTGTGGAGGAAATTAATTTCAACTGCCTGTATTTGCAATCTCAATTTTCAGTCAAAGTTCACGGCCATATGTGAGTGAAGGAGCATTGACTGATGGGTACACAGAGAGCTTTGCCTTACAACTCAGCTCCCTCCTTACCACAACAGAAACGTTCGTTGTCTGTCCTGTCACCTAGAACCAATTTGCCTTGGGAGATCCTACCATGGACAATCAGATCATTCAGGCACACAACCTCCTCCACCACGATACCACAGCATGTCAGGCAGGCTCCCTCTCTCCCTGTTTATAAGTCTCATCTAAAAACACACTTTTATTCCCTGGCTTTAGATCCAGTGTGTTTATGTTAACTTCATTGTGTTTTTATTATTTTAACCATTTAGTTTATTATCTGTACCTCTGTGAATTTTATGTTTCTTATCCTCTGTCCTTTGCTTTGTTTTGTTGTACAGCACTTTGGTTGGCCTTGCTGCTGTTTTAAGTGTTTTATGGTATGGTTGTTGTTTATACAATATGTTGTTGTTGTTGACAACAAAGTTCATGCTCAATAATCCAGGTATACAATCCAACATTTTTCAGTCAGGTCATCTGGACAGTTTCTTTTTTTGTGTGTGCTGAAACGTTTCGCCTTCAATCTGGAAGGCTTCATCAGTCAAGGAAACACACAACAAAACTTATTATTCCCCCAACAGCTTATTCCAAAGTGGAACAAACCAGTTTTGCTTGTGATAAGATGGTCTCTTTGGTACACCTCCTCCTCCATTGCCAGCCCTCTTCCTTGTTGCCAGTCGTGTCAAACTGGTTGAAAACAACAAAGTCCATGCTCAATAATCCAGGTATACAATCCATTATTGAGCATGGACTTTGTTGTTTTCAACAAGTTTGACATGACTGTCAACAAGGAAGAGGGCCGGCAATGGAGGAGGGGGCGTTGCCAAAGAGACCATCTTATCACAAGCAGAACTGGTTTGTTCCACTTTGAAGTAAGCTGATGGGGGAAGAATCAGTTTTGTTGTGTGTTTCCTTGACTGATGAAGCCTTCCAGATCGAAGGCAACACGTTTCAGCACAAAAAAAAAAAAGAAACTGTCCAGATGACCTGACTGAAAAATGTTGGGTATGTTTTCAAAAAGCGTTCAATACAAAAACAACTGGACTTTATTTGTAACAGAAGACGTTTCGCTCCTCATCCGAGGAGCTAAACGTCTTCTGTTACAAATAAAGTCCAGTTGTTTTTGTATTGAACGCTTTTTGAATTCATCATGTCCTGGATGACTGAGAATCTTCACCAGCATGTTGGGTATGTTGTTGTATTTCCTCCTCAGCTGCAGTAACTCCTCAGTCCTCCAGGTGGCGGTGCACATCTCATTCTGCTCTCGATTGAAGCAGAAGAAGAACTAGGTCTCACACTGCGCATGCGCTTTTCTGAAGTTTATAGCAAAGGCAGTCACCATGGTTCCGGTCCGGTCCAGGTCGCTCAGATTGTGATCCAGATGCTCCGACTGCTCCCCCGGAGGCTCCGGCCTCCCTCTGCGGTCTCAGGGCGCTCCTTCAGCGGCCTTCCTCCGCCGCTTCCCGCCGCTCAGGTCCGATCGACCTTCGTGGACTTCTTCCAGGATAAACAAGGACACCTGCTGGTTCCGTCGTCTCCGGTCCGGCCCAGAGGAGACCCTAGTTTGCTGTTTGTCAATGCCGGCATGAACCAGGTCAGTCTGGGTCTAATGGCTCCGGTCCGACACGGGATAACCTTTTCAAATAAGAGTTGTTTAATCTAGATCAAATATTTTCAAAATAAAAGTCTCATCTGATGCAGCAGCCAGAGGAACCCGGTCCAATCAGAACCCGGGAAACATCAAACAATGTAAAAATGAATATTGAAGTTGTTGAATACATCTTTGATTCAAACCGTGCTACACAAGGGTCGAACCAGAACCAGGACGGACCAGGACTCTAAAGGTCAAAGGTCACATTCAGTGAACATCGGCTCACCTGCTGGGTGTCTGAGGACCTGGGAGGTTCTGTCCAAATGGGTTTCTGGTCCGTTTGTAATTTCTGTCAGTTTTTTGATGTGCAGGTCCTGGTTCTGGTGGGTTACATTCATGACCCAAACATCTTCACACGATGAGCATCTTGCTGAAGCATTGGTTCTGAAAACCCGGATGTCTGGTTCTGAAAGTGTGACCACAGAGACCTGGGCCCAGTTGAGGCTCTGCAGTCCAGAACATACAGAATATTTTTAACAACTATCAGCCGAACTGAGTGGGTCGGGTTGACCTTTCTGATCCCTGTGCTGCTGAAGGATGGGGTGGTTCGTTTTATTGGGCCAGTCTACCAGAACCAGGATTCAGCAATAAATCCAAACCTGGAGGACAAATGGGGACGGCAGAGTGAGGGACGACGACGACAATTTGTCCTCCAGGGGTCCTTTTATTTCTGTCAGAAATCAATTTTTAAAAACTTTTTGTCAACGGATTTATTTGGACCATGACTGATTGATGACAAAAATCTTCAACAGAACATCTGGACCCGGGTGACGACCCGAAGGATCTCGCTGTAAAATTTCAGTTTTCTTAAAGAACCTGACTAGAATCAGCCAGGATTTAATGTCCAGGATTTGTTTGCGTTCCGTCTGTCCCGGTTTCAGTTCAAGCCCATCTTCCTGGGAACCGCAGATCCCCACAGCGAGATGGCCCGGTACCGCCGAGTGGTCAACAGTCAGAAGTGCATCCGAGCCGGCGGGAAACACAACGACCTGCAGGACGTGGGCCGGGACGGGTACCACCACACCTTCTTCGAGATGCTCGGAAACTGGTCCTTTGGAGACTACTTCAAGGTGGGAGGAGCTATTTCAAATATGGACACTTCCTGTTAGAGTGGGCGGAGACTTACTCTGTAAATGTCTATAATCAGGAGGAGGCGTGTGGGATGGCGTGGAGTCTCCTCACAGAGCATTATGGGATACCTGCAGACAGACTGTATGTCTCCTACTTTGGCGGAGACGCCGCCTCCGGACTACCAGCAGATGAGGAGACCCGACAAATCTGGCTGGACCTGAGGTCAGTTCAGTTCTGACTTCAGCCCCACTTCAGCTTCTAGTTCTGACTATGCTGACCGGCTCTGTCCTCCCCAGGGTTCCTCCTGCTCGAGTCCTGCCCTTTGGACTGAAGGACAACTTTTGGGAGATGGGAGACACAGGTCCCTGTGGTCCCTGCACTGAGATCCACTATGACCATGTGGGAGGACGGGACGCAGCAAGCCTCATCAACGCAGACTGTCCGGACGTGGTGGAGGTCTGGAACCTGGTCTTTATCCAGTACAACAGGTCAGTGTTCACACCTAGATCTTTTATAGATCACATGAGACCAGTTCAGACTACATGAGACCAGGACCTGGGCTCGAGATTGAGGGTCCACTGGGCTCAGCTGTCAGTATGTTGCAGGGAGGTGGACCAGAGTCTTCGTCTGTTGCCCCAGTTTAGCGTTGATACTGGGATGGGACTAGAGCGCCTGGTGGGCGTCCTGCAGGGCCAGCGGTCCAACTACAACACAGACCTGTTCCTGCCACTGCTTGATGCCATCCACCAAGTCCGTACAGGTCCATGGTCTAGGTGAACCCTGTCCAGGTGATATGCCCGTCTCCATGGTAATGTGTGTGTTGTGTCCTCAGAGGTCCGGAGTGGGACCTTATGCTGGCAGGATGGAGACAGCAAATGAGGGACGGGTGGACCTGGCCTACAGAGTTGTGGCAGACCACATCAGAACTTTATCGGTCTGCATCGCTGACGGAGTCTATCCTGGGATGTCTGGAGCTGAGTGAGTCTCCATCCAATCAGCTGTCAGTTCTGTGATGTCATTCGTTAACGTTTTGTTTGTTTGTCAGACTGGTGCTGAGGAGGATTTTGAGGCGAGCTGTTCGGTTCTGTATCGAGGTCCTGAAGGCCCCGCAGGGAGCACTGGCCAGCCTGGTGCCTACCGTCAGTCACACTCTGGTAAATTACATTTCCCATAATGCCTCAGAGCTGGGAGTAAAGAGGAGGAGCTTCATGTTCCACCAGTTCATTGATCTGAATCTACATCAGAATAGATGTTTAACCAAACCACAACCAGAGAGCTAAGGAATAGGTGAAAAGCCTTTTGGGGGGGGTGTTTACTGATTGCTTGGTTGGTTAGCTGTTTAGTAGTTCAGTTGCTTGGTTAGTCAGCTGATTAATAGTTTGATTGCTTGGATAGTCAGCTGGTTAGTAGTTTAGTTG
>NC_056513.1:9912630-9947067 GCF_014905685.2 Nematolebias whitei | reverse complement strand
AGTTTGGTTGCTTGGTTAGTCAGCTCGTTAGTAGTTTGGTTGCTTGGATAGTCAGCTGGTTAGTAGTTCATTTGATTGCTTAGTCAACTGTTTAGTAGTTCGGCTACTTACTTAGTCAGCTGGTTAGTAGTTTGGCTGCTTGCTTTGTCAGCTGGTTAGTAGTTTGGATGCTTGCTTAGTTAGCTGGTCAGTGGTTTGGTTGCTTGGTTAACCAGCTGCTCATTCCTCTTTTCTGCTGGCAGGGAGAAGTGTATCCAGAGCTGATCACCGAGACAGATCGGGTGAGTGATCTGGTTCCGCTTTCAGTCAGCAACTTGTCCACATGTGCAGCAGCTGGATGATGTAACATGAAGTTGTCATAATGGGGTTCCTACCTTTCAGATCATGGACATCATCAACGAGAACGAAGTCCAGTTCTTATCGTCTCTGCAGAAGGGCAGCCGGCTGATTCAGAGGACCCTCAGCAGGGAGGACTACAGAGTTCAGCTGTTCCCTGGTCAGTGGGGGTCTGGGGCTGGATTTTGGTCTTTGTTGTCAGTGACCAACTGTCCTGTTGGTTTTTCAGCCTCGGTGGTCTGGTCTCTGCACCGGGATCTGGGTTTTCCTCTGGACCTGGTGGACCTGATGTTGGAGGAGCGAGGTGTCCAAGTGGACCGTCAGGAGCTGGACCGACTGATCACAGAACACCAGAAGGTGGAGCTTTACAGAATTACTGTTTGGGACCCAAACTCCCATGATGCACCTGGTTCTTCTCAGTTTCATTTTGAAGGAGACATAAGTCTCTTATTGTGGAGGAGATGAGGTCTTTTACTCGGGTTACATAGTGTGATGTCACTGATGATGTCGCACATCTGTCAGGTGGCGTCAGAGCAGCAGGTAGGTGTCCCGTCCCAGTTGACGCTGGACGTCCTCAGCCTGGCGAAGCTGCAGCATTTGGGCGTTCCTCACACCGATGACAGCCTGAAGTACGAGTATGGACTGGAGGGGGAGGGGCGATACGGTACTCTCCTACCTGCACAAGTAACAGCTGCCTATTGTTGGTCCACACCTGTCACAGAACCTGTTTTTCTCCCAGTGTTCCCAGAATGCCAAGCAACAGTCCTGGCCCTGTATGACGGTCAGACTTTGGTTCCAGAGGTCCGTGAGGGTCAGTCCTGTGGGGTGGTTCTGGATCAGACCTGCTTCTACTCTGAGCAGGGAGGGCAGTCACCTGACCGGGGCTACTTCACCTGCAACCGCCTGCAGGTGAGCTGATCGCTCTCACACGAGGTGCATGATGGGAAACAGACCGTCTGTCCTGTGTGTTCCAGGATGTTCTGTTCCCTGTGGAGGCCGTGGACCGGGTCGGTGGGTACGTGGTCCATCAGGTGACTGCAGTCGACAGCCTGAAGACTGGAGACCAGATTCAGCTGCACCTGGACCAGGTAAAGATCAGCGAGGCCAAGAACCCCAAAACAAAACCAGACAGAACCAAGAGGCCCTTCCTGCTGTGTGTAACTGTCCCGGTTCTGTCCATCTTGTCCGGCCTCAGGCCCACAGGCTGGCCTGCATGGTCAAACACACGGCGACCCACATCCTGAACTTTGCTCTGAGGAAAGTTCTGGGTCCAGCGGTCCATCAGAGAGGTTCTCACGTGTCAGCCGACCACCTGCGCTTTGACTGCAGCATCAAGGTGCTGACCCGTTACCCAGCTGAGAAACTAATGCGGATGTTCTGTGGTTTTGACGTGTCCTGTGGGTCCTCCTCAGGGTTCTCTGAGCCCCTCCCAGCTACAGCAGGTAGAGAGCTGTGTCAACGACATCATCTCAGCCAATCAGAGGGTCTACAGCCAGGAGGTCCCTCTGCAGATGGCCAAAACCATCAGAGGACTGAGGACGGTGGACGAGGTGAGACCAGACCGGCCATCTCCTGGTCTCATGTCCAGGTGTTCTGATGATCCCTCCTGTACCGGCTCTGCAGGTGTATCCAGACCTGGTTCGGGTAGTCTCACTGCACGTTCCAGTCTCAGAACTGCTGGACACTGGGACAGATGCTGGGACAGACACGGAGACATCTGTGGAGCTCTGCTGCGGAACGTGAGAGCAACCGCCCCCCTTTACCTGTCGACACCTGTGTGTGTGTATGTGTGTCCTCAGGTGTGTGTATATGTGTGTCCTCAGACACCTGCTGCAGACTGGGTCTATCGAGGACTTTGTGATCACCTCAGAGAAGCAGCAGGTGAAGCGGGTCAGTCGGCTTGTGGCCGTGACGGGACGCGATGCAGTTCGGGTCAGTTCTTCTGTGGTAATCTCTGACATTATCCAGGTGTACCTTGAGGTGGATCTGAAACTCCCATGTGTCCTCAGGCCCGGGAAATGGGACTCAGTTTGTCTCAGCAAGTAGAATCTCTGTCAGCCAGAGCTTCAGGCTCCACCCCATCCAGTCCTGACTCCGCCCATCGACTCTCTAAGGAGACAAGCATCCTGTCTGATGTAAATGGACCTCCCATGATGCACCAAACTGTAGGTTAACCAAGGAATTGATGTTTTTTGGCCCTGGGCTGTGTCCGACAGGTTGTGGATAACAGCGCCATCCCTCAATGGCAGCGCAGAGAAATGCAGGCTTGCCTTCAAAGACTTCTGAGGACCACCAACACAGTCATCAGGAAACTGGAGACCAGAGAGGTGAGAGCACACCTGATTGCCTCACCTGAGACAACATGCTGCTGTTCTGACAGTTTTCCCATCATGCTTTGCTCAGGCTGCACAGAGAGCTCAGGTTCTGCTGGAGAAGAATGGCAAGAAGGGGGTGCTGGTGGACTCTGTGGAGACCGGGTCCCTGTCGGTGGGTGAAACCGGGTCTGCATGTTGATTCAGGACTTGCGGCACACCTGAGATCACGTGACCGGTTCTGTTTCAGGTTCTGATGAAGACTGTCAATCAGTTGAGCTCCACCTCTCCTCTCAGTCATGTGATGCTGCTTGCCCCCCAGAGGCATTCTGGGAAAATCCTTTGTGCCTGTCAGGTTCCTAAGGTAATGTTAGTGACATCACAGAGGGTGGGGTCATTACCACATTTTGGAGCATTTTAATTGTCTGCCTCCTATCTCTGCAGGACTCGCTGGCCCTTGCTGCCTCTGATTGGGCGGTGGCTGTGTGTCGCCACCTCAACGGGAGTGCCGGGGGCTCATCGCTCGTCGCCAAGGGAACAGGAAGCAGTGGTGACATCATCGAGGCCCTCAGGTGGGCAGAAGACTTTGCTCGCCAAAGAACAGAGCGATGTGACAGTGACTCTGCCCACAGCTGAAGTCTGTCTCATTGGTCAGCAGAATCATGTGACATTTTGTTTTTAATAAATATTTCTTTGTTTTAAAAGAAATAAATCAGATCAGGTTCAGATTTATTTATTGTTCACAGAGTAAATAATCATCAAACTAACACAGGATCCAGTTTATTCTCTTCCTATTGGTCCAACCAGAACTCGGACCTTCAGGTCTCTTGTAAATGAGTCCTCGTGGCTCATTGGGACTAACCTGTTTAAATAAAGGTTGAATGAAAAAAAAGAAAGGGACCTGAATCCTGGTTCTGCAGAACATGGTCGTGTTGAGCCACAGCAGGAGACAAAAAGTCCAGTTAGAGACGTTCAGGTGGACCTAAAGACAATCAAAGCATCTGGTGTATTTTAACAGTTTGTTAAACGTCTACGTGCTTGTAAAAAATTATTTAGTTTGTTTAATTTTGGGGGGTCAGACCCCTAAGCACTGGCTCGCAGACCCCCAGGGGTCTGGGGACCCCAGTTTGAGAACCACTGATCTAAATCAGAGTTCTCTAGAACCACAGAGTTCTTTAAAACCAGAGTTATTTAAAAATCACAGTTCTCTAAAAACAGAGTTCTGTAAACCACTAGAGGGCGCACTTGCCCTCCCAGCTGGTTGAGGGGCCCCCCCCATCGCTGACACGTGACAAATCAAAACTTCATAAATCACAATTAAAGCATCCATGTCCCGTTCAGAGGTGAGCTTTCAGAAATTAATACGGTCCATCAGAACCAAAGAAGTGGAGCAGAACTCTGCTGTGCTGAAGCAGAGTGATGCATTCAATGTTATTTTTTTTATTTTTTCCATTCAACCTTTATTTATACAGGTTGGTCTCATTGAGTCAATTGGACTCATTTACGAGAAAGACCTGTTTTAAATGAAAAACATAAATGAGGTACACGCAACAATAAACATTCATATAAAAGCATATAAAATGAAAAGTATATTAAATATAAAACAAAAAACATGCTACAGTAAAAAAACAGTGTATGTTTGCATTGATTTTTGCATCAAATTCAACAGTAGTTTAAAATCTATTATGGAGGTCAAGGTCGAGAGCTTCAGATCTTTTTGCAAGGTGTTCCAGGTTACAGGAGTTGAGTAAGAGAAGGCCCTTTTGCCAGATTCGGTCCGCACTCATGGGACACTGCAGGTAATTATGTCTTGGGAGCGCACGCTGTAGCTGCACTGACAAAGTGACACATAGGAGGAGATTTATGAAGGCAACAGACCAATAGACAGTGTCCAACATCTGCAAGGTGCTTGTAGGAGCATTCATGTACTGTAAATAATGTCACCATAGTCAATGGAGGCAAGGAAAGTATCAGATAAAAGGCATTTCCTAGTGTTCAGGATCTATTTATGGAAAAAAAACCCTCAATTTTACTTAAATTTCTTTACCAAGTTTTCGACGTGAGGCTTAAAAGAGAGATGTGCGTAGAGCAAAATTCCCAAGTATTTTAGAATCAACAAACTCAATAGGAACACCACTTGTAGATAAGACAAAACATCTTTGTTTTTATCAACATTTAGCATCAGTGTGAGACAGAACAAATGTGACTGGACAGGTGTGTTGTTGTCTCCCTCGAGTCATTTACTTTAATGAATTAGCTCAATTTGGTGATCCTCGTTGTGGTTGTAAACCAACTACAAAGTTGCTGTATTTCATCAAAATTCTCTTCAATAAACCTGTTTGTATTGAAGTAAAAATGTGTGAGAGAGTCACGTCCCAGAGACAGTGTGAGCATTGCAAAGCATGCAGAGTATGAATTGTGTGTGCAATGTTTTTGACATTTTACGAGGTTTCTGAGTGTGGAAATGGCTTTTTCATGTTATTTTCCTGTTCTGGTTTGGCTTCATTTCTGTTAAAGGCTCCGTTATTGGTTGTAAACGGACACCATGAGTCAGAGACTGTTTGTGGTAGATATGAGGGGAAAACACTGTGAAGGTGTTTTGATGTCACCAGGTGGCGCTTGGATTTGCTTTGCTCTGCACAGCACAGCATCATTCTGTGGAAACCATTCTCCTGAATACTTTTAGTGCAGAGTTATCTTTTAAAAATGAGTGGACTTGAATTTACCAGATTTAAATTTAACGGATGCTAATTCTGCTAAAACTTTTCAGTTAGCAAAAATGCTTAATAGAAAGTTAGTTCTGCTCTTAGTAGATTAGCAGAACCGTGCCCATCACTGCCCAGCCCCCAGCAGCAGATTTAACACTTGTAGACTATTCTCTGGCTTCCCTAGATGTGTCTTCTACAGGTACAGAACAAAATAAAACACACAGAGGAAGAAGTCAATAAAACTATCAAACCTGAAGAGCAGCAAAATGCCAGGTCCATATGGTTTTCCATGGCACAAGTGCTTAGGACATACAATCATACTAGAGTGTTAATAAAATCTTGCTTTAAGTTAGGAGCAGAGCACCAACATCATCTTGGAAACACGCCCTTATCGCCATAATACCAAAGACCGGACTGAGCATAGCTCACACAGACCCACGTTTCAGATATTGGATCTAGAACTGACTCAAAGAACCAGTCTCTGCCATCTGGGTCTAAAACTGACTCAAAAACCAGTCTCTGCCAGTTGGGTCTGGAACTCACTCAAAAACTGGTCAAGATTCTCTCCCAGGTGGATCTAGAACTGACTCAAAAACTTTCTAAGGTTACTATAATGAACATAAATGTCCAGATTCAGGTCTGGACAGGAAATAATTTTCTTTGGTTTGAGTCCGTCCTGATGGATCAGTGGTCGTTACAGGTAACCAAACGCCTAAGGAGGTCATCTGGCCTCTGATTGGCTACTCTGTTTTTGATACACCAGAATGTGATGTCGTGACAGGCTCCGCCCACCTGCCTGCCAGCAGGTTCACTTTGTGTTTACAACTTGGACACGCCCAGCCAGGTGAGAGGAATGTTCCAGCTCAGGCAGGTGTGACTCACCTGAGACCGACACACGTTTGTTTTACTGAACAAAACTGTCGCACATCTGTCAACTTGGAGGCGTAAAACAGCTAAATGTCAGCCGATGAACTATTGCTAGCCCAGTTTCAGCTGATGTTTCAGACCTGGAGATAATCCAGGACAAGTCAGCATGTTTGTTTTTCTGTTTGTTTGGCCCAGCAGCTTCCTGAACGGCCTATCGCTATCAAAAGCACACGGGTGTTCATTGTGTGGGAGTTCTCGTTACTGGAACTGGTTCTTCTGGTCGGACCCGTCCCACTCGTTCTCGCCCAGAGCTCCCTGATAGCTGTCAGTCCTGCTGTCTCCAGACACGATGAAGTCGGGCTGCGACACCAGTTTCTGCACAGACAGAGGATCAAGAAGGTTCTGGGGTGGAGCCAAATCACAGATTATTGTTGGCAAAGTTCTGGAGAACAACTCAACACAACAGGTCAGATCAGAAGTCACATAGAAGGTTCTTCTGACTGAACAGAACCAGAACAAAAACAGTTCAACTTCCGTCTCCCACAAAGTCAAAGGTCAAATACAAGAGATGCACAAAACTTTCAATCAACGCAACTTTATTGTCCGTAACATTCCATGAGATGGAGACTCATCTTTCACATCTGGCTCTACATACAAAACAACACAAATTAAAAATGCCATAAAACTTTTAAAAAGCTTTGCTAACCCAATAAAAACGTTCTAAAATACACGACACAGTAAAATATAAAAACATTCCATTAACAGTGGTTTGTCATGCGAGGCTACGTTTAAGTAGGACTTTATTATAAGGACACTCGCAGCAGAGGGAACAAATGACTTTTCTTTACCAGATGAACCACCAGTCTTCAGCCAGATGATACCAACCTGTATAATGGTCGCTGTGGACGAGTTGGGTCATTATGAACCTGTATTGCCTTTTTTTCCCAGAATCCGACTGTACAGATCTGTAAGTTGCATTTGTTGATAACCAATTATTTTTGACCACCCGGGACAACTTGTTCCTGTCTCTGGCAGGAGGTTCCCATACAATGAGACAATATTAAAGGAAACTTTCAACCAGTGACCTGTACTGCAGAGTGCATTAAAGCTCCTTAGCTTATGTAGAAGATGGAGACGACATATGTTTTTTTGTAAATATAGTCTGTGTTGGGCTGAATGGTCAACTTGTTGTCAATTATTGTTCCGGGGTATTTAAATTCAGCCACCTGCTCTATTTTCTGCCCTCTTATAACAGAAGATCTGAATAAGGTGCTCCCAATCTACCTCACCTCCTACCTCCTTGGTTTTACTGACATTAAGGTCCAGAAAACTATCATCAAACCAGGCAGAGAGCTGATCGATGAGCTGGGTGTAGGAGGGGCTATTGGTGTCTTTCATTCCAGCAACTAGGGCCATATCATAAACATACTTAATGAATGTAAAGTCTTTATGTCACAACTCATTTATGTATAAAGAGAATAAAAGTGGCGATAGCACACAACCCTGGGGAACACCAATGACCCTATAGTCAGTTAGTCCTAGAGGCAAACTGCATGGGGTGCATATGCTCAGCTGTAAAAGACGAGCCCCCTGCTCACTAGGCGCTCCATACATTTGCACAATAAGGATTTGACCACCTGGCCACATAAGCACCCTCCAAATTAAATGGTAAATGGACTGTACCTCCATAGCGTCTTTCTATCTTAAGATACTCAAAGCTCTTTACAACAATCTGTGCCCTCATTTACCCATTCATACAGCACTCTACTAGATCTCTACAAAGAATACCAGTAATCAGTGCTTTATCACATTCATACACCGATGGGACACATATCGGAGGCAATGAGGGGTTCAGTGTATTGCCCAGGGACACTTCGGCATGTAACTGGTGGAATCAAACCCCCGACTCTTGCATTGGAGGACGACTGCTCTAACCACTCAGCCACAGCCGCCCCAATTCCCAAAGCATTTATCAAGAATCTTGTCTTTCCATGTCAGACAGGACACATGCTGTTCTAAATTCAGGAGATAAGTGGGAGTATCACTATGTAGAAACATCTGGTCATGTGTAGAAACATCTGGTCATCTGTGGAATGATGTTGCTCCTTGTTGTAGCTGTCAGTCATGATCTCGTAGTGTTGTGAACAGTCAGTCTCACGGAGCACGATGTTGGCTGCCCAGCTGTTGTCCACATACACAACCACCTCCAATGTTTTTCTCCGTCCGCTGAGTGTCTCTGTCCAATCAGATTGTTGTATTTCCTTCAACGTCAGTGATGTCATTGTTCTCTGTGAGCAGGACTCTGTGAAACAGAAGGTTGGCTCTGCTGACGTCTGTGTCGTATTTTAAGTTCATTAACTGCTCCAACTTTCCCAACGCACGGTGGAAAGGTGACCGTTGGGTGAGGGAAGCAGCTGCTGGCTCTGAACTTCTCCTCTGGATCCACGGGTTTTCCTTCAGCACTGATTGATTTCCTGAGCTGGTCATTTCAGGACAGATGGAGAAGTGTTGGTTTGATGAAAAGTCAGCAGGAGTAGATCCGCTCTCAGCGTTTCAAATAGCCCAGAAAGTCCAAAGCTGGAGACAAAACAGTGAATTCAGGAACATAGAGCTTGTTTTTCAGGTTTAACTGTTCTGCGGGATTATAAAAATAATACGATTAAAAAAAAAGGCAAATCTAAACCAACAAACAGACGCTGAGGGTCTGCACTGCGCATGCACCCCCTCGCTAAACACTCAAGATGTAACTTTTGGAGTTAAAAGTTACCCCAACCAAGTTACTCCACGTTAACCCAAAGTGGTTAAAAACCTCCTCAGTAGCTGCAGCAGCTGCTACAGCACCGGAAGTTGATTAGACATTAAATCCACTAACTCTTCTGGTCCGGTCACAGGTCTAGTCTAGGTTCTGGTAAGTCCAGTAAACCCAACAGACCTGACCAGGTCTGCAGCTCCATGAGTCCCAGCTCAACCAGCTGTGGAACCAGCCAATCAGATGACAGTACACTGATGACGTACAGCAGGTGAGACTGCAGAACCGTCATTCGAACAGGTTCGGTTCTAAGGGTTTGGACTGACCGTGGGTCGCTGCCAGGACACCCCGCGAACCTTCTAGGAGTTCGGACCCAATTCGTTGAAGCCCAGGGAGGACGGTCCGGCCGTGAAGGTTTTATCCTGGAACCGGCGACCCGTACAGGCAGCGCTGCCGCAGAACCTCAAGGTTCTGATCCAGGTACCGGACGGCCTGGCTGTTGGTTCCGACGTTACCTGACATGTTGCTGGTTCTGATGGGTTCTGGCCGCTCACGTGTGTGGGTGTGTTCCGTCAAATTCCCGCGTTAAGGAGCGCAGTTACAGGTAGCACTTCCGGGAGTGGCTTCAAACTAAAAGTCTTTTGCTAAGAATTAGGCTCGTGTGTGTGACCTTCACAATAAACGTTATAGTTTAACATTGAATTGTGCTTTTATTTTATAATATTGTTTTTATTCATCCAGGTTACTCAACACTTACAGCAACTGAACAAGATCAAAAGTCCCGAAAATAAAGTTTCGCTTCAAGAAATGGCTTCTTTCACAATAAAACATTTTATATTTACATCAGGAAAAATAGTTAAAAGTAAGAGCCTAAAAATAGAAGGTAAACCCTCAGACAGGCAAAAACAGAATCACCTGCCTGGTCCAAACTGGTTCTGTAAACCTTCAACAGGGCCAGAGGGAAGCAGAACCATCTCCATGGCATCATCCCTGGAACTGATCCAAAGTTGCACATTTGGAGTGTTTAAACTCTGTAAAGATCACATTTTATACACTTTATATATATTGGTATTATGATATTGTTTTACATTGCACTGTTTTTACTTTTGCTCTGGAAAGCAAACCCAACTTTTGTTGTAGGCCTACTCACGTGCATTGACATGTCTATTCTATTCAATAAGTCCCTGGACGTATGACACCTGTGGGAGGTGTAATAAAGTGGGCGGTGCTTCCCCAAATTCCTGCATAAGTCCAAGTACAAAAATGCAGGAAAGTCAGATTGTTTCTTTACAGAGTCTGTTCTGCAGCACTGGCAGGGCCGGTCCTATCCTGTTAGGTGCCCGGGGCGAAGAAGACACAAATTAAACTACACATCTGTCAAAGCAGGTCTGAACCTTTTCAGAATAAAACAATTTACACTATTACACAACACTTGAAATGAGTTAGGAGACAGAGGGAAAAGAGGAAAGTAAAAAAAAAAATGTAGGACTGAAAGTGGCAACTCTAAATATGGGGACAATCACAGCGAAAGGTAGAGAGCTGGCTGTCATGATGCAGAGAAGGAAGGTAGATGTTTTATGTGTCCATGAGACCAAGTGGAAGGGCAGCATTTGAGCAGGGTTTAAACTGTTTTACCATGATGTGGATAGAAAGAGAACTTGAGTAGGGGTAGTCCTGAAGGAGGAGGTGGCAAAGAATGTAGTAAAGTGAATAATGTTCATTGATGTGATTAATCATAAACAGTTAAATGTGAACGTTAGTGCTCTTTATTCAGAAAATCCACACGTCACATCTACATTTCAGGATCTGGTTATTATAGACACAGATTAAATGTGAAATATGAATATTTATATATTTAGCACCACAGTAATAGTGTTACACACGTTAGTAGTTGTAAACACTCAAAACAACACGTGTATGATTAGTGCTTACCTTTAACCTAAACATTTAAGGAGTAAACATTTTTAATAATCACGTTAAAAGTTACAAATGTTGTCTTTGGTCCTTGTTTTTTTTCCAAATATATTATTGTGTGTGACAGGGATTAACTTAAAGCACTTTGTAGAACGGTGCTTTATGAAGTTCAGTCCATTTCCTTGTTTTAGTTGACCGACAGTTTTGCCACATTCAAAATGGCGTCGACGTAGCCCTGCACCTGGAGAAGGACGCCCGCTCCCCACAAGTGGGTGACAGGAAACCGACATGTAGGTTAAACATGTAAATGTATGAAATAATGTTTTTGGGTTTTTTTTAGGGAGGGGGCAGGTGGGTAGAGCTGCTGCCTCTCAGCAAACAGGTCCCTGGTTCAAACCCCGGTCCAGGGGCCTTCTGGGTGGAGTTTGCATGTTCTCTCCGTGCATGCGTGGGTTTTCTCCGGGTACTCCGGTTTCCTCCCACAGACCAAAAACATGCATGTTAGGCTGATTGGTAACTCTAAATTGTCCCTAGGTGTGAGTGAGAGAGTGAATGGTTGTTTGTCTCATTTGTCTCTATGTGGCCCTGTGATGGACTTGCGACCCGTCCAGGGTGTACCCCGCCCCTCGCACAGTGATTGCTGGACATGGGCACCAGCGACCCCCGTGACCCAAAATGGAATAAACGGGTAAAGATAATGGATGGATGGATGGATGGATGGATGGATGGATGGATGGATGGATGGATGGATGGATGGATGGATGGATGGATGGGGGCAGGCGTTCGTGCCACCCCGGGCAGCTTCCTGTATCGCCCATATCAGAAACCACCACTGTGCACTGGGCCCGACTCGGGTCCACGTTGCTCAGATCGGTAGACAAACACAAAATGCACGAGTTTGGGCATGAGCTTGGTGCACAAGCTTTGTGCACAAGCTGCATCATCAGTGTCATTAATTAGAAAAAATATTGTTAGTTTTGAGCACCACAGTAAAAAAAAAAAAAAAATCCATGTTTTCTTACAAACTACAACTTCTGGTTCCGGACCGGCTCACAGCTCAAGTATTAAAGACCTTGACCTCTCTATGGCTTCAAACAACTGCTAAGTTCATGGACAAAACCAATGCAGACATGTTCCTGTTTTTATTATTTTACATCGCTTTACAAAGCTGTTTTTGTTTCACTTATTTTTTTTCTTCCATTTGTTTTTTCAATTCATGTGCCTTCTTTTATGATTGTCTACTGTTGTCATTATCTTTGTTAAAATTCAGGTCCCCCTTGTAAACGAGTCCTCAAGGCTTAATGAGACTAACCTGTATAAATAAAGGTTGAATTAAAAAAAAGCGTTCTGGACCGGCTGTTGTTACTGTTTTAATGTGTGAAATAAATTAAATATATTCAATTAATCCGACGTAGATTAAATATAAGGATTATTTTTGACGACAACTACAAAATAAAACTTTCACAAACTTTGCTGCTTTTACTGTGAAAGGTCCTGACTTCCAGTCCTGTTGGTTCTGATCCAGCTGTTCCTGTTGGCTCTTGGACCCAAACAGCTTCATTCCTGCCAGATGCGTCATGACTCCACCCGGAACATCCTGAAACTGTTGACAGTTTCTGACCCACTTTGTTCCCATCAGAACCAGCTCATTCAGAACCTGGTCTGTGTTTGGATCGGTTCTACAACAGTAGTTTAGTTCAGGAACATGAAAACATTTACAGTAGTAAATAAAAAAACATAGTTTACTTTATCACACACACATATTCCTGTCCACATGGCAGTGAGGACCAGAGCGCCTGGGATACAGCACTGCCTGTGTATGTGTGTGTGTGTGTGTGTGTGTGGGGGGGGGGGGTTAGGATGCGTGAGACAAGCACACTTTGCACTAGTTTAGTTGGTCAGACTACATCTTGTTGAGCCGTGCTCTTCATCTGAGGCTGAAAGAAGTTTTAGTCCTTCAAGAAGGCTGCAGACCTGCTTCACTCCTCCATAAAACAGCAACGTTTGAACAATGTTGCGGTTTGCTACATACACCAAGATAGACCTGATCAGGTGGACATGAAGGAGATTTGCCAGTCTTTTGTGTCAGTAATTGACAGAGGGCGTCACATTTTTGGAAGCTTTGTCTAATCTGAGCAGGACTTGTCTTGTCTGCCCTAAGATTTGAAAAGTCCAACTGATGGTGTTATAGAGAATAAATTGTAGAAGAAATGTCTTGTTAGGGAGAAGTAACACAAGTTTTCTGGAAAGTAAAGTTGGTAAAGTCTGTGTTTGGGGAAGGAATAGTGGAAAACAATGGGAGAAGGGAGATGGATATTGTGAAGAAAAAGACAAAAGTTATGAAGTGTAGAAATTGTGGCACCAAGGTAGGAAGGAACCTGTAAATTATTTTGTTTTAATAATTACATGCAGGTTGACAAAACTGACTAAAAAGTGTTGGCGTTTTGCATCACTATTGCTGGGCACAGTATTTTTGTGCTATGAAGGCTGCATGATGCCATGTCATTTTCTGAAAAAAGTAAAACGCCGCTCCTAAATTCACTGTTGGTGGACGTCAAAACGTCACCTGCTCATTGGGTAAAGTTAATTTTTTTTTTTTAAAACATGCAGTTCAGTGTCACTATTGCTTAGCACAATGGCATGTTGTGTTACCAATAAAAAAAATAAAAAAAAATACAAGTCAAGTGCACCGCTGAAGTCATTGTTCGTGATAAATTGCGTCACATTAATTTAATTATCTTAGCCAGGAGTGAGTTTAAAAACAAGATGATGCATATATGGACTCAGTTATGTAGAATTTACTCATGAAAAGGAGGTCCTTTTTGATCGCTGGTGTTTGGCACAAGATGTAAAGTTTTTATCAATTACTTGCTCTGATTCTAACGGAGGAGTTTAAAAGTTGTGTATCTGAACAGATTGCGACAAATATTAATGAACAAAAAGTTAAGTTTCTAAGGCAGCTGTACTTTCAGATGAGTACGGTGTTTGAGACGTGGACTCAAGTGGAACAGTGCAACGCACCTGTTCTATGCTGTGCAACATCTGGCATGGAGGTGGAACATGGTCCGGAAAATGGAGCTGGTAAGATCAAGCAAGTTTGTGCTTAGTGCAACAAAAAAAAACCTGGCCATACTCTGGCCAACTGCTTAATAGAAAAGGTGCATCCTCTAATGTGGTCACGTTGGTTAAGATGCCACCAGTGTCCGTCATCTGTAAGGTGAGGAAAAACAGACGTAGAGATTTACTCACCGTTTCTTATGAAAGGTGCTACATCTCTGTAGCAGGTGGAGTGACACTGCTGGTTACTGTTCTGCGAGACACAGCAGCTTCCAGATCTATTATTTTAAGCAGCGTCTTGCCTTTGTGTGGTGAAACTTCTTTGAATTCCAATGAATTGGCTCAAGGCTTTCAAAGGGAATGATTTGGCCGGCGGAAAAATCCTGGTTAATCTGGAGGTTACAGAAGTCCCAGTGATTTGCTCGGATGAGCTTCAGAAAATATGCCCCGGAGTGTTTCCTGTGTGCGCAATTACACGCGCCATGGCACGGAACAACGCCAAGTCAGAGACCGTCGGTGTGTTTGATCTGGAGGACAGTTTCATGTCGGGTTTTGTTGTAAATCCTGCAACTTGTTCAAAGCGAGTAAAAACACCAGTTTCTACTTCAGTTGTGAGGGAATCTTCAAAGTATCACTTTTCAAAAGGGGACAAAACTCCAGATAGATCAATGACGCCAAGACAACATTATTGAAGAACAAAGTAAATGGTAAATGGACTGCACTTGTGTATCACTTTTCTATCTTATCAAGATACTCAAAACGTTTGACACTACAATCTGTGCCCTCATATACCCATTCATACGCCACGCTACTATTACTACACAAAGAATAATCAGTGCTTTATCACATTCATACACCAATGGGACACACATCGGCGACGATGAGGGGTTCAGTGTCTTGCCCAGGGACACTTGGGCTTTCCACCCTATCCGATGCTGGTGGAATCAAACCCGCAACTCTTGCATTGGAGGACGACTGTTCTAACCACTCAGCCACAGCTGCCCAAAGTCATGATTCTTCTCTTGATTCTCTTTTCTATTGGGTTTCTATCTGTCAGGATAAGTGTTTTTCCTCCATGTGGTCAGCTCCAGCTCCTGCCATTCCCACATGTTCGTCATTGTCTTTTTCCCAGGTGTTTGCCATTATTTGTCCTAAGTGTCTGTATAAAGTCAGCGTCTCTGTGGCCCTCCTTGTCGGCGCATTGTCCCATAAGGCGTCTTGTTCTGTCTCCCTTCGTGCCTCCATGTTTCTTCCAGTTTTGTAACTATTGCTGCCATGTCAGCCCTTTGTTTTCATTAAACATGTTTGTCTTTATATATTATCCTTCAAGTTCCCATAGCCTGCCTGCACTTTGGGTTCGACTAACCACCAGAAACTAATATTATCGAGTGAGGGAAAAGAAAACGTACCTGACAGATATTTTTGTAGAGACGGCATCTTGATGCATCCATGGACTCCACCGCATGCATCTGTAGATGATGACTGGCGAGCGGTTGAGCAGAATGTGGTGCCACAGAAATTCCATCCTACAGTATTGAGCTTAGCTCATGACAATCCTATGGCTGGTCATTTAGGAGCGAATAATACATATGACCGCATTTTGAGGCAATTTTTCTGGCCAGGATTAAAAAGTGATGTGAATAATTATTGTAAAATTTGCAGTGTGTGCCAAATTACAGGTCAGAAAATACCACCTTGGCCGTTACATCCTATTCTGGCGGTGGTTGGACCTTTCCACCATGTGCTGGTAGATTTTGTCAGCCCTTTTCCGTGCACTAAATCTGGTCACAGGTTTTTCTTAATATTGTGCATCTAGGTCTTCTGAGGTGATTCCCCTGTGCTAAATAACTGCACAGACAGTAGTGAAGGCCTTGGCAACATTTTTTTCTTTGTTCGGCTTGTCAAGAGTGATCCAGACTGACCAGGGGTCTACCTTTATGCCACACATATTTAAGCAGGTTTTAAAACAGCTTAATATCATGCACTGCTGGTCCAGTGCGTATCACCCTGAGAGCCAAGGTGCACTGGAGCCGTTTCATCAGACTCTAAAGAGCATGCTCCGAGCATACCGCCTTGAGTCTGACAGGGACTGGAATGAGGGGGTTCATCTTTTGCTTTATGCAGCGTCTGAGGTGGTACAGGAGTCGCTTGGCTTTAGCCTGGCTGATCTTGTTTTTGCCCATTCTGTTTGTGGACCATTAAAACTCTTAAGAGAAACATGGGTGAGCAGTGAATCACAGAGCCTCTTTGATTATATCAGCACATTCCATTTCCGACTTCATCGGGCATGTGAAGTGACCAAAGAAAGCCTTGACAGCATGTTAAAATGAAAAGCTGGTTTAACAGGAAAGCCAGTAACAGGCAATTTCATCTGGGAGATAAAATATATATATATATATATATATTTTTTTTTTTGGTAGTTGTTATTTGCCCGTTGTACAGTAGGTTCTAGTTTGCAGGCGCGTTATATCAGATCATAAAGTTGAACGTAAAATAAGTCATACGAACTACTGTATATCATTGCCACTCCTGACTGTTTGCGCTGCAGCCACCTGTGCCACAACATGCTGAAGGAGTTCCACGGATGCTGCTTTAACTTTGTCCCCCACTGAGTCAGGCACACACTCCCCCAGGCTGTGGTCTCCTGTTGAGGTGAGTTCTTCAGGAGAGCTGTCCAGCGCTGAACCTGACATTGACGGTCTGTCTGAGGCCATTGTGCACGGTCAACTTAAAGACTCAGAAATGCTGGTTGAACTTGACGCTTGCTGCATTTGTCTGATAGTCAGTGAAATGATGTGGTGGGTCTTGTTAATTCTTATACTGTCTGTTTTCTTAGGTGTCTTCCCAAACCCAAACTTTCACAACACGACATAGATGTCTGTGCTTCCTCCCACATTAAGCAATATCTATACTGGGTTAATCCAGATAAAAGAAGACATCTACAGAATCAAGTCGACAACATGTTGCTACATGGTACTGTATTAACGTACTAAACCACGTTGTAGTGCGTGGAGTTCACCGTTCTGTTGTCTGTCGGGTCTGATGGGTCTGACCATTTCTGTACAGATTTTAAAAAAGTTAGCAGCATTACAAATCCAGATTGCCACCTACTTCATCGGATGGAGGATTGTGTGGATTGGGTTGGTTCTACAGCTTTTGTAACAAACTGGATCTGTTGAAAGGTTACTGGCAGGTCCCACTGACAGTTACACCTCTGGCATTGCCCTCCACCCGGATCACTGTCTCTGGAGTTCCTCAGTTTGTTCAGCGTTGCCACCAGGCCTTCAGTACGTGCAGTGACCCCTCGGTGCGGACTGAACTCGGCAAAAAGGATTTTTCTTACTCTGCACCTGGAACCTGGAACCCCTTGCAACAAGATCTGAAGCTGTCCACCTTGATTTCTTTAAGGGATTTTAAACATTTGATAAGGTCATTGGAAAAATCTAAGCAAATATGTTCTTGTTTTTAGTATTTTCCTTGGTCCACTGTCCAGGAAAATGGGGAATGTGGTGAAGAGATGAAAAAGCAAGTCCAGAATACTTGGAGTGGATGGAGAAAAGTTTCAGGAGTGATTTGTGACAAAAGTGGCAGCAAAGTTCAAAGGATGCTCAAAGTTCAACTATCTTGTTTACAAGACAGTTGTGAGACCAGCTCTGTTGGTCTGGAGACAGAGACATGGACAAAAAGACATGAGACAGAACAGGAAGTTGCAGAAATGAAGATGTTGAGGTTCTCCTTAGGAGAGACAAGGATGTCTCTCTCTATAGAGAACTAATCCAGAACTATAGTTCTGGATTAATGGCTGGTTCCATGGTTCTGATTCATCACATCTTGGATCTCCTCGGGTGCGTTTAGATAAGGAGGTTCCTCTAAGATTAGGAATGAGATCGTCAGAGGTTCAGCACAGGTTGAACAACTGGGAGATAAAGTTAGAGAGACCAGACTGAGGTGGTTTGGACATGTCCAGAGGAGGGACAGTGGGTATACTGGTAGAAGGATGTTAGAAATGCATCTGCCAGGAAAAAGACAATGAGAAGATATGGATGCAGTTAGAGAGGACATGGAGGTAGTTGGAGTGAGGACAGAGTGAGATGGAGGAGGACTCTGTGCAGACACCTGAAAAGGGAATAGCTGAAAGTAAAAATCTGATTTACGATTTATTGTTGATAAAAATTAATAATAAAAAAAAAACAATAAAAATCTAGAATTCCATTTTATTTGTGTATTATTGTATTATTAAATTTAATATTAAACATTTATACATTTATTTATACTCTCTTGTAAACGAGTCCTCGAGGCTCATTGGGATTAACCTGTCTAAATAAAGACTGAATTAATATCATTCCAATATTTCTGTAAAACGTCTTTGTTTATTTATTTATTTGTTAAGTTTATAGTTTTTCAACCTTTGTCGTGGGTTTCATCCCTCGAGCTATCAAGAGACCACACACACACATGCACATGCACACGCACACACACACGCGCGCGCGGTGTCCTACACTGCCATGAAGAAATGAAACCAAATTTCGTTTAATTGTGAATGAAAATAAAGTTTATATATCATCATTATTATTGTTGTTATTATTGTTATTATTATTATAGAAAATAAAAACTCTTCGATATAAAAACATCTGAGCTCTGATTGGCTGATCCGGACCGGGACTCTGGTCTCTGAGGGTTCTGGTGGACTCTGCTGGACCCTGTTGGACTCTGGAGGTTCTGCTGGTTCCGTCCTCTGAGCGACAGGGAGGAAGGCTCCTCCTCCTCTTCCTCCTCTACCTCCTCCTCCTCTCAGGGCGGGGTTCGGACTTTTTGGGTCGGACTTCTCGGTTCTTTTCTCACTTTTTAACTCTGAAAGTTTTCTCTGCTTCGCAGTTTTTTTTGCCTCCGAACCGAACCGAACCTCTGCGGCATCATGTCTGGCGTCGCGTCCACCCTGGCCAAGAAACGGGCCATGGCCGCCGGGTTCGGAACCAATTCGAAGGCGATTCCGTACCTGAACCAGAACTTCGAGGCTCTGCGGGCTCAGTGCCGAGCCTCCGGACAGCTGTTCTCAGACCCGATGTTTCCCGCCGCGCCCGAATCTCTGGGCTTCAAAGAACTGGGCCGGAACTCCTCCAAGGTCCGGGGAGTCACCTGGAAAAGACCCACGGTAAGAACCGAGCCTAGACGGGGACCAGGAGGACCAGGAAGGATTTGACTGGGTCCTGGATCTGCTCAGATAAACCCAGGGTGGGTTCTGATGGGTTTATCTGAGCAGATCCAGGACCTGGACCCAATCCAAATCCAGATTCAGCAAGCATCTGGAAACTGGGACCAGGTGGACTGGATCGGATAAGTGTCCAGTTTGATCCAAGGAGTTCTGGCACAAATATCAGACAACAGAACCAGAACCAGTTCCCATCTGAGAAGAACATCAGGACCAGATTCAGAACATCTGAAATGAACCTGGTCCAAGAAAGAACCCCTGCAGGGCTCGTGGAGGCCGGCTGCTGATTGTGTCCCTCCGAGTTTCTATGGTAACTGATCCAGGTCCTGGTCCTGTGTCTGACCTCTCTCCTGTCCCTCTTCAGGAACTGGTCTCCAAACCAGAGTTCATCATAGGTGGAGCCACCAGGACCGACATCTGCCAGGGGGCTTTGGGTAAGAGTTTCCTCATGTCCACAGACTGATTGTCCCTGAACACACCTCAAACTGTCACTGAACACATTTTAGACTGCCCCTGAACGCACCTCAGACTATCTCTGAACACACCTAAGACTGTCCCTGAACGCATCACAGACTGTCCCTGAGTGCATCTGAGACTGCCCCTGAACGCATCTCAGACTGCTCCTGAACACATCTCAAACTGTCACTGAACACATTTTAGACTGCCCCTGAATGCACATGAGACTCTCCCTGAACACACCTCAGACTGTCCCTAAATACCTTTCAGACTGTCCCTGAATGCATCTGAGACTGCCCCTGAATGAACCTCAGACTGTGCCTGAACACATCTTAGACTGTCCCTGAATGTACCTCAGCCTGACCTTGAACACACATCAGACTGTCCTTGAATGAATCTCAGACTGCCCCTGAACACACCTCATTCTGTCCCTGAATGCATCTCAGACTGCCCCTGAACACACCTCATTCTGTCCCGGAATGCATCTCGGACTGCCCCTGAACACACCTCAGTCTGTCCCTGAACGCACTTCAGATTGCCCCTGAACGCACCTCAGATTGCCCATGAACGCACCTCAGATTGCCCCTGAAAGTACCTCAGACTGTCCCTGAACGCACCGCAGGAGATCTAGGATTTGATGAATCAGAACCATGGAACCAGCGGTTGATCCAGAACCAGATGTAATTAAAGGGCGCTGCCATGCTGCTCTCTGATTGGCAGGGAGGAGCTGCACAGGAAGAGGCCGGCAGTTGTTGTTGAGGGTGGGGGCGTGAGGGGGGCGGGGCAAGCTGTCAGCCAACTGCGACACACCCATACGCGCACACTCAGACGTGCACGGTGGTGGTGAGTCAGCTTCGTGCCGACAGAAACCGCAGATCAGAGTTTGTTTGTCTGCAGGAACTTCCAGCAGAAAGAGAGACCTCCTCCTTCACCTCCTCCTCCTCCTGCTCCTCCTCAGCTCGTTAAACTCACAACTGTTTCCAAACAGAACATTTCAGCTTCTGATAAAAACAGTTCATCATCTGACTGACTGCACAGCTTTTGGTTCTTTTCCTTCTTTTTCAGCTCCTACACACACACACCCACCCTCATGCTCACTGTGTGTGTGTGTGTGTGTGTGTGTTGGGGGGGGGGGGGGGGGTTGGCTGGTGGAAGAAAGCCCAGAGAGCTGCAGGTTTTAATGGTCAGAGTGTTTCAGAGCAGATGGTCCTTAGTTGTTTAAACAGAGGACATCTTGTTTTTTTACATTATGGGATGTCATGATGCATCCCCCCAGGCTGTTAGCTTTTTGTTCTGTAGCCCCTGTGTGTCCTATAGGGGGCAGCGATGAGTTCTGGTCTAACTTTGTGTTTCCTGTCTTCCAGGTGACTGCTGGTTGTTGGCTGCCATCGCCTCCCTGACCCTGAATGAGTACGTGATGGCCCGAGTTGTTCCCACAGACCAGGGCTTTGGGAGCGACTACGCAGGAATCTTTCACTTCCAGGTATCGGGTGTCTCACGTGTGGCCTCAGATGGACAACAAAACTTTATTTATACATTCACTGACCGGCTAAGAACCAAACAGAAACTCACACCGGGTCCAGAGACTCAAGGTTCAAGCTTCTTTATTGTCATTTGCATCACATGAGGTACATGAGGTGGAATGAAATTGTGTACTCAAGGTCCCAGTTACACCCCAAAATAGCAAAAATATAAAGTATAAAAAAGAAACAGTATACAAGGATCTCAGATACACACTAAACAATAATAATGTAATACAATAAGGTGTATTAAACAGCAGCCTGAACATGAGTCTGTTGTGAGCAGATGGGTATGAATATAGTAGCTTATGGGTAAGAAATCAGCATCATGGATAATCAGCAGCACAAATAAAGTCACATATCACCAATTAAAGTGGCATTACAGTGATTTTTCTGGTTTTATGTGATTCATGAGTCTTAACAGCCAACCACAGTGGGGCAAAAAGTGTGTGCTGGGTGAGTGGGGTCCTTCATGATGCAGGTGGCCCTCTTCCTGCATCTAGAGGTGTAGATATCTGTGATGGTGGGGAGGCTGACTCCAACAGACTTCTGTGCAGCCTTCACCACTCTCTGCAGAGCTTTTAATTTCTGCAGCTGTGCAGCCTCCATGCCACATGTTGATGCTGGAGCACAGGATGCTCTCCACTGCACACCTGTAGCAGGAGGTGAGGACTGAGCTTCCCAGTTCAGCTCGTCTCAGCCGCCTGAGGAAGTAGTCTCTCTGATGAGCTTTCTTGATCAGGCTGGTGGTGTTGTTGTCCCAGCTGAGGTTGTCATTCAGATGCATACCCAAATACTTGTAACTGGAGACCACTTCCACCACAGATCCTCCTATGGTGGTGGTGGTGGTGGTGGGGGTTGGTGTGTTTCAGAATAAGCTTTATTGTCATTGCACCGAGATACAATGAGTATGTGTAGGTACAGTCATCCGAAAGATGGACGGAGTGCACAAAGCTGCTGCTAATTAGCGTGGCCCTCTTATTCTTATTCAAAATAATATTTTTGCTTAGATGAGAAAAGGGAAGAGAACATGAAAGAAGGTATAAAAAAAGATCTCTCACACCATGTCCTAGACAAGGCACAATTTGAGGCATCAAAAAAAAACTACCACACAAAGCAACATAAATAGACATGATACATATTGCTCCTTCTGAAGTCCACAACCATCTCCTTTGTCTTCTTCACATTGATGAAGAGATTGTTCTTCATGCACCATCACTCCAGGTGTTCCACCTCCTCCCTGTAGCCCGACTTGTTGTTTGTGATGCATCCATCCTCTGCTGTATCTTCTGCAAACTTTGCAATGTGACAGCCTGGATGGGTAGGTGCGCAGTCATATGTGAGCAGAGTGAACAGGAGGGAGCTCAACACACAGCCCTGAGGGGAGCCAGTGCTGAGGCTTATGGTGGAGGAGGAGAAGTTGTAGATACTCACAGACTGCAGTCTGTTGGTTAAGAAATCCAGGACCCAGTTGCATAGGGAGGGGCATAGTCCTAGTGTGAGTAGTTTATCCATCAGGCTCTGGGGAATCATGGTGTTGAAGGCAGATATGAAGTCCACAAAGAGCATACAGATGTAGGACTCCTTCTGCTCCAGGTGGGTGAGAGCAGTGTGGACCACAGAGGAGATGGCGTCCTCTGTTGACTGATTCTTGCAGTATGTGTACTGATGAGGGTTCTTGTTGATGGTTGTTTTGATGTGGGTTATGACCTATCTTTCAAAGCATTTAGCGACTATCGAGTGTGTTGTATCGACTGTGTTGTCTCTGAATCTGTCCCTCTGTCCATCCGTCTCTCAGTCTGTCCCTCTGTCCATCCATCTCTCTGTCTTCAGTTCTGGCAATTCGGGGAGTGGGTAGACGTAGTGATTGATGACCGTCTGCCGGCGAAAGACGGGGAGCTGCTCTTTGTCCACTCTGCTGAGGGGAGAGAGTTCTGGAGCGCCCTGCTGGAGAAGGCCTACGCCAAGTAAGAACATCCAGAACCGTAGAGACACAGGAGGTTCAGACTCAGTCTCCTGTAGTAGGACACAAGAGTAAAAAAAAAAACCTTTTACACATTCACATTAATAACTAAAAAGTTCAATCTGGTCTTAGTGACTCAGTGTTCTCTCACTTCCTGTCTGTTGTCTGTTCCCTCACTTCCTGTCTGTTCTATCACTTCATGTCTGTTCTTTGATTTCCTTTTGTTCTGTCACTTCCTGTCTGTTGTCTGTTCTCTCACTTCCTGTCTGTTGTCTGTTCCCTCACTTCCTGTCTGTTCTATCACTTAATGTCTGTTCTTTGATTTCCTTTTTTTCCATCACTTCCTGTCTGTTTTCTCACTTCCTGTTTGTTCCGTCACTTCCAGTCTGTTCTCTCGCTTCCTGTTTGTTCTGTCACTTCCTGTCTGTTCTTTGACTTCTTTTGTTTTGTCACTTCCTGTCTGCAGAATGAATGGCTGCTACGAAGCTCTGTCTGGTGGTTCCACCACCGAGGGCTTCGAGGATTTCACCGGAGGCATTGCGGAGAACTATGACCTCCAGAATCCTCCGTCCAACCTCTTCCAGATCATCAAGAAGGCTCTGGAGGCTGGAGCGCTGCTGGGCTGCTCCATTGATGTGAGTCCATCCTTGGGTTCAGATCGGGTGAAGGTTCTGAGTCCTGCGGGTGGGGGGTAGGGGTGTCCAAACAAAGACATCTGGACTTCTCATCAAACTGAAAGGTGTCAAGACTGCAGGAACCTGAACTCACATGCAAATCCCTCTCCCTCCACTCCCTGGGAGGTCCACATGAGACTACAGCAAGAATCCTAACCACCCCAAGGAGGGAAGGAAGGGAGACTGATTTGCACGTGAGTTTAGCATCTCCTAAAGCTTGGAACTAGACACCACTGAGTTGGACCTGAAAGTCTTCAGATTCAAAGAAGTTTGGTGGTCTGTGTTTGGCCCCAGCAGGACTCAGTCTCAAGTGTTCTGGGCTCTTCGTGGTGGTGTGTTCATTTGGTTCTGTTGGATCGGCCCTTATGTGTTTCTGCTGCAGATCACCAGCGCTGCAGATTCTGAGGCTGTGACCCGTCAGAAGCTGGTGAAAGGCCACGCCTACTCGTTGACCGGCGCCGTGGAGGTAGGTTCACTTTGACACCAAGCAACTGCAGCAGGATGGCCCGGTAACTGTGTTCCTGTGTTCTGGGTCCAGGTGAACTACCGCGGCCGACAGGAGAAGCTGGTGAGGATGAGAAACCCCTGGGGCCAGGTGGAGTGGACCGGAGCCTGGAGTGACGGGTGACCAAACACTGCACAACACCAGGGCTTATGGTTCTGCTCCTGACAGATGGCTGGTCCGGTTCTGTCTGGAAGAAATAATCAGAAATTATGACACCTCTGATTGGTTCTAGTTCATCCAACTAGAACCATGCAGCCAGTCATGTGATCAAACTGGTCCGGTTCTGAAGCATCAACATCCCAGACATCAGCAGATCCAGAGTGGGTCTGTGGCAGTCCTGGTCCTGAGTGGGACTGTGGAGGTCCTGGTCTTTAGTGGGTTTGTGGAGGTCCTGGTCCTGAGTGGGTCTGTGGCAGTTCTGGTCCTAAGTGGATCTGTAGCAGTCCTGGTCTTGAGTGGGTCTGTGGCAGTCCTAGTTCTGAGTGGGTCTGTAGAGGTCCTGGTCCTAAGTGGGTCTGTGGTGGTCCTGAGTAGGTCTGTAGCTGTCCTGGTCCTAAGTGGATCTGTGGTGGTCCTGAGTAGGTCTGTAGCTGTCCTGGTCCTGAGTGAGTCTGTGGCAGTCCTGATCATCAGTGGGTTTGTGGTGGTCCTGGTTCTGAATGAGTCAGTGGCGGTCCTGGTCCATGACTCTTGTTCTTGTCTTCCTGCAGGTCGTCTGAGTGGAGCTATGTCCAAGGAGACTGTCCTCTCGCCAAAGCTGAGGACGGAGAGTTCTGGTAGGTTCCAAGGCTCAGCAGAACCCAGGAAGTGGTGTGAAAGTGGACTAAGAATCGGTTCTCGTCCCTGCAGGATGTCCTTCAACGAGTTTGTGCGCAACTACTCCCGGATCGAGGTGTGCACCCTGACCCCCGACACTATCAACGACGACTCCGTTAAACACTGGAGCGTCAGCAAGTTCGACGGAACCTGGAGGAGGGGCTCCACGGCTGGAGGGTGCCGGAACCACCCCTGTCAGTACCAACACTGGCCCAGTTCTGTTGATTGTTCTGCAAAATAAGAGATAATTTAGTTTTGAAGATGTGAGGACACTGAACTGGACCTGGTCTGGACCTGAACTGTGGTTCTGTTGTCAGCACTTGGCCCAATCCAGAGGTTCTAACAGAACCAGTGTTTGTGTGCAGACACGTTCTGGACCAACCCTCAGTTCGCCATCAAGCTGGACGAGGAGGATGATGACCCAGATGACGGGGAGGTGGGCTGCAGCATCGTGGTGGGTCTGATCCAGAAGAACCGAAGGAGACTGCGTAAAGACGGCGAGGACATGCACACCATCGGCTTCGCCATCTACGAGGTCTGAAGGGTACTGAGCGAGTCCGACGAGTCCAGCACGAGTCCAACATTTAACCTTTTGTTCTGTTTTATTTCAGCTTCCACCGCAGGTGAGTCCTGAAGTTCCAGGTGAAGCTCCGCCCACCAAGGAGTTCCTCACAGGGAGGGGGAACTGTGGTCAGAACAGCCTTCAAAATAAGAGTGTTTAAGAGTTTATTTTTGCTGCACTACACCTTTAAGGCCTCTTCACAACAAAAGCATGAACAGCTCTGAAACTGACACAACACTTTTATTCTGAAGTTCAGACAGTCCTTTGTGATGCACCGGGCTGAACTTTGACCCCCGGGCTGAGCTGAGCTCTAAGGGTTCCACGCCACCTGCTTCGGATGTTATCAGCCATTAAATGGCCGTTATTAGTTGTTATCATCTCCACATGTAGCGGTCAGACTGCCCCTCCTGTACCTCGTAGTGGGTTTACAGGTACGTTGTTAGCGCTGTTAGCGATGATAGCGATGATAATAGGCTCTGTTTTCATAATAGCTTCACGTGGTTAGGTTTAGAGTAAAGGGTCTGGCGGTTAGGTTTAGGGTCTTTGTTAGATTTGGGCACAAAGGTAAGGGGGTTAAGTTTAGGGTTGGTCCTCTGGGTCAAGTGTAAGCTTACGTTTAGGAAAAGGGTAACATAAGCTGGAAAAAACAAAAAAGACACTTCCTGGTTTAGTCCCGTGTGACGCTTCCTATTATCAGCAATAATAATAACGTACCTTGAAACCTGCTAGGAGGTAAGTGGGACAGTTTGACTGCTACATATGGGGATGATAACTAATAATGGCCATTTAATGGACTGATAACATCCGAAGCCGCTCTCCACGCCTCGCATTAGAATGTAAGAAAGAGATTTTAATGTTGATGACTCAGACCACTCCTAAGGGTGTGACCTAACTACTGGTGGGTGGAGCCTAATTATACCATCCATCCATCCATTTTCTTTACCCGCTTGTTCCATTTTGGGTCACGGGGGTCGCCGGTGCCCATGTCCAGCAATCACTGTGCGAGGGGCGGGGTACACCCTGGACGGGTCGCAAGTCCATCACAGGGCCACATAGAGACAAACGAGACAAACAACCATTCACTCTCTCACTCACACCTGTGGACAATTTAGAGTAGCCAATCAGTCTAACATGCATGTTTTTGGTCTGTGGGAGGAAACCGGAGTACCCGAAGAAAACCCACGCATGCACGGAGAGAACATGCAAACTCCACCCAGAAAGGCCCCTGGACCGGGTAATTATACCATAGGAAGGCGAAATAGCCATACTAGTTCAGCAGTAAGTAGAAAAAATGCAGAAGTGTTTTCATTCCCAACAGGAAACTAAGAGTTAAATAAAATAATTGAAAAAAATTAAGTGATGGACTACACGTCAACAAATTATTTATGGCCTCCTGTAAATGACAGACATTTAAATGATGTCCCTCCACCAAATAAATCATGCCTGCTCAGATTGGTTCATTCCAGTGGCCTGATCAGGCCCCGCCCACTTGTCAGCTTTATTAAAGATGAGTCATTCCATATTTGAGTTAAACAAAACCTGAAAAATCAAAAAAACCTGAACCGTGTCAGGTGTCCAGTCCCAGAACAGTTCCAGAACAGGTCCCAGGTTGGTTTTGAAGGCCCATCCAGTCCATACGCCTTTACATTTTAATTCCAGATAAAATATTAATTAAATTTTATTTAAATGTAATTAGTGAAATAAAGGGCAGCACGGTGGCGCAACTGGTAGAGCTGCTGCCTCTCAGCGAGCAGGTCCTTGGTTCAAACCCCGGTCCAGGGGCCTTTCTGGGTGGAGTTTGCATGTTCTCTCCGTGCATGCGTGGGTTTTCTCCGGGTACTCCGGTTTCCTCCCACAGACCAAAAACATGCATGTTAGGCTGATTGGTAACTCTAAATTGTCCCTAGGTGTGAGTGAGAGAGTGAATGGTTGTTTGTCTCGTTTGTCTCTATGTGGCCCTGTGATGGACTTGCGACCCATCCAGGGTGTACCCCGCCCCTCGCACAGTGATTGCTGGACATGGGCACCAGCGACCCCCGTGACCCAAAATGGAATAAACGGGTAAAGATAATGGATGGATGGATGGATAGTGAAATAAAATCTTTACAAATGCAGATTATTTAAGTAGGCGAGGTCAGCGGTTCTCCGGGGTTCCCAAGAGATTTCAGTTCTTTTTGTTCTCTGTTCTTTCTCAGAACAGTAAGAACTGTTCTTATCTGCTGTTTGCCTGCAGTTCCACGGGCAGAGGGAGGTCCACCTGGATAAAAACTTCTTCCTGACCCACGGTCAGAAAGCCCGATCCGAAACCTTCATCAACCTGCGTGAGGTCAGCACCCGCTTCAAGCTGCCGCCAGGAGAGTACCTGATCGTCCCATCCACGTTCGATCCACACCTGAATGGGGATTTCTGCATCAGATTGTTCTCTGAGAAGCAGACGGAAACACTGTAAGAAACCAGGGCTGTTGGTTGGGTGGGAGAACCTCCTCTGTCCCTGATCCTGGGAGAGTGAGAAATACAGCGTTGTCTCTGGCTTCTTAGAGGTTTTTGAAAGGGTTCTTTCAGACCAGAACTGAGTTTCTGTTCTTTGAGAGGTCCAGAGAAGGGTCAGGGTCATTGGGTCAGGGGTTGTATTTAGGAACTCATTTACATGTAAAGCACTGCTGCAAGACACAAATTCAAAACCTTCAGTAATTCTTCTGATGTTGTTTTGTCAGACCCTGTGACGACCCAGTTAATGCTGAGCTCGATGAGGTGAGTGATGCTCCGCCCACAGGTATGTGTTAACAGGTTCCAGCTAACTATTAGCAACAGACAGAAATTAGCAGGTTACAGCAGGCTGGAGCAGAAGGAGGACAATGGCAGCCTGTTACTGTTAAAGGGAAATTCTTTGAAAGCTGAACCTTTAAAACCATAAGATCAAACTGTTTTAAGAATCAAAATTTCCAGAACAACAAACCATGCCAAATGATCTTGCATAGCTGGCAACTTCTCCACCCTTGGTCATCCTGTCCTGTGGATACAGAATATAACCTAGCAAATATAAATCTGCACAAGACCTGCACAGCCATGTTTCTGAGTGAATAACAAATTCTGGATTAGAACTTTCGACCCAGACTCAGTTGGTCCATCTTAGGTAACAGGCTTCTGGCATTAATATGTAAGAATCATATACTATTTCGAATGCAGAAATCATCATAGGGCAAGTCACTAGTCACCAATGAAGTATTGAGAAGAATTATTGCACTGGTTAGGTCTAGGTGGTCTAGGTGAGCAAGAACTCCCAGAAGCTGATGGGCCTGGGTCAACATGAACGTTCCCAGAAATGACCAAAAGCAACAAAATGAGAAAACGACTTAGAATGAAGGAGTTTCTAAAATCCAGGTTTCCTAAAAACAATATTTTATGTAAATATAGCAGCAAGGTCGCTCTAAAAACACAATTCTTAACACTGCTGTGCAAAATAAAACAATAAGTTAGGATCGAGTTGGACTCCTATGGCCTGGCTGATAAAACAGTTCAAGTCCCTTTGTACAGCCTGTTTCGAAGGCAGACAATATCAGTTGCTTATGGGAGACATTGCAAGACCAGTTGGTATTAAAAACAAAGCAGGAACTGATTAATAGTATAAAACAAATGAAGAGAACACTATAATAATTAGAATCCTAGTAATCATAGATAACCCACAAGACTAAACGTCTAAACAATGTCAATGCCAGGATGGAGACAACCAAGTTGGAATAAGATTGAAGATTAGCAGCTGGGCTAAAAGCTGGAGGGTACAGTTAATACCTGTTGGTTAGCAGGCTGAAAGCTGCCAAACGGGGCCAATGGCCAGAGGTAACCTAGCAGAAATGCAGTCTTACAAAGGTCCAGGTTGTAACAGATTGGCTAGGCTGGAACTAGCAGAGGTCCAGACTGTAGCAAATGGAAGGTCAGTCAGGAGGAGTCAACAGATCCAGGTTGTAGCTGGTGGAAGGTCAGACCAAAGTAAGCAGAGATCCAGGTTATGGTGGACTCGGTTTCTTCCTTGTTTTTATGATAAATAAGTCTGTGAGAAGAATTAGCTTGATGGCTAACTTCCTTAACATCGCCGTTGTCGTTTTCAATATCACGTGCCTGTGTATGTGCAGCATGTTGGAGTAGCAATGTCCCACTTGTTGCTCGAGTTTCACTACTTCGTGTTCTGTTTTTCCATCAGTCGATGAACAATCAAAGAAACACAGTTTGCTCACTAACAGCACAGTCTTTAGATTTAACACCCTCCGTACTTATCCTGAGCATCCCGTTCTGAGTTTTAGAGTCCAGGAGAAGTCCGCCTCCAGCTTAACGGTCACAGCTTCTTGTTTACGTTTATCCTTCTTCCAAATAAATGAGTACTGAGGTTAAAAAATAAACGATTGACCTTGTAGTCATGTCATCAGATTTGTGGCTGTTTGTTTTTGGACACTCGCGTCCAGAGAGGAGGTGAGCTGTCAATTGGTCACCACCTGGTAGACAGCTCTAACCACTGTTCCAAAGCTAAACTGTTTGTTGTGTGTCACATAACTTTCTGACGCTGCTGCACTCTCTGGTCCAGGATCAGGTGTCGGACAGTGAGGTGGATTCTGGATTCAGGAACATGTTCAGTAAACTTGCCGGGGCGGTAAGTTTGTTTCTGACTCCCGATGACTTAATTAGAACTGTTTTACTTCCTGTTCCCTCTGTGACAGATTCACCTGTGACACATCTGTCTAATGAACAACCTTTACCTGAACACAACCAGGAAGGCTGAACAGGCAGGAAGTATCTTTACTGGCTGCTGATTGGCTGCCCTCTGTTTCAGGACATGGAAATCTCTGCAAACGAACTGAAGACCATCATGAACAAGATCGTTTCCAAACGTGAGCTAAACCTTCGGCATGTCACCAGCCTCATCAGCTGCTGGTTTCACTTCCTGTCTTGCTTTGACTTCTGGTCTTGGTGCTTTGACTTCCTGCCTTGTTGCTTTGACTTCCTGCCTTGTTGCTTTGACTTCCGGCCTTGTTGCTTTGACTTCCGGCCTTGTTGCTTTGACTTCTTGCCTTGTTGCTTTGACTTCCTGCCTTGTTGCTTTGACTTCCTGTCTTGTTGCTTTGACTTCCTGTCTTGTTCTTGTTTTTTTTTTAGGAACTGACATTAAAACAGATGGATTCAGCATGGAGACCTGCAGGGTCATGGTGAACCTGATGGATGTATCCTTTAACCTTCTCCTTAATAATACAGCTGATGGGCTTCTGCTGATTGATTGATTGATTGATTGATTGATTGATTGATCAGCTGAATAACCGATCAGCTGATTAACCAGCTGACTGACTGATCAGCTGCTTGATCAGTTGTCCTTCCTGTTTGAAGACTTGGGTGATCTTTAACGTTCAGCAGGACAGCGGTAACGGGAAGCTTGGCATTGGAGAGTTTGCCACTCTGTGGAAGAAGGTGCAGAAGTACCTGGTGAGCGGTGACCTTTGACACTAGAAGCCTCATGTTGATACATCTGCTTTGTGTGGAGCTCTGAGTGGATGTTTTCTGTGGTGCAGTCCATCTATAAGAAGAACGACTTGGATAATTCGGGGACAATGAGCACTCCGGAGATGAGGGTGGCCTTCAAAGATGCAGGTGCGTTTGTTTTGAGGTGCAGGCAAGCTGGATTTACCATTTATCCAGAGCCTGTGCTGCTGAGTGGTCATGTGACCAGCTGCTTTTAATAATCTCTTGCTTTAATGTGGCTTGGTTCTTAACTGTGATCATCACATGGCTTAGTTCCAGCCCTCAGGGCTCCTCACACATCTTCTTCTGTGGTTCTTCACACAATTCTTCCAGTTTGTGTGCGTTCATAGTTCTGGTGCTCAGGTCAGTAAAACCTGAGCCAAGTATGAACATCAACAAGTTTCTCTGTCCTGTTCTGAAGGTTCTCACTGAGGAATATCCAGGAGGTTTCAGACTGATCTGGGGCCTGTTTTAGTTTCAGTTGATTTTCTTCCGCAGTCTGGGTCAGAAGTTAGGATTACTTAATTCAGAACCAGATTAATCTAGGATTCTGGATTAGGCAGTCTGTCAAACAGTCTCCTGGTATTTGTGGAACCAGGAAACCCAGCTGAGTTCTGTTTGTTCTGATGGTGAGTCACGGTTCTGACAGTTCTGTCCCATTGACTCATCACTGAAACCTCCAGAATACAGGAAGTGGTTACGTGTGCGTCAAAACAAATTCATCTCTACTCCATGGTGTGTGTGTGGGTGTGTGTGTGTGTGAGCTGTCTAACCCTGTTCTTGGTGTGTCTCTCTGCTGCTACAGTGATCTGATGCAGACGGTATGTGAGCTACTTTCTTTCTTTCAACTCATTCAGTTAAAATAAAAACATTTTTTATTTATTTTTCCTCTGTAAAACAGAATAAAGTTCTACATGAGATCTTCTCTCAGTCATTCAGTTCCTTTATAGCCCAGTAAATCCTACAAAACCTTCAGAATTTTTACCTTTAAAACCTGAATATTCCAACTAAAACTTGCTGGTTTTTACTCTTTGGTTGGTTATTTAATTGTCCACTCAATCCCTTTATCAGATGTTTGGATTAGAGTCCATTTTTCTTTGGTGTTTGTGTGTTAGCATACTGTTAGCTCTGGTAGCCTCCATATTGTGACCACTGCTGTCGTCTCTCTGCAGGTTTTACCCTCAACAACAACATCTACCAGCTGCTGGTGGCTCGCTACGCCGACCCTGACATGACGCTCGACTTCGACAACTTTGTGGCCTGTCTGATGAGACTGGAGATGATGTTCAGTGAGTGTAACAAACTTTGCTAAAGTTAGCTGCTAATTATGCTGACAGATGCAGTTATCCTTGGTTGCTAAAGATGCTAACAGATATGGCTAACAAGAGTTGCAAATGATGCTAACAGACGGTTAACATTAGCTGCAATGCTAATAGACATGCTAACATTAGCAGCTAACATTAGCTGCAAATGATGCTAACGGGCGCAGTTAACATTAGTTGCTAATGATGCTAACAGACATGGCTAACATTAGCTGCAAATTATGCTAATCGGTGAAGTTAACATTTGATGCTAACAGAGACAAATGACATTAGTGGCTAATAATGCTAACAGTGGTCCTAATGATGCCATGACTAACGTTAGCTGCTAATGATGCTAACAGACATGGCTAACAATAGTTGTGACTGAAAGTTCCATCCTTTTCTTAAACACCAACAATTGTGTATCATGTGTGTAGTATGTATTATGTATTGTGTCAACTATAAACCTCAAAACTACAAGAACACATTTTTAGTGAAGTTCTATTTGGGACAAAAAATAAAACTAATCTGTTCCTCAGAAGGTTTTAAAGTCCTGTTCACAACCGGTTCCACTAAGTCATTGTTTATTAAACATAAACTGGTTCCAGACTCTACAGGCCTCAGTCTGCAGGTCAAAGATCATGCTCTCTCCTCCTACAGTCGTACAGAGAACCACTGAGGGTTCTGCTGCTAGAGGAGGTTCTGCTGGGTTCAGGGGTTTGGAACCACTTTCTGATTACAGTAATAATGACTGGGTGTGATTTGCTGTGTTGTCCTGCTGAGGACCAGAGGAGTTCTGATCTAACAGAAGGTACCTGGACTGGGTCGGTCTGGTCTACAGTTTGTGTCAGAGGTGTAGAACCTGTTTTTAAAGATTTTAACAGACCCACAACTCATGTGTGATCCACCTTCTCCCTCAGGAATCTTTAAGAAACTGGACTCCCACAACACTGGCTTCATTGAGTTTGACTTCAACCAGGTGAGTCCAGAACCAGTCCAAGTGAGTCAGCAGTCTGGTTTAAAATCTGATCTTCTGTATTTCTGTTTTCCTGCAGTGGTTAAACTTCTCCATGATCTGAGGTGGAGCCTCCATCACTCTGCAGCTGTCTATCATCCTGTTTACAGTTGGCTCTTCCTGACACAGCTTCACTTTATTATCTTTAACCCCGCCCACAATTGACTGTCACATAAAGCCAAATAAACTTAAGTCCACCAAACCTCAGCTCACTGCATCTGTCATGGTGTCCAATGTCTGTCTTAGCTTTGAGTTTAGCTTGTCTGCAAGAGCTTTACAGTCTGTGGAACTGAAGATCTGCACATATGTTCCTGCAGGACCAGATCACATGGGACCACGGTGTCAGTGCAGAAAGGTGTGTTTACCTGACGGTTACCAACCTGCAGTCTATAGACCTGTACTGGTCATACGATCAGGTCTGAGACAAAACTGCATCTCTGAATTTGAACCGTTTTTGCTTCCGAGGGGGTCCACAGTCTGTGAACCAGGAACAAACTATCTCTTGTCCAGCCCTGAATAAGAACTCCTAAACCACCAGGTTCTGTTTAGATAATAAACACACCTGCTTCTGTTTAGGTCATAAACACACCTGGTTCTAAATGTCCTGACGCATGTTCAATAATGCAGGTATGTCTAATGAGGTTGAGTCACGTCCTCTGGACTGGAATCTGATCATTTATTACTCTGATGGTCCTCCATTTTTCATGTGAAAAGCTAGTTCTGGCTGTCAGCATCAAACTGGTTGATCCATTATGAGAAGGTGCTGCTTATAAGACCGAGTTTGATGCTGCTCCTCAAACTGAAGAAGTCTTTTGAATTAAAGACAAAACATTTTCAACAAGAAGAAATTCGTCTAGAGGACCTGACTCAAGCTTGTCAGACAGCTGGTTCTATTTGTGTAATAAACACACCTGGTTGTGTTTTAGATGATAAACGCACCTGGTTGTGTTTAGATAATAAACACACCTGGT
>NC_056513.1:9912318-9912620 GCF_014905685.2 Nematolebias whitei | reverse complement strand
GATGATAAACGCACCTGGTTGTGTTTAGATAATAAACACACCTGGTTCTGTTTGGATAATAAACGCACCTGGTTGTGTTTAGATGATAAACGCACCTGGTTGTGTTCAGATGATAAACGCACCTGGTTGTGTTCAGATGATAAACGCACCTGGTTGTGTTCAGATGATAAATGCACCTGGTTGTGTTTAGATGATAAACGCACCTGGTTGTGTTTAGATGATAAACGCACCTGGTTGTGTTTATATGATAAACGTACCTGGTTGTGTTCAGATGATAAACGCACCTGGTTGTGTTTAGATGA
>NC_056513.1:9910131-9912308 GCF_014905685.2 Nematolebias whitei | reverse complement strand
TAAACGCACCTGGTTGTGTTCAGATGATAAACGCACCTGGTTGTGTTCAGATGATAAACGTACCTGGTTGTGTTCAGATGATAAACGCACCTGGTTGTGTTTAGATGATAAACGTACCTGGTTGTGTTTAGATAATAAACACACCTGGTTGTGTTTAGATGATAAACGCACCTGGTTGTGTTCAGATGATAAACGCACCTGGTTGTGTTTAGATGATAAACGCACCTGGTTGTGTTCAGATTATAAACGCACCTGGTTGTGTTTAGATGATAAACGCACCTGGTTGTGTTCAGATTATAAACGCACCTGGTTGTGTTTAGATGATAAACGCACCTGGTTGTGTTTAGATGATAAACGCACCTGGTTGTGTTCAGATGATAAACACACCTGGTTGTGTTCAGATAATAAACGCACCTGGTTGTGTTTAGATAATAAACGCACCTGTGTTTAGATAATAAACATGGTTGTGTTCAGATAATAAACGCATCTGGTTGTTTTTAGATAATAAACACATCTGGTTGTGTTTAGATAATATACACATCTGTGTTTAAATGCACCTGTTTGTTTGTAAAGACCAACTTCCCTTAGAAACACCAGAAAAACAACTTTATAAGTTCTGCTGGTTTCTGCACAAATAGCATAAGTGAAACAAGTTTAGTCCTGAAATACAACAATATTTCATTTCAGGAAGGTTTTATGTTTTAATCACTCTAAACATTAAAAAAAAGTTATTTTCTACAGGATAATAAAAATATCCAGCCCCTGGTATGAAGATTAATTTACTTTTTTCTTAAAGAAATTACTTTTCACATACAGGTATATGTAAAATGTAGAATTTTTTATTTTGCTTTTCATAAAGTAATTTAGACCCCGTGACCCAAAATGGAAGAAGCGGGTAAAAGATAATAGATGGATGGATGGATGGATGAAGTAATTTATTACAGAAACTCACTCATCGCTGTTTTCGCTGAAACATTAAATGCAAACATTCTTTTTTCGAATTGCATTTGAACGCAGCTCTAGTCACATTTAAAGCTTCCTGTTCGTTCTTGCAGATTTAACATCATTGTCTACTAAACTGAACAGAACTGGACCGAACCTTAGGGACATGCACTCAGGTCCAGACACATTTGTGCGCGTGCTCATGTCCATTAACAACAGCTTCTAGCCCCCACCCCCATCCATTTGTGGCTCCGCCCATCCCACTGGGTGGTGTCTGTACCGCAGTGAAGCATCCTCAGCAGCATCAGAACCAGGACTTCAGAACTCAGAGAGAATCCCGGAACCAAATAGAGCCCCGAGCTGCAAAACAGTAGGTAGGTGAGGCTTCTGGACCCGAACGGTCTTTTTGACCCATGTGGTTCCAGATCAGCTGGTTTCACCATTTTTAGTTGACAGGAAACAATAATTACATCACTGCGGTGATTAACCAATCAACGCCGTTCTGGGACAAGCCGAACAGAACCAGCAAAACCAGATTAGGTCCAAAGTGCAGGACCTGTTAAGAACCAGAGAGACCGACAGAGATTGTTTAACTGTAAAACTGTGATTTTCTGTTTCAGGAAAAACAATAAAACTATATTGTTGGCAGATTCTTCACAGATTTTTGGCATATCGTTTACTGATTGTTGACAGATTGTTTACTGATTGTTAACATATTGTTTACTGATTGTTAACATATTATTTACAGATTGTTTACTGATTGTTAACTGATTGTTTACTGATTGTTAACAGATTGTTTACAGGTTGTTGACAGATTGTTTATAGATTGTTAACAGATTGTTTACAGATTGTTAACAGATTGTTGGCAGATTGTTTACCCATTGTTAACAGATTGTTTTCCGATTGTTTACAGATTGTTTATTGGTTGTTTACAGATTGTTTACAGATTGTTAAAAGATAGTTTACAGATTGTTAACATATTGTTTACTGATTGTTAACAGATTGTTTACTGATTGTTGACAGATTGTTTACTGATTGTTAACAGATTGTTTACTGATTATTAATATATTATTTACAGGTTGTTGACAGATTGTTAACGGATTGTTTACAGACTGTTAACAGATTGTTGGCAGATTGTTTACCCATTGTTAGCAGATTGTTTTCCGATTGTTTACAGATTGTTGACACATTGTTTACTGATTGTTAACAGATTGTTTACCGGTTGTTGACAGATT
>NC_056513.1:9907840-9910121 GCF_014905685.2 Nematolebias whitei | reverse complement strand
TATTGTTTACCAATTGCTAACGGATTGTTTATCTATTGTTGGCAGATTGTTGACAGATTGTTTACCAGTGAGGCGTTCAGAGTCCTGCACTGCAAACAGGAACTTCTGACTCAGATGATGTCATCAGGTTTCTCCTCTCACACTCATCAGTGCTGATTGCTGTCTGAGGTTCTGATCTGACCCGAGTTCAGCTCATAACCTTCAGCGGGAGCTATGCTTTAGATTGTTGTTGTGCAGTTACAGTCCTCCTCTCATTGGTGAAAACATATTAACATATTATGCTGGTTTCATTAGCATAATTAATGATGGTGTCATCAGCGTACTGGATGATAGTGTCATTAGTATGGATGATGGTGTCATCAGCCGCAGCGTACTGGATAATGATGTTTTCAGGGTGGGTGCTGTGCAGCATGGTGGCGCAACTGGTAGAGCTGCTGCCTCTCAGCGAGCAGGTCCTTGGTTCAAACCCCAGTCCAGGGGACTTTCTGGGTGGAGTTTTCATGTTCTCTCCGTGCATGCTTGGGTTTTCTCCGGGTACTCCGGTTTCCTCCCACAGACCAAAAACATGCATGTTAGGCTGATTGGTAACTCTAAATTGGCCCTAGGTGTGAGTGAGAGAGTGAGTGGTTGTTTGTCTCGTTTGTCTCTATGTGGCCCTGTGATGGACTTGCGACCTGTCCAGGGTGTACCCTGCCCCTCGCACAGTGATTGCTGGACATGGGCACCAGCGACCCCCGTGACCCCAAAAGGAATAAGCGGGTAAAGATAATGGATGGATGGGTGGGTGGGTGCTGATGCAATCACGTGTACAGAGTGTAGAGCATGGACTTGGTACTCATCCCTGTGGAGAGTTGATTATTAGGATGAGGGCTGTGGAGATATGAGGACCAATTCTGACTCCATGATGTACTTGATCAAAGATGAGGTTTCTGATCCAGATGCAGGTGGTGCATTGAAGTCCAATGTCTAGAAGTTTTGCTGTCAGTTTGTTTGGACATATAATATTAAAAGCTCAGCTAAAGACAACGAAGGGCAGCCGGACACATCCCTGCTGTTCCAAGTGGGAGATGCTAACATGAAGAGCTGTAGCAACAGTGTCCTCTTTTGATCTGTTAGCTCTGTATACAAACTCGTGCTGATCCAGTGTAGACAGCAGGCAGGATATGATGTGGCAGTGCACCAGTTTCATAACAACTGGAGCTACTGGCCGGTAGTCATTGAGGCTGCTAATGTTGATCCTTGTTGGCAGCAGGACAATTATGGCTGACTTCAGCCATGGTGGGAGGAATGACTGGGAAGGTGAAGCATTAAAGGTCTTAGTGAAGACCTCAGTTAGCTGGTCGGCCCATTCTCAGAGGACCTTCCCTGTGACTTCATCTGGTCCAGCAGCTCCCTATGGTTCTCCGCTCTCAGCCCACCTCACCTTGTGTCCCTGCACTCTGAGGCTAGGGTTCATTACTGTGAAGTGCAAACATTCAGGTTCAGTTCATCCATCCACGTCTGCACGTGATACATCTGTAAACTGGTTCTGGATAGGTCCTGTAGTTTGGGCCCAGTCTGGTATTGTAAAACTGAACTGTCTGACACGGTCTGTGCTGGGTTTTGGGCCAGGATGTTTGGTGGTGTGTCGGAGCGGATCCAGGGAGACCGGGCCCGAGCCGGTGGTCTTGGCTCTGTCCAGCAGGCAGTTCGGTACCTGAACCAGGACTTCCAGGCCCTGCAGGAGGAGTGTCTACTGAACAGAACCCTGTTCCAGGACCCTGTGTTCCCAGCAGAACCAGCCTCACTGGGCTTCAAAGAACTTGGACCACGGAGCTCCAAGACCAGAGGGGTGGACTGGAAGAGACCTACGGTAAGAACCAGAACCAGACCCACAACCAAAAAAAAACCAGCAGCACTTTCTAGATCCCACACGTGCAACAGAGATGCAACAACAAAACTAACTAACTAACTAACTAACTAACTAACTAACTAACTAACTAACTAACTAACTAACTAACTAACTAACTAACTAACTAACTAACATGACCTGTGTTTTCACTTTTATTGTTATGTTCAATCTTTGTCTTTCACCTGTCCCCCTCAGTCAGGACATTTGTCTCTCACCTGTCCCCCTCAGTTAGGACATTTGTCTCTCACCTGTCCCTCTCAGTCAGGACATTTGTCTCTCACCTGTCCCCCTCAGTCAGGACATTTGTCTCACCTGTCCCCCTCAGTTAGGACGTTTGTCTCTCACCTGTCCCCCTCAGTCAGGACATTTGTCTCACCTGTCCCCCTCAGT
>NC_056513.1:9903699-9907830 GCF_014905685.2 Nematolebias whitei | reverse complement strand
ACCTGTCCCCCTCAGTCAGGACATTTGTCTCACCTGTCCCCCTCAGTTAGGACATTTGTCTCTCACCTGTCCTCTTCAGTTAGGATATTTGTCTTTCACCTGTCCCCTTCAGTCAGGAATTTGTCTCTCACCTGTCCCCCTCAGTCAGGACATTTGTCTCTCACCTGTCCCCCTCAGTCAGGACATTTGTCTCTCACCTGTCCCCCTCACTTAGGACATTTGTGTCTTGCCTGTCCCCCTCAGTACAGCCAATTTTCTCTCATCTGTCCATGTGTTCTCGTTTGTTCCTAGTTTGTATATTTTGAACTCAATAATTTTTATTTTTATTTAAAAATTGTTCAAGAGTCTGCATCCTTGGGTCCAATCTAACACAAACAAACAAACAAACAAACAATCTGCTGTTCTACATCCTGAATTGAAGCACTGTGAATGGCTGTCTCTACTGCTGGACTCTGGAGCGTGGGAACTCAGACTTTCTGTGCTGACTTCCTGTTTGGAGCAGGAAGTGAGGACCAGGTGTTCTCGTTTAGTTACCTGACAGTGCTCGTCTCTGATTGGCTCTTCCAGGAGCTGACAGCGGACCCTCAGTTCATTGTGGGTGGAGCCACCAGGACTGACATCTGTCAAGGAGCACTGGGTGAGTCTTTCAGCAGAGGTCAAAGGTCATGCGACCTGTTCCTCAAGGTTCCACGGGTTCTCTATGTTCAGCTAACAATTTCTGATGTTTGCTCAAGAACTGTCCATAGGTTTAGAGTCCAGAACACCAAAATGTTCTATCTGGACCTGCAGGAGCCTCTGAGCTGGTACCAGATCCACTGAAGGATAGACTTTAGTGGAGCTGTTTCTACGGTTAGCGGCTGACAGTGGCCATCAACTGATGACCCGACTAAGGTTAAGATCTGCTCACGAGGTTCTGTTCTGGTATGAGGTATTAGCAGCAAAACAGAGTAGGTCTTACCAGACATAGAAAAATTAATAATTAATACATTAATTATTAAGAACAGGACATACAGTATAACATTAATAAGAACAGGAGCCACTTAAATCCATTTCAGCTCAGTTAAGTGTATTTTTGTAGCTCCAACTCCCAACAGAAGTCGTCTCAGGGCACTGAACAAAAACATTTACATACATTATAAAAGCCAATTACCCAATTAGATTTTTGTTGTTTTTTTCCCTCTGTGCTGAAGACAGACGTGTCCTCCTGTGCTCCGTCCCCCCGCTTCCCTGCTTTGCTCTCTTTCATTTTGTGAACCCTCTTTTTTTTCCTGCATACCTTTCTAATTCCAAGGATTTGATCAGCTGGTTTCTCAACAAAATTGATCAACTTCTCCTGACAGGAGTCCGGAGTAAGGAGGACCCTCTTACCTTGACAAAAACAAATTGGATTCATGATGACAACTGGATTCTGCTGTTTGGGGTTGGTGAAATCTGGATTGTCTACAATTTTGTGTGGAATGTGTCGAAGCTTGGCAGCACTCAGACTGAATTATGTGGAGCTGCGTCAGAGTTGCAGCAGGCTATTATCAGGACTGTGAACTTTCTGGCAGCTACCATGAATGGTTGGGAATAATCTTGGAGAAGCTGTAAGCTCGACTTTCGGCGTAAGGAATCAATTCGGCTGTTTGGAGTCACCATCAGAGAACTGTACCAGCGAGACTTTAAAAGGCAGAAACGGCAATTCACGAGTTCTGCCTGACCCAAACTGTGGCTTTGATGGCGGACTTATCTCAATACCTCCTGGCATGTTTAGAAAAAATCAAAGATGCTTTGTCTTTCTCCTCACCCCTCCCTTCCCCAAGGCCGGGGACATGTGATGGACCTCAACCGAGCTGATGATAAATAAAACCTCTTATCTGGACAATGGCTGAGAGGGGGAGGGGCTCTGGACTATGCTATGACCTTCCCTTAAAATTCAATGTCTTCACCGGCCTATATGTACATGTATCACATCTATTTATGTGCTATGATATGGTAGGTTATTTTGATGCCTCAAATCATGCCCTGTCTAGGACAAGGTGTGCGAGATCTTTTTTTATACCGTCTCTCCTCATACTTTTTTCTCTTTTCTCATCTGAGCAAAAATATTATTCTGAAGAAGAATAAGAAGTCCGCGCTAATTAGCAGCAGCTTTGTGCACTACGTCCATCTTTCGGACGAATGTACGTACATGTTCTCGTTGTATCTCGGTGCAATGATAATGTAGCTTATTCTGATTCTGAAAAGTTCTCTATCAAAGGAAGCAGCAGATTGTGTTGAATCTTCACTTCGTCACAGTCTCCCATCCTGAACATGCACAAAGGAAATAGTTGAGCTCTAAAACCTGACTGAAGCTCCTCAGATTATTTCTTTACAGATGTTCACGCAACTGACTTGCAACTATTTTCTCTAGAATTTTTAAGATGAGTGTTAAATTAGATATAGGTCTATAATTGATTCCAGATTCAAGATCAGGTTTCCTAAGTAAATAATTACAGCAACCTTAAAGCGCTGTGGTACATAACCATTAATTAGAGACAAATTAAGCAGATCCAAAATGTGGACATTAATTAGGGGAAATACCTCTTTAACCAGACTGGTTTGGATGGGATCTAGCAGACGTGTGTATGGTTTGGATGAATCTATTATTTTTGACAATAGCGAGTTCAACAGGACAAAAACAACCCAAGGTCTTCCTGTCCTTTATTCCATACCTTTATTCTGAAAGTCTCTGAGACAGTTAGACAAGAACCGAACCTTTATTCTGAATGTGTGTTTGTCTTTTATTGTGAAAGTTTTATCCATAATTTCTGGATCAGCTGATCTATTTGTGTCATCAAGGAGTTCCCTGACAACAGTTACTAGGAGACCATGTGAGAGAAAACAAAGCCGGAACACACCCATCAGACATAATGTCGCTGCTGGTGTTCCCAGGATGCACTGGGGCAGGACCGACTTGTCCAACATGTGGTTCCTGGAAGAGGAGCGCCACAAACACTAAACTGTTGACATGACTCAGCAGTTTGTCAGGAAGCTGCAGGTGTTTGTGTGTTTGTCCTGTGTGAGGGACGAGCCCGTGTCCACAGAACCGTCTGGTTCTGTTAAAGCTTTTCACTCGTGCTCCTGACGTGTTGATCTCATTAATGTAGCGGAAGATTGGAGAACCTTCCAGAACTGTGGTTCCGTCACTTCTAGAACCTTTTCTTTCGTTTTACAAAAGAAAATCATCTCCATTATGGGTTCACTAAACAAACAAACAAACGTCCACATCAAAAAAACATAAACAGGAAGCAGGACTGAGGGGGCGGAGCCTAACGTTCCCCAGCATGCCTGGAGGCATCAGGTTCCTTGCGGGGACTGAGTCAGTTTGTTTCTGCAGCTTTGTCTTCACATGCTGGGTGGAGTCTGTCTGCAGGCAAACATCAGAACCACAGACAGCTCACCTGTACTGCTCATTAATATTTGTTGATCATTACTGATCAGTAGAAGGCATTGATCTGGTCTAGTTCCTGCACCTCTGTGATCATCCAGGTTCCTCAAACACAGACAGTTACAAGATTATAACAGAGAAGACTTCTCAGCAGTGTTGCACCAGATGTTTTCTGATCAAGTGTTGAACTTTCAGATCTAAAGTCCAGGAAGAATTTGGAATATCCTGCCCACAACCTCAGATCCTAAATTACGGAGGACCTGGGGAGACCAGTGGTTGGAGATTTTGAAGGACATGAGGAGACCAGTTGTTGGAAGTCTTGGAAGACCTGACCAGTTATCAGAGGTTTGGGAGGATTTGAAAAAAAAAAAAAAAACAGTTGTTGGAGGTTTTGGAGAACCTGAGGAGACCGGTTGTTGGAGGTCTTGGAAGATTTGAGAAGACTAGTTGTTTGGAGGTTTTAGAGGACACGAGGAAACCTGTTGTTGGAGGTTTTGTCCCATTCTAGTCTGATGGAGGACTCTAGCTGTTCATCAGTCCTGAATGAAGCAGATGTTGTAGATCTGGTTTAATCATTAAAACAGGTCCAGTTCTGTTCTGGACCTGGTTTAATTCAGGGAGGTCCAGAACAGAACCAGAACCAGACTTGGTTTAATGCAGCCAGGCCCAGAACAGAACCAGACCTGGTTTTAATGTCATCAGGTCCAGAACAGAACCAGACC
>NC_056513.1:9899331-9903689 GCF_014905685.2 Nematolebias whitei | reverse complement strand
AACCAGACCTGGTTTTAATGTCATCAGGTCCAGAACAGAACCAGACCTGGTTTATTGCAGTGGCCCCTGAGGGCCCAGAATATTGAAAAGCTAACAGAGTAGATGAAGCTCTCAGCAGTCAGACAGAACCCATCAGCAACCATCTTAGAAGCTGTTATTTCCAGAAAGCACCTGAAGGCAGCACTTTATGGTAAATGGACTGTACTCATAGCCCCTTTCTATCTTATCAAGATACTCAAAGCTCTTTACAACACAATCCATGTCCTCATTTACACATCACTCTACTAGATCTACCCGGTATACAAATAACACTCAGAGCTTTATCACATTCATACACTGATGGGACACACATTGGAGGCAATGAGGGGTTCAGTGTCTTGCCCAGGGATACTTCAGCATGTAACTGCTGGTGGGATCGAACCCCCAACTCTCGCATTGGAGGATGACTGCTCTAACCACTCAGCCACAGCCGCCCACTTTAGCCATATCCATTGATTGATCTGCGACGTCAGCCTGATGGAGACTCCATCAGCAGCTCTTCGTGTTGTTGATGATGTTTTTTAGCTGTTAGCAGTAACGAGTCCCTACAGACCCTCAGGATAATGGAGTCAGCTGATGTTCTGTCTGCTGCATTAACATTTCCTGGAACACAAACTCATCTTCCTGCATTCAGCATCCTCATCATCTGATCTGAGGTCAGCCCTAACAGGAAGACTGATGCATTCACAAACCTATCAGGACATTTTTTAAATGGTGTCCTCAACAGTCCACAGCTAAAGGACTCTAAAGATCTGAAGCTCTCGACCTTGACCTCTCTTAGTGGCTTTAAACAACCGTTAAGTTCCTGGCAAGAACCAATGCAGACATGTTCTTGTTTTTAGTATTTTACATCGCTTTATAATGTAGCTGTTTTTTTCAATACTTTTCCTTTTAATTATCCTTTTTAATTACCATTTTATTTTGACTTGTTAATTTTTTTATTTATTTGTACGCATCCTCTATTGTTGTCTTTGTTAAAATCAGGTCTCTCTTGTAATGAGTTCCCGAGGCTCAATGGGACCAACCTGTTTAAATAAAGGTTGAATTAATTTCTATCTTAACATGTGTTTTTTGTCTTTCCTCCTATAGAAAGTTCACCTGGACCTGTTATGTCTGTTTCTACTTCCTGTCCTCTCAAACCCCAGCCGGTCAAAGCAGATGACCACTCGTCCTGTGCCTGGTTCTGCTGGAGGTTTCTTCCTGTTAAAATGGAGTTTTTCCTTCCCACTGTCTCCTTTGTGCTTGCTCAGGATGGGAGACTGTGACGAAGTGAAGATTCAACACAATCTGCTGCTTTCATACATAGATAGCTTTTACTGATTGACTCTTATAACGTATGTGAATGTTTTTGTTCAGTGCACTGAGACGACTTCTGTTGTGACTTGGAGCTACAGAAATAAACTGAACTGAATTGAATTGGTTGGTTGGTTCATTCTTTCAGCAGACGACACAACAGAGTTTGACCAGCAGGAGGTTCTGTTGTCATCATGTTTTATCCATAAATGAGGTGTTTCTAACTGAGAGAATGAAAACATGATCCATGTGTTTGTGACGACGTGCAGCAGGTCAGATGTTACCTGAACTTTAAGGTGGAGTGTGTCCTCTCATTGGACCTGTTCTGGGTTTTTCTAGGAGACTGCTGGCTGCTTGCTGCAATTGGCTCTCTAACTTTGAATGAACAGCTGCTACATCGTGTGGTTCCTCACGGCCAGAGCTTCACCCATCAATATGCTGGCATTTTCCACTTCCAGGTGAGAGTCTACCTGTCAACAAGCCACACCCACTGCCCTTCATGACAAAGAGGCATGCTGGGAGGCATTTGATGACAGATTCTCTAACTTTTATCCTAATGTGATCTCTGTTCAAAAAAACTTTGGATTTTGTCTGTCTGTCCATTTGCCTGTCTTTCTTTCTGTTTGTCTGTCCATCCGTCCGTCTCTTAGTCTGTCCTTCTGTCCATCCGTCTCTCTGTCTTCAGTTCTGGCAGTTCGGGGAGTGGGTGGACGTGGTGATCGATGACCGTCTGCCGGTGAAAGACGGGGAGCTGCTCTTTGTCCATTCTGCTGAGGGGACAGAGTTCTGGAGTGCCCTGCTGGAGAAGGCCTACGCCAAGTAAGACCATCCATCCACCATCCATCTGTCATCCATCCATCCACAGATCCATCCAACCAACCATCCATCCAACCATTCATCCATCCATCCACAGATTAATCCATCCAACCATTCATATACCCCTCCCTCCATCCATCCATCCATCCATCCATCCAACCAACCATTCATCCATCCATCAACCATTCATCCATCTATCCATCCATCCATCCATCCAATCATCATCCATTCATGTATGTTTGTTTGTGAGTGATCTGGTGTTTCCTGCTGATCCTAGAACCTTCTGCATGTTCTGAACTTACCTGACTCTATTGTCTTTTCTAAACCCAGATGAACTCTCGACCTAGTTCTGCTGATGTTCTGGTGATGTTGTGTTCCTGTCTTTCTCTTTGCATGTCCTCAGGTTGAATGGATCCTACGAGGCGTTGTCTGGAGGCAGCACCACTGAAGGTTTTGAGGACTTCACAGGTGGTGTGTCAGAGATGTACGAGCTGAAGAAGGCTCCCAGAGATCTTCATCGTATCATCATCAAAGCTCTGGAAAGAGGCTCTCTGCTGGGTTGCTCCATCGACGTCAGTCACTGTTCCTTGTACTTTTTTCACCACATCAGCTGGTGTTTCTCTCCACCTAATGAGTCTGCTCTGCCCTCAGATCAGCAGCGCCTTAGACATGGAAGCCGTCACCTTCAAGAAGCTGGTTAAAGGCCACGCCTACTCCGTGACAGGCCTCAGACAGGTGAGTCGGGCTGATTCTTCTGTTGAACCTACAGCAGCATGTTGATTTGTCCTCGTTGTGTTTCAGGTTGGTTCTGAAACAAGACAACAGCACCGTGGGCATCTAATTTATAAGAATTTTGTATTGATCTATTCAGGAAAAGTCTAGAAACAAACCAGGACAGTTCAGAAAATGAAGCAGTTGGACCTTATTCTGTAAAGATGAGTGTCTTCCCACCATCACTTCAGACCTGCAGGTTGTGGAGCTCTGAGCTTCAAACTGCAGGAGAAACTTTGTTTCTGTAGAATCATCACAGGACTGGTCTGGATTGAAATCACCCTGGTCAGGTCCACATTTCTTCTTTGTGTTGTGTTTTTCTTAAGCCTGGATGTCTTCACTGCAGGTGGAGTATCGTGGCCGGCAGGAGCGTCTGATCCGGATCAGGAACCCCTGGGGTCAGGTGGAGTGGACCGGAGCCTGGAGCGACAGGTGAGTACCCCACATGCCTGTATGTGAACAAAGTGCTCAAACACTGAGGTAAACTTTCACGTTTCAGTTCCTCAGAGTGGAACCAAGTGGACTCTGCAGAGAAGGATGAGTTGCTGTGTAAGATGGACGATGGGGAGTTCTGGTAGGTCCATTCTGAAAGAATAACTCTAAACCCTGGAGCTCCAGAGCCCAGTAAGATTTATTTCTGTGTCAGGATGTCGTTCCAGGAGTTTCTGCGTCAGTTTTCACGTTTGGAGATTTGCAACCTGACTCCAGATGTTCTCAGTCAAGACACCACCAGCTTCTGGGCCACCACCACATTTAAGGGCAGCTGGAGGAAAGGAAGCACCGCCGGTGGCTGTAGGAACCACCCAAGTGAGTACAGAAGGGGCAGATAGATACTGGTCTAAGTTTTAGAGTCAGAGTCACAGGTGAGGGACTAAAATTTGGAAGACAACAAATCAGGGCCTCATGTATCAAAGAGTGCACAGTTTTCATTCTGAAAGTTGTAAGAACAAAATGAGGAAAGTGTGTGCGCACTGAAACATTCAGATGTATCAAACTGTGTGCATGGATGTCTCTGTTCACCTTTCCATCAAACATTCTGATGAACAGAACTGAGACTCCTTCCCTGACACGCCTCCTTTTAAACATGTAAAATAGATGCAAATGTCTTCTGCAGGTGGAATTCTCCTCTCTGTACGTTAAAAATAATGTCTAGATACAGCAGAATGGAATTAAATTAAACCCATTTTCCATTAAACTCCATTAATGAGTTTAATGGAATGAGTCACAGACACCCCTAAATAATTAGTAGGTGTAAAAACATGTTTATCCATTGGTTCTTCTTCAACAGCAAGATTCTTCTATGTTTTTTACTGTTAGCTGGTTGGATGCTAAATGGTTTGTTGGTTAGAGGTTTTTAGATTAGTGGATGTCATGTTGTTGGTTGGTTGGTTGATTGGTTGGTTGGTTAGTTGGTTGATTGGTTGGTTGGTTGAGTTTTT
>NC_056513.1:9883009-9899321 GCF_014905685.2 Nematolebias whitei | reverse complement strand
AAGTCAGGAGTTGGTTAGAGATTTGTAGATTAGTGAATGGCATGTTGGTTGATTAGTTGGTTGATTTGTTGGTTGATTAGTTGGGTGGTTGGTTAGTTGGTTGGTCAATCAGGAGTTAGAGGTTTGTAGATTAGTGAATGGCATGTTGGTTAGTCAGTTGGTTGGTTGATTGGGCAGTAGTTGGTTAGTTCCTTGTTGATTAGTATACAGCATGTTGTTGGTTGTTTGGTTGATTAGTTGTCTGATTAGTTGATTGACTGGTTGGTTAGTTGGTTGCTGGTTGGTTGGTTGATCTGTCGGTCAGTCGGTTGGTCCGTCATTGCTTAGTAGTTTTTTTTTTATTAATGTACAGCATATTGTTGTTTGGTTGGTCAATTGGTCTATTGGTTGGTTGGTTGCTTGTTGGTTATTTGGTCAGTATGTAGATGTTAGAGATCTGTAGATTTGTGAGTGGCATGTTGTTGATTGGTTGGTTGGTTGGTTGGTCTGTAGGTGCTTAGAGGTTTTTAGATTAGTGGATGGCATGTTGCTGGTTGGTTGATTGATTAGTTGGTTGCTTAGTTGATCTGTCAGTAGGTGGTTAGGTTTGTAGATTAGTGTACAGCATATTGTTGGTTGGTTGGTGTTTAGAGGTTTGTAGATTAGTTGATGGCATGTTGTTGATTGGTTGGTTGGGTGGTTTTGTCTGTAGGTGCTTAGAGGTTTTTAGATTAGTGGATGGCATGCTGTTGGTTGGTTGATTGATTAGATGGTTGGTTAGTTGGTCTGTCAGTAGGTGGTTAGAGGTTTGTAGATTAGTGGACAGCATATTGTGTTATTGGTTAGTGGTTAGTTGGTTATATTTGACTCAGTCAGGAAGAGACTGAGTCATTTACAGAACTGACTGATTGTAGTTTATTCTAAAAAAGTTCAATCTGGTCCTCTGGACATTCAAAAAAAAAATTGTAGAAACGTTTCGTCTTTCATCCGAAAGACTTCTTCAGTCTGAGGTGCTGTATTCAGCTCAGTCTTATAAATAGCACCTTCTCGCAGTGGATCAACCAGATTGCTGCTGACAACCAAAACCAGCTGCTCACATGATCAAGGAGGACCATCAGCCTAACAATGGATCATTAGCACACTGATGGCTGTTTGCTATTCACAGGGGGCTGAGTGATACTAGCAATAACAGCATTGTAAGAGGGGGACAGTTGAACACTTGACACAACACATGGACATGGAGGCCTCCACCCCGTTTAACGATAGACTGTTTCTTTTCACTAAGATGGCCTCCTTTTCTCCTCTCTCAAACCATCGTTCCTCTCTATCAAGGATGTGAACATCTTCATCTCTGAAAGAGTGACCGCTGGCCTGGAGATGAGTGTAGACCGCAGAGTCCTGGCCTGATGATGTTGATCTTCTGTGCTGGGCCATCCTTTTGGCCAGTGGCTGTTTAGTTTCCCCGATGTAAGACTGATCACAGCCCTCCTGACACTGAACAGCATACACAACATTACTCTGTTTGTGCCGGGGGACTGGATCTTTGGGATGGACCAGTCTTTTCCGTAATGTATTTTGGGACTTGAAAGCCACTGGGATGTCAGGTTTAGAAAATAAACGTCTCAATTTCTCTACATGTCCCATGATGCCTCTCTGCAGACACCTTCTGGATCAATCCTCAGTATAAAATCTCTCTGCTGGAGGAAGATGATAACCCTGAGGATGACGAGGCTGCCTGCAGCTTCCTGGTGGCTCTAATGCAGAAGGATCGCCGCCGCTACCGCCAACATGGACAGGACATGCACACCATTGGCTTTGCTATTTATAAGGTACCAGAAGTTCACTGAACTGAAGGTTCTGCTGCCATGAGTTTTGATGGCCCTCTAACAACCACCGCCACTGAAATCACATATCTGTTCTCAGGGCCGGTCCTAGCCTGTTTGATGCCCTGGGCAAAACGCCCCCACCCTCGGGGACACGGACACACTCCATGACATTTCATTTAGATTTTCCATTTTCCTTCACAGACACTCAAAGTTTCTATGAATATTTTATTAATAAAACAAAATTGAAGAAACTAGAATAAAACTGTAAACACACAGAGTATGACACATAAATACTGTACACTATGAATTTAAAGGTATATAGTACAATACAAAAGTTAAATACTGTAGAAAAGAAACACAATTAAAATAAGGCATTTCTAAATTGCACTGATAAATAAGGAAATCTGTTCAACAATTGCTCTTTGATCAAAACACAAATTAAACTACACACGTATCAAAGAAGGTCCAAACCTTTTCAGAATAAAACAATTTGCACTATTACACTTCAAGAAACAAAAATTAAATTGCACAACAACTGAACACTGTTCAAAATGTTGTAAAATGTTCTGCAACCATGTTAGGCTCCAGAACCAGAACCACTGCTGAAGAGGCCCGTGAGGCTGAGGAAGAGGATGGCTCTTCATCCTGACCTGTAGCAGAGGGTGCTCACCAGAACCTTCTGTTAGTCAAGTAGCAACATTCTGATATCAGTGCAGGTAGTTCTGGTTCTGACTTATCTCCCTCTCAGTTTCTCTCGTTGACAGATTCCTGAAGAGGAGAGGTCTTCAGCAAAACATTTTTTTATTTTTAATTGTTTTGTACTTAACTTTTCCGTCCCTCCGTTTGGTGATCCGATAGGTCCAAGATTCTCCCAGTGTCCACATGAAGAAGGAGTTTTTCCTAAGGCAGTCCTCCTGTGCTCGCTCTGAGACCTTCATCAATCTGAGAGAGGTGAGCGCCAGGCTCCGCCTCCCACCTGGCGAGTACCTGATTGTCCCGTCCACATTCGAACCCTCGAAGGAGGCGGACTTTGTCCTGAGGGTCTTTACAGAGAAACAGTCTGAGTCCAGGTGAGTTCAGCAAGAATCATTTCACGTTTTGTTTGTTATTAGTTTTTTCTTCTGAGGGACTGTGTGAATGTCTGCAGGGACATGGACGACACCGTGGTGGCAGACCTGGACAAGGAGGTGGGACACTCGTCTTTAAAGGTGTCCAATCACAGAAGATGCTTCTGTTCTAAAGAGCTTTCTGTTCTTCCTCTTCTCTGCAGGAAGAAATCTCTGAGAGTGACATTGACGACTCCTTCAGGTCCATGTTCGCTCAGCTGTCTGGAGACGTGAGTCCAGTTTCTGAAGAACCAGTTGTGACCTCTCCGGGTACTCTGTTCTGAGTGTGGATCCAAACAGATCCGTAATCTGTGGGGGACTCTGTTTTCTGTTTTCAGGACATGGAGATCTCAGTTCGAGAACTCAGAACTGTCCTCAACAAAGTTGTGGCCAGACGTGAGTCTCACCTAAAACTGTACAAGACAGTTTCAGTCTTGGTGCTTTAGGTTGATCGTTCTGAACCTGATTCTTGGTTTTTACCTGTGACTGCAGACCGAGACCTGCAGACTGATGGATTCAGTATGGAGTCCTGCAGGGCCATGGTCAGCATCATGGATGTATCCTCACTCAGTCCAACAGGACCGGTAAAGACCGAAACCTGCCTGAACCAGGTCCTGACAGATTTGGGTCTTGGTTCAGTCAGGGTCAGATCAGGTCTTGGTTCAGTCAGGGTCAGATCAGGTCTTGGTTCAGTCAGGGTCAGATCAGGTCTTGGTTCAGTCAGGGTTAGTCAGGGTTCATTTAGGTTCAGATCTGGGGTCAGTCAGAATCTGGGTCAGATCATATATGCTGATCTTCCGAGTCCACTCTTGGAACGGGTCTGGTGCTGCTGGTCTGTGGGGTCAACAGACATAGACCCTGATCTACCTTGACTGGACCTCAGAAAGACGGCAGCGCTCGGCTCGGTCTGCTGGAGTTTCAGATCCTTTGGAACAGGATCAGGAAGTGGCTGGTGAGTTGACCATCATCTCTGGTTCTGATTCAACATGTAAACCTGTGTAGAATCAAGTCCAGGCAGCACGAGGACCTGGTTGTTTCAGGTCTAGCAGCACGAGGACCTGATGAAACCAGGTAAAACCCATTTAGACTGAAACATGATGGTCTTGTGTTTCAGGCAATCTTCAGAGAGTTTGATCTGGATAAGTCTGGCAGCATGAGCTCCTATGAGATGCGATTGGCGCTGGAGAATGGCGGTGAGTTCTGTTGGTTCTGAACGTTGGTGTTTTGGTCTAAGTGGACTCGGTTTGATGGATCTGACCTGAGATCTGCTCCATCTGCAGGATTCAGGCTGAACAACAAGCTGTACCAGATGCTAATCGCTCGATATGCTGACAAAGAGATCATTGACTTCGACAACTTCACCTGCTGCCTCATCAAGCTGGAGGCTATGTTCAGTACGTACAGAACCAGGTTCTGACGGGTCCAATGTCAAGACTTAAGCATGAATTTATATCATCCAGAACTGATCCAGTGTCTTCCTTAGGGACGTTCCAGGGCCTGGACAGAGATGGAACAGGAGTGGTGGAGTTGAACGTCCTCGAGGTACCTAACATTCACCGTACAATAATGTGTTTGAACGCCTGAAACAGCTGGTAGTGCAGTAGCTTGGTGGTCAGTGCTGCAGACTCATAGTGCTTTTGCTGTGGGTTTGAGCCCAGGTTCTGTCAGGAAGGGCATCCTGTGTGTAGGGGACCACCACCTCAGAAACAGTTCACCTCAGCTCAAACAAACATCATTCATGTGTTTTTGTGTTTGAAACTGTTAAACTAAGATTCATGTATTCCCTTGGGAACAAACAGACATTGTTTTGCAGGTGTTCAACTCAGCTCACAAACTTCTCAGCTGAACTAATGTCAATGTAAAAAAAAAAACCTGTCACTATGAACTCATTTCCCATGAAACGGACAGATCGTTTAATGAGAGTTTTGGTTCAACTGACCTCGAAGTTTCGAAACATCCGAACTTGCTACGTTAAGATTTTGCCTTTATCAGGAAGGGGTATTCCTCTCAGAACTCGTTCCCATGACGATAACACATTGAAGAACCCTTTGTTTAATGACATTCCCTTTTCAGGAGATGGACAGCGTCACTTTTTGGTGAAACATTGCATGTTATTAATTTCAATATGTAATTTCTGTTTTATTTTATACCTGAATGTTTATTCATGAAAATGTGTGTTTTAAGTAATCTCTCTTTATGATAATCCATCCATTATCTTTACCCGCTTCTTCCATTTTGGGTCACGGGGGTCGCCGGTGCCCATGTCCAGCGATCACTGTGCGAGGGGCGGGGTACACCCTGGATGGGTCGCAAGTCCATCACAGGGCCACATAGAGACAAATGAGACAAACAGCCATTCTCTCTCTCACCAAGGGACAATTTAGAGTTACCAATCAGCCTAACATGCATGTTTTTGGTCTGTGGGAGGAAACCGGAGTACCCGGAGAAAACCCACGCATGCACGGAGAGAACATGCAAACTCCACCCAGAAAGGCCCCTGGACTGGGGTTTGAACCAGGGACTTGCTCGCTGAGAGGCAGCAGCTCTACCAGTTGCGCCACCGTGCTGCCTCTTTAAGATAATCATTTGTCTTATTGTCCTCTTTTAAAAGAAGAGTGACTTTTAAGGCAGAGAAAGGGACTATATATTTATTTAAGAAACCTTTATAAAAACATGACAAAGAGTTAGGACCACCCCCTCCTGAGGTGGACCAAAGTCAATCTGTAACACACAGACAGTTAAGTTGCACTTTTCACTTCTTCTTCTACTTCTTCACTTCTACACACTTCACTGGACTTTGAGCAAACTTCAGAGAAAGACGCATCCTCCTAGAGAGACATCCTATGAAGAGAATTCAGGAGAGAAGCATCCTTTCTGCAGACGTCTCAGGACGAGAGAAAGACACAGAACCTGGCCGAACCAGAACCATCACACCGCAGAGTGGTAAATCCCAGCTGACTCCCATATGGACCCTCGTCCCTCTAAGATGACAGGTGAACTTTGAGAAGACTTAAGCCTCAAAAGTTAACTGGAACATCTGGGCTGGTACCATTTTAAGCAGCTGTCGGACCATTCTGGCATCTCATCCTGGTAGGACAAGAGACTTTTGAGGCCTTTCTGGTGACACTACATCACAATATTCTTATCAGACAAACTACTGCTCACCTTAGACACAATTTTTTTTACCACTTCACAAAACAGCAACCAGTCCAAAATCTGCCTTTTAAGTTTCACTGAGTTGAATAATCAATTAGACCTTTGATGCAAAGCTATTTGTTATTCAGTTAACTTTTGTTATGCATAATCGTCATCACATATCATAGATTATTATTTTTATAATAAAATACATAAAATCAACTGAATTTGTGATTATTTTAGCATATCTGTGTGTATTAACTGATTTGATGCCCTTTAAACACGAGAAAAGAACTCACCTTTCGGTTTACATTAATTTGGGGTTAAATAGAGACTGATTTTTCCACTCCAAGAGAGGTGGTTCCCACACAACGAGGTTATTTGCATAATAAATACATATCTTATTAGCTTAACTCATAACTAATAATTTACACAAGGTTATTTGCATAACAAATACATATCTTATGAGCTTAACTCATAACTAATAATTTACAATATATATCCAGCCCCATATCACCCTACATGTGTAAAACAATTATCAAGTGTTTAGTGTAAGTTTGCTCACTGTGGTGGCCTCTGCAGAAGGGAGCAGCTGGAAAACAAAACATCTGAAATACCAGCACACCTGTCCAGGTGTGTTGGTGATTCTTCAAGTCAGTCACATGATACTAACATGTTTAACTCTCTCATGTTTGTTGTCAGGACTTACTGCATTAGGAGCTCAGGGAACCAGTGTCTTCTGTTTAATGTTTGTTTGTTTGTTTGTTTATTTGTTTGTTTGTTTCCTCAGTGGCTCTTTGTGACCATGTGTGGCTGAAATACAGAACACCCCACACCCAGGATGATCAGGAGAAGATCAACAACTGACTACTACCACAGAGGCAGCCTACAGCAGCTGCACTGCAACTCTGCTACTGTACTAAAAACTGTACCACACACTGTTACTACTGACTGTACTATTGACTGTTCTACTCAATGTACTATAGACAGTACCACAGACTACTATAGACTGTACTACGGACTGTACCACAGATTGTACTATAGACTGTACTAAATACTGTACTATACACACTACTATAGACTGTAGTTAAAACTGTACCACATACTGTACTAAAGACTGTACTACTTAATGTACTATAAACTATACTAAAGACTGTACTGTAGACTGTACTATAGATTGTACTACAGACTGTACTACAGACTGTACCACAGACTGTACTAAACACTTTACTGTATTGTACTATAGTCTGAACTAGACTGTAATATAGACTGTACTATAGATTACACTAAAGACTGTACTATAGATTGTACTGAATACTTTTTATACCACACTAAATTATATTGCACTAAAGACTGTACCACAGACTACTACACTGTACCACATACTTTAATATAAACTGTACTACAGACTGCAATATAGACTGTACTATAGATTGAACTATAGACTGTACTTTATATTGTACTATAGATTGTGCTATGCAATATAGACTGTACTAAAGACTGTGCATATACTGCAGACTGTACTAAAGACTGTACTATATATTTTGCTATAGACTGCACTAAAGACTGTACTAGACTGTACTATAGATTGTACTAAAGACTGTATTAAAGACTGTGCCACAGATTGTACTATAAATCGTACTAAAGACTTTACTATAGATTGCACCAATGACTGTAACCCAGACTTTACTACAGACTGCACTATAGACAGTGTTATAGAATGACTACAGACTGTAATATAGGCTATACCACTGTCTGTACAGTAGACTGTAATACAGTCTGCAATACAGACTGTACTACAAACTGTACTATATAGACTTACTACATGCTGCAACACTGTCCTTACTATAGGCTCTACAATTATAATACAGTTAGGTACTACAGTATTACTACAGTATTACTACAACTGCATTAGCCAATACTCGTAAAATTACAGTAAAACAACAGAGTACTACAGATAGTTTGCGTTGGTACCACAATAATGCCACACTTTGTACTACAGTATAATTATAGCTGTCTCAGTTCAGTCTCAATTACATATACATGTATAAAATATAACCAAATATACACAACATATTAATATTTAAAACTGATTAACCTGCATGGATTTTAAAGCTCAGGTAAAACCTGAGACATACTAGTCCTCTGACAAGCCCTCTAACCAGGTCCCTCACCAGAACGCTCCAGTATCTGAGCTACTGCCTCTTCCTCACACAGAGGGAGCTAGAAGTCCTCACTGCTTTAACTGCTGCTGTTTGTCTTCACCTGCCACCTGAGAGTCAGAGCAGCGAGTTTATTTGTCCCACGGCAGGTGAAGTTTTCAGGTGTGAAACTAATTAAAGTTGACTGAAACAAATCTGCTGTCTGTGTGTGATTTACTTAACCTCTGACCTTTGACACATGACCAACAGCCAGCCACATGTCAGAGTAATCTCAGTCCTAATTTGGGCTCATTTCCCTTTATTCAGTTTTGAGGCAGTAAAATTAACTAGAGAAATTGCATTTCCTGCAAAAGTATGAATGCTTATTGCAGCAGAACATGCTGGAAAAACAGCTGAAATTAACTAAAAACATACTGTATTTAGCTGAAATGGAAGAACTAGCCTAAATTAGCAAAAGAAAGCAGAAAGAAGACTGCTGAATTAAGTTTAAATAAGCAGAAATTAGCAACCAAAAAAAAGCCACAAAGTGGCTGAAAAGGCAGAAAGAAGCTTAAACTACTAGAAGGAAGCGGAAAGAGCTGCAAAATGTGTAATTAGCTGAAAAGGCTAAAATAAGCATAAAACAGTTCAATAGTAGCTAAAATAGCAGAAAAAAATGAAACTAGCAGAAAAAAGCTGAAAGGAGAATATCAAGCTGAAATGAGCATAAAGTAATTAATTAGGCTGAAATTACCACAAAAAACTTGAATTTATCTGAAAACAGCTGAAATTAGCTAAAAAAATGTAAAAAAGTTAGCTGAAATGTTAGAACAAGCTTAAATTAACAGAAGAAAGCAGACAGAACACGTTTGCCCAATTAGGCTAAAAGAAGCAGAAATGCACAAAACGTGGAAATTGAGAAAAGCTGAAATTATCGAGAAAATGGCTGAAATTAGCTAAAAAGGATAAAGAAGATTAAACTACCAGAAGGAAGTAAGCGCACAATTTTGCTCAATTAGGCTGAAAAACACAGAAATGAGCACAAAAAGTATGGAATTAGCTGAAAAAGCTAAGATTAGCATAAAAACAACCAAATAGTGGAAATAGCAGAAAAATCAGTAGAAATAAGCTGAAAGGAGCATAACAAGCTGAAATTAGCGTAAATAAGTTAGAAGAAGCACAAAAATGTTTTAGCAGAAAGAATCTGAAAGGAGCACAAAACAGCTAAAAGCAACAGCTGAAAGTAGCTGAAAATAACCTGATGCATGCTCAAATAAGTTTAAATTTGCACAAGAAAGCTGAAAGAAGCTGAACCAGATCAAAATGTAAAAGAAGCAGTAAAAGTTAAACAGATTTAAAGATTTGAAGGTCAAGGTTTTCTTTATTGCCATTTGCATCCATGTGGTGGAACAAAATTGTGTAATGAAGCATGTCAAATGAGCTCAATTCATTTTCTGTAATAATAAAAATGGCTGAAAAGGGTAAATATTTCAAAAAGCTAAAGTACAACTTTATTATTATTATTATTTATAATTGGAGACTTGTCTACTCAATCATGATTATAAGATTGTGGCTTTAATATTTGCTAATAATTAAAGAGGTCTTGGACACAGTTATTGATGAGACACAGTCGAGCTTTATGAGAAACAGACACATCTCTAAAATCATCAGACTAGTTTTAGATCTACATCATTACGACTTGATACCTGACGATAGTTACCGAATGTTCTCTTCCTGGATTTCCATATAGCCTGACACAATCGAACATCAAATTATTTTTCATTTTCTGCAAAAATTTGGCTTTTGAAGATTTTATTTTTTTTGCAAAGCTGTCGAAACCTTATTCTCTAATGTCTATAGTTGCATCAAAATGGGAAATTGCTCCACCCCCAGACTTGACCTGAGACGTGGTACTCGACAAGGATGTCCCATTTCACCATATTTATTCCTGCTTTGTGCACAAACTCTAACAATAGCTCCAGTAGTGCTGTACAGGGAGTCACCATAGCTAATAAGGAGCTCATTAGCTAGCTGATGACACAACAGATATTTTAAGGAATGCAAACCATACCCCTCTTGCTTTAGGTGACTGATGACTTCTCCAAGGCCTCTGGTTTATGACTAAATTAAAAAAAAAAAGTGAAATGCAGACTGCTCAGCAAATGTCATCTGTAATATCGGTTAAACAAGAAGTCACATACTTAGGACTTTTAATCTCCAGATACCAAAAGTTAAGATGCTCCTCTATAATTTTACTCCATTTATACAGAAAACCCAAAATAAATCCAAGCGGTGGCTACAGAGGGATTTATCTCTAAAAGGTAGAGTGAAATTACCAAAGGTGAAGGGTTATCCTGACGGACATGCGCTGCTCTCGCCTTACATTTAGATAATAAAATCAGTAAACATATACTTTTTTTAAATTTTACGTGGAAAAATTGTGCACATTATATTAGAAAAACTGTTGTGTTGAATAATCAGGTGAGCTTTTAACGTTCTGGATTTCTCCACCTTAAACAGCGCACTCAAAATGTAACACTTTCTTAAAAACCCAACTTCTATCTGGACTCTTACACCATATCATGCACAGCTCATTTTCTCACTGGTGCTTGATAATCTCGTATAAAAACGTTGACTGCTCTTGTTCCTCTTCCTGATCCAGCTGAGTCATGAGCAAGAAAAATCAGCTTTTCACAGGAACTTGGCACTAGCGAGAAGAGAACACGCACTGTTCATCGTCTCGTCCAACGTCTTATTGGAACCGTCGAATCCCAGACAGTCTGGATGATCCATCAATATTTAATTTTAAATACTGGAATATCTTACAAAAAGATTTGAAGCTCTCGACCTTGACCTCTCTAAGTGGCTTTAAGAATCTGTTGGACTCCTGGCAGGGACCAATGCAGACATGTTCCTGTTTTTAGTTTTATACATTTGTCTTGGAATCTAGCTGTTTTTTTTTTGTTGTTTTGTTACCTTTTTCCTTTTAGCCATCCTATTTGTTAAAAAAAAAACAAAAAAAAACCTAGTATGAGTTTTTATAACTGCTTATTGTTGTTGCTGTTGTTCATTGTTGTCATCTTTCTTTGTTGAAATCAGGTCTCTCTTGTAAATGAGTCCTCGAGGCTCAATGGGATTTACCTGTATAAATAAAGGTTGATTGATAAATAAGGTGAAGGAAGTGTCATTTAAATTTCTTCACTATATGGTCAAATTTAAGACATAAATAGTAGTTGCAGTTTCTTAATTGTGACACCTTTTTTGGTATTGCTCTTTCACACACAGGTTCTGGAAGGGCAGATTTCTGGTTCTGGTTTATTATTAAACATATTTTTCATTACGATGGGAAAATGTTTTATTCAGGTTTTTTTTCCCCCCAGAATGGATGTTAAATTATTATTATTTTTTATATAATAAATGTGCTGATTCTTCTGGCTACATTTTATATTCATAAATGTAAATTTGTAAATAAAACCACATTTTCTTAAGGATGTGGAACTTTACCAGACTCCACCAACAAAAAGGTTCTTAAAACAATTCATATTTGCATTTATTTGTTCAGGCAACACCCCTGACTCTTTGTGTTGTATTCCCGTTTGTTGTATATTTGACATTTGTTCAATAAAGATTATTATTTAAAAATCGTACTTTTAAAAAAAAAGTTTGTTTGATGAAGTGAAACAGGAATAAAATGTTAAATTTAGACATCGTTGATTTTTCAGCAGTATCAGGTGAACGTCCCGGCTGGGGATTAGTAGTCTCACAGAAAAACCGGACCCAAAGTGGATTGAAGTGGTTTGATTCTTTATATTTAATATGAACAAACAAGATGAGTTACAGACAGAACCTTTTTCAGTCTGTAAACAAACAAACAAACAAACAACATCTCCAGACCCGAACCCGATCTTTCTGCTCCTCTAGTCTGTTTTAATGATCGTGCAGATGCTCAGGGTCCCGCACAGTCTCAGTTCCGGTGTTAGGGTCCCCTACTGTCACCGAGCCGAGCAGCACCGCTTGAGCCTCCAGCAGCGTGGTGTCGGTTATGGATCCCAGGAAACGGGCCGTGAGCTCCAGGTCCTGGAGCAGCAGCCGGACTCTGGAGCCCCGCTGCAGCCTATTTCCTGACGTGGGCCGCCGGCAGACGCAGTGGAACTTCCCTCCAAAGTCGATGTACAGGTCGTTCTGGACCACATGGACGATCTTCCCGACCACCAACTGGTTCTTGACCGGACCCATCTGAATAAAGGCGGAGCGGCGCAGCAACGAGGCGAAGCTCTCCTCCTTCGAGGAGGAGGGGTCGCTCAGGCCGGCGGAGGTGCTCTTCTTCTCCCGCCGGAGCTCCGCCTGCTGCTCGAAGGAGGCGGCTAACCCGGACCTGGGTCTGTCCTCGGAGTCCGAACTGAAGGTCCGGATGAACCGAACCGCAGAACGACCACCAAACCTGAGTCTGCACAAGGCTGCCATGTTGTCTTTCTGCACCGGAAGAAGATGGCAATCACTTCCGGTAATGTCGGGCAATCACTTCCGGTAATGTCGGAGCCGCCTGGCGGCTAAAGGCAGAACTGCTTCTTGATAAAAAAAAAAAACGATTTTCAGTTAAAATAAAAGTTTAAATATTAAAAACTTTAAATGATTTTTTTTCCTAAATCATAAAACAGACAGAGACAGGATTAAATTCATGGTAACACGAGTTCAGCACGTTTAAAAAGATGTGAAAATTTTTTATCCACGATTGTTTCTGAAATACCGTATTTCAACAAGACAAATAAACATTTATTTATTCTTCTAGACTATATAATAATTTAAGCAAAATAATTAGATTTCACTCCGTTATAAAGTTTATTAGGTGGGTGTGTCTCCAGGACCTGATAATCTAAATAGAAAACAACTGGACCATCAATTATTAATATTTTTATGGCTGTTGAATCTCGTTTTGATTTCTGGTCCTGCTTTGTGTTCAAAAAACGTTCAGTACAAGAACAAGTGGACTTTATTTGTAACAGAAGACGTTTTGCTCCTCATCCGAGCAGTGAGTGTGGGGTTCAGGTAATAAGGCCTAACCTGGCGCCGTGGCAACGTACGTGATGACGTATTTACCTCAACGGTACAAATGAGTGCGCATGCGCATTAAGTGTACTTGGTCTCAAGTAAAATGGAGGTGTTTGTTGCGACTCCGACTTTAAGATGTTCTTCCTTCGTGTTTTCTGTCGGTTCGGCGGTCAGAGACGTTCTGGACAGGTTCTTTCCGGAGCAGGTGATTGTTTTTACACCGGACTGATCCGGAACCAAAGGCTAATCTGGGTTTAAAATGTTAAATCGGACCGATGTGTTGTTGGTCACCGATAAACTTCTGTGCTAACGGATGCTAATGAATTTTACAGATACGTTTATTTTACTTTAATTTTGTGAGTCAGGTCCTCTGGACTGATTCTTTTTTGTTGAAACGTTTCTTATAAGCAGTAGTCTTGTATAAAGTACCTCAAAGAGACACTTCAGTGAAAGTACAAGTATCTTACTATAAAATTACTCAAGTCTCATTTAAAATTAATACTTAAGTAAAAGTCTTAAAGTATCGGACATTCAATGTACTTAAGTATCAAAAGTAAATTTATCTTATAAAATGTACTTAAAGTAAGAGTATTAAGGAAAAGTAAATGGTTAGAATTTTCAAAACATTTTATCCAGTGAGAAAAACTTGGAAAGTTTGAACAATGAAAGATTGTTCTTTATAAAGTCTGATTCTAATGAAGTGTGTGAAGTTGTGTAAAACCAGACTAAAAGAGCTAAAAAAAAAATAAAATCAGTTCCCATCAAAAACTCATTTACTTGAATAAAAACCATTTTCTCCGGGAAGAAAGGGAAGTTTTGAGATTGGTCTGAAATTTGAGAAAGTTGAAGGGTCAAGTCCAGGTTTCATAATTAATGGATTTACTACTGCATATTTAAACAGGGACCACACTTGTAGCAATAGTATTTATAATGGCAAGAACAGAGGGTCCAATCGAGGGTAAAACGTGTTTAAAAAAACGACACATGGATGGGATCAGCAGGGGAACCAGAGGGTTTCCTGCTATGACCAACATTTAAAAATGAGGGAAATGGGTTCAAACTGACTGAAGCTGTTACAGCCAGAACTGTTCAGGTGGGTGAAGGTGCTGCTTAATGTTCAGGTGGGTGAAGGTGCTGCTTAATGTTCAGGTGGGTGAAGGTGCTGCTTAATGTTCAGGTGGGCAGAGGTGCTGCTTAATGTTCAGGTGGGCAGAGGTGCTGCTTAATGTTCAGGTGGGTGAAGGTGCTGCTTAAAGAGTTTACTGCAGCTCCTCAGACTGAAGAAGTCTTTGGAACAACTAAACTTTTGCAGCTTCTCTGGAATCATCTGAGCCTAAACAAGAAGTGACGTGTGGATTTTTTAAAAACTCTAATCAAAACTGTAGTTACCGTGGTAACCACATACTTGTCTTTCACTCCCTGACTGCCTGATAGGCAGAAAGTCAACAAACACTAGTACCGGTAATCATATTTTAAAAACTTGCTGACTCATGAGCAACGGCAGGTTCTGATAGTACCACAGGTTCTATTTTTGTTTACTTTGTCAGAACCTCCATTGATCCGGTTCTTCACAGTTTCAGGACTTCTATGTCACGTCAAATGGCCGACTGTCTCACCTTGAGGATCCTCTTCAACATGGAGCTGTCTATCGCCTGGAGCCTCGCCTCAGTGGAGGGAAGGGAGGTCAGTTCCAGGAATTAGATCTGTCCCGTGGTTGGAGAATGTGGTCAGTGACTAACTATTTTGTGTTTCAGGTTTTGGGTCGATGCTGCGAGCTCTGGGCGCTCAGATTGAGAAGACAACCAATCGGGAGGCCTGTAGGGATCTGAGCGGCCGGCGGCTTCGAGACGTGAACCACGAGAAAGAGTAAGTTGCACCCACTCTTGCAGCTGAAATCGGCTGCCTTGCAACGGCCCTCAGGCATCATGTCACCACACAGGAAGTGAAGTTTGTCCCGGCAGAAAGTGAAGTTTGTCCCGGCAGGAAGTGAAGTTTGTCTCGGCCGGAAGTTTTTTTTTTTTTTTTTGCCATCTTAGCAGAAAATGAAGGGTGTCACGGCAGGAAGTGCAATTTGTTATTATTAACCTTATTTTAATTAGGCAAATCCCATTGATCACAGATCTCTTGCAAGCTAGGCCTGGGCCTGAAGGCAGCCTAACAAGCAAGTTTGAAGTTTGGCTTAACAGGAAGTGAAGGGTGTCTCAGCAGGAAGTGGACAGCTATGTTGGAAGCTATTTGTTTTGTTTCAGACAAGTCTTTAAATAAAATCAGAGTTTAGAGTCTAAGGCTTTCCTGACCGAACAGAACTTGACTTGTTTATTGGAAGACCAAAGCAGCAGTCCAGCCCTTCTTCTTCTGTGGTGTTGGCAGGATGGCGGAGTGGCTGAAGAAGCAGGCGGATCGTGAAGCAGAGAAGGAGCAGCGGCGTTTGGAGCGTCTGCAGAGAAAACTGTCTGAGCCCAAACATCAGTTCACCGACCCGAAGTACCAGCAGCAGTGCCATGAGCTGAGTGAGAGGCTGGAGGACTCAGTGCTGAAAGGTAACAAGTCAGAACCGGTGCAGAGCGAGGCTTGGGTGAGTCTGGCTGCTGGTGTGTGACTTAGATGTGTGTTGCAGGTCTGCAGGTGTCCTCCAGCTGTCAGGTAAACGCAGGTGAAGGCTCCACCCCCAAGAGGCCAAGCACCAATCAGAGCGAGCCACAGAAGAAGAAGAAAATGAAGATGGCAGTGGAGACTGGTTTTTGGTCAGTCTTCCTTTTAAATAAAACTTTATTTGAAAAATGAATGACAGTTACAGCCCAAATGATAACTGTTGCCATGGTTACAGGACTGGCCTAGATGACCTGGATTCCACAGAATCCTCGGAGGAGGAGGATGAAGAGAGTCCATCCACGTCTGCTTTTACTGTGACGACACAGAGCGTGGAGCCTGAGCCCATCAGGACACCTCAGCAGGTGGCGAGTAATTCCTGTCAGTCTAATAACCTGATCAGACCCACATCTGGCTGCAGCAGCACCGGTCCAACTAGACCCTCAGAGGAGCAGAGGCCCGAAGTCCCCTCAGAGGAGCAGAGGCC
>NC_056513.1:9812876-9882999 GCF_014905685.2 Nematolebias whitei | reverse complement strand
CCGAAGTCCCCTCAGAGGAGCAGAGGCCCGAAGTCCCCTCAGAGGAGAGGAAACTAGAACCATCAGAGTCCAGAGGTCCACAGGTCAATACCTGGTCCAACATTTTGATTTGAACTGTTGAGTTTTGGTTCTGTTGGGTTTTATTTCATGTTATTAAACTGGGTCATTATGTCTCAGCAGTTGGACCTGTCCTCAGTGACGTCCATCCAGGAGCTGGAGTCTCTGGGTCTGGAGGTTCTGAAGGAGGAACTCGTCTCTCGAGGATTGAAGTGCGGGGGAATGTTGTCAGAGCGTGCCACTCGACTCTTCTCCATCAGAGGACTGAGTCCAGATCAGATTGACTCGGTTCTGCTCGCCAAGCCCGTCAAACCCAAGAAGAAGTGACAGACTTGTCAAACTGGTTCCATCAAGAGGGGCAGGAATTCCTGAGACTCCTGCTGCAGAACCTCCTGTCTGTCATATTCAAGAAAGTTTTCAACCAATGTTCTTTTATTAAATGTTTGTTAAATAAATGTTGAAACAAAAAAATGGGTTCTAATTCAGTTTAAGACAGAACCTCAGAACCCAGGGTCCCAGGACGTAGTCTGAGGAACCTCCACTTCTTCAAAACACACAATGATGTCACCGGTTCTGAAGTCCACATCTCTGTCTGCTGACAGACCGCAATCCATCCCCGTCTTCACCGACTGAACGTCGTCCTTGAGGTGCTTCAGTGCCGACAGAGAACCTGCAGGAACATCAGAGAACCTCTGAGTTGAAGACGTTCTTCTGACAACAGGAACATCAGCATAACCTCCAGATAGATGTTACCGTCGGTACCTAGATGTTCTGCTGATGTTCCTGTCTTCATCAGAACCAAGCTTGCTTGTTTTGGCAGATTGACATGTTCTTTAAAGAATCGCTCAGAGGAACCTAAACATCTGGCAGGACGGCCCCGCAGGGTTGAACACTCACCCTCCCACACGGTGTCCTGTCCACGGACTAGCTTGAACTTGTGGCGCCGATCCAGCTGGCCCTTCTGAACCCGGCAGCCGGCCACAAGAACCTTCTTCTTCCCCACGGAGACCTGGAACGTGGCCAGAACCGTGGCCTCACCTGAAGCAGAGGGAAGGTCCAATCCAATTCTGATAAACCACTCAGAACCTGGTTCTACAACCAACAGATGAGGGTTCTAAAGTCCAAATGAAAAACTTGAGCCGAGTTCTGAAAATAAATCTGGACTAAATGTTTGTGTTGAGTAAGCGCTGGTTCTGGACAAAGTACCTAAAGAGGGCGTGGCTTATTCATATTTAAACATTTTTCGTCTGAGTTTTCAGGTGAAATGAGGCTGGTAGTAGCCGAGGGTCGGACCCAACACAGCCTCTGAGGGCTAACATACCCGGGTCAGGTTCTTTCTCATAACTTTGATCAGATTTTTTATAAAAAAAACATTGAGATGTTTTTGTTTTGTGAAAAGATCTAAATAAAAACCTGGGCCAGGACTTTCCTCAGGTCTGACTCACCAGTTAAGATTCTGGTTCCAGGTCACCTGCCAGTTTTGGACCGGACAAGTCAGCCATTTCCGAACCTTCAGGGTGGTTCTGGTCCTCTTCCATCAGTCGGCTCTGTGTTTGGGGTGACTCTCAGCAACTACCACCTTGAACATCGGCTGACTGTGGCAGCCATTTTGAAATGTTCATCCAATCTAAAACCAGTCCAGAGTATCAGGAGATGTTTTGCTAACAGACATGTGGTGGTGGTTCTGACCCAAGACTCACCCTGGATGTTGTGTGAGATGAGTGGCGGCAGCTGGCTGCTCAGGTCCTCTTTCAGCTGCTCCATCAACTTGTAGATGACGGTGTGGAAATGCATTGGGACGCCGCTGTTCGCCGCACGTTGCTGCATCGCTCGACTCGCCACCACATTGAAGCCGTAGATGGAAGCTGAGGGGGAGGAGACTGATGAAGAGCAGGGAGATGAACAGACAGACAGGTGGTCCAGAACAATGTTCCACCTGAAGCAGATAGAATCAACTTCATTCTGTCCATCAGAACCTTACAGACAGTCACATGAAGGAACCCAGATCTGCAGAACTTGAAAATCCAAACCTCTAGTTCTGTTTTCATGACCGACATGTTTCATGACGGAACTATTGTTCTCCACAGGGTGGTCCCTCGTTGTCCACATGGTGGTCCCACCTTGTCCACAGTGTGGTTCCACAGGGTGGTCCCTCTTTGTCTACAGGGTGGTTCCATGTTGTGAACAGGGTGGTCCCTTGTTGTCCACAGGGTTGTTCCACGTTGTCCACAAGGTGGTTCCCCGTTGTCCACAGGGTGGTTCCCCGTTGTCCCACAGGGTGGTTCCCCGTTGTCCCACAGGGTTGTTCCTCGTTGTCCACAGGGATGTTCCTCGTTCTCAATCAATCTGAACCCAATGTTGTGAACCTGCAGGTCTGGTCTGTGTCAGTCAGAGGTTGGACTGTCCTCTCCAGGTCCAGAGTCAGGTTCTGTCTCAAGTGGAAGTGTTCAAAAATCCGCTATCTAGTATTTACTGCTCGGTCTACGTTCCTACCCTCAACTCTGGTCCTGAACTCGGGTCTGGGAGCAGCATCAGATCAGGGAGGTCCAGACCTCTCTCCACACAGCCATCTCTTCCAGCTCTTCTGGGAGGACTTCAAGGTGTTTCAGACTAGCTGAGAGACATAGTCTCTCCAGTGTCCTGGGTCTTCCGTGGGATCTCCTCCCAGTTGGACATGTCCAGAACACCTCCTTCAGGAGGCATCCAGGATCCATCCTGACCAGATGTCTGAGCCTCAGCTGGCTCCTCTCGATGGGGAGGAGCAGCGGTTCTACTCCGAGTCTCTCTTGGAAAACAACTTCTCACTTGATCTCTAAGGAGAGTTCAGCTACCCTGCAGAGAGAACTCCTTTAAACCTCCTGGATCCGGGATGTGGTTCTTTCAGTCTCTACCCAGAGTCCAGAACCAGATGATGGACGGAACAGTTTTCTACTTCCGTTTTATTCACATATTTCCTGGTCAATTATTCAGGATCTCAACTCTCCAAATCCAGAGGGCAGAGTTACACGTCTGGAAGGGGGCGGGGTTTAACCTCCTTACCTGGTGACAGGTAGAGCCATGAATACACACGTTTCTGATTTAATGTTTTTCTGACAGTTTGGAGCCAAAACCAATTCTAAAATATTGATTAGTGGACCAGTGCCACCAGAACCCATCCATGTTCCCTTCATTCAGGATGATCAGATTTACGCAGCATTCCCTGAGTGCATCAGGCTGTCCAGAGCTTTAACATGGAGGATTATCAGGGACCATAGATCAGTTGGTCCGGATCTCCAGATTTTTATCAGTGTCACTGAGACCTGAATGGGTTCTGACCACTGTTTCGGGTCTGAAGGTTCTACTAGCAGTCTGTACTAGTGCAGGACTTGATCTGGATCGGTGGAACCATCCTGGTGTCAGTTTGAGTCCAATTCTAGTTTTCAGCAGAACCTGGATGACATTATCCCATTTTAATCTCAACAAAGACCCACTTGTAACAGGAAGAATGTCTGTAGAACCTTCTCGGACCCGTATTCTGTGATTGATTCCAACCAGATCCAGAACAGTCGTTGGTTCTGTCTCAGAAAGGCCGGTCAGGAGGCTCAGATTTTGGCCCACCCTCCTGAATGTTGGACCTTAACAGATCAGAACAAATCTTCATTCAGGGACCAGGTCTGAGAAGGTTCTGATGGACCCGTCCTGAAGTTTGGCTTTTTGTTTGTTAACCTTTCATAGTGAAATGAATAAAGTGGACCGGTCCCGTTCTACAGAACCCAGAGGACTGAAAGAACTTTCTATACAACCAAGTGTGGGTGTGATTCGGGTCTCACTAGAACCGGCGCCGCCCGCTGCTCGTACCTCCGAACATTTCTGCCATGTTGATGTCGTTCTCGGTCACATCTCCGATACCAAAGTGGACCAGCTCCAGCTGGCACTGCTGCTGCCCGTCGTAGGTGTCCAGGATGTCCAGGAGCGTCTCCACCGAGCCGTCCACGTCACCTGTGGGTCAGAGCGCGCTCAGTGTGTGATGTCACAGTGGGAGCAGCCTAACGGAGGCAAGTACCTTTGAGGATGATGGACAGGCTGCGCTGCTCGCTCTGCGTCTTCTTGCTCACTTTCGTGTTTTGCTGGGTCCGGAAGGCCTGGTACAGAACCAACTTCCTTTTCCGCCAGCTCAAGTGAGCTAGCGCTTCCCTCTTCTGACGATACTCATCCAGGTGCAGCTGTAGTTTCTGCTCTATGGCGATCTTCTCCTCCAGGAGTTTCTGCTGCTCCACCTGGTAAGTCCTCCACTCCACCACCTCCTTTGCTCGCTGCTGCAGAAGCACAAACACCACAGGCCTTTATTGTGGCGGGGTACAGACAGGAAACGGTTCCACATCAACAGGAAACACAAAAGTAAGAACTGAAAACAAAAAACTGATTTCGCTATGATAAAAACCAAGATGCTGCAGCAACACTTGGGTCGTGTCCGGTCTGGGACCAGGACTCGGTTTAGGTTTGGGATCCGGTCTTTGTTTTCCTGGTTCGGAACTCACCACGGACTCCACCTCCAGTATTGTGTCTCCAGCAGATGGCAGCTCCTTCCAGCCCACCACCTGGACGGCAGCGCTTGGTCCCGCCTCCTTCACCACCTGCTCGTTCTCATCATACAGGAAGCGGACTTTGGCCCATGACTTCCCCGCAACCAGAACACAGCCTTTCTTCAGAACCCCCCGCTGGACGATGGTCGTGGTGATGGGTCTGAGGAGAAACCAGAACCGGTTCTACGACCTGATCTCATTTGACCATCAGAACCAATACTAATGGTTCTACTTGGACCCAGTACCAGAACCCGTTCTGTTGGTGGTTTGAGACCCAGGGAGGACTCACCCTTCGCCTTTACGGGTACTGCTCTCGATGATCAGCCCCTCTACAGGACCAGTGGGGTCCGCCTTCAGCTCCAGAACCTCAGCAAGCGCCACCGTGGCCTCAACCAGAGGCAGTAGGTTGTCGCCCTGGCAACAGTGACATTATTGAATAAAACATCACTGACCTGTAGGGTGATGTTCGGTGAAGGCTGACTGCCGCCATAAACAAGGTTTTACTAGGACAGGGTTCTGTTATACTGGGTCACCTCAGGTCAGAGGTCCAGTCAGTGTTTTTGTCAGTGGTTCAGTCAGAGGTCCAGTCAGTGGTCCAGTTTGTGGTTCTGGTGGTATCGGGTCACCTTCAGAGCGGAGATATGGATGGCCTGGACATCTCCTCCATAGTCCTCACAGACCACGTCGTGGGCCAGCAGCTCCCGTTTGACCATCTGAGGGTCGGCCTGAGGCTTGTCACACTTATTCACTGCCACGATGATGGGAACTGGGCTGACCAGAACCACAATCAGAACCAGGAAGTAAAACAAAAAAATCAGAGAATCATTAGAACTTCGAGGTCTGAGCCCTCAGGTGTGCCCTCCTGGCACAGTTCCTACCTTTGGCTGTCTTGGCGTGTTGGATGGACTCGACGGTCTGGTTCATGACGCCGTCGTCGGCCGCCACCACCAGGATGATGATGTCAGTGGCGTTGGCTCCACGGGCTCTCATGGAGGAGAAGGCAGCATGACCAGGTGTGTCCAGGAAGGTGATGTTCTCACCTGTAGGCAACTGAACTGGGAGAAAAAAAAAACTACATGTTTAAAGCTCAACTCTTAATTTGTTAGAATTTATAATTCTCAGCAGGGACTTTTATTTTGAAAATGAACAGCAATAAAATGTTTGATTAATTAAAGTTCAGTGGATTATTTAAACATTCACTTCCTGTTGTCTGTGTCGTGGTCAGAGTCTGAAGTGGCATCAGTACCCCGGAAGGCGCCAATGTGCTGCGTGATCCCTCCGGCCTCCATAGAAACAGTCTGAGTCGACCTCAGAGCGTCCAGCAGGGTGGTCTTCCCGTGGTCCACGTGACCCATGATGGTCACCACCGGGGGGCGTCTCACCAGGAGCGACGGATCTGCCGGCGGCCTGCAGGGTCAGATAGGACTGATGTGTTGTGCCTAGATGCGTTCAGAAACCCAGATCTAGAACTGAGAAGGTCCAGTTCAGGAGCAGAACCTTCCAGACCTGGATCAGCGTTTCTGTTACCTCGGATGGGCGTCTTTGTTGGGTCGCTCCTTTTTCTTGCTCAGTTTGGCCCATGTGAATTGCATTCCTGACCGGGTCACCACCTCCTTGATCCACTTCTCCTCCAGAACCGAGTTTGGATGTAGAGAGTCCAGGTCCACTGAGGTGTTGAGCAGAAGCTCCACAATGTGGTCTTTGAGAGAACAGAGACCTGGTTCAGTAGACGCTCACTGTGTCATGAAGAACACGGACCGGTTCTGACCGTTCTTACCGAAGTCTTTGTTCATAGCTGCAGTGAGCTCTGCGACTGTCATCCCCTCTCTGATGTTCACCTCCACTTTCTGATTGTCCTTGACCTTCAGTCCCTGCATCTTCTGGTAATTCTTCTGACCTTGGACCTGCAACACATTCAGGTCCGTGTTGGTGGTTCCAGTCAGGGACCAACAAAACCATCAAACATAAAGTCCTGAAGGAATTTCCACAAAGGAAAGTCTCTGCGGTCTACTGTCTGATGCTCAGAACTTCAGATTCTGATGGGTCGAGCCACAGAACTGTCTCTTCTGCAGTTAGCTCGGACTCATAGAGGCAGCTGAGTCATCAGTAGTACTGGATCAGGTCTGGCTAGACCCAGGGTTAGGTCTGGATCAGGTCATGATCAGGTCTGGCTTAGGTTAGGATCAGGCCTGGCTAGGGTCAGGATCAGGTCTGAGGACCCCCTTTGCAGTAAAATGGTTGCAGGTTTCAAACCCAGCCAGGGTCTCTGCTGGGGTGAGGGGGAACAGGTAAGGGTTAGTCCAGGTGTGCCTGAACTAAGCAAACCAGTTTTGACTTTTGAGTTCGTTCTAGTTTTAGTCTATCAGGTGTTAAAGTCTGGACCACTTGTAGCAGAACCCACTGAGGAACGTTCACCCACCTGGTCGGGGTTCTTACCTGTTCATCCTTGAATCCTTCAGAGGCAAACGTCCTGTTCAGAGGACAGTTGAGCAGGGGGGCGGAGCTCCGAACAAGTCTGAGGCGGAGGGGCGGAGTCAGGAAGTTTCTGAGAAGAGGCAGGTCCGAATGGACGAGCCTGCGTGCGCCACCCATCACTGATGTCATCACGTTCATACCTGCAGGACAGGTGGACTGGACACAGGTGTTTCCCTTCAAACGGACAGTAGCCGAATTCACGAGAGTCATGTGAAAAAAATAAAGAAGCGCTTTTAACCCTAACCACAAACCCGGTTCAGAGCCGGTCTGAGGAGGTCCAGGAGGAGATGGAGGTTGATCAAATTGACGCCGAATGAAAACAGTGAGGCCAAGATAGATTACTAATCCAAGAAAATTATTCTTGACTTCAGGAAACAACTAAATCACAGGTTTAAGCTCAACTTTAACTGAATCTGAACAGGGTTCCTGCTATTTCTGAAAAACTGGATCCCCACGAGGACAGGTGGCCCTGATGAAACGGAACGAGGGCAGAGAAGCTCACGCGTCATAAATGACCCCAGGTGGGTCCTGTTCACGCGCTCATTCCTGCCGGAGGTAATTTACAACTTTTTCTCAGTGAAGTCTGGTGCTTCGTTCATTTCTTCTGTCTCAAACTGATAGGCAGCAGCTCGAGACTCCTTGCGTGGATCGCGGGCTTCCTGCCCGTTTTAACTCACCTGAAATAGTTAATCTGTTCACTTCATTCTGGAAACGACTGGTACCGAGTTTCACCGTGAAACAGACCTGAGACTGGGAGCCACCATGACGGTTATCTGCAGGTGGGAAAGGCTGGAGAACAGCGCCCCTGCCGGCCCGGAGGGGAACTGCTGCTAACACGATAATGATCGTATCTGTACGATCATTATCGTGTTTGTACGATAATTTATCCCTCTGTATGATGAACAACTCTAAAAATCCCATAATGTACAATAAAAACTAAATATTCAACAACGCGTGTTGCTGTACTCTCGCAGTGTTACCAGTTTTTCTGATGTTATTGAGATTTTTGAAGCGACGAGCAGCAGGATCTCCTCTCAGTCCCAAAGTGATCCAGAACTCCTCACTATCGATACCAAATAAATACAGTTCCAATATCACCAATACTGATACGATATTTTTTTTAGAATTACGGTGAATTTTGATGACGTTTAAGTGCTTTGTGATTTTTCCTTTGGATCATATTTATTAGTTAAAACCCAGGAGAGAATTAGGCAAAGTTTATAAGTAAATAAAAAAGACTTTATTATAATAAGTTTTTTTTTCTGAAAAAATAGAACAGTAACAAAACCATATTCCCCATACCTTGTGATGGCTAGATTTTTTTTCCTTAAACTAAGTGCACAAAAATGATCACTCAAGAATAAATTAAAACGTGTTCAGAAACTATGATAATTAAATAAAAATTATCCCTTCATTGCACTCCTTTTCTGGATATTTTTCTTAAATAAACTCTACAAAGTTATCACACCACAAGAAATGTTATAAAACAGTGAAATATATTTAGGTTATAAAGGAATCAAACAAAATTTATTCTCTTAAGTGAATTTTTCTGGGATTGAAAAAATAATTGAAAATCAAAAATAATTAGTGAAAATACATTAAATAAAGTGTAAATAACAAATTAACCTCCAAAGCCTTGAGTTCAAAGAAATATTCCCAGAAGCCTCTCTGTGGGCCCTGCCTGTCTTTGCAAAGTTGCTCTGTGCTGCGACGGGAGCGTCACTTACAGATAGTCGGCTCGCATCTTTGATGAAACTGCACCAGTGCACACAAGAGAGAAACTGAAGCTAAAGTAGTCTCATTACACTGGTATTGATCAATATCAATACCCATGTTGGTATATATATTTGAATCGATCCGCCCACCCCTACTCCTCACCAGAATCATCCTCCTGATCTTCTCAAGCGCCACTGGTTTTCGGTCAAACTTCACATCGATTTCTAAATTCTTCTGAACACATTTGAAGCCATCCACAATCTCACCCCTCCTTCGTCGTCTGGGCTCTTCCGCATTTCCACTCCATCCCATTCCTTCAGATCTGCTTACGGTCCCTTTCACCCACTTCACCACTGTGCAGCAGCTCTGTCTCACGGCTCTGGAATTCACTGCCACCAGAAACCAGAACCTTGGACGTCCCCCCTCTTTCAGACCGGACTGAAACCCATCTGGAAGTGGATTAGGATTAGGAAGTGGTGGACCCTGAAAAGACTAAAGCGGCTTCTGGTTTGATGACAGAAGGACAAGAACACAATCATTCTGAACTTGAGTTTTTATTCATTTACAGAAGAAAACATCACAAGGTTCAGTTGATGCATTCTGACCTTCAGGCTTTCTGGGGAACATGGAAACATAAAGATGAATCTAGATTCACTGACTGTCATCTGAAGAGCAGAGGAGGAGAGTTTCAGGTTCCAAGGAACATAAAGTCAAAACAGGTTGCCAGGTAGAAAATGACTAACACTGTAAATATCACATATCTGGCAACGCTGAGTCAGAAAAAGAGGAGCACTGTTACCTGCTGCCCTCAGTCCAAACACCTGTTTTAGTTAGACTTCAAAGTCTTCTTGTTGGACAGAAAGCATCGTTCAGACAGCGGGAGCTCCGGGTGGTCAGATGTTGGTTCAGTTCTATGGAAGGACCAGCAGAGACCATCAGCTGAGACGTTCTGCTCATGGGAATCATGAGGCTGGAAGAGTCACCCACACAAACATTTATTTCCTACTTGAAGGTTTTTTTATTTTTCTGTTCTTAGAGGTAGAATAAATTTTCAAAACAAACTAGTTTTTTTTATCACACCTTGAGCTTTTAAAGTCTGGGATCAAACACTGATCTCTCTTTAATGCAGAGAGCTACATCTTCATCTTCACCACAAACAGAAACGTAACAGAAGACTTGTGTAGCAGCCCTAACTGAGTACAGCACCATGATTCAAGTCGTGTTGATGTTTGGTCAGAGGTGGTAGAAAAGGCACAAACACAGAACACGCTACACCACACGGCTACATCTGCTGGAGCTCAAACATTTCTCCAGAAATTGAACAAAACAAAGGCCTGAAACTTCAGGAGGAGGATTCGACACCCTCTGTCAGTAGCAGAAAACTGATCCAGGGTCAGTTCAGCCTCCAGAAAACCAGACTGCTGATCCTCAGAAGGCAGGAAGAGGAAGATGAGGGCAAGCATTCATCTGGACCCCAGAAACTTCATTGACATCGCCACACAAACAGACTGCAGAGAAAACACAAGAACTGATGACAGGACGTACCATGAAATGAAAATGAGTCCCAGTGACTCAATGAGACTACCTATGTAAATAAAGGTTAAATAAAATAGTTACCCTGAACTTACCATAGTTACCCTGAACTTACCATAGTTACCCTGAACTTACCATAAAGATACAATAAAGTTACCATAAAGATACCCTGAAGTTACTATAAAATTACAGTGAAGTTACCATACACTTACAATAAAGTTACCCTGAAGTTACCATAAAGTTACCCTGAACTTACCATAAAGTTGCCCTGAAGTTACCATAAAGTTACAATAAAGTTACCATAAAGTTACCCTGAAATTACCATAAAGTTGCCCTGAAGTTACAATAAAGTTACCATAAAGATACCCTGAAGTTACTATAAAATTACAGTGAAGTTACCATACACTTACAATAGTTACCCTGAAGTTACCATAAAGTTGCCCTGAAGTTACCATAAAATTACAATAAAGTTACCATAAAGATACCCTGAAGTTACTATAAAATTACAGTGAAGTTACCATACACTTACAATAAGTTACCCTGAAGTTACCATAAAGTTACCCTGTAGTTACTCTGAAGGCACCCTGAAGTTACCCTGTAGTTATGGTGAAGATACTCTGAAGTTACCCTGTAGTAGAGCTGTCATTTCTAACCTGAAACCCGGACAGACCCGGATTAGGGCCGGGCTGTTATAATGTGATTAATGGGCGGGGCGGTCTCGGGCTTTTAATTAGGTCAGGATCAGACGCGATCCAAATATATGATAACATGGCCTGCTATACATCCACCAGAGGTAAAAAGTTCAATTAAGCTTCAAATGGGACTGTACTGCCTGGCAGCGACCCATCGCCCAAATGGACGTTCATTCAGCCGCTGCACTTAGTGGACGCGCGCAGCAGACGACACAAACAGGTGAGATCCCAAAGCAGACATGTGTCAGGGCTGTCCTCGTGTCTCAGTAATTCACAAGAATGCAGGCAGAAACGGGGTTTAAATGCTTTTTTACGGCCATGAAAGTACAAACACCTCTCAGCTCCGAATCTTCTGCCGCTTTTATTTAGCTGCGCATCCCCGACCGTTAATAACTAATTAAAAATGTTGGGTTTTTCTCCGGGTTCGGACCTGTAATTACTGTTAATTCGTCAGGTCGTGTGGGGTTTGAAAATTACAACTGCGGGCTGGGGCCGGGTCAGATCTGATTTTTTGGGCCCGAATGCAACTCTACCCTGTACTTACTCTGTAGTTTCCCTGTAGTTACTCTGTAATTTCTCTGTAGTTAACCATAAAGTTACCTTGTAGTTACTCTGAAGTTACCCTGTAGTTAATGTAGTTCCTCTTTAGTTACCCTGTAGATCCTCTGTAGTTACTCTGTCAGTTCTGTGAGGGCCATCTTTTGGACTTGGTGCTTCTGTATTTAAATGTTTTGTACAGTGTCCTGAGAAAACTTCTGTTGTGACTTGGAGCTATAGAAATAAACTGAATTGAATTGATGCCACTGCGTGAGTGCAGCTACAGCGTGCGCTCTCAGGACATTATTACATGCCGTGTCCCCTCAGTGAGGGCTGAACTAGGCAAAAGGGCTTTCTCCTACTCCGCTCCTGTTTCCTGGAATATCTTGCAAAAAGATCTGAAGCTCTCGACCTTGACTTCTCTAAATGGCTTCAAACATTTGTTAAGTTCCAGGCAAAAACCAATGCACATGTTCCTGTTTTTAGTTTTCTACACCACCTTACATCCATTCGGTTTTTTCGCTACTTTTCCTTTTGATTGTCCTTTTGGTTGCCATTTTATTTTAACTTGTTAAAAAAAAAAATTGGATGCATCTTTTATGATTGCCTATTGTTGTCGTTGTTGTCCATTGCTGTCATCACTCTTTAAAAAATTCAGGTCTCTCTTGTAAATGAGTCCTCGAGGCTCAATGGGATTAACTAAATAAAGGTTGAATTAATTGTTAGGAGAATAAAGGCTGACGTGAGTTTCTGACCTGCAGTCGCTGCCTCCAGCACTGATGACATATTTATCGTCGCAGGAGAAGCGGATGTTGGTCACGTGGGGGGAGTGACCGACGTACCGCTTGTGTTTGGCCTGGAAGAGGAGCACAGATCAGGTTGGACCCGTCTGAACCAGCATTTAGGAACATTTCTTTACTTACAAATTTTTCAGAGCAGGGGAAATCGAAGAGCTTGATGTGGCCGAAGTCGTCTCCGGTGACCAGGCTGAGGCCAGTGTGGGAAACACAAGCACAGTTCACGTCAGCCTTCTCGGAGTTTCGAGGCCAAATGCCGAGAACTTCATCACCGAGGATGCTGGGAAAACCAAAACCACAGACCCTGTCAGAATCCAGACCAAACCCTGACTGAACCCTGTCAGGAACCAGACCGGACCCCGACGGAACCCTGTCAGGAACCAGACCGGACCCCGACTGAACCCTGTCAGGAACCAGACCGGACCCCGACTGAACCCTGTCAGGAACCAGACCGGACCCTGACTGAACCCTGTCAGGAACCAGACCGGACCCTGACTGAGCCCTGTCAGGACCCAGACAAACCCTGAATGAAACCTGTCAGGAACCAGACAAACCCTGACTGAACCCCGTCAGGGCACAGACCGAACCCTGACTGAACCCAGACTGAACCCTGTTAGGACCCAAACCAAACCCCTCAATGGGTTTTAACATCCACAAGAGTTTGATTAAACTGACAACAGGAAGTGTCACCTCCCTCAGACTGATGGAAGTCTTTTGGATGAAAGACGAAACGTTTCAACAAAAATAAACCATCCAGAGGACCCGACTTAACTTTGTTAGAGATGTCACAGCCACAGTTTCAAAATAAAAGCTCTGCGACTGGGACATGACAACAAACGTGCAGCAGATGCTTATTATGGGATGTTTTCTTGGTCGACACTAATAAGTCGTCTGTGAGCAGAAGCTGAGATTTCATGTGAGACGTTCAGGACTCAACCTTCGACCACAGTCTGGACCCTTTGACCTTTCTGTTGCTGACTCTTGTTTTGGACCTTTGAGTTCTTCACATGTGGATCCAGGTTCCTGCAACTTCTTATTGTTCTGGTATTATTCTGCCACAGGTTCAAGGTGTCAGATTCCCCATGATGCATTGTGTTCATACAACATCCTGACATGTGGAGTCAATGTAATAAAACTGTTTATTTTGTTATAAATAGCTATCAGTTTAAAGCCATGTGCTCCAACTCAGTGTTTACAGGGACATTATGAAGTTTTTATAATCACTGAGCTCAAAATGTAACAGCAGCCACCTCCCGTCATCTGCAGACATCCGTTTACAGAACCAGAAAGATCTGACCCGTATCATCAACACCAGATTCATCAGTATCTCAGCCTTTGAAGTCTCACCTGGTCCAGCTTGCCCAGGTGATCCTCTCGATGACATGTAGCTCTGTGACGATCTTTCCTGATGGAACCATGTGTATCTGCCGGGTGTAGGTGCTGGTGGACACCTGAAAGAAGATGGTCAGAGGTTACAGGAACGGTTGTGGTGTTTCTGCTCAACCGTCGGTAGGTTTGTACTCACCTGGATGTGTTTGCTGTCAGCAGAGAAGTCCATCTGGATCACAACGCCCGGAATGTCCTTGCAGTAACCGATTCGATTGAGTGACGGCCCGAGAGAAAGGTCGTAGAAATCAACAGCACTTTCAACAGAAGCCACAGCCAGGAACCGGTTATCTGGACTGAACCTGAACCACAAAAAGCCCAGAAGGTTGAGGAGAATCAAACAGAAGTCCTGCTGTATATTCTGGTAAAAACCAGATGTTTACCGGATGTCCTGGATGGAAGCACTGCGGTCCCGCTTCTTGCCCCAGACTGTGAGCGAGTTGACGAGCAGGACGATGAACTCTCCGTTCTCCATGCCAATAGACACCATCTCTCCGTTGGGACTGTAGGAGGTGCTCTTGGCAGGGTGACCCAAACTCACCTTATTTAGCAGTTTCTGGGGCAGAGAATAGAGTTTATGTCAGCAGTAGACCACATGAAGACTGAAGGACTCAAAGATCTGTACCTTGTCAGCTAGGTCCCAAATCCGTATCGTTCCATCATCACTGGCCGAGATGAAGACGTCTTTGAAAGGATGAGCTCCTAAACCCCAGATCCCTCCCTGAGTGTGTCCGTTGATCATGGCGTTGGATGCAGCATTCTTCTCTCCAACCTCTATGATCTCCCCATCTTTGGTTCCCACCAAAATCTTACCCTGAAGCGAAAAGACCCATCGGAAAACTGGACGGTACTGCTTTAGAAGAAGACGCTGCACTACATTAAAACCCATTAGATGGCCCATTGTAAACTTCAGGTGTGTGTGGTGAACTGGAAGTTCCTACAAGTTAAGATTGGATCTGAACCAATGTGAAGGTCTTACCTTCCCTCTGCAGACTGATCGGACATTCTCTACTGGCTGACCGGTCTCCAGCTGGAAGGCTCTGCAGCGCTTCATCTCTTGGTCCCACAGCTTCACAGCTCCTCCCTCTTTAGTCCTGTGGAACAAACACCTGCATTTATTCAGTTCTGTTAGACCTGCAGGTCTCAAGTTAGTCTGTCGATCAAGGCTTTAACCAAAAGAATCCCAGTCTGCATTGGATTAACAGGACGATCCGGTTCAAGGTCTCAAATGCCCTGGATGGGGAGATGAATCGGATCACAGACTGATGAACTAGATCAGTCTGAAGTTCAGGAGTCCCCTCTGGTGATGAGTCCAGAAAGACCAGAGCCAAGGCAAACACAACATGAAGGAGCAAACGTGTATGTCCTTTAGCATCTGGAGACAAATTTTGTTCCCGAGTTTAAAACTGAAGCATCTCCTCAACAGTGACATTAGGAGGACCATGTTAGAAAAATTTCATTTGCAGCTTAAACAGCAGGCCACAAATGTCAGAAAGGCCTAGAACCAGATCCAGACCAATTAATTTACTCACGGTCGTTCCTTCCCTCCGGTGACGATGAGCCCATCCCTCAGCGTGGTGTACATGGTGAAGACTGGACCGCTGTGAGCTTTTGCCACAACTCGAACCAAAAAGTGTTCCCTCCAGACATACACATCTCCGTTGATCGCTCCGGTAAACGTCAGGTTGTTCTGAACAAGACAAACACGGATTTACTACAACCTAAAACCTTTAGCAGGTTTATGAACCTGTGACTTAAGAACTGTAGAACTCCTTACGGCCCCAAACGCGACAGACAGCATGGTCTGCATGCGGCCATCCTCCACCGAGCCAATCACCCCTTTCTTATACATGAGTGAACCTCCAACCAGATTCCAGAACTTAATGTGTTTGATCCCCACAGACACAAACTGGGTGTCAGAGTCAGGTCTGAACTCCACCACAAAGATCCGCTCTGCATGGCCACCTTTACTGGTCACCTTGGTGCCTAAGAGAGAGGTCAGAGTGTATGTGATGCAGTTGATCTAGTTCACTTAAAACTGTTAAGAGTATCGCTCCGGGATCCCACGTTCACAGTGGAACACCTCAGGGTGGAAATGTAACCCACCTTCTTGCCACCTCCACACAGTGATGGTGTGTTCTGGCTCCACGCCCACAGACAGCAGAAGCTTCCCAGTCGCACTGAAGTTAACGTAGCTGACACCTTTGGCATGGGAACAACGCAGGATGGACAGCGTCTGCTTGGTCACTGCGTCCCACACATGGATGGATGGAGCAAGTCCTGCGAAGAGAAACCAGGGCTGTAGAAACCACATGACTGAGAACATGAGAGCTCATAGATCTATGAAACTGTGGACCTGATGCACTGAGGAACTTCTGAAATTAAATCAAAAGAGAGGATTACAGCAGCCAGTTATGAACTTTATAGAACTACAAAAACCTTGTGAAGCTGAGGCTTTCAGGTTGATGCTGAGGCAAAGGACTGGAACAAAAACAAATAACCAAAGGAACAAAAAACAAAAGACCAAAGAACCAAAACGGCAATTAACGAATGGACCATACATCCAAAGGACCAAAAAACTGAAGAACCAAAGAAATAAGGAACCAAAGGACCATACGACCAAGGCAGTATTCCAGATCCTCAGGCACCTTGTGTTGTGGAACTTAAAAAACAAATGAAGAACAATCAGTGTTTCACTGTAAACTAGTTGGAAATCAATGTGCAAACTGACAAATGATGGATTTAAAGAAAATAATGAAATACATGAAGAGTTAATATTTGGATCTTGCCTCCTTTTGAAGCCGAGTCCAACTCTGATCTTTGAATTGGTAAATGTTGGTGAACAGCTGAGGTCTACGGAACACTAAGGAGCTGAGACTGAACTGATGGGCAGCAGAAAGAAGAAATAACTTGGCAGAAGACCAACAGAACCAGGAAAGTGAAGAGGAACTGGAACCAGAAGGTTCTAATGTGGGATGGAGTAAACCGAGAGAGGGGATCAGCAGAAAAAGGAACAGCTTATTGATACAATCCTTTATTCAGCAAAAGAAAGATGGTGGTCCTCACAGACTCTACAAACGCATCATCTGAAACCTTCCCTTTAAAACCAGACCGATACACACCACCAAACCTGCTCCAGACCTGGTCCAGACCAGACCCCAGTCAATAGGCCTTAGTTTCTTGCAGCTGCATCAAAGATGTGGACAAACATGAAAACCCAGTTTAAAAAAAGAAAATGTCAAAACTTTTCTTTATACGATGGCTATTCTGAAAAAGTCGGGTTGATGCATGTTTTGTAAATAAAAGCAGCATGTAATGTTTTGTAAAAAACATTTTATTCCCAGTGGAACAGAATAAACATCAAATGTTCAAACTAAGAAATTTAACCATTTTTAGAAAAATAAATCTGGTAAAGTTTTTAGTTTTCTGGCAGCAACATGTCTGTTTAAAGTTGGTCATGTCCATGATTCCTCTGTAGAGACCGCACTGTTCTTTGACCAACAATGTGTGAACATCCAGGACCTGAAGAGACCAGTTGTTGGGAGGACCTGGGGAGACCAGTTGTTGGGAGGACCTGGGGAGACCAGTTGCTGGAGGTTTTGGAGAACGAAAGGAGACAATTTATTGGAGGTTTTCTAGGACCTGAGACCAGTTGCTGGAGGTTTTGGAGAACGAAAGGAGACAATTTATTGGAGGTTTTCTAGGACCTGAGACCAGTTGTTGGAGGTTTTGGAGGATCTGAAGAAACCAGCTGGAGGTTTTGGAGGACCTGAGAAGACCAGTTGTTAAAGATGTGGGAGAGCGTTTTCCAGGACATGAGACCAGTTATTGGGAGACTTTGGAGGACCTGAAGAGACAAGCTGTTGTAGGTTTCAGGAGGATTTGAAGAGACCAGTCAAAGGTTTTGGAGGATCTGAGGAAACCAGTTGCTGGTTTTTTAAGGATCAGAGGAGAACAGTTGTTGGAGGTTTTGGAGGACCTGAGGAGACCAGTTGTTGGGGGGATTTTGGAGAACAAGAGGCGTTGTTGACAGATGTTCTAAAACATGTAGATGTTTTTCTGCATTGATGGAGTTTTTCCAGAAGTGAAAACTTCTCATCTCATAGGCACTAATGCACACCCATACCGTCAGCGAGGCAGACAGGAACTGTGAGCAGATAACAGTCTTTATGGTCCCTCTTCCCTTTAGCACAGAGGACATGGTATTTAAGGTTTCCAAACAGAACTTCAGATTTGGACGAGTCTGACCTCAGAACAGTTCTCCACTTCGCCTCGGTCGATTTGAAATGAGCTCTGAAGATTTCCAAATTATTTTGTTTTTACTTACATTTTACACAACATCCTAACTTTTTTTCTGAAATTAAGTTGTACAATGTCCTGATGCTGCTCAATAATCCAGGTAGATGAATCGAACAAGGTTGAGTCGGGTCCTCTGGACAAAGAAGAATCCGTCCAGTGGACCCAACTCAACCTTATTTGAGGTTGTACAATGACTCATTTTGACTCTTATAGTCTGAATCTAGATCAATGATCATAACGTTAGACTTGTTGGGGTTACCAGATTGGTCTAATCTGAAGGGATTTATGGAAACACAACAAACTGCAGGAAGATGGAGGACAATAACTGAATAAGACTTAAATAAAGGTTCATGTGATCATCTCTGACAGACGTGGTTTTAACTGGTTTATTTCTGTTCAGATCTGATCAGGATGCTGGGTTCTGATTCTCCTGGACCCTTCAGGTTCTACAGATCACACAGAAAAGCAAACAGAACTGTGTTTAAGTGTAGAGCACTCTTACCTGTCAGGTCAGTGAGGTCACCTGGTGGTGAGGTGAGGCGGTGACGATGAGAAAGCAGTGAAAAGAAAAAAACAAGATGTGATGGAGTCGAAGCAGCCAGGCATGAATGAAAACAACATGCAGAGAAATAAAACTAAGGAGGTTCTGCAGAACCTGAATGTGAAACAGCATCAGTTCCTGTTTACTGCAGACATCAGGCAGAAAGAGACAGTGGAACACCAGAACTGTTTGATACCAGACAGTATTTCAAACCCGTTTTCTAAAACCTGAGAGTCGTAACCTTCAGAAGAACTAAAAGATGGTGTTAGACCACGTGGAACCAGTCTTTAATCATCACAGTCCTCACAGGATTTGAAAAATCCAACACACATCTAAAAGATGCAGATGCAAATTAGCTTTTAATCTGGTACAACGCATCAAATGGTGACATTTATGTATGAGTTGTACAATGTCCCTTTTTAAATAAAGTTAATTCATTCAAAATGGGGTCCATCTTCACTTCCTGGGTTGGTTCTGTGTTTAAGATAGTTTTGTCACGATGTTCCTCCTGTACCTTAGTGTGTCCTTTTGTGTCCGTTCCTCAGACAAGACTCATTTAAAAAAGAACATTAGCCACTTAAATATTCAAAGAAGAATGCCTTTTTTCTGGGTGGCTGACAATGTGCAAATACAAAGTTTTTTTTTTTTTTTTTAATAAAATCAATTTTGTCCTGATGCATGCTCAATAATCCAGGTAGAACAATCTAAGAAAGTTGTCAGGTCTTCTGGACGGATTCTTCTTGTTGAAATGTTTCGTCTTTTATCCAAAAGACTTCGTCAGTCTGAGGAGCATGTCAGGATATTTTGAACCACTTCGGCCAGGATTGCCTCAAACTACAGTAATTCGAGAATTTGAGCAAACAGCAAGGAAGAGGGCAGACTACAGGAACCACCTGAGATTCAACCTCCGATGGTTCAGCACAGAAGAGCATCATCAGGCCAGGACTCTGTGGTCTACACTCATCTCCAGACCATCGGTCATTCTTTCAGGGATGAAGATGTGCACATCCTTGATAGAGAGGAACGATGGTTGGTGAGAGGAGTGAAGGAAGCCATCTTTGTGAAGAGAACCAGTCCATCATTAAACAGGGACGGAGGCCTCCGTGTCCAACTGTCCCCCTCTTACAATGCTGTTATTGCTAGCATCACTCAGCCCCCTCTGAATAGAAAGTGGCCATCAGGGCACTAACTATCATTTGTTAGGCTGTGAACAGATAGTTCTGGATGTCACCAGTAAACGGATTGATCCACTATGAGTAGGTGTCATTTTGTTGCAGGTCCTCAGACTGATGAAGTCTTTTGGATAAAAGACAAAACGTTGCAACAAAGAAGAATCCGTTCAGAGGACCTGACGACATAGTTAGACAGAAAACTTTTGGTTTATTTTTGTCCGTTACTGTTTTTAAGAATTAGATCACTAAAAATACATATACATCTGGAAAAAAGGGCAGCCATTTTGATTTTTAGCTAAATGCTTTTACCTTTTCTACCATAAAGCACGTCATCACCTCACTGCCAACCCATCCAACCAATCCAGCAAAGTGGTGTGAAAGGGCAGAAGATTGTAAGTGATGAAGATGGGGGTTGCACCCTGTCCTCTGCTGCAGGACCGAAGGTTTTCTTTCAAATCTCCCAGAGGTCAGGTCAGGGGTCATGTCAGAGATCAGAGTTCAAGTTTATTCTGGGTTTCTGCCTAAAGTACTGTTGGGTGCTGCCCTATCCCTTTCCACTCCCTAAAGAAAGGTGGGATTCACCATGGCAACCAGAGACTCGGCAGCTTCTGTGTCTTTTATATTGCCCAGCAGCATGTTTTTCTTCGTCCTCCCATCTCCATCAGGGCTGCCCCCATAGTTCCTTCATATAGTCTCTAACCAGACCTTTGATGTTCAAGAGGATTCAGTCAAAGGGTTGGCAAGAAACAGGAAGAGGACTGAACCTGGAGTTTAATAATAAAGCTCATAGATACTTTTCAAAATAAAAGTCTGGCTGTGTCCTAGACAAGCCCACTCATCAATGTACGAGTCTTGGTGTGGGCCTCAACAATCTGTGTTTTGGTGTCGCACTCACTAATCTATTGAGGTTCTGATATTGGACTCACCGATCTGGCCAGTGGCGATGATGTTCTGGTACTTGGGGTGTTGATTGACGGTCAGACAGAGGATGTCGTCGGTGTGTTCCAGATAGAAACTTTGAGTTCCTGTGTGGACAGGAAATAGGAAGTGTGAGGTCATCCTCAACTGTTTCTCAGAAGGTCTAACAGAGTTCTACAGACCGGCAGACAGGTTTTGGATGACCACAGCAGCAGCAGTATGGAAGATTATGTCCGCACCATCGTTGAGGTAATGCAGGTTGTTGCGGCAGTCAAAGCCTCTGTAGCCGAAGACGTGCTCCAGCACCAACTCCTATCAACAAACGGCAGTCAGAATGTGAGTCGAAGGTCGGCAGATCCTTGTCAACTGGATGTCAGGCACTGACCTCCACCATCTTCTTCTTTTTGGTCACATTGTTCTTCAGCAGCTTGTCAGGCAGTGGTGCAGCTCGGCTCACAGGAGGCCTGAACAGGACGAGCAACATTAACCAAAAATTGTCTGGAGTCATCAAGTAACGTGCTATTGCAGCAGGTACCTCTCCTCCACAGGAAGCTCTCGGTGCTGTAGGTGAGGTTTGGTTCCTGACATATTCCTTGTGCTTGTTGCATAGACCTTAGCCACATAGTCGATCCCCTTCTCTAAAGCGATGTCACTGTCATACCCTGAAACCATAACAGATCTATCAACACTTTCACTGAAACACAACAGACCATTACATGTTTCCATGAAACATAACAGATTCATTCACCAGTTCACCAAAACATGACAGATCCATCAACAATTTCACTGAAACTTGACAGATTTATCATCAATTTAAATGAAAAAGGTGGAACCATTTATTTTCTTTTTCACTGAAACAACAGAACTGAACTGTTTCACTGAAACATGACAGATCCATCACTTGACCATGCTTCTCCTGTCTCCCCCTTCCTCTGTGTAAAGTTACCTCCATCTTCCTCTGAGTCAGCATCCGACTCCTCGCTGTCCATGGCTTTGTTTTCTTTGTGACCTGGCAGTTCTCTTGTCCAGATCATCAGTGCTGTGTCAGCCCCGCCCACTGACAGCAGCATGGAGTTGTCGTTGGACCAGCGCACATTTGTTACATTGGTGCTGTGACCCACATACTTCTTAAACTTGGCAAACTGGCCCTGAGGAGAGTGTGTGGACTGTTAGAAGAGAAGCTTGATACCATCAGAACACATTCAGGTCAGAACCTATGTTTCCAGTTTCACTCTCACCCTTGATGGATAGTTGAAGAGTTTGATAAAGCCAAAGTCATCTCCTGTTGCAAGCAGTTTGCGATCTTTAGTGAGCGAAGCTGCGTTAATGAAGCTGAGAGTCGGCCATATTCCTTCACAAGTTGGACCCAGAACTGAGGTCCAGGTGGCCCAGTCCAACTTCTCAAACTGAATACACAAAGAAAACTTTCATGACAACCCATTTTACCTAAACAACTGGACCCGAACAACCGTAGCAGGTTCCTGACCTCGGCCACGCTGATGTTCTGTATGTGTCCTCGCGGCGCCTCAAAGAAAAGCTGCTCCTTGGCTCCGGTGTTCACCTGCAACAGCTTACCTGCAAACAGCATGGAGGTTTAGATCTACTGGTCTGAAGCACAGGTACCATGGAGCTGCAGCAGGACAGGGACTGACCTCTGGAGTCCCAGTCCACATGAGTGATGAAGCTTCCCGCTCCTTTACAAATGCCGACTCTTTTACTCGTCAGGATGTTGTAGATGTCCACAAAGGAGTCATGGGACGCCACGGCCAGGTACTTTCCCACATCTGCACCACACACCTGACTAATCAGTGGCTGAACTTCACTGTGTGTCTCACCTGTGCACTGAGTTCTGGTACCTTGGGAGAAACAAATGTCTGAGATGAGCTCCCTGCGGTGGTGGAAGGTCACCATGTCCTCCAACGTGTCTGCATTCACCACGATAAAGCTGCCGTCATTAAGACCGACAGCCAGAGCTTTACCATCTGGAGAAAAGGCGCAGCACCGCCCACCTGGCAGGTAACACAAGAAACGCAGGTAACAACAGGTGCCATAAACACAGGTGCTTACTTACTGTAAGCTGCTCTCACCTTTCTTGAGTTTACGCACAGCGACCATCCTGTGATTGGCTGACAGCTCCCAGATCCTCAGAGTTTTATCATCGCTGACAGAGGCACAGATAGGAAGTAGAGGATGAGCTGCCAAACCCCACACCTCGCCCTCCATGTGACCCTGAATGCATCAAACACAGGGTTTCAATTATCTTTGGGTCTGGAAGAAGCCTCAGTATGATTTCACCTCCTGCATTATTTTCAATCCACTTCCTCTTCAGATTTATACAAACACAACACATCAAACATGGATCTCTAGACTGGACTCTGACCTGAACCACTCAAAGACTGTGAGTGGCTGACTTAGACCTATAGATCAGACTCTGACCTGGACCAGCAGCGTCATCAGTCCACTTTTATCGATTTCCAGGATTTCTCCGTTCTTTGTTCCAAGCAGGATGTGACCGTGACCCAGAGTGATGGCTCTGATGGACGGGTTGTCCTCCAGCAGCAAGCCTGATCAGAGAACCCAAAAATCAAGCCAACTTCAGAAACGTCAGAAACAACTGGAAGCAGGAGACCAAACCTTGGGAAGACGGAGACAACGAAGCTCGCTTTATGGCATACGTCTTCAAGCATCGCTCAAACATGTCGTCCCACAACTCCACAATGCCATCTTTCCCCCCCGTCACAAAACCCTGGAAAGCAACACAGAAAAAACAAATATAACAACACAGACAAAACAACAATAAACAACACAGACAAAACAACAATAAACAACATAGACAAAATTACTTTCCTTTGAATCACCACCTTATTGGGGTGGAGGGGTTTGTGTGCCTGAATGATCCTAGGAGTTTGATGCAATTGCCCCTGGTAGGGTTTACCAAGGCAGATTGGTCCTAGGGGACAGGCCAGACAAAGACAACAGCAAGGAGCTCAGTGTTCCTTGACCGGTCATGGGTTACCTGAGCCCCACCCTGGAGCCAGGTCTGAAGGAGGGGCCCGTTGGAGAGTGCCTGGTGGCAGGGCCTCTACCCATGGAGTCAGTTTGGGCTCTGCCTGAAGGAGCTATATGGTTTGCATTCCTATGTGCTCACCACCTGCAGGAGGGGCCATACAGGTTCAAAGCATGACGATGCAATGGGTCCGATGCATGATGATGATGCAATGGGTCAAGTGCATCATGCACTGGCCCCTGCTGATGCCCCCAAAGGCGGGGCCCTTGGCGCTCTGACCCTAGCACCCCAAAGCTGGCTCTTGGGACATGGAATGTCAACTCTATGGTGGGGAAGGCGCCTGAGCTTGTGCAGGAGGTTGAAAAGTACTGACTAAATAGTCGGGCTCACCTCATAGCACAGCATGGGCTCCAGAACCAATCTCCTGTAACTTATCCCACTCTGGAGTTGCCCATGGTGAGAGGTGCTAGGCTGGTGTGGGTTTACTTATCTCCCCCCCCCACCCCCACCCCCTTAGTGCCTGTGTGTCTAGAGCTTTCCCTGGTAGATGAAAGGGTAACTTCCCTATGCCTTCAGGTGTGGGGACAGGCTCTGACTGATGAAGCCTATGAGCTGAAAGGCAGTGTGGAGTATCCAGCCTTCTTGGAGTCCTACGAGGGAGTGCTGGAAGGTGCTCTAGCTGGGGACATTAATTCTGCTCAATGCTTCAAATGTTCTTTAATGATGTATGCTGCTGACCTCTTGGCCAGGCCACTCTTTCAAAAGAGATCTTGATTTCAGTGGGCTTTTATCTGTTTAAATAAAGGTGATGATGATGAATGCCCACATGGGTAATGACAGTGTCACCTGGAGGGGCGTAATTGAGAAGAACAGCCTCTTTGATGTGAACCCAAGCGGTGTTCTGTTGTTGCACTTCTGTGCTAGTCATAGTTTGTCCATCACAAACACCATGTTGGAACATAAGGGTGTCCATAAGTGCACTTGGCACCAGGACACCCTAGTTCGTAGATCAGTAATAGACTTTGTAATTGTGTCATCTGATTTGCGGCTGTATGTTTTGGATACTCGAATGAAGAGAGGAGCTGAGATGTCAACTGATCACCACCTGGTAGTGAGTTGGGTCAGATGCCGGACAGACCCGGTAGACCCAAATATATAGTGAGGGTTTGCTGGGAACGCCTGGCAGAAAAACCCCTCATAAGGATCTTAAGTCTGAGTCATAAGTCTGATCGATGGTCAAACCTCAGATTCAGGAAGAACAATGTGGGTTCCATCCTGGCCATGTAACACTTGACCAATTCTCTACCCTCACTATGGTCTTTGTAGGGTCATCATGAGAGTTTGTTTATCCAGTCTATAATTAACAAGTCAACAATGGATGGATGATCAAATGTTAAGATGTTCCAGCTCACCTTGTCCAGGGAACACATGGCAAAGACAGGTCCATCGTGAGCCTTGACGGTCTTGATGAGCGTGGTGTCCTTCCAGATGTAGACATCTCCGTTGGTGGCTCCAGTGAAAGCCAGGTCCTCAGACCGACCATAACAAGCCGACATCATGGTCTCCTGCCTCCCTAGGTTCCCAAAGATCCCCCGTCTAAAGGTCAGACCCCCACCTGTAGGATGACAAAGGACAGGTCAAATGTCATCTGTTCATTTGCATATATATGGATTATTTCCAGGTGTTTCTCGGGTACAAAGAGGAAGTGAACCAGTGGACCCTCCTGGATTTTAAGGTGTACTTCAGGACAAAAAGGAAGGGGATCTACCTGAATGCTGCCAGAACTTGATGTGTTTAATCCCAACAGTTAGCAACTTGTCCATCCTGAACGGATTACTCTTCACCACAAAGATCTTCTCTTTATGAGCTCTGAGGGCAGAATGCAAGTTTTAGTCAATAACATTGCAATAAACAACAAAAACAAACAACAATATTTCATATAACAGTATCTAACAAACAACATTTGTTGTTTATTTCCTATTATCATGTGATAGACTGTGATAGTTTACAGCAACCAGAGTGAGGTCCAGCAGGTTCAACACCAGCTGAACATCTGGCACCTGACACCTGTCAGTTTCACAGGTAAACTGGTTCCAGGTGTGTTTACCTGGTCTAGTCCTGGTCAACTGGTTCCAGGTGTGTTTACCTGGCCTAGTCCAGGTGAACTCTGTCCAGGCATATTTACCTAGCCTTGGCCAGTCGCTCTCCTTTCTTCCAGTCCCAGATGACGATGGAGTGAAATTCGTCGATTCCAACAGAAACTAAACTCTTGCCATCAGCTGAGACACACAGAAGTTTAAACAGACAGTGAAAACAAATGGATCTGACGAGCTGGATCTGGTCATATCTGTCATGATCAAAACCTCATGACAAAAGGTGAGGGTTAGAACGTAGACAGATCAGTAAATCCAAAGCTTTGCCTCTCAACTTGGCTCTTTCTTCACCATGACAGACCAAAGAAACACCCTCACTACTGAGGATGAGGCCCCAAGCCGTCGATCTATCTCCTGCTCCCTGGCCATGTCGATTCCTGGTGGCAAAGATGAGCTCTAGGAAGAATTCTCAGTCTATATTCACCCGCCCATCATGCATGGCCGGGTGAATATAGACTGCTAACTCTGGGATCAGAAAGAATGACTAAGGGAAACCCAAGGACTGAGTGACAGTGTAAATTTGATGAGTCGGTGTAAGGGAACAGTGATGGAGGAAAAAAACCACCTGACCCACCTGTAAAGTCCAAAGCGCACACTCCTTTGCTGTGGTGTCCTTTGAGCAGCGACAGACACTTCAGGGTTTGGACGTCCCAGACGTGGATTGCCGGGTCTCTGCCCACCTGAAGGCACAGACAGATGATGACAAACTCTGTCTGAAAATCAAAATGCTGCACTCTGATTGGCCGATTGTACCTGTGCTGAGGCCACATAGTCTTTGAGCGGATGGACAGCGAGGCTGAGGATGTCGTCATCGTGTCCCAGATAAAAGTGCTGGCTGTGCTGCAGCCGGTTGTAGACGACGGCCACAGCGGCTACGTGGAACACCACCTCCCCCGTCTGACTGTAGAACAAGTTGTTCCTGCAGTCGAAGCCTCGGTACCTGCAGGACAAAGAGATCTGTCTCTGTGCCTGTCCTGAGCCCGGTTCTGGTTCTGCTGGAGCTACCGTCCTTGAGTTATTTCTTCCCACTGCCTCCAATGCGCTGCTTCCTTAGAAAACTTTTACTCATCATTTTATGACCATGAGAATATTTTTGTTCCCTGAAATGATTTTTGTTGTGAACTGAAGCTAATTTATTAAAAACAGCTCAGTAATCAAATAGAAATGTTGTAAATTATTTTAAGTTGTGTTGAGTTTTAAACCATTAAATGTTTTTTTAGAAAATAAATGTTATTTATTTTATTAACATTTATTTAACCATTTAACCCCATTGAGATCACAGATCTCTTTTGCAAGGAGGCCTGGGCCTGGTCTGTGGGAGGAAACCAGAGTACCCGGAGAAAACCCACGCAAGCACGAGAAGAACATGCAAACTCCACACAGAAAGACCCCAGGTCCAACCGGGGATTGAACCCAGGACCTTCTTGCTGTGAGGCAACAGTGCTGCCAAATGAAACCTGTTGATGAACATGTGATTAATAAAGAGTTTTAGTCAGCTGTGGGTCATGAAACTTTATAGAATAGGTTAATGCTTATTTTTTACAACTGTTAGACAATTTAGCTTTTAGTTTTATTTTTACCCGTGGACAAACTGCAGGCGAAGCCCCTCCTCCGGCGCTTTTTGACGCTTCAGGGAACCAATCAGCTTCTTTTTGAGCTGAGGCAGATCCTCCTTATACACCTGCGCAGCACAGACACAGGTGAGTCAGCTGATGGGCAGGTGATTTATGGACAGCAGGATCTGTTTCCTGCTTACCTGCCGCTCATAGTTGGTCTGAGCTTCTTGTTCGATGTCTGAGTCCAGTTCTGGGACGTCCGACACGTCCGAGTCCGACTCGCCACTGTTTGAGTCGGCATAACCCTCTGAGGTCACACAGCAGAAAAGCAAACATTTAGTGATGAAGAGGTCATTGTGAATAAGACCTCAGTGAATCAAATATTAATATTTATAGGTTAAAGGTTGTTTGAGCCAGAACCGGGTGTGATGAAAAGAACTTTTGAATGGTCGATGCTCCGCAGGGGCCGAGGGCATAAATGAGCAAAATTTGTTTACTATTGCTCACAGAAAAACAAATACAAAAGACAAAGTAAATAAAAACCAGATTTTCCTTTTTTATTGAAGCAGAAAAAATAAATAACCTGATTTGGGGTTTATAAAAACATCTCTCATGAGTTAATTTAGAAAACAAGAATTACTGCAGGTCAGGGGAGGAGTCTTTGCCACCTGGTGGAGGACACAAACTCCCTGAAAATGTTTACACATTGCGTTACATTTTCTGTGTAAATAAATCCGGATGCATATTGCATAATATTTAATTAATTGTTTTTGTGTGTGCGTCTACAAAGTTGTTCCCTCCTGCGGGTCGAGGTTGTCTCGTGAAAAACTGTCCAGTCCAATAAATCAGAGAAACAGACTCCTCCCAGCCCCAGCCCACAGGCACACAGCTTTCTGATTTGGATTTCTAATTTTATTTGAAATAATAATTCTGAAATATAACTCCATATTAACACAGTTAAATGAGAGGAAAACGTTCGGTGAAGTAAATCTAAAATAAAGTTAAAAAAATGCTGACTCAACATTTCATCAACGATTCAAATAGAAGATTCAAGTGGTGATCAAACACTTGGCTACAAACCTCTGCTTCAACCACTGATCCACCACAGATATACACAGGAGCCACAAAATTGTTTAAATAAGGTCCTACTATGTTGGAGAAAACTTTCTGTCTTTTAACTTTCCTCTGTTCAGTTCTGGTGTCCTCTGTCAGCTCTAAACAAATTTAAAGTCAGAATCTCTCCACTATGGGTCTCAGCAGGTTTCACTGCAGCTGTTCCTGGGTTTGAGCTCACGTCACATCCAGGTAGAGGTTGTACCAATGAGCTAAAAGCAGCCGAAGACGAGGATCCGCTTGCCAAACGCGGATCGTTGAACGATATTGCCCCATAAGTAAGTAAAAACTGAGAATTAATCACTATAAATTATTTTAAATTCCACATTAAATTGCAATTATTTATTAGGAGGAACTACTTTGTGTGGCAAATAAATTTTTAGGTGGGGCTGTGCCCCACCTGCCCCAATGGACCAGCCGTCACAGTGGAGATCAGGTATTTGGGTGTCCAGGTGTCATCCGCCTCTCGCACAGTGACTGATGGACCTGGAACAAGTAAAAATGATGAATGAATGAATGAATAAATCTACTCTACCTTGAAGAAGCGGCTCCAGAACACCGTTCATGACGCTTTCAGGAAGGAACCTCCACTGGAAGACGGCATGGTCGGCACCGCCGGTGCTGATGACCCACTGCAAGTCACTGGACCAGCGAACGTTGGTCACATGGGCAGAGTGTCCAATGTACTTTTTGAACTTGGCCCCTGTTCAGGAAGAAGATCATTAGCAGTTGCTAGAAGAGCTCATCCGGAGACTCAGAAACCAGTGAAAGTTTATTTCATCCCTCTCTGAATCTGGAAGTCCAAATGACTGAATTTTGAAGAATTTATGTGAAAACCTTTTGAACGTAGGAACTAAAAGCCATCACCTGAGTCCTCAGGTGAGGGTCCAGGTTATGATCTGGATTTACTGAGATGTTCCTGATGTTAGAAGGAGGGTACATACCTTTTTTCAAGCAGGGGAACCGGAATAGCTTGATGAGACCCAGATCATCCCCGGTCACCAGAACAGCACTGCTGTAGTTGGCGTGCACAGAGTTCACGTTTGTGACAGTGGAGTATTTGGGCCAGATCCCATTCACCTCAGGCCCAATGACACCTGTCCAGGTCATCCAGTGTATCCCCTTGACTTCCTCTTTAGGAACCAACTTTCCAGCTGAAAAACAAGGATCAAGTGGGACCAGAAAGAGTTGCCAGCTCAGAAACAAGTCTCAGCTGATAAGCATCAAGGTAAATATTAAATTACTCAAACAGGTGAGTTCAAACAGGTGAGTTCTAAGGCAGAACTACTCGACAGGTGTTTGAAAGTTCATTTTTGAATCAAAGTGTAGGTAGTCTTATGCCGAGACCCTGAAGTGTAAACCATGTTTTTGTGTGTTGACACTGGTACCTGGCATCCTGTAGAAGATCCGCTCACCAGAACCATCATTGGTCTGCAGGAAGCGGCTGTCCACTGACCAGTCCAAGTGGGTGATGAAGGAGGTGGAGCGGCTGCACTCGCCGACCTTCTTGTAGCGCTGAGCAACGGCATATATATCAACCAGTCCATCATTGGATCCCACCGCCAGTAAAGTACCATCTGGAGAGAACTTAAGCTCATGGATCACCTCCTTTCTGTCCTTGATGTGGACCACCTCTGTCATGTCCCTGCAGAAGAAGATCTCACCTTAAGTTCCTTGTTGGAATGAACAACACTGACAGCAGAAAGGTCATTCTTCATCAGGTAGGAGTTCATTAGTGGGCAGCACGGTGGCGCAACTGGTAGAGCTGCTGCCTCTCAGCGAGCAGGTCCCTGGTTCAAATCCCGGTCCGGGGACCTTTCTGGGTGGAGTTTGCATGTTCTATCTGTGCATGCGTGGGTTTTCTCTGGGTACTCCGGTTTCCTCCCACAGACCAAAAACATGCATGTTAGGCTAATTGGTAACTCTAAATTCACCCTAGGTGAGAGTGAGCGAGTGAATGATTGTTTGTCTCGTTTGTCTCTATGTGTCCCTGTGATGGAGTTGTGACCTGTCCAGGGTGTACCTCGCCCCTCGCACAGTGATTGCTGGACATGGGCACCGGCGACCCCCGTGATCCAAAATGGAAGTAGCGGGTAAAAGATAATGGATGGATGGATGGAGTTCATTAGCCTTTAGTTCACAAACTATCAAAGCGTAAAGAAGCGCCCCAGAAAACAACCAACCCAAGATGGAGAGACTCACCTGACTCGCAAAACGGTAAACGAGCCGTCCTTCATGCCCAGAGCAAGCTGCGAGCCATCGTTGTTGAAGGAAACACTTCGAACAGATTCCTCCATGTTACAGCGAGCCAGCAGGGTGTGGTCTGCTAGACTCCACAACCTGAGTAAGTAAGTAAGTAAGTAAAGTTTATTTATAAAGCGCTTATCACAGACATAAAATCACAAAGCGCTGTACATAAAATCAGACATAAAATCACAAAGTGCTGTACAAAAAAAATCAATGCTAAAATATACAAAGAATAAAACAAGCCTAAGAACTACAAGAAGCACAGTAAAATCATGACATAAAAGCCTGGGAGAATAAAAGTGTTTTCAGTTGCTTTTTAAAAACCTCAACAGAGTCAGCAGAACGAAGTTGCAGTGGCAAACTGTTCCACAGTCTTGGAGCCACTGACTGAAAGGCCCTGTCCCCTTTAGTTTTCAGCCGCGTACGTGGAACATCCAAGAGGTTCTGTGACTGGGAGCGAAGACCACGAGCAGCAGAGTATTTGGTCAAAAGCTGACAAAGATACACAGGAGCCTGGCCATTTAAAGCTCTGTACGTCAGCACAAGAACTTTAAAACGGATTCTAAACTCAACTGGGAGCCAGTGTAGTGAATATAGGACCGGGGTGATGTGACAGTATTTGCTGGATTTGGTGAGAAGTCTGGCAGCTGCGTTCTGAATTACTTGTAGACGTGAAACAGAAGACTTCTCCAGGCAGGTAAAAAGGGCATTACAGTAGTCCAGACGTGATGACACAAAAGCATGAATAATTTTCTCTAGATCGGTTCTGGAGACCATAGGTCGTATTTTAGAAATGTTTTTTAAATGAAAGAAACAAGAACGGGAAATAGCACTAATGTGAGACTCAAAGCCTAATGATGAGTCAAATGTGACTCCTAAATTTTTTACTTTTGATTTGGCTACTGGGCAGAAAGAGGCAATTTTCTGATTGATTTTTGGGTGAAGATGACTCGGAGCAGTAATCAAAGTCTCTGTCTTACTGGTGTTTAAAACCAGGAAGTTACTGGCAAGCCAGTCACTGATATGGGACAAACATTGGACAAGGATGGTCAATTTATCCAGCTGGTGTGGTTTAAATGAAAAATACAACTGAATATCATCAGCATAAATGTGATAAGAAATATCAGAAAATGATTGAATAATGCTGGCAAGTGGGATAATATAAAAGAAAACAAAAGTGGACCCAGAACTGAGCCTTGGGGCACCCCACAAGTTAAGGGGGCATAATCAGAGGAGAACCTGTCCGTCTTGATGCAGAAAGTTCTGTGAGATCGGTATGATGTGAGCCAGTCCAAAGCTGAGCCAGAAATACCAGCCACAACCTTCAGTCTGTTTAATAAGGTTGTGTGGTCGACAGTATGAGACAGGGGACGAACAGATAGGTGAGACAGGTAAGATGCAGACAGGTAAACTACTCAGTCACACTCACCTGACTGAGCGGTCGTCGCTCCCAGTAACAGCCACCTGCTGTTTGGGGTGGAGGTCCAGCGCCCACAGCTCCCCTTCGCTGTGACCCTGCATCAGCAGCACCGGTTTGTCCCGATCTCGAACCATCACCTCGAAGATTTCCCCGTCCTGAGTGCCAGCCAGGATCCGGTCAGCTCTCCAGCACACACTGCGAATCGACAGACCTGGAACCAGAAAGGATCAAATTGAATCCAGTGCCACCTGATCAGAAACAAGTCTTTTAGAGGTCTAAACAGAAAAATTAACGTTTCCTTAGATTCCACAAAGAATCATGTTCTCACCAAATTCCCCGAGACCTGTTGGTGATGTTGAGAGAAACCGAAGCAGGACTCGGTGTCTAAATGTCTCAGATATACCAGGCAGACAGTCAGAGCATCTGCCTACACCAAGAATACCTGTTTGTTTGTGAAGACGATGTCTGCTTGAGTTTTGATGTCAGAATAAAGTCAACATTTTGGGGCCTGGTACTCCCCAGACAGGAGTCCCAGGATGGAGACTACCAGTAAAACAGCATCTGTCAGTCTCTATGTCCTGATTTTATTTTAAACCCATTTTAAATATGAAATAAACATTATTTAATCTTTAAACATGAAGGCTAATTTAATTGAGCTGCATTGGAGTTAGATCTAGAGTTAATCTGAACTTTAAAATAACATTCTCTGGAAAGAAAGGTCTAAAAACGCTACTTAAAATGAATTAGAACAGACTACTGGCTGACGAGGTCTCCACGAGTCAAACATACTGACAATTTTTTTTTTCTTTCGGGTGCTCCCTATTTTTAGGGGTCGCCACAGCGAACTAAATCGCACAAAGACTTGGCAGTTTTTTTTGTTTTTTTTTTCCCAAACATACTGACAAGTAGTTTTAAATGTCTGTCAGGAAACATTTGGAACCACAGATTTGGAATTTGAACCGTTTTCAAGTCAAGAAACCTCCAGCCTCATGAAGTCAGTGATGATGGCGTTCTGGTGGAGCTACAGGTGTGTTAGATGTTGTGATGTGCGTCTCTGCCAGCAGTTATATGACCACTTCATTCAGAAAACAGCAGCTCCAGACCTTTGTAGCCCTGCTCTGCCTCCCTCAGGTCAATCCTAGTGATGGGTTTGAAGTCGGTATCCCACAGTCGAACGCAGCCGTCTCTTCCTCCGGTGGCGAATCCTTCCTCACAGGCATGCATGCTGAAGATCCCCGCCTGAAACACATGAGCCGCTCTCAGACTGTTGGATCCTGGGGGACATGAAAGAACTGGTCCCACATCAAAGACCTTCAAGATATCTGCTGAATGTTCAGGGCTAGGGGGTAAACAACCCCATCTAAGAATCTGACAAAATATAAATAACTTGGGATGTGGAAGTGACAGAGGCCTGTAGGAGGTGTCTACTGAGGGGTGGAAGACGAACTCACAACTGAGAACCCTAAACTGATAAAAGTACCTCATATAGTTCTTCAGATACTCAAAAATGTTGAGAAACTGGTGGGACAATAAAATCAAGTACCAAAAAGAGAGACCTGAAACCAAGTGCATTGTTCTCAGTTCTCCTTCTGCCTGATGAACACCCAACACGATCCCCTCTGAGACATGAAACATAATGCCCTGAAACTGTCCAAATGAGTTGAGACATAATTTATTAAACAATTTCACTGTGTTTTGAGTCATCAGGTGGAACTTTGTATCAAGGAATGTAGGTGTTAGGGTCTAGGTCTATGCCAAGGTTTAGATCAAATGTTTGGGTAAGGTGTAAGAGTGGAGGCAGATCGACTACATTCTGTGTAGAAGAGGAAACCTGAAGGAGATTGGGGACTGTAAGGTAGTGGCAGGGAAGAGCATGGCCAGACAGCATTGGATGGTTGTGTAGAATGACTGTTATTGTGAAGAAGAGAAAGAGGGTAAAATTAGAGAAGAAGACCAAATGGTGGCAGCTGAAGAAGGAAGAATGTTGTGAGAAGTTCAAAGAGGAGCTGTTAAAGGCTCTGGGTGGTAAGAAAGACCTTCCAGATGGCTGGGTTACTACAGCAACAGTAATTAAGAGAGACAGGTAGGAAAGTGCTTGGTGTGTCATCTGGACAGAAAAAAAAGATGATAAAAAATGGTGGTGGAATAGTGAAGTGCAGGAAGCTATTCAAAGAAAGAGGTTAGTCAAGAAGAAATATGACTGTGAGAGGACTGAAGAGAGGAGACAGGAATAGAAGGAGATGGAACGTAGAAAAAGAGAGAGGTAGAAAAGGCAAAGCAGAAGGCATATGATGAGTTGTATGGGAGGTTGGACACTAAAGAGGGTGAGAAGGACTTGTACCAATTGGCAAAACAGAGGGATCAAGCTGGAAAGGATGTGCAGCAGGTTATGCTTATTAAAGATAGGAATGGTAATGTTCTAACAAGTGAGGAGAGTGTGATGGGAAGATGGAAGGAGTACTTTGAGGAACTAATGAATGAAGAGATTGAAAGAGAAAGAAGAGTAGAGGCCATAGAAACTGTGGACCAGGAAGTGGGAAAGATTAGTGAGGGTGAAGTCCAGAAAGCTTTGAAAATAATGAAGAAGGGGAAGGCAGTAGGACCTGATGACATACCATTGGAGGTTTAGAAATGTCTCGGAGAGATGGCAGTGAGGTTTTTGACTCAAATATTCAATGGCATATTTGAGGATGAGAAAATGCCTGAGGAATTGAGAAGTGTGCTAGTGGCCCTTTTTTCATGCTTGACCAGTACAGGACATGTATGAGGACATCGGGACACATCAGACTAGTAGAGGACATGTATGAGGACAGCAGGACAGTGGTGAGATGTGCTGTAAGCGTGACAGATAGCTTCAAGGTGGCGGTGGAAGTGCATCAAGGATCGGCTCTGAGTCACTTCTTGTTTGCTATAGTGATGGACCGACTAACAGATGAGGTAAGGCAGGAATCCCTGTGGACTATGTTGTTTGCAGATGACGTGATTTGTGGTGAGAACAGGTGGAAGAGAACTTGGAGAGGTGGATGTATGCACTTCTTGTTTTCCTTGGGAGTGACAAGGATGAATAAGATTAGAAATGAGATCATCAGAGGTACAGCATAGGTTGAACAATTGGGATATAAAGTTAGAGACAGACTGAGATGGTTTGGACATGTCTAGACAAAGGACAGTGGTTCGGACATGTCCAGAGGAGGGACAGTGGGTATATTGGTAGAAGGATGTTAGAAATGTGAGTTAGGACAAAGGACACAGAGAGACTGAGGGTAAGGAATTGCTGTGGAGAGCTCTGAAGAGAGAATAGCTGAAATAAATAGTTTGGGTTGAGGCTGGGTGCCTGCATATGGGTCTGTGTTTTACGATCTGGGTTTGGGTGTGGACTGGTACCCCATGTGCAGCCTGAATAGTCCTGATCAGAGCAGTTCCTTTCCACACATAAACGTCTCCGTTCAGAGCTCCAGAGTACGTCAGCTCATCTTTGGCTGCCGCGACACACAGGATGGTCTGCAGGTCACCCGTTTTTCCAAAGAGTCCTCGTTTGGGGGTCAGAGCATTCCCACACAGATTCCAAAACTGTACACAGAACCAAACACCAGTGGATCAAAGTCAACATTCAGACAGAACCCAGTCCCAGAATAATTTCTGCAGTTGGATAATAAGATAAAATCTTGTTGTTTTACTGATGTTTAGGTCTAACAAATGTGTCAAATATTTCCACCAGAAATCAGGTAACAACAACCAGTGACCTCATCCTTCATGTGACTTAGGGACGTGGTCTCACCTTTATGTGTTTGACTCCACAGCTGACCAGCCGGCTGGACTTGATCGGGTCCCAGCAGATATCAAAGATCTGAGAGAACCCAAACAGCATCAGCATTAATGATGATCCTACAGAGCAGAAAATGTCTCCAAACAAGGACTCGTACCCTGTCTGAGTGTCCGGTTGCCGTGGCAACGACCCGTCCTCTCCTCCAGTCCCAAATGCACACTGTGTTCTTGGCATCTAGACCAACAGAGGCCAATCTCTGGGACAACAAACACAGTCAAAGACATCTGTAAGGCCCACAGTGCAGCTCCCCCCTTACCACAGGCTGATGTCACTTTTTAAGTAGCTGACAGATCAGAACCAGGTGTTTTGGAATTCCTCAGGACAACCACCAGCGTTTAACAGGTTTCTATTTCAGTCATGGTCCGGTACCCTTCAGGTAAAATGAAATTGCTGCTAAAAAACAGTTCCCTGGCTGCACCGAGAACTTATGTCCTTGAAGGTTATGAACAGAATCTGTGACAACAGACAGCCCAGGCAGAGTCCAACTCCCACTCTGAAGGGGTCTGATTTACTGCCGGCAATGGGAACCAAATTCTCGCACCACTTATATAGTGACCGAACAGCCCGTACAACAACGGGTCCCCAATCCCATACTCTGAGCACCCCCCCACAGTGTACCTCGAGGAACACGGTCGAAAGCCTTCTCCAAGTCAAGTCAAATTTATTTTTAAAGCACACTTAAAACAGCAACTGTTACCAAAGTGCTTAACAATAAGATCAAGGCAGTAAATAAAAATAATAAGATGTAATTAAAAGCATTAAAAATAAAAAACACAAAAACAATGCAAAACAATGAAAAAGTAAATCAAATCACACTGTGTCGCACGCCATTGAATACAGGTGTTAAGGAGAATTAAAAGCAGGGAGTGAAGTGGCCTGTCTAATGTTAATGGGCAGATTGTTCCAAAGTTTAAGGCCAATGACTAAAGCCTGATCTCTTCTGAGCTTCAGCTTGGTTTTTGGTACAATCAAAAGCAGCTGGTCAGATGATCTCAGCGCCCGAGAAGGAACATAAGGTTGAAGTAGGTCAGAGAGATATGAAATGACAGGAATCTTCTGTTGACGGTAAATTTATTCGCTTCTTCCTGTGACATCACAAAGGGGGTGGGCTTTTACCTGTCCATCTGAGTCAAAGGCGAGACAAGCGACTCCGTGGGTGTGGACGTCCCTCAGAATGGACACGGTCTGCATGGCATAGGTGTCCCAGATACAGATGTATGGGTCCTTTCCCACCTGACCCGTCGCCACCTGGATCTTATCTGGATGCATGGCCAGACTGAGAGACAGACAGACAGGCAGGAAGGTAGACAGACAGACAGACAAGAGAGTTGTTTGAAGACTGAGGCATGATGACACTCATTCAGATGTGAAACCCTCAGGCAGCTGCTGTCAGACAGACCTGAACAGTTACAGCTGATGGGAGTGATACCTGCTGGGATGTTTGCTTTGGACAAAAGTTAGAAAGGATGTGGACATGGTTTTGGACATATGCAGAGGAGGAACACTGGACATATTGGACAAAGGATGGTAAATCTGGAGCTGTCAGGGAGGAGGTTGATGGTGGATCTGCAGAGGATTGTTGTGACAGAGGAGGATGCTGGGAGATTCAAACTCCTGAAGGGAACAGACCAAAGAATGAAGGTTACATCAAGACACAACACTGAGTCCTGATTACAACTAATTTTAAACCTTGCTTTTATCCTAAGTTTACATTTCTTTTACAACTCTCATTGTTATTTTTGATTGATTTGATTTTAGAGGTAACAAATTAATGTGGTTGCAAACTGAATGAATGTTCCAACAGCAACTGAAATGACGAGTAATTCATCTTTTCTCCACCAAAGGCAGCACTGAGCTTCAAGCTCTGCAGGATTCCCAGGACCCCAAACAAGAGTGTGTTCACTGTGGCAACACCACCCACACACACACACGTTCTTGCAGAGCAGCTGCTGCCACCAACATGAGTCTGATTCACCAAAAACATTTAAAGGCTTCAACCAATACCAGGACAGGACAGGTCTGAGGCAGCACTCATCTCTGAGAAGTGTTTTTTTTTTTTTAAGTATGAGGTCTGAGTGATGATCCTCTGAACAAGGGACAAAGTCAAACATATGAGGGTAAAGTAATGAGATCAAAGCGATGAGGGTAAAGTGATGAGGTCAAAATGATGAAGTCAGAGTAAAGAGGTCAAAGTGATGATCCACCGAACGAGGGACCAAGTTAAACAGATGAGGTTAATGTTATGATGTTAGTGATTAGTGATGAGGTCAAAAAGATGAGGTCAAAGAGATTATGTTAGTAATGAGGTTAGTGATGAGACCAAAATGATGAGGTTAAAACAATTAGGTTAATTTGATGAGATTAGTGATGAGGTTAAAGTGACAAGGTTAAAGCGATGAAGTCAAAGTGATGTGGTCAAGGAGATTAGATGAGGTTGATCTGATGAGGTTAGTGATGAGATCAAAGCAATGAGGTTAAAGCAATGATGTCAAAGTGATGAGGTTAAAATGGTGAAGTCAAAGTGATGAGGTTAGTGATAACCTCAAAATGATGAGGTTAAAACAATTAGGTTAAAGTGATGAGGTTAGTGGTGATGCCAAAATTATTACGTTAAAATGGCGAAGTCAGAGAGATGAGAGTAAAGTGATGAGGTTAGCGATGGGGTTAAAGTATTGAGGTTAGCGATGGGGTTAAATTGATGAGGTTAGCGATGGGGTTAATGTGATGAGGTTAGGGATGGGGTTAAAGTGATGAGGTCAAATTGATGAGGTTAAAGTGATGAGGTTAGCGATGGGGTTAAAGTGATGAGGTTAGCGATGGGGTTAAAGTGATGAGATTAGTGATGGGGTTAAATTGATGAGGTTAAAGTGATGAGGTCAAAATGGTGAGGTCAAAATGGTGAGGTCAAAGAGATTAGGTTAAAGTGATGAGGTTAGCGATGGGGTTAAAGTATTGAGGTTAGCGATGGGGTTAAATTGATGAGGTTAGCGATGGGGTTAAAGTGATGAGGTTAAAATGATGAGATTAACGTGATGAGGTTAAAGCGATTAGGTTTTTAATGTTGTCATTGCGATGAAGTTGAAGTGAAGCTATTGTAGCGGGATGGTCGTACAAATGATGTCCTGTCATGTTCCATCCCAGAATGCAACTTGGCGTCATCAGTTAGTCTACAGGGGTGGTTTTAGTTTTAGTATTCAAGTCTGTTGGAGTGAAAGCAGATTTGACCTTTCAATAATTTAAACCACGCCCCCTCACCTGATGATGTCATCGTTGTGCCCCAAAAAGAACTTCTGGGTGTGTTCTCTGGTGTTGTAGACCACGCCCACCCCTGCCACATAGTACACCACCTCCTTACTGGTGGTGTAGTACAGATTGTTCCGGCACTGGTGGCCCCGGTACCCGTGGATCCACTCCAGCCTCAACTGGCAGCGCGGTGCCGTTTTATCCGACATGTCGGCTCTAAGCCACAAACTCCAAACCCTAAATCCACAGAGGCGTCAGAACCGCCGTTTATCGAGTCTGAAGCTGCTGCTAAGGATGATGGGAGCTGCAGTCCATCATTGTAGTCCTTTGGAGAAAGCAGTCTCCAACTACATCTCCCATAATTCCACAATGCAGCACCAGAGCTGTTTCAGGTCCAGATGAGTTCAGGGCCCAAATGGGTTGGGGTCAGAACCCCACGTGGTCCTTTTACTCAGAGTTTCAAAATAAAACCGTTATATTTTTAGTCCAGGAAGTAAAAATTGGTTCTGTCCTGATTTCAGATCTGGACTCAGATTTTAGATATTATTCAAATGTCCAAGCTAGTCCACGTGATATTTCAAAACATTTACTCTTTCTTTGCAATTTATAAAATTTACAGATTTTATACTGTATTTCAAAACACAACTAATTAATTAATTTAAACTGTAAATCAGAACCGGGAGCTCCGGACCGGGTCGGTTAGGATCAGAAGGTCAGTCCAGATAGGTCGGTAAACGCTGCCAACGAACCGCAGCCCCGGACCCGAAGGTTCGGTCCAAACGGCTGAAATCAAAGAAAATCCCTCCGCCGTCGTCTGTTCCAGCCTGATCCGGGGATTACAGAACCGGGCCGGTCCTGCGGCCCAAACCGACACCGAGAGGTCCGGTGGCGGCGGCTGAAGAACAGACCGACACCCACGACGGAGCCCCGGAGGTCCAACAAACCGCAAAAAACGGGAATTTACAGGGAATATTACCGGAGACCTCAGGAATTATCGATAGCGTCAAATAAGAACTCACACAGAACCACTTCCTGCTGGGACTTTCAAAATAAAGGCGCTGCAGCGTCCCCTTTAACAGGTGCATTAAAACGAGAAAGCTAATTTAGACGAATTAGTTAAACTTCTTCTGATTTCACTTTATTTATCAAAAAAATAAACTTGAAGAAATGCATATCACCCCCACGACCCACCGTATTGCAGCAGTTCCTGCCACGGATTATTTTGAGAACAAATCTCAGTTACTAACACACCAAGACTGTACATTTTTAGCAACTGAAAATAGTTTGGTTCTATACGTAACTTAGAAGCTATACGGACAAAACAAGAATCTACACGAACACGTAGTGGTGATCGGACATCAGGATATCGCATCAGAAAAACTTTATTCTGAAAAACGCAGCTCACACGTCCTGTCACTCTCGCGCTCACCTTCTAGCTTGCTTAAGTAGTTGATCAGCTCTGCGTGTTGCATGCTGGGAGCTGTAGTGTTTCTGGTCTCGCACCTTTAGAACTGTTTCGGAGAGCTGAATGTTATATGAACTCTAAGAGCACAACAACAAAATACGAAAAACAAAATCAAATGCATGAAAAGTAAAACAAGCACAAGCTACAAGCACCCTGCAGATGCTGTCTATCAAGCATGAGTGCAGCTACAGCGTGCATTCTCAAGACATTATTACCTGCAGTGTCCCCTCAGTGTGGACTGAACTAGGCAAAAGGGCCTTCTCCTACTCCACTCCTGTTTCCTGGAATATCTTGCAAAAAGATCTGAAGCTCTCAACCTTGACCTCTATAAGTGGCTTTAAGAATCTGTTGGACTCCTGGCAAGAACCAATGCAGACATCCATCCATTATCTTTACCCGCTTATTCCATTTTGGGTCACGGGGTCGCTGGTGCCCATGTCCAGCAGCCACTGTGCGAGGGGCGGGGTACACCCTGGACAGGTCGCAAGTCCATCACAAGGACACATAGAGACAAACGAGACAAACAACCATTCACTCTCTCACTCACACCTAGGGACAATTTAGAGTTACCAATCAGCCTAACATGCATGTTTTTGGTCTGTGGGAGGAAACCGGAGCACCCGGAGAAAACCCACGCATGCACGGAGAGAACATGCAAACTCCACCCAGAAAGGCCCCTGGACCGGGGTTTGAACCAAGGACCTTCTCGCTGAGAGGAAGCATCTCTACCAGTTGCACCACCGTGCTGCCCCAATGCAGACATGTTCTTGTTTTTAGTTTTCTTTTTTTAGATGTTGGATGGGTGGATAGATGGTTAGATGGATGGATGGTTAGATGGATGGCTGGATGGATTAGATGGATGGATGAATGAATGGTTGGATGGATAGTTGGATGGATGGATGCATAAATGAATGAATGGATGGTTGGATAGATGGACTGATGGTTGTTTGGATGGATGGTTGGATGTTTGGTTAGTTGGATTGATTGTTGGTTGGATGGATGGTTGGATGGATGCAGAAAGATGAATGGATGGTTGGATGAATGATGGATAGATGGACTGATGGGTGGTTGGATGGATGGAAGGATGGGTTTTTAAATAAATGTTTATGTATCGCGCTTGTTATTTTTAGTTTGTGTTAATTTTTAAATTTTCCTGAATTTTCTTTTCTTTGATTTTGTTTCCAGTCAGGTTTAAGAACGAGTTTCATGAAAACATCGATTGTCAATTAAATAAAATAAAACGAATAAATCGTTTATATAAAAAGTTTCAATAACTGAAAAGAAACGAGAAGAAAATGTAACCGACTTTGATTTGTCCCGGTGCTCCTGGGAAACTTGACTGAGCTGAACTTTGTATTGTTTTAACAAGAACAAAATGATTTAAAGTCACTAAAACTGAGATGAACACAAACAAGAAACCAATTTGAAAGAAGAAAACAGGAAGGCTATTTTAATATATATATATATATTTTTTTTTTTTTAAATCCTGTTTAAGTTGATTAAATTACTGCTATAATTACATCATATAAACCTACAAAAGTCCCAATTCATTTGATTCACAGTATATGTGTGTGTTTGTATATAAAAAAACATTTTAGCATAAAATTCAGTCAGATAAAACAAAGTAAATGACAAAATAAGAAGTAAAAATACAAAAAGGTAAAAAAAAATAACAGGAGACAAAACATGAAGTAAAGAAACAAAACAAGAAAATTTCACAATCACAAGAAAAGGTTGTCAAACTCCAAGCCAAACATAACCCACTTCTGCAAAGAACATTACCTATAGATACAGCACCACAATTAAGGGACTTGAAAACAAAAAAAGCAATGAAAACCCTTTCTGTTCTAGAAAAACTTGATGTGACTTTATAATCTGTAAATGTCATGTTCTTTTCTACATGTGAACACTATTTCCTTTGTACACGTTAATATACCCCTGGCAGACAAATGTTTATATTGCTGATGGAAACTTAATAAAGAGTAAAAAAACAAAAAAAACAAGTAGAAGTAGACAAAACAAAGCAAAATAAAAACAGGAAAGGCACAAAACATGAAGTAGAGACAAAACAGAAAGTAAAATGAAAAAAAAAATACAAGAAGTAAAAATACAAAGCAGGAAGTAAAGAAACAAAACACGAAACACAGGCAAAAAAGGAAGAGACAAAACAGGACGTAAAGAAACAACAGGAAGCAAATAAACATAAAGTAGTGACAAAACAGGAATACACAAAACAGGAAGTAGAGACAAAATAGGAAGTAAAGACACAAAATAGTAAAGAGAGACAAAACACGAAAAGACAAAAAAGGAAACAAAGAGACAAAACAGGAAGTAATGTGACAAAACACGATGCAAAGGAAACAAAACAGGAAACAATGTGACCAAACCGGAAGAGACAAAACAAAGTATAATGACAAAACAGGAGGTAAAGCGAAAAAAACAGGAAACAATGAAACAAAACAGGAAACGATGAAACAAAACAGGAAGGAACGTGACAAACCAGGAAACAAAGAGACCAGAACAGGAAGTAAGAAGACCAGAACAGGAAGTTGAGTGTATAGTTTCAAAGCTTTAATGAGTTCAGGTGCAGTTTGATACATGAATTTAAATATGCAGCCAGTTCTGATTGAGCCCAAACGGTCATACATGTTGGCTAAAACACGGGTCAGAACCTCGAGCAGAAAGTGTCTGAGCTGCAGAGCGAGCCGGACCCAGCAGAACCAAAGAGGTTTTAGGTGTGAGCTCTACATGAAGCATGCAGGTGAACATTTGTACACAGAGCAGAACCAATAGAAAGTTCAAAGCACAGTTGGTCCAGTTTGTCTCCAGAACCCTCACAGAACTGAGGAAAAACAAAAACCCAAAAACTGAGCAACTGGTCCCTCATGAGGTCAGCGCGGCACCAGAGCCACCAATCAGAGCCAGTAGATGCTCCGATGAGCCCAGCGAGTCCCCGCCCACCACAAACATCAACAAAACAGAACCAAAATCCTTCAGAACGAAGAACCGGGTCCAAGAAACACATCAGTGAAACCTAATCCTGTCAGCGGTCAACCTCTGGCTTCTGGTCGTGACATCACTCATGATGTCATCACTCATCAGTGATGATGTCATCAGCAGAAATGGTTGTGTATCTGAAGTTCTGATGGAACCAGACCCGATTCAGTCAGGTATTTTCTGTAGTTTTACTTTTTATTGTTTCCCAGCTGACATCAGGCTCTGTTGTTCAGATTCATTTGGTCCAAACGGGTCAGAACACTGAGCTCACTGCTGCATGGACCTTTAATGGGTTCTGGACCCAAAGAGCATCAAATGAAAGTGGATAGCTTGTCTGCAGCAGAACCAGAACTCTTAAGGTTTCATAAGCAGAACCAGGATCAGGATGTGCTGTTTGGACCTTGAAGAAGAAGCTCTGATGCAGACAGAACTGTGAGGTGTTCTGGGTCAGAGTGTCAGGTGGTTCCACTGAGGTGTTCTGGGTCAGGGTTCTGGTTGGTTCCTCGTGGTTCTACTGTTTCTTCTTGCTGAACAGGCTGAAGCGTTTCTCTTTGTCTCTCTTGCCGGGACTGGACTCGGCGCCGAGCGTGACGGTAGCGGGCAGCGTCTGAGCGCGCCCGGAGGCCGGCGTGCCGGGGTCGCTGCCCTCCGTGTGGGAGTGGTCTGTGGCGGCGGTGAGGACGGTCTGGATCCAGGAGCTCATCTCCTCCTGTGGGGGATGACACTGGTCAGAACACAGATTCTGATTCCTCAGAGCTGGACCGGTGCTGGTTCTACAGACTAGAACACCTTTGTTTTCATTAATGAGGATGTTTGAATCTGGACCTTAACTAGACCTGAAGGCTCAGTTTAAGATCCAGATCAGCAAACAGAACTTTTGCTCCAAATTCACAGAACTCAACAAAACCTACAGAAGGCTCTAACTGGACAATCATAAAGGACCAAACAGGTTCTGATTCTGAAACACAATCGGTTCTGATCCAGACTCCAGAAAAGAAAGATACTCACTTCATCTTTGGCTTGGAACAGATACTCGTTTCCATCCGGGACTCTGAAAGACCAGAAGAACATATTAGAGCCTGTGGCCCCGCCCACCGGCCTGGCTTTAACCTTTTACAGCCTGTGGTTCTGCCCACTGGCCCTAGTCTCACCTGAGTTTGAAGACGTGTTTCTTCTTCTTGTAGTTGGACGCCACATCACAGGTGGCATCCTTCAGGCTGACGGGTGGCTCGCCATGATAAGCCACGCCCTGTCCAGCTGCCTTGTTGTCCTTGTAGAAGCTCACTTCCTGGTTCCTGATGACGCAGTACACGTTGTGCCATGACCTGCCAATCACAGAGCAGAGAAATCAGATGGTGTGCTGGAAGGGGGCGGAGCCAGGCAGCCAGTTGAACCTCACCTGTTGGAGGCCTTTTTGTTGTGACCTCCCCACTCATGTTTACGATGCAGGAAGCCTTCAAGAAGCGAGGTCAGGTCCTGGTTCTTGGCGGGCAGTGTAGACGACTGGCTCTTAGTCTTCCTGCCAGATGTTGGTGAGGGGGTGGGGCTTGGCTCCTTGGAGCTGGGCTCAGCGAAGCCGTTCACCAGATCGTCACCTTCCAGTGCGTCCTGCAGGTCAAAGGGCAAGGAGACATTTTATTTTATTTCTTTATTCCTGTTAGACCTCAGTGCTGCATTTGATACAGTTGATCACAATATTCTATTAGAGACTTTAATATGATATTGGAATTACAGGAACGGCTCTAAATTGGTTTAAATCATATCTATTTGATAGATTCCAATTTGTAAATGTAATGCATCTTCATCATACACCAAAGTTAGTCATGGAGTTCCTCAAGGTTCAGTGCTTGGACCAATACTCTTTACCTTGTATATGCTTCCATTATGGTAATGTTATTAAACAGCATGGGATACATTTTCATTGTTATGCTGATGATACACCATTATATTTGTCCATGAAACCCAATTAATCTAATCAGTTACTTAGACTACAAGCATGTCTAAAAGAATAACAACCTTGATGACCCTTATTTTTCTGCTTTTAAACTCAGACAAGACCGAGGTTTTAGTTTTTGGATCTGAGCATCTTAGGAATATTTTTTCAGTCTTTCACCAACTCTGGGTGGCATTAATTTAGCCTCTAGCTCTAAAGTCATAAACCTTGGTGTTATTTTTCATCAGGACATGTCTTTTAACCTCCACATTAAAAATGTTACTAGAACCTCTTTCCTCCACCTGCGTAATATCACTAAAGTTAGAAACATCTTGTCCAAAAATGATGCAGAAAAACTGGTCTATGCATTTATCAAGTCTAGGTTGGACTATGGCTTATTGTCTGGGTGTCCAACTACTTCTTTAAAAAGTCTTCAGTTAATCCAAAATGCTGCTGCCAGAGTTTTAAAGAGAGTTAATAGGAGAGATAATTTTTCTCCAGTTTTAGCTTCTCTCCATTGGCTCCCTATCAAATCCAGAACTGAACTCAAAATTTTATTTCTAACCTACAAAGCTCTCAACAACCCAGCTCCATCTTATATTATACATCTTATTGCTCCATATTTTCCTAACAGAGCATTTTGCTCTCAGACTGCAGGTTTACTTGTGGTTTCTAGTGTTTCCAAATGCAGAATGGGGGGTAGAGCTTTCAGTTATCAGGCTCCTCTCTTGTGGAACCAACTTCCAGTTTCTGTCCGTAAGGCTGACACATTGTCCAGTTTTAAGACTGGGCTTACAATTTTTCTTTTTGATAAATCCTATAGTTAGGGTCGGCTTGTGTTTCCTGAGCTATCCCTTAGTAATGCTACTATAGGCTTAGACTGCTGGAGGACAAACTGACCACATTTCCTCTCTCTCGCATCTTTACATGCTCTACTCTACTTGTTTGTATTTGTAATTATTTCTATCTTAACATGTTTTTGTCTTTCCTCCTATAGAAAGTTCACCTGGATCTGTCATTCTGTGTTTGTTTCTACTTCCTGTTCTCTCAAACCCCAGCTGGTCAAAGCAGATGGTTGTTTGTCCTGAGCCTGGTTCTGCTGGAGGTTTCTTCCTGTTAAAAGGGAGTTTTTCCTTTCCACTGTCTCCTTTGTGCTTGTTCAGGATGGGAGACCGTGACGAAGTGAAGATTCAACACAACCTGCTGCTTCCTTAGACAGAGAACTTTTTCTAATTGACTATTATAATGTATGTGAATGTTTTTGTACAGTACCCTGAGACAATTTCTGTTGTGACTTAGAGCTACAAAAATAAACTAAAGTGAACTGAATTTAAAGTATTTTACAAATGAGGCAAATGAGACAGACACGAGACCAGAACCAGGACTACGCTCTTCAGATGACAAAAAGACTGAAGAGAAATGATATAGAATAAATCAGAATAAAGGAGAACAAGGACGTGAAATAGTGAGTTTCAAAATAAAATTCAGTGTGTGTTTCAGAATAAAGGCTGGTTGCTGACAGAGGACTGACCTGAGGAGAGTTCTGATCCAGTGCGAGTCCGTTTTGAGTGCAGGCGCTGCAGAAAAACAGAGTCTTTGTTAATAAATGTTGTGTTCACAACTGACACCTGCTCAGGTTTGACTCCGCCCCTCTGACCTAAAGGTGAACTTCCTGTTTGTATGTTTGTGTGACCTTTCACCTCTGCTGCTGCTGGACCTCAGCTGGTTCAGGAGACGGTGGTTTCCTCCTCTTCTCCTCCTCCTCCTGTTGCCTCCGGACCTCCAGAAGCTCCAGCTGGAGGACCACACAGACCACATCCTCATCCTCATGATACTTATCTCATCATCATCAAAATCAAACCCATCATCCACATCCTAACCATCTTCATCCTCATCCTTATCTTCATCATCATAATCACTATGATCATCCTTACATTCATCATCATTATCCTCATCTTCATCATCATTCTCATCAAATCTTCATCCTTATCATCATCATCATCATCCTTCATCATCATCATCATCATCATCCTCATCCTAATTATCCTAAACACCATCTTCATTCTTATCCACATCATCCTTATCCTCATCCTCATCGCTCCCTTCTCACCGTGGTCAGCCTCTCCAGGGCAGAGAAGCGTTCTTCCCAGGTGGCGGCAGACTTCTCAAAAGCTTCGTGGCGTTTGATGAGCTTCTCCACCTCGTCCACACTTTGCCCCATCTCCCTGCTGGACAGGTACGGCTCCTGGCCCAGGAGCCAGGCCTCGGCCACGCCGGCATCCCTCGAGAACTGGTGCACCTCCAGGACTGAGGAGGAGGAGAGGGATGAAGGTCATGCCATCATCACAACCTGAGGTGACCTTTGACCCTCAGAGCTTTCTGATTGGTTGTTAAAAGCAGAAGGTAGCCCGACCCGGCTGCTGCTCTCGGATCAGTTTAACAAAACAGGAAGTGAGACTTACTGAGGCGGAGCCACTCCCATCGGTCCTCCCACTTATCGATCATCTCCTTCCTTTTGTCCGTCAGCTGCAGCAGCTTGTCTTTAATCTGAACGAGACGACATCTGTGAGACCTGCAGCTCTCAGAACCACAGAAGAACCTGATCACATGAGCCATCATCTGATCACATGATCCATCATCTGATCACAAGATCCATCAGATGATGGTTCATGTGACCAGATGATCCATCAGATGATGAGACATTCTCAGTTAAAATATTTGTCAAAAAATGAAAATGTTCTCAGTTTTTCATTTATTCAGTTATTAGAAGTTTCCCTGCAAACATCTGGACCCCCACCTGAGACATACAGTCCTGGAACAACAAAGTCCACCTCTTTCCGTTCTAGGTTTCAGGACCTGATCTAACTGATCTGAACTTCACCAGGTTGTAAAGGATCCAGATGGTTCCACCGACTCCTTATTTATTCAACAGAAGTAAAACCTGGTTCCAAACAGGATCTCAGAAGTCCAGGATCAGGATCAACTATTGAATTGATCCTCTTCAGGAGGTTCTGCTGTTCTGGACCTTCCACGTGTGTGTTAACACAACGCTAAGGCAGAAAGACATCAGCAATGACCTCAGAGGTCAGCTGCTGTCTGATCTACAACAGAACTGGTCAGAACCAAGGTACTGCAACGGTCCAGTCGAGTCCAAAACCTGAACCTGAAACTTTCAGAGAGCTGAGCAGAACCGTCAATGATGAAAAGAAGAGTGGACCAGAACTCCTCCAGAAACATGAGACTGATGAAAACCTACAAAGAGTTCTGCTGTTGAAAGAGATTCTGGATCAGGACTGGAACCAGTTTTCAGTTTTTCCTCTGTAAATAATGAATCAGCGGAACCAGTTCCCCTGGGTTCAGACTGTATCTGTCATCACCTGAGCAGAGTGTGGACCCACCTCTGGAGAAGCAAAGTGTTTCCTGGCCAGCAGAGCTTTGCCCAACTCAATGCAGGTGGTGAAGCTGTCGTTACGGGCATCGATCTCCGCCTTGATGCCCTGATGGTTGTTCATCAGCAGCTCCACAGAAGAAACATCTCTGAAAGCACAAAGAGCTCCGTCAGCACCACTCCTGCTCTTCACTGACGTGCAGCCAACTGCACCAAGCAGGCCTACCGGGGTTTTTCCTGGGCCTCGATGAGCCGGATCACGTCCTCCATCCAGAGCATGAGGTCCCGGACCATGCTGAAGAAGCGGAACTTGTCCCCGGTGTCCAGGAGGCGGACCCTGCGCCCATCGCAGGCCTCCAGCAGGCTCCTCCAGGCCTCCAACACTTCGCTTTCCCGGCGCTGGATGTCATCTGCCTTATCTCCGGCGTACGCTGACTGCAGGCGAACGGCATCCTCCTGAAGCTGCCTCACCTGCAACTCACAGTGCACAAGAAAACATGTCACAGATCACCAAAGGCCTATGTTCTGGTGTATGTTTGGATTTGAGTTCTCCCCTCTTGCTCCTGGCTGTGACCCATGCTTGTGAGATGTTCTTCAGAGGTCTCACCTGTGTTCCGAGTGCCTGGATGTCATGTTCAAAGGTGGTGTGCATCCTTTGCAATGTCTCCACCGTGTTCTGGTCCCGGCCCATCTCATCTGGCAGCTTCTTCTGCTTGTCCGCGATGCGTGCCAGGATCTCTTTGGCATCGTGGTAGAACTTATGGAGCTCGAAGGAGGCAGCGAGGATCTGAGTTCTGGTGTCGATGAGTTCCAGCAAGTCGGCCCAGGCCTCGTTCAGACCGTCTTTCCACTCGGCCACTGTGGCTGCATCACCGTGCCCGGCGTTGATAAGTTCATCTGCCAGCCGATTGACGGTGTCTACACGCTCCTGCCCAATGTTCCCAGTGTCCCGCGCAAACTCCCGGAATCTCTCCTGCAGCATCTGGAATTAAAGCTAATGAGTACGACTGCCTGCTTTGGCTGGTTCTGACAGAGGTATACGAGTACTGTAAAGGCATCATCTGATAAAGGTGCACCGGTACCATATGACAGAAGTATACCGGTACCTGACAAAGGTATCATCTGACAGAGGTGTACTGGTACCGTCTGACAAAGGTATCATATGACAGAGGTGTACCGGTACCGTCTGACAAATGTTTAATCTGATAGGTGTACTGGTACCTGGCAAAGGTATCATCTAACAGGTGTGTACCGGTACCATCTGACAAAGGTATCATCTGACAGAAGTGTATCGGTACCGTCTGACAAAGGTATACCGGTACCATCTGACAAAGGTATCATCTGACAGAGGTCTACTGGTACCATCTGACAGAGATGTACCGGTACCATCTGACAAATGTATCATCTGACAGAGGCGTATCGGTACCGTATGACAAAGGTATACCGGTACCATCTGACAAAGGTATCATCTGACAGAGGTCTATTGGTACCATATGACAGAGGTATACCGGTACCATCTGACAGAGGTGTACCGGTACCATCTGACAAAGATATCATCTGACAGAGGTGTATCGGTACCGTCTGGCAAAGGTATACCGGTACCGTCTGACAAAGGTATCATCTGACAAAGGTCTACTGGTACCATCTGACAGAGGTATACCAGTACCATCTGACAGAGGTGTGCCGGTACCATTTGACAAAAATATCATCTGACAGAGGTGTACCAGTGCCGTCTGACAAAGATATCATTTGACAGAAATGTACCGGTACCATCTGACAAATATATCATCTGATAGAGGTGTACCGGTACCATTTGACAAATGTATCATCTGATGTATCATCTGATTTGTGTACCGTCTGACAAAGTTATAGTGGTTCAACCTTCACACCCCACAATCTCAGCACCATCAGGGACATGTCAGCAGTCCTCACAGTAACTTACAGTGACATGTTCGTAGTCCTGACCCAGCTCGTGAGACCCAGCAACCACCTCTCGCTCAGCAATCCATTGCTCCAGGTCGTCCACCTCCCGATTGAGCTGGAAGAGGCGGAGCCTCTCATCCAGTTTACCCCGCCTCTCCTCGGATAGGTCCTTCAGGCCGGCGTACAGCTTATCCACCTTGGATTGCCGCATACTGATCCGTTCACTGACACACAAACAGCCATAAAGTTCTGTTCCTGGGAGAAATGGACTTGGCATGTTACAGGTGATGAGTGTACGCACCTCTCTGGGTGTCCATCGGCCACAAGTCCTCGGCTGGTTTTAGACAGCTGGTGGACAGTCTCGGCATAGTCCTCGACCGCCTGCTCCATGATCTGATGCTTCTTCAGCATGTTGACGGCACTCTGCTCATCCTAATCAGGAAAAAGGTTTCATGAGACTCTGACAGAACTAGGAGCAGTACAGGATGCTGCTGTCCCTCATCCCAGACCTTGGCTTTCTCCTCTGACATCATGAAGAGCTCCTGTTCGCTCATCCAGGCCTCAGCCTCGGCAGCATCAAAGTAGTACTGCTGGGCTTTGTGGGCCTCCTGTAGCCGTTCATTGCGCCGCTCAACTTCCTCCATCAACTGTTTCCACAGCTGCTGCAGGTCTGACAGACGCTGATGGATCCCATCGCTGTTGGAGGACTCGTCCTGCAGAAGACTCTGACTGCGCTCTAGAATGTCGGTGATACGAGGCTGATGACCCTGAATTTCCTTCTGCACCGTCTAAGGTCAAGGACAAGGAAAAGGACATTAGAAGGCCAACAGAACCCCGCAAAAACCCTAAGGTTACCTGAAGAATAACTCACCTGGTTCTTCTTGATCAGCAGTTGAACCGTTTGCAGGTTGTGGCCGTAGTCAGAAGATGTGGCCACAGGCATCCTCTCCTGGGCCCAGAGCTGCAAGAAAGACCAAAGTTGATGTTGTGAGGGAATTATGTTGTGGGGAGGGGTGTGTGTAAGTGTTGAGAGTCGGTCTACGTACGATTTCATCCTCAATGTCTCGGTTGAACTGGTGAACCTCTCTGGACGCCACCAAGAAGTTTCTGCGGCGCCGCAGTGGATCCAGCAACTCTTGGAACTTCTTCTCCACCACCTGCCTCCGCCCGTCCACCTCATCAGTGTCCTTCACCTCTTGACCAAGGGCCTTCACATGGCTCTGCAGTTCCACCACCTCCCTCTGACGCACCTCTACCTGGTTCTCCAACAACTGATGGAAGAAAGAGTCAGAACAGTGAGGACCCACCTAGGAGACCAATAAGACTGTCTGAATTGGTTCTCTGGGTTCCTGAATACCAACAACAGAACCATCCCTGCTGCCCTCACCAAATACCATAGTAATTCTACTACCTTTAGTAAAATATCTAGTGTATAAGTACCTGCTGTTTCTTCAGCAGTATGTTGACGGACGTCAGGTCTTTGCCGTAGTCGTCAGATTGGATCTGGCCCTCCAGGCCGCCCAGCCACTTGTCCAGGTCAGCGCAGCTCTGCGTGAACAGCTCGGCCTTGTTAGCATCAAACAGACATTGGGCTTTGGTCTGAGTGGTGGACTCCAGCTGCTCCCACATGCTGTGGAGCAATGACAGCTTCTCCTTCACCACCTCCTCCGTCTCCGGCTTCTCTGACACCAGCAGCTTCCCGTCCTGATGTTAGACAGAAAACTTAGACATTTAAATGGTCCTTATCCACCAGATAAATCAGTCCACAGAGGTCTTCAGTTAAATATTCCACAAAGAGCATTAGGTTTAAACCCAAAGAGGTCCTGAAAATAATAAAAAACACAAGTCTGACAGTCTACTTCATGCCCTGGTGAGAACCCTTGGTACCTTCTGGATCTTGTCCAGCCACTCCTTATTGGACTGCAGTTCGGCCATGAAGGCCTGGTGTTTCAGCCACTTGCTGTGCAGGTTCCTGGCCTCATCATAGGTCAGGTCCTGCGCTGTCAACATCTTCTCACTGACCCACAGAGACAGCTGAAATGAGACAACAGAGGTCTATATTCTGGGAGCAGGAATATTCCTGTCACATCAGAGTATCTCTGAAGGGAATGACCTGACTGACCTCCTGACAGTCCTGCAGGAACTTCTGCAGGTCTCTATTGTCCTTCAGTCTCATCAGCAGCTCAACAGCAGCCTCCCTGTTCTTCTTGTGCCTGGAGCATAAAGAAACTATGAGCACAGAGACTAGTTCTGAGTCTGATATACACCTCTCTGACCCCTGCAGAGGTCTCCAAACCAAAAGAAATCTTTAGACTAAAAACCGTTTTAAACCAGCTCGTTGATGTTTTTTCATTGGTTTCAGGTGTTAAAATGGCTCGTTACACCTCCACGTGTTCATAAACACTGAAACTCTTCTGTCTATAAGGTCCCATCCACTGAGGAAGACCTTATGAAGACCAGCTCCTGAACGTGTGCCGAACAAGATTTTATCTTTCAGTAAGTCTTGCCAAAGGTACCTGTCGTCGATGGAGGAGACCCTCTCCTGGATACGATCGGCGTTGACGTTCCCATCAGACGCCAGCCGACGACCCGCCTCCACCACTGCGTTGATCTTATCCTCATTGGCATCCATGGTGGTCATAAAGTCCTCTTGCTTCTTGATGGCAGCCTCAGCACCCTCCAGAGTGGTGAGCATCTCTGTGTGAGCCAGAACGTACTCCTACAGAGAAAATCCACACAAACTGATCACCAGGGTTCATCTTCTAGTGAGGAGAACAAAGAATCAGCTGAGAACTAAGGTCTTTTCAGGGTTCGGTATCCAGGGGTTTCCAGGTGAGCCTTTTGAGCTTACCTGGTTGTTGAGAAAGGCTTCAGCTTGCCTGGTGTCCCTCAGGAACAACTGGTAAGCATGGGACTGGGACAGCAGGTTCTGCCGGTTCTCCCACATCTTATGCAGCTCGTTCCAGCCTGTGTCAAGCGCCTGCAGCCGCTGACGCAGGAACATGTACTGCGCATCTGTCTGACCCTGCGTCACCATTTCTCCCATGTCTCGCATCTTCTGGTAGTCCTCCTCGTAGTTCTGGATTTCATTCTTGATGCCTTCGTGCTGGGCCATCAGCTTCTCAGCCTCGGCCAGCGTGTTGGGCATGTCCTCGGAGGCGATGGCAGTCTGTGTACGGGAAAGCCAGGACTGGAAGTCATCTAGCTCTCGCAGGAACTGCTGAAGCTTCCGGGCCTCTCCCAGCGACTCTTCTCGGGTCTTCAGAGTGTTCTTCATCTCCTTCCAGACGGCATTGATCTCAGCCAGGCGTCCTGTAATGGCCTGGGCCTGGTCTGGGTGCTCCTCTGACAGCCGCTGGGCCTCGCCACGCAGGTCCCCCAGCTTGTCCTCAATGGCTACCAGGTCCCGCTCCATACCGGTCAGTTTGCGCTGCAGAGCCATGACTCCGGTCAGGTCGTTGCCCAGTTCCTGGGTGGATTCGATGACTTTGGTTTTTTCTTTGATCCAGGATTTGGTCTCGTTGCAGTCAAGGTGGTAGTTCTGCACACCCAGAGCTGAGTTCAGGGACTCCTTCTTTTGGTCCACTAGGTCTCGGAACTGACTCCACCTGCAGGGGGATAGAACAGTCAAAGTCAAAGTCCAGTTTCAGGGTTTTCCTTACAATAGACAGGTTCTGCTTGAGTTCTTACCTACCTGTTGTTGAGTTTGTCCTGCTGAGACTTAATGTCCTTCTGGCTCGGATGTTCACTGTGGACCAGCTGTCGAGCAATCTGGTTCACCACAGCAACACGAGATGCCTGGCTGTTCATCTCTGGCTCCAGACTTTCAAACCTGCAGAGAGATCCGAGTCCAGATCAGACCAGCACTATTGACTGAGACATATCTGCAGTCAAGGCCAACGGTCTTACCTGTGCTGTATGACCTCAAGGTCTTCCAGTTTTTCAGGGATCTCCATGCTGTTCAGCCACTGCTCCTTCTCATCAATCCAAACCTCACAGGCGTTGACCTCGCTGAACATTTTGTAGAGCGCCAGCGCGTCCTGCAGGGCCTGCTTCCTCAACTTTGTCAGCTCTGACACCTCCTTGTAGCGTTCCTCGATGCCAGCCAGCCGGTCGTGCACCTCCTCAGACTCTGCCTTCTCCGTAGGTAGTGCCGCTACCTGTTCATGAAGCGAGTCGATGACTGAGCGATAGCTGGCCACCTCTGTAGCAGTGTCCTTGTGTTTCCTGACCAGGGCCAGGGTGGAAAACTCGTCGTGGCCCGTCTCACCGCTGGAGACGATGCGCAGTGCGTCCAGTGTCCAGGCGTCAACATCGTCTGCGTCGGCTTGGAACTGATGCAGGGCCAGAACCTCCTCCAGACTCCTTTTCCTCATGGCGACAAGCTGCTCGAGTGCAACCCACTGAGCCTGCAGATCTGCGATGCGCTCCTGAATCTTAGCTGCACCGAAGTGACCCGCCTGAATCATAGCCTGACCCTCGGCTATCGTGTGCTGCAGGTGTCCAGCTCGCCCGCTCATCTCATCCTCCAGGGCGCGTTGCTGGCTCAGGAGGCGCGTTGCACCCGTCAGATCCTTACCGTGCTCCAGGGAGGACAGAATCTGCTCCTTCTCTCTGATCCAGCCCTCCTCCTCTGCCATCTCCCAGAAGAATTTCCAGAGCTGGCGAGACTCCTCCAGGCGGGCACGACGCTCGGCAGCCAGCTGGGTCAGCTCCTGGTAGCAGAAATCCAGGTGGGCGACCCGGTCCTGGATGACCTGCGGGTCGCAGGGCTTGTAGCCTGGAACAGAAAACACTGCGCTCCAGTCTCTGACTGATGTGTCAGAAAGAATCACAACAAAAACAAGAATTTGAGTGCAGATTCAACACAAAGGTTCTAATCAAACCAGAATCAGACCAAGTCCAGTTTCCTGTTTCTGGCAGGTTCTATATATTATCAAATAGCTGATAGGGGGACCGGTACACCTCAGTTATGGTTCAGCACAAGAGAAAACAAATGTTAATATTTTTAACAGATGGGACATGGGCAGCACGGTGGCACAGTTGATAAAACTCAAGACTTGGACCAGAGACACAGGAAGTGAGACAGAGCTGTGTGGTGCTCACCGCTGTCGCAGACCGAGTGCTTGTTGGCGTTGGTGACCACGGTCTTAACCCGGTCTGCCTGAATGGAGATGTCGGCCTCTACCAGGGCATGTTTCTGCAGCAGATCCTCCACCCCCAGCAAATGTTTTCCATAGTCTTGAGACAGCAGCAACATCTGAAACAGACAGAGAAGCAGGTAAGAGCTGTGGGGGCGGGATCCTGGGACTTTAGGGCAGATCGTGAGTTTGTGGGTGGACCTTCATCTCGTCCATCCAGTCCATGATGTAGAGCATCTCCTGGAAGACCCTCTGCAGACCCAGGTTCATGTCCAGTCTCTGTCTGCGTGCCTTAAGCAGCTCCAGCAGGTACTCCCATAATCGGATCACGTTGTCCTTCCTGGCTGCAATGCGTTTGATGTCATGGTAATGCTCTGCCTCCAGCTCCTTTGCCACGGCGACCACAGCCTGGACCCGCTCCTTGTATGCTGCAATGTCTGTCTCAATGGCCTCGTGTTTCTTGGTGGCCGCCTCCACAGCCTGGAGGTCAAAGCCAAAGTTGTCCTGGTGACAGACAGAAGATGGGTTAAAGGAAGCAGAGGACAAGCACGCTACATGTGAGTGTGGCTCCACCCACCTGGGATACCAGCCTCTGGTTCTCACTGAGCCAGGTCTCCCTCATTGCTGCCTTCCTGTCAAAGCGCCTGGCCAGCTGCTCCAGCTTCTCCTGACGGATGAGCTCCGTCCTCAGGGCCAGCTCCCTTTCATGCTCTGCCTTCTCCAGACGCTCCCATGCCTGTGGACCAAAGAACCACAGCGTGACCTCTGACCCCTCCTGTGATTGGTCGGACAGTCACTGAGAAGTTTTCCTGACCTTGTTGATGTCAGAGATGAGTTTTCCTTCACGAGGCATGTAGACCTTCTGGTTGTTGGCTCTCATCTTACTCTGGATGGTGAAGAGCAGGACCTCCAGGTTCCCCTTCTCTGTAAACCTGAGGGGGCGGGGCACAAATCAAATCAGCTGACCGAACAGGTGAGTTACCTGGTTACAAATGTGAACAGAGGATAGGGTCAAGTGATGGCTCTGACTTTGGAGGTTTCTCCACAGTCCGGTAGGTGTTGAAAGCCTGCAGTTGCTGCTGGACCCCCACCAGAGAGTTGGAGAACTTCCTGTTATTGAGGATGATGATGGTCTGCTCGATCCACTCCAGCAGGTCTGAGGCCAGAGACTCGTACTTCTCGATCATCTTCTTTGTCTCGATGGCGTTGTCCAGGACCTGGGCGGCAACACAGAGACCCGGTAACACACAGTTGATCCGAACCCAAAGAACTCAGTTTAACAAGCTGGAGAAAACAGCTCAGAACTCATCGGAACATGGTACCAGTTCAAATGGGCTCAGACAAACTTTAAAAATAACAAACTGATTTTTTATTTTTATTAAACTGATCAATGTTAAATAATGACAGTAACCCGCTGAGCCAGAGCTCTGGAGACCTTCATGCACCTCCAATCAAGAACAACAACAAAAACACTGAAGAAGAAACATTTAACACCTCTTTTGGATAAAAGTAAGCAGATATTCAGAAGCTTTTGTTTTGAAACTCAGTGTCCTTCGATTTTCCTGTTCTTAATGAAAGTTCTGGGAAGAGGTTTCTGGACTGACCTTTCCGATCCGTTTGCCCTCTACCTTCAGAGCCTTCATTTTAGAGAAGTAGTGATAATAGGTCACCACGTAGGTGATGACGGATTTTTCATCGGGCTGGTCCACGCTGATGTCTGCACAGCAAACAACACACAGGTGAGTTTCCACTTGCCTTACACATGAAACTATAGAGGAAACTATCAAAATAAAGGCATGAAGGACAAATGGGTAAATGGGTTGGTGTGTGTTGGTAAACGGGTCAGTGTGCGCTAGTAAACAGGTCAGTGTGTGCTGGTAAACGAATCGATGTGCGTTGGTAAACGGGTCAGTACCTTCTGGATCGAGCAGCTTGGTCAGGCCTAGGTGCTGCTCTGCCAGGTTAAAGGCATTCTGAAGGTTGTAGTGAGCGTTAGACTTCTTCAGTTTATCAAAGTCAATCAAATCAGGTCTGAAAACAACACACAACATTTTTCATCCTACAACAACAATGAAAACAACAACAACCACAGCAGCACACCTGGGGGGAGGAAGAAGTTACCTGTGTTTGTGAATGAGAGCATTGAAGGCCATCCCATCCCTCCAGCTGCTGGTGAAGTTATGGATATTGACGTTTGAGTACCTGAGAAAGGTGACAGGAAGAAGAGACAACAGTTAGAGTCGTCATCTTTGTCAGTAAACATTTTCATCTGCAGCAACGAAGACTCACCCGGCAGTCTTCATCTGACACCAGAGCAGCAGAGCGTCTTTGGCCGAACGCTTCTCCTTGTTGTCTTCAGTCTCCACACTGATGTCCTGAATCTGAGTACGACAAGCCAATATTACACCTGTCACATCTGTCACACCTGTCACACTCCCACCAGTCACACCTGTCACATTTGTCAAACCCTACCTGTCACACCTGTAATACCCCATCTGTCACACCCACACCTGTCACACCCTCACCTGTCACATCTGTCAAATCCCATCTGTCACACCCCCACCTGTCACACCTGTCACACCCCACCTGTCAAACCCCCACCTGTCACACCTGTCAAACCCCATCTGTCACACCCCCACCTGTCACACCTGTAGAACCCCATCTGTTACAACCCCAAAACCCCATCAGTCACACCCCTACCGGTCACACCTGTCACATTTGTCAAACCCCACCTGTCATACCTGTAGTACCCCCATCTGTCACACCCACACCTGTCACATCTGTCAAACCCCATCTGTCACACCCCCACCTGTCAAACATGTCACACCCCACCTGTCACACCTGTCAAACCCCATCTGTCACACCCCACCTGTCACAGCACATTCTTGGCATTGGTTTGTTCTAAAAGAATATGAACCGTTTCTAACTGTGCTTCAGCAAAGATCTTTCCGGATTGGCTGATTATGTCAGTGATGTCTCTGCTCAGGGTTTCCATGACAACAGTTAAAACATAGTGGGGTTTAGACTTTAACCTGAGCTACTGGCAGTGCCAATCAGAGCTGTTACAGAGTAAAGAGGGGGCAGGTCTCTTTCATCCACCTCCTCCGGTGGATGTTTAGAAACACACAGAGTTGACACAGCAACTCATCCACAGGTGAGTTACCTGGAATCGTAGGATGATGGTCCAGATCAGACCCAGAGTCAGGCGATGATTCCCGTCCACAATGTCGTGGGAGCCCATGTTCTCCAGGTGAACCCGCTGCTCTTTGAGGAATTGCAAAGCTTTGTCCACATTCTCCAGGCAGTGGATCCGCATCCGACCTTTGGTGGGCTTGGGCTGCAGTCACACATCAAACCAGAGTCACGATCAGAGTTTTCAGAGTCCTGAACTGTCCATCAGAAGTTACTGTGATTAAACAAAGTTAAACCTGAACACACGTGACCCGGTTTCATCTCATTCCCAAACTTTTAAACAGGACCCTTCAATTTAGATAAGTAAACTTCATTCCAGATTTTCACAATAAAATATATATTATATTAAAGATGTTTGGTATTAATGTCAGTGGCAAAGAGATAAAATCATTTTATCACAGGGTTAAACAAACAATACTCCAATGTCCCCTGTCTCTGTGGGATGTGAATAGTGAATGTTTTTTGATTTGGAGAAGATATGGCAGCACTGCAGTCATCTTGGATTTTGACGTGACAACTCAGCTGTTGATAGTGACCTTCCTTACGCCTTGATACAGCCACACACCAACATGGAAGTAGATTTTTTTTAAGTTGTCCAGCTCATATGACAGGCGGACAGAGAGATGGACAGCGTTTCCAAATCCTTTCTTCGCTATGCAACGGGGGACACAAAGGCATGTTTGGGCCCTGAACACAGCACAGGAAATCCATACAACATGCCCTTGGACCTCAGGGGGGGGGGGGGGAAGGGGGGGCATCCAGCAGATTCACATATCTTATCGGGATGTCTGAATTCAGAACCCACCCGCTATAATTTGCTGCGTCCACCGAAGGGACGAAAACAGGAAGTGAAGCACATCTGGAAAACCTCTCACCCATTCTGTGCAACAACTTCTGTACAACATGCTCCACCCACTTCCTGAACCAGGAGTTTATTATGTTATCAGAGAGGGAGGAGGCACTGACATGCTCTGCCCACTCCTGTTTAATCAAAGAAGATTCAACCACTGCTGCTGAAGACTACATTACCCATAGGTGTCTGGGTGTGAAGATCTTTCATCATTTTAGCTGTTAGCTCACTGCTATCAGATGATTCTAACTGAACTCTGACATTATAAACTGAAATCAGAACCACAATCTTAAAACTTGGTTTCACAGCAGAAAATTTAAATTAATGTCCAATCCTTCAGTTTTTATGAGTTATGGTCTTGTCCCTGATGTTGTCTGTGTTTCTCCGGATCCTCTGTTTTTCTTTACAGGGTTTGGGTTTCTCTAGTATCTAGCCCTATCTTGTGTCGTGTTCATGTCTTGCATCCTTTCTCCTTCTCTGGCATATGTGATTACCCACAGGTGTCATAACTTGGTCTAAATGGTGTTTCCTGTATATAAGTCTGTGTCTCTGTGTTAGTCCTTGTCCTGGCATTGTTTTTCTGTCCACTGGTGATGATCCGTCTGTATTGTGAGTACACCCTGATCATTCTATGTTTTGTTTTGCTGCCATGTCAGCTCTTTTATTCTGTTAATAAATTCGTTATTTTACATATTTCTGAGTCCTCGCCTGCTTGCCTGCACCACTGGGTTCACCAGCACCAGCCAATTGTGCCACAGTCCAAACAACGTGTTCGGACATAAAGGTGTCCATAAGTGCACTTGGCACCAGGATGCCCTAGGTTGTAGATCGATGATTGACTTTGTAGTTGTGTCATCTGATTTGTGGCCATTTGTTTTGGACACTTGGGTGAAGAGAGGAGCTGCGTTGAACTGGTCACCACTTGGTTGTAAGTTGGATCAGATGCCAGAGTGATCTGGTAGACTCAAACGTGTAGAGAGGGTTTGCTGGGAACGCATGGCAGAAGAACCCGTCAGAAAGATCTTCCAACTCACACCTGAGAGTAACCACATCCCAGCTGAGAGGGGTGGGGGGTGGACATTGAGTCAGAGTGGGCTATGTTCTGTGCCTCAACTGTTGAGGTGGCTGCCTTGAGATGTGCCACAAGATTGTTTGTGCTTTTTACAGTGGCCAACCTCATACACGGTGATAGACACCCCAGGTTACGGAGGCTGTCAAGCTGAAGGAATCCTATCGGGCCTTGTTGGCTGGTGGGGCTCCAGAAACAGTTGAAGTACCAGAGGGCCAAGGGGTCTGCAGCCTTGGCTGTTGCTGAGGCAAAAGTGTGGGAGAAGTTTGGTGAAGCCTTTGATAGACTCTCGATTGGCTCAGAGGAGATTCTGGCAAACCATCAGGCAGCTGAGGAGGGGCAAGCAGCGCTTTACTAACTGTGTTCAGTGAAGGTGGGGTGTTGTTGACCTCAACCAGTGATGTCGTTGGGAGGTGGAAGGAATAATTCTTACACCTTCTCCATCCCACAGACACATCTTCCATGGAGAAAGCTGAGTCAAGGGACTTTGGGGCTGGTCAGTCCATAACCGTGGCTAAGGTTGCAGAGGTAGTTAAAAAGCTCTGCGGCGGCAGGGCTCCAGGGGTGAATGAGATTTGTCATGATTTCCTAAGGCTCTAGATGTTATGGGTCTGTCTTGGTTGACACGCTTTTGCAATGTGTGTGGACATTGGGGGCAGTGCCACTGGAATGGCAGACGTGGTGGTACCCCTCTTCAAAAAGGGGGATCCCTGGTAAGGTCTATTCAGGGGTATTGGAGAAGCGAGCTTGATCGTTGTTCGAACCTCAGATTCTGGAAGAATAATGAAGGTTCTGGCCTGAAAATGGAAGACTGGACCAGCTCTTTACCCTCACTAGGGTCTTTGAGGGGTCATGGGAGTTTGCCCATTCAGTCTATATATGTTTTGTGAACTTGGAGAAGGTGTTTGAGTGTATTCCTAAGAGTACACTGTGGGGGGTGCTCCACGAGTATGGGGTTGGGGGGCTGTTGCTACGGGCTGTTCAGTCCCTATACAAGCAGTGTGAGAGTTTGGTTCGCATTGTGTGGGTAGTAAGTCAGACCCCTTTAGGGTGGGAGTTGGACTCTGCCAGGGCTGCCCATTGTCACGACTCTGTTTTATGGACAGAATTTCTCGTTGCAACTAGGGACGGCAGGAGTCCAGTTCAGTGGCTTCAGGTTCCATCTCTCCTCTTTGCAAATGATGTAGTCCTGTTGATGTCATTGAGCCATGATCTTCAGCTCTTACTGGAGTGATTTGCAGCTGAGTGTGAAGCAGCTGGGATGAGAATCAGCACCTCCAAATCTGAGGCCATGGCCCTCAGTCGGAAAAGGGTGAATAATTGCTCTCTTCATGTAGAAGGTGAAGTTCTGCGTCAAGTGGAGGAGTTCCGAGTATCTCTGGGTTTTGTTCACAAGTGAGGGAAGAATGGAGCGTGAGATTGACAGACTGATTGGTGTGGCATCTGCAGTATTGCGGACTCTGTGCCGGTCCGTTGTGGTGAAGAGGGAGCTGAGCTGTAAGGCAAAGGTCTCTGTCTATCAGTCGGTCTACATTCCTACCCTCACCTATGGTCACGAACTCTGGGTAGTGACCGAAAGAACGAGATCATGGATATAGTCGGTTGAAATGAGTTTCCTCCACAGGGTAGCTGGACTCTCCCATAGCGATTCAATTAAATTTCAATTCAGTTAATTTATATAGCGCCAAGTCACAACAGAAATCATTTCAGGGCACTGTACAAAAACTTTTGCATACATTTAAATAAGCCAATTAGTAAAAGTTATCTATCTAAGGATGCCAGCAGATTACCGGTACATTGAATCTTCACTTTGCCGCAGTCTCCTATGCTGAGCAAGCACAAAGGAGACAGCCGAAAGGAAAAACTCCTTTTTAAGAGGAAGAAAACTTCAGCAGAACCAGGCTCAGGACGAGCAACCATCTACAGTACTTCGACCGGCTGGGCTTTGAGAAATCAGGAAGGAAAAACAGACAAACACAGAATGACAGTTCAGGTGTAGAAAGAGATAGGGTGAGAAGTTCAATTATCAGGGAGAGACTCAGAGTAAAACCGCTGCTCCTCCACATCAAGAGGAGCTAGTTGAGGTGGTTCGGGCATCTGGTAAGGATGCTCGCTGGGCACCTCCCTAGGGAGGTGTTTCAGGCATGTCCAACTGGAAGAAGACCCCAGAAAAGAGACTATGTCTCTGGGTTGACCTGGGAACACATTGGAGTCCTCCTAGAAGAGCTGGAAGAGGTGACTGTGGAAAGAGATATCTGGATCTTCCTGCTCAAGCTGCTGCCCCCACAACCCGGCTTTGGAACAAGTGGAAGATAATGGATGGATGGACTGATGGATGGATGGATCTTTCAGTTCAGTATTTTCTCTGTATTTTCAGCATGTTTGTGTCATGTCAGGTACCAGCTTCTCCCCGGAGAGAACTTCTAGCAGTTTGATGAGCATCCGTCCATCTCTCAGGTCCATGTAGAGGTCTGTGATTCTGCAGGAGACCCTGGATAGGTGGGAGTTGACCCACTTGGTGAAGGTCTTCTTCTGAACTGCCTCTCGTTCATCTAAGGACAAACAAAACCATATGATGAGTTCCGTATCAGCAGAATCACAGCTGCACAAAATCTTACAGTGAGAGTCTGGAACTTTATTGTGAAGGGACAACAGGAAGTGAAAGTGACAAAGAACCTGAGTTAACATGTTTCATTTGGGTCCGACTCTGTTCTTCTGTAGGAAGGAACACTATTTAAGTTGAAACATTTATTAGCGTGAGAACAGATCTGTCTTGACTGACTGACAGAAGAAAAATGGATTTTATGGATTTTTTACATTAAAGAAAATCTCAATTCCAGCATAAACAAATCTTAAGCTTTCGAGAAGCTTCAGAGAAGAAACACAATAAAAAAACTGCTTAGATGTGAATAAATGATGGTGAAACCATTTAAAGGTTTTATTTGTCACGTTTTGTAAATTGAAATTAAACCTTGTAAACCAGAAATTATCTTATCACCAGCAAACTGGGTTTTTTTCCCCCCACTATGGTAGCGTGGTATTTGTGGGACTCCAGGTTGTCTGTGGCTCCTCAGACTGAAGAATTCCTTGGAATGAAGGACGAAACATCTCGGAAAAAAAAAAAAGAAAGAAACCGTCCAAATGACCTGACTGAATGTTGGATTTGCACCTGGATTACTGAGCATGAACTTTTGGTGTAAACCTTGTAAACCGCTAATGGAACGTCAGATTTATAAGAAAATGTTTTGTGGCATTCCAAACTCTGACCTTACATGCAAAGCACTCTCCCTGTCCTCCTTACTAAAAGTCATTAAAGTCTTTGAAGGCTCACAGGAGAAGTTTGAACTTGGTTCTGTTCAACACCTAAATCAACACTTAACAGGAAACAAAAGGCAATGAAAATGAGTTTTAGTGAATATTTATAAGCAGCAGAGTAGGATGCTGGTCTAATGTGGTCCCTTCTGAACTGATACCTGCCTTCAGATCCGGTCAGATCAGCAAACCTGGGAGAATGGACAGGTAGGTAAGGGAAGACAGCTTTGAAATGTAAGAAGGAGCATGACCATTTAAATATTTAAAAACAAAGAAAGAACTTTTTAATGCCAGCCATTATCTTTTACCCGCTTCTTCCATTTTGGGTCACGGGGGTCGCTGGTGCCCATGTCTGGCAATCACTGTGCGTGGGGCGGGGTACACCTGGATGGGTCGCAAGCCCATCACAGGGCCACATAGAGGCAAACGAGGCAAACAACCATTCACTCTCCAACTCTCACCTAGGGACAATTTAGAGTGCCAGGTAACAAACGTGCCACTGCATTCTGTATCTTCTGTAATCTGGCTGCAGCAGACGCTCTGACCCCGACATACAGAGTGTTACAGGAGTCCAGTTTGGGTAGTAACAATGGCATGGATTACTGTTTCAAACAGCTGCTGGGAAAGAACGGGCACTTATCTTGATCAGCTGTCTCAAATGAAAGATACTCGATCTAACAAATTACTTTATCTGACTGTCATTTTTAAGATTTGAACAGCTTGATGTTCTGGACAAAAGAACCAAAATGTAAAGAGACTGAAGAACTACGAACGACCATCAGTTCAGTTTTGTGGTTTCAGAAACATCCGAGCCTGAATGTCATCAAGGCCTTCAGATAAGTTTCTGGCAGACAAGACATCTTTTATCTTATATCTAAAGGTGGTAGAGGAACATCTGACACACAGAGCAAGTGAGAACAGAAAAAGCCAGAAGGGAACCAAAAACCATGTTAAGCTAACAATAGCAAGAGCTAGCAGAGTTCAAATACACTGATAAAAACCAAGAAGTGTTGACAGACAAAAGGTGTCTCAAGCACAACCCAACTATAGAAAACAACTGTATTGAGGGTGTTTGTGTACTAAAATTTCGAACTGTGCAAAAGATAGATAAATCTAGTAAAACAAATTATTCCTCCAACAATTTATTTCTGCTGCCAGCAGAGCAATCAGGAAGTGAAGAGATATGCATTACCTCGCTTCCATCAGTATATCTGCAGCCAGTTTCTTAGGACCCATTGTGGGATGAACCTTTACATGAGATCCTTCCTGCCTACAACCATCAGTATCTATAACAGCTCTTAATGAAATGAGGATAATGAGTTACAACAACGGGCAGCACGGTGGCGCAACTGGTAGAGCTGCTGCCTCTCAGCGAGAAGGTCCTTGGTTCAAACCCCGGTCCAGGGGCCTTTCTGGGTGGAGTTTGCATGTTCTCTCTGTGCATGCGTGGGTTTTCTCCGGGTGCTCCGGTTTCCTCCCACGGACCAAAAACATGCATGTTAGGCTGATTGGTAACTCTAAATTGTCCCTAGGTGTGAGTGAGAGAGTAAATGGTTGTTTGTCTTGTTTGTCTCTATGTGTCCCTGTGATGGACTTGCGACCTGTCCAGGGTGTACCCCGCCCCTCGCACAGTGATTGCTGGACATGGGCACCAGCGACCCCCGTGACCCAAAATGGAATAAACGGGTAAAGATAATGGATGGATGGATGGATGGAGTTACAACAACAAATAATTTCCCTTTGGGATTAATAAAGTATTTTTGAATTGAATTGAATTGAATTGAATATCCATGCATCCATCCATATACCATATCATATATGGATATATGACAAAAATCCATCCATAAATGGTTGAATATATCATATACCATAAAATTGTCTGTCGTTAGCACAGAGGCAGATAAATCATTCTGTCATCAGCATAGAGGAAGATAAATCTATTTGTCAGCAGGATAGCGGTAGATAACACTCAGAACTGTACTTATATTTTTTTTCTTTCATTCAATATAGTCTCTCCTCAACCAATGCAGCCCGACTCATCTCATTCTGGAACATTTAATACATTAATTTGGATTCCCTTTCTACTAGCGTCACCTGTGCTATGACCCCTGAACATTGTTTAACCCATGATTTACTGAATGCTCAATATAAAAAACATCTAATATCCTAAACTCTTTTTTCCCCAGTTAAAACACATTCTGTTACCTTCACGTATTCTGTCCCCTGGTTTACTCCAACCTTCTCAGTAACTGTTAAGAGTAGGAGGCTGGAGGTAATTTCCCAACATCAACTCATAGATGTTCTGTTTGGTTAAAATGCTGGTGAACGCAGACTGTTTAAACACTGATCACTGATGAAAATGTCTCACCAGCATCACAGGCATGAAGAGTTATGAAGTAATAGTCAGCAGTATCTTTCAATAATGTGTAGAGCAAGATGGAATACTGTTTCAAGAATCTAATAAATAATTATTTCACAATGAATGTATCTTTATTCTGTATCTTGCAGCAGTCCCAGCTGAATGAATGCAGCTCAAAAACTACTTTGTTTTCTGTAACTATAAACAAGATCATAAAATCTGATCGACATCAAAAGCATCACATTATGAACATTTGAGAACATTTGAATAAGACGATTTTAATTCTAACTTTATGACTCTTATTTATGTTCCTCACAGGGGAAATCAACCACCTTATTTAACTGCTCCAAAATACTAGTTTTAAATATTTTACACAAAAAAACTAGTTGGTCTTTTAGAGCTGTCTCAGCCTCAAATAAAAATATCTAATTTAAATAATTTTTTTAATTTTATTTTAATGTTTTAAAGATTTTTGTTTAAAAACTCTACTATATTACTTTTTTTAATTGACTGAATATTTATTTTACAGTAACTTAAAACAAAAGTGTACTTTCCGAAAGAAGATGGTGGCAATGTGGTAAGGTGGACCGGCTTTGGCTCCTGCTAATTCTGTCTAAAACCCACCTCACATGAAGATATTCTCGCTGCCTCTACATTGGATGATCTATCATTCAACAAGGGTGTGTGATTAACTTGTCAAAGCTCAGAAATGGCATCTAAATTAAAGAAATATAAATATGCGAGTTCTGCAGCCACGGGGCCTAGTGCCTCCTCAGGCTGGGATACTCCTAATGCTAGGGACTTGACTCCGTCCCCACACAATCTCAGAGAGACAGGCGTGTCGGCCCAAAAGACAGACATTCTGGCCTCTATTAAAACAAAAATCTCGGCAGAGATTAAGTTGGAGATGAAGGCCGCCCTCGCAGAGGATCTTGCCTTTATTATTCATTCAACCTTTATTTAGACAGGTTAATCCCAATGAGCCTCGGAGACTCATTTACAAGAGAGACCTGATTTCTTAACAAAGGGTATTAAGAGTGAGCTTCAAGCTGTGAGAGCAGAGGTGGCATTTAGAACTGAAATAGACCAGGTGAAACAAAGCGTGAAACATATCAAAGATGGACTGTCCACCTGGATGGAAAAATTTGACACTGCGCAGCACCATGATAGCGATGAAGGATGAGATAAATGGGATGAAAAAGCAGTGCAAGGTCGTATGAGAAGGTGCAACATGAGAATCCTGGGCGGCCCCGAGATGTCAGAGTCCAGCTCCACAACGGCTGTTGCTAATCTACTTTTTGAGGTTCTGCAGCTGGACAAGAAGCCATTGATTGACCGCTCGAACCGAACGTTGAGCGGGAGGAAGTCAGGTGAAAGGCTGAGAATTATTGTTGCTAAACTATCCTACTTTCAAGACTGCTTGGATGTATTTTTTTTTTTTTTTAGCCTTTATTTATCCAGGTTAGTCTCATTGAGCCACGAGAACTCATTTTCAAGAGAGACCTGTTTAGGGAGCACATTTAAGGGTTAAGGGCCTTGCTCATGGGCCCAGAGTGGGGCGAATGAGGGTGGGGGCAAGTGTGGGTGTTTCACCTACCCCACCCACAATTTTGATGTTGTCGGGGCCGGGGCGTGAACCGGCGATCTTCGGATCACAAGCCCACCTCTCTAACCTCTGCGCCACCACTCCCTGCTGTATTACAGCAGGCATGCAGCCAGGGCCTGCTCCACTTCAAGGAATCGCAGACCATCATCACAGCAGACTACGCTTCAAGCGTGGTCAGAGCTTGAGTGGCGTTTATGGAGGTGGAGAGGCTTCTTCGCGGCCAGCCAGGTGTTCGCTATGGGCTACTTTTTCCTGCACAGTTTTGCATTACAGACAATGGGGTGGACAAGGAGCTTGTGGACCTGGATAAAGTCTTGTTCTATGTTTGAGGGAATATCGTCTCAGCAACAGGCAGCGATGATGGGGAAAAACAGTAGAACTGGCTGCCCTTAATCAGCTTTTTTCCAGGTTAATTTGGCCTGTGCCAGGGCGATCAACTGGCAGCCCGCGGGTGATCTCAGTTCGGCCTGTTAATGGGTTCATTTTGAAATGGGGCTAGATATTAAAACCATGAAACATACTTAACTGAATGACAATGGCTGCTGGTTGTCCGGCCCCTGAACTCCTGACTGCAGTAACTATGGCCCTCTGGGCACTTTGGTTGGGTGGCCCTGGCTGTACCATTTGTTTATTTGTCCCACTTTATACTTTGTTTTACTCTTGAATGTCTTGACTTGTTCCAAGGGGACATTTCTTTTATGATTTTGCTTTTTCAGGCCTACGTTTGACTAAATATCTAGGTGCTTGAACCGTTGATGAGGTTATGCCCTACTTTTCATTTATACTGAGAGGTGACTGTATGGGCATCAGCACTCTGAAGTGACATATTCACTGTGTTGTTTGCAGTTTTTTATTTCCTTTTCTTTCTCATATGTGGGCAGGTGGGAGCCCAGGCAGTTTGAGCCGTGTTCTTCATTACAAGCACATATGTGTAGATTTTTTGTTGATAGTTGTTCTTCTCTCCTTGTTCATGTAGGGGAGAGGAGTGGGTTTGTAATGGATCAGTCTGTTTGGGGTTTAATTTTTTTCATTCTGTCAGGTATTGGCTTGTTATAATTTGTGTGTAAATAATATTTTATTGTTCAGTTATGACCAGCATTAAGGATGTTAGACAAGGATGTCCAGTTGTAAGCTGGAATGTAAAATCCCTTAATGGTCCAGTGAAATTTTAGAAAATTATGTCATATCTGTAACAGCTTAACAATGACATTGCTTTTTTATAAGAGATCCACGTACGTGCTGCAGACAGTGTACGTTTCTGTAAAAAATGGTTTGGTCAGGTGTTTCAATCTAATTTTCAAGCCAAATCAAGAGGGGTAGCCATCATGGTTGGCAAGCAGGTACAATTTACAGCCTCGAGTGTACATACTGACCCTGCCAGGTGGTATCTTACAGAGGTAGGGAAGCTGTACACACTCCCAGTGATTTTAATTTCACTATATGCACAAAACTGGGATAACATTACATCTTTTAATAACCTCTTTTCAAACATACCAAATATATCTGTTATATATATATATATATATATATATATATATATATGTTTTTGTACTGAACGCTTTTTGAATATACCAAATATATCATCACACAACCTTATTTGTGGTGACACAAATTGTGTGCTTTCATCTCTTGACCGTA
>NC_056513.1:9805699-9812476 GCF_014905685.2 Nematolebias whitei | reverse complement strand
TAGTTTGATGGGGAAAACTACCTTGACTAGGTCCACTCTGTCAATCAACTCAATCCTTAAATCTTATTGCATGGTTGATGTGTGAAACTTTCGTAATCCTACTTCAATATCATACTCATTTTTTTCCTCAGTTCATAAGACAGCCTCCTGAATTGACTACTTCTTCCTTGATAAATGAATTCTGCCTTTAGTGAAAGAATATGACTATGGGGCCATAGTTACCGTATTTCTGATCATGGTCCACTTATTATGAAACTGCTTGTTCCGGTCACACAATCTGTGCATCGTCCTTGGAGACTTAACTCCTTACTCTTATCAGAGGACTTTATTAAATTTCTTACATCTGAAATTGAATTCTTTCTTGAAGTTAACTCATACCTGCAAACTCAGAAGGGATGAAAAAGGTGAGAAATCTAGTGGCTGTAGTGGGGTTGTAGTGTGAAGGAAGCGGGTAAAGATGATGAATAGATGGATTTCAGATAGTTTATTAATTTTTGTATGTGCTTTTTATTATAATTTCCCACTGTATTGTTGTGAATTTTGCAAAGTGTCCTTGTACGTCTTGAAAGGCCCTAAGAAATAAAATGCATGATTATTATAAATCTGTCTGTTATCAGCGTTTACAGCAGATAAATCTGGCTGTCGTCTGCATAACAGTGGAGAGGAACACTACCCCTCCTGAAAATGGAGCCAAGTAGAAAAGCCAAATCTTTCATTATTTTACTTTTTAGGAGTGACACAGTTCTGCACCAACCGGATCCTTCTTTAAATGAAAGACTAAGAAATGAGTACATTTCAAACTCAAACACATCTGAAGTGTCAGAACCTCCATCTGAGCCAGAAACCAATGTCAGAACATTCAACTCCTGCGTTCATCCCAAGGCCCTCTGGAGAGTCAGTGCAGGAACATGAAGACCTGCAGAATCTGTCCAACTTCCTAAGACAACCCTGCCCGTCCTTCTTACCTTGCAGCTGCTTGAATCGACCCTCCAGAAGGTTGTAGCTTATCTGCTGAGCCGAGTCCTCCTCCATCACACCTCAAGGTCCACAACCGATCCAAAAACCACAGCGCTGAAGCTCTCCTGAACCCAGAACTTCTGGACCATAACACAACCGGATCCAGTTCAGACAGAACCCAGTAGCCTGTCCCACCACAGCTCCCTGAGGTTCCTGTGGCAGAATGTCCCAGCTGCCAGACGTTCAAGAAGAAAAAACGAAAATCTCTGGTTTCATTGAAACAAAACAACTGATTCTTTCTGCTGATGTGACTCAGACAAACGTCAGATTAAAGTTTAACTCTCCTCCGTCGACCTTCAGGAGTGACCCAAGAAGAAAAAAATCTGAAAACCCTCACAACGTTAACTAATTTCTACCGGATTTTCCACCACAGAAGAAGAAACTTTCAATTGCGAAAACAGAAAAACGTTGTGTCGCTGGAGCTGTAAGGCAGAGTCCAGAGGCCACAGGATGGCAATAGTGTGTGTGTGTGTGTGTGTGTTTGTGTGTGTGAGTACGGCCCTGCCCTTCATTTGAAGCTTCACAACAATTCTGCTACTGATTGTTCAAACCCAGAGACCTGATTGGTCAGGTTTCCCTCCCGACACACACGTTCACTCACACACACGCCCACGCATGTACACACACACGGACACACATGCACATAAAGCCTCGCCTCTACTAAAACACACTATAAAAAATATTATCCTGTCTGTAGCAACATGAGGATTTGATCTTATACAAGAGGTGCTTTGATGTCCTTGTCTCTGAAGGATCTGAACCATGAATGTTTGTAGTTTGAGAGATGAGTGTTTTTATGGACTGGAATTGAACAGAGAATGAGAGTAAACCTAAATGTTTTTGGTCTGAGATATTCAAGTGAGGAGGAGTTACATTGTGTAGAAGAACAGAGCTGTTGTTTTTTCGTGTCTGAGGCGGTGCAGAGTGATGGATCCTGGAGAGCGGAGGGAGCTGCATTATCATCCACCAGGTGCAATGAAGGAGTTGGGGGTGCCAATGGTGGCCTTGGCCCCCATAGAATAATCTTCAGCCACCCCAATCATTTCAAGAAACTATACTTTTAAGCAATATAAAAACTAGAAAGTATAGTTTCCTCAAGTGTGTAGCGTGGCTGGTTCACATATATAAATGGTAGCAGCATCTTGAATTTTGACTTAGCAACCCAATTGTTTGATAGTGAATTTTTTTCCACCTAGATGCAGCCACACACCAAAATGGAAGTCAGTAACTCACTAATTTTTCAAGTTATCTTGCTCACAAGATGGACGGATGGTATTTTCTTTCTTTGCTCCATGACAGGGGCCAAAAAAGTTTGAAGAAATTCAGCTTCCTGTTACAGAAAAAGATCCTATAGATAAAAATGAGTACAGATGTCGATCCTATAGATACTGTAGATATAAATATGAGTATAGACATCCATCATCTTTGCCCACTTCTTCCTTTACAGCTCGTGGGGCCACTGGTGCCCATTTTCAGCGGTCACTGTATGAGAGGCGGGGGGCACCCTGGACAGTCCATCACAGGGACACCAGCAATGGACTGGATACCTGTCCAGGTGTTCCTGTGATGGACAGGTTTCCAGTCTATCACAAGGACACCTGGAGAAGTTTCCAGTTCATCACCGGGATACCTGGACAGGTCTCCAGTCTATCACAGGGACACAGAGACAAACAACCATTCACTCTCTCACTCACACCTAGGGACAATTTAGAGTTACCAGTCAGTCTAGTATGCATGTTTTTGGTCTGTGGGAGGAAACCGGAGTATCTGGAGAAAACCCACGCAGCATGGAGAGAACATGAAAACTTCATCCAGAAAGGTCCCTGGCTGGGAATCAATCCAACAACCTTCTCCCTGAGAGGCAACAGCTGTAGTAACTGAGTCACCGTGCGGCTAGATCTAAACCCTATGGATAAAAATATGAGTACAGACTTCTGTAAGATAAGATAGAATCCTACAGATAGTGTAGATATAGATATAAGTACAGATATAAATATAAATATTAAAGATCAATCTATAACTCAACATTTTAAACCTTTTGGTGGAATCTGAAGCACCAGTGGACATCCTGTTGGTCGTAAACCATCATAGATTCTTCAGGTTCTTCTGGTCCTTTAGATTCGTCTGGATCTACAGATTCTTCTAGTTGTTCTGGATCTACAGATTCTTCTAGTCTTACAGGTTCTTCTGGTCCTTTCAGCTTTTCTGGTCTTTAAGGTTCTTGAAGTTGTTTTTCATCAAGAAACATCTCCAGAGTTCTGACCCACTCCAAGGGTTCTGTCTCAACTAGGAGTTAGAGACAGCTTGTTTCAGGTGTGAACACCTGACCCAGTGTTCCCAGCAGCTTGGATATGCACCATGTTAGTTGTTGTTTTCGTGCACGTTTCTCATGCACCGTCTGCTGCTCTTTTCTTCTGGTTGTTGTGTAAACAAGGACCCGTCAGATAAAATCAATGTTTTTGTGGAGACTTAAAGATGAACTCTTTGGACTAGCTGTGCTGCAGAAACACAAATAAAGTCCAACAGTTTAGAAACGGGCGGCAGCAGGAAGTTTTTAATTAAAAACTACGTTTTAAAGGAATCCTCTCAGGTTTATTAAAAAACATTTCTGATTTAAAGGAAACTGCCTGAAGTGAATACAAGTTTAGGCATTTATAGAATTGCTTAAATCTGATTGGCTCAGAGCACAGAGAACTGACAGCAGTAGGTGGAGCCTCAAGTATCTACCCTCTGATTGGATAGTCTAATCTTTGACGATGGTCTCACCATCCAATCAGACTGCAGACCACAGACATGGTCAAAGTTCAAACGTCAGGAAGTCTGATCTAAGGTGTGTGTGTGTGTGTGTGTGTGTGTGTGTGTTTCCCCTCATTGTTTCCTCTAATTCCAGACTCAAGGACAGGAAGTAAGAAACAAACATCCTGCAGACAAACGGTTCTGATTCTGTCTCTGAGACCACCTGAGCTGATCTACAGTGGTGCTTGAAAGTTTGTGAAGCTTTTAGAATTTTATATATTTCTGCATAATTATGACCCAAAACATCATCAAATTTCACACAAGTCCAAAAAGTAAATAAAGAGAACCCAGTTAAACAAATGTAACAAAAATGTTTACTTGGTCATTTATTTATTGAGAAAAATTGAACTGGTGCAAAGAGAATAACCTTCACATCAATGTGAAGAAGACAAAGGAGATGATTGTGGACTTCAGAAGGAACAAAAACATCTACACCCCCCTGAACATAAGAGGATCTGTGGTGGAAGTGGTCTCCAGCTACAAGTACTTGGGTGTACACCTGAATGACAACCTCAGCTGGAGCAACAACACCACCAGCCTGATCAAGAAAGCTCATCAGAGACTCTACTTCCTCAGACGCCTGAGACGAGCTGGTCTGGGAAGCTCAGTCCTCACCTCCTTCTACAGGTGTGCAGTGGAGAGCATCCTGTGCTCCAGCATCAACGTGTGGCATGGAGGCTGCACAGCTGCAGAAAGAAAAGCTTTGCAGAGAGTGGTGAAGGCTGCACAGAAGACTGTCGGAGTCAGCCTCCCCACCATCACAGACATCTACACCTCCAGATGTAGGAAGAGGGCTACCTGCATCATGAAAGACCCCACTCACCCAGCACACACACTTTTTGCCTCGCTCCCCTCAGGAAGGAGGTTAAGGAGCATTAAGTGTAGAACCACTAGACTGAGGAACAGCTTCTACCCTGAGGCTGTTAGACTCATGAATCTCTAACCAGAATAATCACTGTGGAAAAAATCACATCATGGTGCTGCTGATCTGTTTCATGTTGCTGCTGATCTGTTTCAATGTTGATGTGTTCATGCATGCTCATCTGCTCACACAGACTCATGTTCATGTTTGTGCTGATGTTCGACGTAATGTTTTTATGTTATTAGTGCTTATTGTGTACAAATGAAGGAAATTCAAGACCACTGTTACCCTCCCCAGGAGTAGTCGACCAACAAAGATCACTTCAAGAGTAAGGCGTGTAATAGTCAGCGAGGTCACAAAGAATGCCAGGGTAACTTCTAAGCAACTGAAGGCCTCTCTCACATTGACTAATGCTGATGTTCACAAATCCACCATCAGGAGAACGCTGAACAAAAATAGTGTGCATGGCGGGGTTGCAAGGAGAAGCCACTGCTCTCCAAAAACAACATTGCTGCTCGTCTGCAGTTTGTTAGAGATCAAGTGGACAAGCCAGAAGCTGTTGGAAGAATGTTTTGTGGATGGATGAGACCAAAATAAAACTTTTTGGTTTAAATGAAAAGTGTTATGTTTGGAGAAAGGAAAACTCTGCATTCCTGCATAAGAACTTATCCCATCTGTGAAACACGGTGGTGGTAGTATCATGGTTTGGGCCTGTTTTGCTGCATCTGGGCCAGGATGGCTTGCCATCATTGATGGAACAATGATTTCTGAATTATATCAGAGATTTCTAAAGGAAAATGTCAGAACATCTGTGCATGAACTGAACCTCAAGAGAAGGTGGGTCATGCAGCAAGACAATGACCCCAAGTGGTTCTACCAAAGAATGGTTCAAGAAGAATAAAGTTCATGTTTGGAATGACCAAGTCAAAGTCTTGACCTTAATCCAATCCACATGTTGTGGAAGGACCTGAAGTGAGCTGTTGATGTGAGGAAACCCACAAACATCCCAGAGCTTAAGCTGTTCTGTACAGAGGAATGGGCTCAAATTCCTCCAAGCCGGTGTGCAGGACTGATCAACAGTTACAGGAAATATTTAGTTGAAGTTACTGCTGCATGGGGGGGTCATACCAGATACTGAAAGCAAAGGTTCACATATTTTTGCCACTCACAAATATGTAATATTGTATCATTTCCCCCAATATTCATTCAACCTTTATTTAGACAGGTAAATCCCATTGAGCCTCGAGGACTCAATAAATAAGTGACCAAGTATAATTTTTTCTCTCATTTGTTTACCGGTAATTGGGTTCTCTTTATCTACTTTTAGGACTTGTGTGAAAATCTGATGTTTTAGGTCATATTTATGCAGAAATATATAAAATTACAAAGGCTTCACAAACTTTCAAGCACCACTGTACTGAAGTCTAATGTCCTGAACCAGAACCCCAAGAAAAGGTCTGAACACTTAAATAGCTTGTCTAGAACTCACTCCTCACACACACAGTCAGCTCAATGTTCAGTGTTGCAAGGAAACTACAACTCCCAAAATGCACCTCAGCAGCAGCTCACCAATCACAGAGCTTCAGTTCTTTAGCTTGGATCACCTGCTCTGGGTTTGAGACACTGAAACATCCTGTGACTACTGAAGCTGGTCCAGAACTAGAGGGTCTCTAAACATCTGTCAATTTCTGGACCTGACCTTTGACCTCATATTTACATAATCATATGGAGGATCTTACTGCTTTTACCTCAGGACCCCACAGGATCTGCTGATTAATTTGTGTCAAGTTTCGAACACCAGAACCCCCAAGACAGCAGGGGGCTCTGCTGATTATAGTTGTTGTTGTTGTTTACCTTTGTGTCAGCAGGGGCACTGCTAAATGTTGTTGTTGTTTACCTCTGTGACAGAAGGGGGACCTGCTAATTATTGTTTTTGTTGTTGTTTACATCTGTGACAGCAGGTGTATCTGCTGATTGTTGTTGTTGTTTACCTCTGTGACAGCAGGGGGCGCTGCTGAAAATCGTTGTTTTTTACCTCTGTGACAGCAGGGGGCGCTGCTGATTGTTGTTGTTGTTTACCTCTGTGACAACAGGGGGACCTG
>NC_056513.1:9802254-9805689 GCF_014905685.2 Nematolebias whitei | reverse complement strand
CTGCTGATTGTTGTTGTTGTTTACCTCTGTGACAACAGGGGGACCTGCTGATTGTTGTTGTTGTTTACCTCTGTGACAACAGGGGGACCTGCTGATTGTTGTTGTTGTTTACCTCTGTGACAACAAGAGGACCTGCTAACTTGAAGGTATCTGGGTTACCTTCGTGGTGGACCTGCTGATTATAGTTGTTGTTGTTTACTTCTGTGACAGCAGGGGGACCTGCTGATTATTGTTGTCGTTTACCTCTGTGACAGCAGGGGGACCTGCTAACTTGAAAGTATCTAGGTACCTTTGTGGTGGACCTGCTGATTATTGTTGGTGGTGGTGTTGTTTACCTCTGTGACAGCAGGGGACCTGCTGATTATTGTTTTGTTTACCTCTATGATAGCTGGGGGTGCTGCTGATTGTTGTTGTTTACCTCTGTGATAAAAGGGGGACCTGCTAACTGGAGGGGTACTTTCATGGTGGACCTGCTAACAACACATTTGTGGAAGTGCATCATGGTATGAACAAAGGAGATTTCTGAGGACCTCAAAAAAAATTGTTGATGATCATCAGGCTGAAAAGTTTACAAAACCAGCCCTAAAGATGGGTAGAGGGGACAAGCTAACTTGACGGTATCTGGGTACCTTCGTGTTGGACCTGCAGCATGGCTCCTACCTGCGAGCGCCTTGATGCGCGACCTCTCAAAGAGCCGGGCCGAGCTGTTCTCGTTGTCCCAGTCGTCGTCCCAGCGCTTGTTGACCGTGTCGCTGCTGCTGTACTGCTGCTGCAGCTCCATGTGGTCGAACTCCGCCGCCACTGTCGTCATCATGGCTGATCAGATGTCACACGCCTCGCCGTCAGCGAGGACACGTCCACGTGAGAGGCGACAACCTTCAGGGAAGACAGGAAACAGGTCAGAAAATTCAGGAGCCCTGGCCTCCTTCAAAGTAAAGCCAAAGGATCCAGGTTCTGTCAGCGGTCATGCTGTGTTTGTGGAGTCTGTGCATGTAGGACATGTGGCTTTAAGTTCCGCCTATTCGACCTCACAAATCAGCAAAGCTGGACGTTAAAAATCATTTAAAAGATTAATGTCAATTTTCAATGTTTGGAGTTTTCAAAACTGATTGAATGAAACTGATGAAAGAAGCCGAAGGTGGAAACAAAGCGTTAACTCGTCTCTGAATGAGCGTTTGGAGCTTCATGACTCCACCCTGACAGGAAGCTCACACATCAACAGACTACAAGTCAACAAACGGAGCTTAGGTTTTAATTCAGAGCTTCAGAGAAACTTCAGTCTGAAACTTAAGTTCAGGCTTTTTCACACAAATTAGAGGTAATGATATCTGATCAATAAAAGCTTCATATTATGAAAAATAAAAATAAAACTACCGTAAATCTCATAGCAAGAGTGGAAAACACTGCTTTCAGACGGTCCTTGAACTCATCAAGTGTGACGTTCAGGTCAGTCAGGAAAAATCCTCTGACTTGTTTCAGAAATAAGGGCCAGTGATGAGTTCAAGGACCCAGAAACAGTTCTGAGCTCTGTGTAGCCCTGAGGAATCTGAAGGAGCCGAGCTCGTGCCTCCAGTTCAGCTCAGATCTGATTTATTCATGAAGTTCTGTTCCTCTGGGCTCCTGTGGTCCGATCAATATCCGTCATTAATCGAGAACATCCTGAAGAATAAATTGACAATAGAACTACAGCTCCCAGAGTGCACTGCTCCCCACACACAGCTGCACCTGATGCAGCAGCTGCAGCAGAGGATCATGGGTAAAGGCACCTCCATTAGGACACTGGAGAGCGTTCTGATGCGTTTTATTGAATCTGAGCATGATGAGCTCTGATTGGCCGAGCGGGTCAGCTGACCAGCACTGATGGAGACAGGAAGTGGGATTGATTAAACCATTAGAGCACTCAGACCAGAACCAGAGTCCTCAGGGACCAGCTAATGGATCAGACTTCCCTGAAACAGAACCCAGATCAGACTGCACTGAGGGCAGCGTCACTGCAGGACCACAGGTCCAAGGTCAGGGGGCGTGGCTGATCAGCACCTGGGGGTGTTGTCAGAGGGGGTGTAGTAATTAATTAGAACCAAATTAACTCAAACTGTCTGAGAAGTAGAACTGAATTTGTCCAATCAAGAGCTGTCAGATTCTCCAGGCTGGGAGCCAATTACAGATGAATGGGAGTTAACGAGTTCTGGTTTCCTAATGAGCTGAGGGGACCTGGGGGAGGGGGGTACTTGACGTGGAGGTAAAGGTGGGGGGCAGGAAGCTCCACCCGCTCCCTCAGGGTTTCTGCTTATTTCCACATTCCAACACGTTCCAACTCACCACTGCTCCACCGTGCAGGAAGCTCCTGGATCAGATCATGTCCCAAAACGTTCTGTCCATCCGTCTGTCTTTCATCTCACAAAACCTACATTATTTATCGTCAGGTTCTGGACTCTGACTGGACTGTTGGTTCTGTTCTTTCTGACCCATTCTATTGTAGATCAGCTGCTGTGTTTGGGATCATGGTTCTGTTGGATCCAGTTTGATCCAAGCTTCAGCAGCTGTTGGACTCCAGAATCCTTTGGTCTCCAGAGGAGCTCTGGTCCACTCAGCAACTGACAGGAGTCCAAACCATCAGCCCTCCACCACCGTGCTGACAGCTGGCAGGAGCTGTTTGCTGCAGTGCATTCTGGATAAACACCTGCCCTCTGGTCTTGTTCTGGTGCAGAAGTCTTGTGGTTCCTTCAGATGAACCTAAGTCAAGCTGTTATTTTTAGAGAGGAGAGATCATGACTTTTGACCTGCTGACTGAGGCCCATAGAGTCAGTGCACGGTCTGACCTTTGGGGTGAATCAGCTGTCTGAAATGTTCTCTTGTGAAGTATCTTTCTATAAATGACCTTTGACCCTTCACCGATTGACAGACAGCAGCTGATCTCTGAGATCGTTGCTGACATTGTTCTATCTTGGCGTTGTGAGTCGTCTGAGTTTCAGACAGACCTTCAGGATTTCTGGGTGTTTCCTCAGGACCTGAGGTCTAAAACCAGGTGGGTCAGAACCTCAAGGGATTAGCTGAATGTTTGAGCTGCAAAAAATGGATGAGCTCAGAGCTGAAAGCAGCTGGAGTACAGACACAAACAAACACTTCCTGCCGACCCCACCCATTGGCTGATCTGAGCTCAGAACAAGCTCAGGAGGGGAAACGGCAGAGGGTGGACGGAAAACAACCAAGGGTGGAGGAAAAACAGCCGAGGGTGGAGGGAAAACAGTCGAGGGTGGAGGGAAACAGTCGAGGGTGGAGGGAAAACAAACGAGGGTGGAAGGGAAAACAGCTGAGGGTGGAGGGAAAACAGCCGAGGGTGGAAGGGAAAACAGTCGAGGGTGGAGGGAAAACAGTCGAGGGTGGAAGGGAAAACAGCCGAGGGTGGAGGGAAAACAACCGAGGGTGGAAGGGAAA
>NC_056513.1:9794087-9802244 GCF_014905685.2 Nematolebias whitei | reverse complement strand
AACAGTAGAGTGTGAAAGGATAACAGCGAGGGTGTAGGGAAAACAGCCGAGGGTGTAGGGAAAACAGCCGAGGGTGGAGGGAACACAGCCGAGGGTGGAGGGAAAACAGCCGAGGGTGGAGGGGAAACAGCCAAGGGTGGAGTGAAAACAACCAAGGGCGGGATGAAAGCAACCGAGGGTGGAGGGGAAACAGCTGTGGGTGGAGGGAAAATGGCAGAAGGAGAAGGGGAAACAGCCGAGGGTGGAAGGGAAAAAGCTGAGTGTTAACGGAAAACAGCCAAATGTGAAGGGGAAATAGCCAAGGATGGAGAGAAAACAGCTGAGGGTGGAGTAGAACACCCGGCGGTGGAGGGGAAACAGCCGTCTCTAACTCAATAAAACTTTTGATTCATGAGAAAAAACATTTTCAAAGCAGCATAAAATAAACTATTCAGAACAGACAGTTAAACATCAGACTCTGCTGTTTATAAAATAACCCTGAAAACTGAAGAAGTACCAACAGAACCCGGCTGCTGATCCAGAACAAATCTAAAAACCTTTCAAACATCTACACGAGTTTCCCTATAAAGCTCCGCCCTCCTGCCCAAATAAGGTCACTTCCGATTCCAGAAACAGCCCACTCTGCCCTTTATTTACAATCTACTTCAGAACATCAGCAGAGCCATGAGTTCCTGCAGGAGGTTCTGACACCTCAGAGGAACCTTCCACCCCAAACAGGAAGTTAAGGTTCTGCTTGTCTTCTGGGCCACAACTGTCTTGGGTTCTGGATCTACATCGCCTTACAACCTAGCTGTTTGTTAACAACAAAGTCCATGCTCAAGGAAACTAGATGTTTTTTTTTGGTTACATCTTCTTTTAAATACCATTCTATTTTCACTTTATTCTCAATGTGTATGTGTCCTTTATGATTGTCTGTTGTTGTCCACTGTTGACATCACTCTTGTTTAAACCAGGTCTCTCTTGTAAATGAGGCCCCGAGGCTCGATGGGATTAACCTGTACACATAAAGGTTGACTGAATGGATCATGTCTCAGCACCAGAACCAGATGTTCTCCAGATGAATGCTTCCTGGAGTTATTCACGCAACCATTTAAAACTGTCAAAGTTAAGTTACAGAACGTTTGTTCCATGAATAAAGTTCTAAGAGAACGGTCCTGTGAGGTTCTGTTGGACCAAACTCCATCAAGTTGGAGAACAATCCAAAATCCGGGAAGTTTCTCTAAAATGTCTCCACGGGTTGTGATACCAGCAGATGCAACATGCAGGAGACTGGGACCAACAGAACCCAACAGGAACCTTTAAACAACATTAAACTGAATCAGAACCAGGTTCGGGAAATTACCAGAACCTCCGGAGAATCTGATCCAAAAACAAGTTCCAGATGTCATAAACCAGGCTCTGGAACCGGTTCTAGAACATTGAGGGACAGAACCAATGATCCCTTCAGGTAAACAAACTTGATCCACCGAATAAAACCGGGACGTGAACGTCCCGCCCCATCAGGACCCGGTGTCACCGAGGCTCGGTCCGGAACCGTACCGACGGTTTTCAGGACTTCTTCCCGGCTGAGCGGAGCTGCGCTGCGGCCTGAAGAGGCAAAGAGAGCCGGGGGACAGAGGCTGAAGACCGGACACAACCCGTCCGGTTCCCGGTCCGGTTCGGCTGCTCCTCCTCCCGCGGAGCCACGCCTGCGCGCTCCCGGCGCACCGTTATCCTCCTCCATCCTCCGGCACAGACTAATGTCTGCAGCGGCTCAGACTAATGCCTGAAACAGGCCGAGGGACTGAGGCGGACAGGCCGACTAAGGATCACCGCGGCCCGGCCACGGAGCGAGTCTCGGCCCGGGGGGAGGTGAGCTGGACCCGGGTCCTCCTCAGTTCGAAAACACCGAGTTTGGACCGGGGTCCGGTGGGCCTCAATGGTCCGAGATTGGCCCAACACGGAGCCGAGTTAGCGGAGACCGAGTGGCCGGGTCCGCCTCTCAAATCACCGCCACGAAAAACCCCGAAGAACCGGAGAGAAGCTGCTCACCTGACCCGGGTCCAGACTTGAGCTGCGGGGCGCACAGAGTCCGCAGACCCGACAGAACCGACCGAACCGGAGGAGGATTCTGCTGCTGCTGCAGGGAATGACGGGAAAGAATCCGCACTGCCTCCCTCCTCCTCTTCATCACCCCCTCCTCATCTTCTTCGCCCCCTCCTCCTCGTCACCCCCTATAGAGTGCATAAACAATACTTTTATTTATGTTTATGTTTGTTTTGTTTTACAACATTTTTGTTAAACAATACTCAAGCGCACACTCTTCATCCCCCCTTCCTCCTTCGCTTCATCACGCACCGTCTCCTCCTCTTCCTCCATCAACCAACATCAGAACCAGAATCTGAATTCTGAACCCAACCAGTCTTAGTACAAATCAATAAAACTTTATTAAATTCTAAAAAGTAAAACCAATCAGAGTAATCAAACTTGAGGAATTATTTTTAAACTTTCATCTGTTCAAACTCAGACAGAACTGGAACCGTAAAAGAGAGAGATCGATTCTGATTCGATTCAATTCAGTTTATTTATATAGCGCCAAGTCACAACAGAAGTCAAGGGCACTGTACAGAAAATGTATATATATATATAAATATATATATACATGTTTTTTTTGTTGTTTTTTTTTTTACTTTTTTTCTCAGAAAAAACACTTCAGGACAGTTTGACATGTGTTAAAAAAACATTTAAGAATATCAGGGAGCATTCCCTAACAATGTTCTGAAATAAAATGTCTCCATAACTTGTGATCCCAGTAGATTCAACATGTAAGAGACTCTGGGACCAAAAGAACCCAACAAGAACCATTAAACAACATTAAACTGAATAAGAATCAGGAAGTTACCAGAACCTCAGGAGAACCTGCTCCTACACCCTGTGGAAACTGAAATTCCAGATATTATAAACCACGTTCTGGAACCAGTTTTAAACTTTAAGGGACAGAACTGCTGGTTCCTTCATATAAACAAGAAATAAGATACTTCAGGACTCTTCAGGATAATGGAACCTTCAGGACAGGTTGGGACTTTTCAGTTCAGTTTGGGCCATTTGAGAACAATTTGGGACAGATGAAAACAGTTTGGACAGTTGACTTCAGTTTGGTACAGCTTTGGGCCAGCTGAGTACATTTGGGACAGCAGGTACCGTCTGGGATGTTCAAGAACAGTTTGGGACAATCAGGAATGGTTTAGGACAGTCGAGAACTGTTTGAAACAGCCAAGTACAGTTTGAGCATTTGACAATTAATTGGGACAATTGAAAAATATTTTGAACTGTAAAGAACAGTTTGGGACAGTCAAAAAGAGTTTGGTACAGTCGAGTGACGTTTGGGACAGTAGAGAATAGTTTGGAACAATCTAGAACAGTTTGGGACAGTTGAGTAGTTTGAGACAGTTGAGTAGTTTGTGACAGCCAGGAAATGTTTGGGACGGTCAAGAACAGTTTAGTACAATCAAAAACAGTTTGAGACAGTTTGGAAAAGTTTAGGACAGTTGAGCAAATTTCGGGTTTCATGAGTACAATTTGGGACAGTCAAGAACAGTTTGGGATCGTTGAGTACTGTTTGGGACAGATGAGAACAGTTTGGGACAATTTAGAACAGTCTGGGACAGTTGAGAATAGTTTTGAACATCTGAGAACAGTTTGACACTGTTGAGAACATTTTGGGGCAAGTGAGAACAATATAGGACAGTTGAGATCAGTTTGGAGTACGTGAGAACAGTCTGGAACAGCTGAGAACAGTTTGGAATAGTTTAGATCAGTTTGGGACAGTTGAGATCAGTTTGGGGCAGTTGAGGCTTGTAGGTCAATTAAACTTTACATGAGATGGATTTGAGAGAATCAAACTGAGGATCAGAACCAGGAGCAGAATATGTCTCTGAGACACAAAGACACTTAAGACAAGAGTTCCCCTTTGATTAGTTTATTATTAAAAATCCACACAACTCTGATCCATCTCCTGTGTTCTTGTCCATCCTCTGGTTTCTGGTCCATCCTCTGGGTTCTGGTCCATCCTCTGGGTTCTGGTCCATCCTCTGAGAGGTCAGAAGTCAAAGGTTTAGAAACATTAACCAAAACTGAGTGCAGAACTCTGGAAAGAACTTCAGAAAACCCAGAGAACTGTTGATCCAAAACCAGTCTAATAGGACAGTCTGGATTATTAGACTGGATCAGAAGTTCTGATCAGAAATTGTGGGTTAACACTTTTAACAGAACTTTTCTGAGCAGGGATGTGGACTTCAGATTTTCTTGTTCTGGAGAACTAAGTTGCTGAATGGTTCTAACTTGGTTCTGACCCACAAACAAGTCCACCAACATTCACACCCTGAAGGTCTGACAGACCCGATGGTCTTGCCTTTGGCAACTAAGCTGCTGTTTCAGACTGTTGCCATGACAACAGCCATCATCACATACTGTATCAGATTCTTTACTGAACTGGTTCTGGACAAGTTGTTCTGAGTGCTGCTTCCTGTCTGTTGTTGTGTAATGTGATCCATGCTGACGGTCAGCACCAACCCCATTATGGCCTGATGGACCTTGGTAATGAGTTCTGATGGAAAACACAGAGTTGTGATTGGACCAGAACCCACTGAGTGCAGCAGCTGCATCGATTCATCGTCCACTCCGAAGACAGAATAAACAAAATCACTGCTGCAGGTAGATACAGAAACTTTGTGTTCATCAGGACAGTCAGAACCAGAACAGAACCCAGAATCTCAGGTTGAATCTGTAACCAAACAGAACCAGCCCCATCTCTGACAAAATCAGCAGATCCAAAGAACTTCAGCTCAACAAAGTCAGAAAATAAACCAGCTGAGTTATAAGGGGCGGAGCTAATGTGTCAAATCAGATCAAATCTGGTGTGGAGTGGTGGCAAGAGCCTGATCAGGCCACTGGAGCTGACCAATCAGAGCAGACCAAAACAAGAAGTAATGTGTTTTATGGGAACTTTAGCTCAAATTCACCAGCAGATTTCACGTCTACATGGAAATTAAGACTTTTGTGCAAAGGAAGAAATGCGCCTTGAACTGCGCTGCCAACAAAAGCAGCATCATTCTGTGCTGACACCATGAACATATACATCGTTTCTGTACAACTACTGTCCTCACTGTCACTGGATGAACATGTTTACTGAAGCTGTCATGTTGTAGTTTTGGAACCAGAATCTGTGCACTGGTGATGTGGGCTTTAAGCTCCGCCTACAATCTTGATGTCACATGATCTTCCTTTTAGGCATCTAACTAATTACAGATAAATGTTTTTAAAACATGAATATGAATATGGGAACAAGTAGCAGTAAGGGGAGAACTACAGGATTGACACCTGAACAACCTGGATTGAGGTTTGTAAAGAGGGCAGGACTTAAAAGATGGACATGGAACCAACCGATGGGGACGCTTGATCCTGTATGGCTTCCACTTTTGGGTTCAGACATTTGTATACATTCAGTTTTTGGCAGAAACAGTAGAAATTCAGTTTTATACAACATTTAGAGACAGCAGATTCTCAGAAATGTCCTGCAAGTTTCAAACTTCTGGTGAAACATTCACTGTCTCCTGAGAGCTGGGGGACAAGTGTCTCAGGTGATAGAGTACTAGGAGCAATCTGCCGCACTGCTGTCTTCAATAAGAAGGACATCAGGAAAGGTGTCCATCCTCTGATGCAGCAATGGGGACAACAGGAAGCTGTGGATCTGAACATCTCTCGTGATGACCCAGAACCAGAATTTTCCTGGTCTAGTCAGATGTTCCTGCAGGTTCCTTAACCTAATCTAAAGATAACGTAAAAAATGTAATTATTTACAAGTTACTCTGTTTTAAAAGTAATAGTAATGTAACTAAAGGCCGTTGGCTGAATGAAGACCTGAAGCTGAAATCTTCAATTCACAGATCAGATTACAAGATCAGCTCCTGGGTGTTAGCTTAGCTGTGAACTATTTTAGTATATTATCTACTACTTACTACTTGTACTACTATTCCTACTTTGCGGTTTGTCACTTATCGTGGAGCTTCAGGGTACGGATCCTCCGCGATAAACGAGGGACTACTGTAAATCTGCAGTCTGAGAGCAAAGTGCTCTGTTAAAAAAATATGGAACAATAGGATTTGTAATATAAGATGGAGCTAGGTTGGTGAGAGCTTTGTAGGTTAGAAGTAAGATTTTGAATTCTATTCGTTATTGAGCAAATCTTCACTTGATCAAGATAAAGTAGTTGGAGCAGTATTTTTAGATCTTTAAAAGGTGTTGGACAAACTGAATCATGATATTTTAATTCATTAATGCTTTATTCTGTTTGTTAATTTTTATGTTGCTGAATGTCCATGAGTGAAGAACATTAAGGATTAGCCTAGTTTATAAATGCTTTAGTGTTCAGTGTTCCCGTGTCTCTATACAAGTAAACAACTTGGAAAGGAATAATGTTTATGTCTGAGGAGGCTTTATATTGAACAGGCGATAAAGAATCAGGATCACTGGTCTTTGTGGGTGTAAAGCAGAACCGTTTCGGACCTCAGACTAGACTGGTTTTGTTGATGAAAGTTATGTTTGATCAGAACTTTGACTCCTAAATAAAGGGTTTAATAACAAAGAGCTCGTTCTGAACAGAAATATACTTCAGTTTTATTATAAATACAGAACAGATGCTGTGGATCACTGATCGCTGCAGTGAACATTTTCTCAAAAGGATAAGCAGCTGTCACAGATCCAGCCACTCCGTCAGAAGTCCAACCCCTCCGTCACATTTCCAATCGCTCCAACAGAGGTCCAACCACTCTGTCACATGTCCAACCACTCTGTCACATGTCCAACCACTCTGTCACATGTCCAACCACTCCGTCAGAGGTCCAACCACTCCGTCAGAGGTCCAACCACTCCGTCAGAGGTCCAACCACTCCATCAGAGGTCCAGCCACTCCGTCAGATGTCCAGCCACTCCATCATGTAGGCGCAGCTTGACGGAGAGATCTCCCCTCCCTCGTGACAGTCGTCAAACACCTGCAGAGAGTACGAGTGAGCTCAGGTGAGGCCAGCAGAGTGGTAGCAGGTGTGTACGTGTGTGTGGTTACCGGGCAGAGTCCGCAGGGCGTCTTGACAAGACCGGTGGGCTGCAGGACTGGGTTCACTCCCCGATACAGTTTCATCTGTCCATCTACGCTGCCCACCGTCCCCTCCTTGGCAGCAATCACTGTCATCTCCACCTTTCCGTCGTAGATCAGCGTGTTGAGGATGGTCTCAATGTCGTCCATAGACAGATCCACCTGCAGACACACACCTGTCAGGCCCCGCCCACATGCAGTTCAGCAGCTGAGAGTAGGGCATGTGATTGGTCACCTTACTGATCCCCAGCTCACAGATGTACTTCCACACTTCATGGGATGTGGCGAATGAGCTGTTCCTCTGGACCATTGGACTCTGCTGACTGTCCCTCGCCACCTCAGCCTCCATACACAAAACATAGACAAGATCACATGACCTGCTCTCACCTGAGCTGCTGCACAGCATCATGGGACATGAGACAAACCCCACACATTCACAGGTAATAAAACAAGAGTGGAGCTCAATATTCTCAACTGACCCACTTCAATCCAGATCCAGACCTGAAGTCCTTTCTGGAATTGGATCCATTGTTCAGTTTACTAAAACAAAATTATATATTTTTTTTCTTCTTTCAGCTGCTCCCTTCTTTAGTGGTCGCCACAGCAAACTAACTCGCACAAAGACTTTTATTATTATTTTTACGCAGGATGCCCTTCCTGATGCAACCACAGAGCACCGAGCTACCACAGCCCTCTGAATGGAGCAGAGCTGCCATATAGGGTGGCCGGGGGAGCAGATGGTGAGGGTTAAGGACCTTGCTCAAGGATCCAGAGTGGGGCAAATGAGGGTGGAGGCAGGTGTAAGTGTTTCACGTTTCACACCCGCATTTTGATGTTGTTGGTTCGGGGGGGGGGGGGGGGGTCAAACCTGCAACCTTCTGATCACAGGTCCAACTTTTCTTTACATTACTTAAAAACATTTCCCTGTGGTTACAGAAAGTCCCACATCTGGTTTGGGGTTCCTGTTTCCTGCTGGCCCATGGGGCGGCGTGGCCCACGGGGCGGCGTGGCCCACGGGGCGGCGTGGC
>NC_056513.1:9791171-9794077 GCF_014905685.2 Nematolebias whitei | reverse complement strand
GCGGCGTGGCCCACGGGGCGGCGTGGCCCACGGGGCGGCGTGGCCCAGGGAGCGATAATTTAATTCTAGATACTGTGACCCGTCTTTAGACTGGTTTTGCTGCCTGCTCTCTAGGAAGTAGAAGGTTATTCTCGTACCTCTCATCTGAATGAATGAAAAAAAAAAAATTCTGCGTCTGTATAGGCTCCACCCACCCATCTCTTCCATCAGACCAAGCCACGTCCTGGTTGTTATTCCCACTAACTTCCTCCAGTATGATTTCCTTTAACACAAAGTTCGTTCATGCTCTCTCTCGTGTTTCCTCTCTCTCTCTTTCCCTCCCTCCACCCAATCAGCTGCTGAAGGAGAAAACATGTTTTGGTGTCATAAGTGTGGTAAACACAGTTTGTTTGTTTGTTTGTACCTTGCTCTGCAGGAATTTGAAGCACTGTTGGTTGAGAACTTCTACAAACTCGGACTCAAAGTCCTGGTCGCTGTACCAGGCACCGCCCGTCACCGACCGGTCTGGCTGCAGGTTGTAGAGCATGTAGACCTTCTTCTTCGAGGCCTGAAAAAAACCACACACACACCAGGTTCAGAACCAGACTGGTTTCTCCCCGTCAGTCTCAGACTTATTCTAGTCTGAGACCAGTCTACTTTCAGATTAGAGATGGGGACCAGTCTGGTTCAGGTCCAAGGTTGAAGCTACTCAACTTTTAAATCCAGGACTGGGACTAGTTAACATTCTGGTTTGCACAGGAACAAACCAAAAGTCTTGGAGGTTTTGGACAGACTATGAAATTTTGGACAGCCCCTAAAACTTTGGACAGACCCTGAAATTTTGGACACACTCAAGCCTTTGGTCACACTCTGGGCCTTTGGACAGACTCCGAGCCTTTGGACACAATCTGAGCCTTTGAACAGACACTCAGTATATAAATAGACTTGATACCTTCATCCAGACACAAAGAATTTGGACTGGTTCCTGGTCCTGTCCCTGAACTCACCGCCACAGACTTGACTGCTTTGATGAGTTTTTTGCTCTCAAGGTTTTTCAGGATTTTGTTGATCTCTGTCAGAGGAAGGTTGCTTTTGAAGCGGATGTCTCTGCTCCAGATTCCTACAACCACACAAACCAACAAAAATATATGTGAAATTCTGATTTTGCTCAGTCTCAGGATTCTGAATCAAACAGGGGGGTCGGTACCTTTATTTCCTGCATCCTCAATGATCTGATAGACCAGTTTCTCCTGGTTGTCTGAGCCTTTCATCTTACTGAGAGACAAAGAGGTGACTCAGAGAGGCAGCATCATACCACGCGCAGAGCCCAGTATGCGTTCCAGTGTGTTTGTTTGCGTTCTGTGTTTAAGTGTGCATTTCAGTGTGTGATTCAGTTTATGTTCCAGTGTGCATTTCAGTATGCGTTTCATTGTGTTTCAGTATGCAAATGCAGATTACTGAAAAAAAATTGATTCCCAGTTAAAATTTTCCTGGAGGATCACTCTATTTTGTAGGTGTTCCAATTAGACTTTAAATCTCACCACAGCACTGAGTCTGCTCTTTTGAGGGTTTTTAATGATATCTTCCTAGCCACGGATGCTGGTGCTTCTGTACTTCTTGTCCTATTGGACCACATCTGCATTTGACACCACTGACCATGAGATCTTCATTTCTAGGCTGGAGCAGTGGGTGGGCATCACTGGGTCAGATCCCAAATGGTTATATCCTACCTCTCCGATAGAACCTTTGGTGTCAACGTCAAGAATTTTATCTCAACATCAGCAGCTCTTTGGTGAGGGGTACCACAGGGCTCCAATCTTGGACAGCTTCTCCTTTCTTTATACCTGCTGCCACTAAGTGATATTTTTCTTAAACAACATCTCATCCCTTTTCATTTTTATGCCGATGACTGTCAAATTTATTTCCCTCTGAAGCACACTGGTGCACGCTCTATCCAACCTCTCCTTGACTGCCTAGTTGACATCAGGGATTGGATGGTTTTAAAGTTCTTAAATTTTAATGGGAAAAAGACAAAAATCATGTTTCCACCTAATGGCACAATCAGGAACCACTGTGTCGACCTTTCCTCTCTAGCCCCGAAAAACAAGTTGTCACTAATTTGAGAGTGAAAATGGACCCTTCCATAAAGCTAAACAGTCATGTAAACATGATTGTTAAATCCTGTTTTGTTTTTCAGTTGAGGCAACTGTCTAAACTGAAACCCATACTGTCCAAAAGTAACCTTGAGACAGTAATACATGCTTTCCTAACATCCAGGCTTGATTACTGTAACGCACTTCTTTTTGGAATCAGTCAGACTTCAATTGCATGTTTACAACTGGTTCAAAATGCTGCAGCCTGATTTTTAACTGGTACAGGCAAAAGATAGCACACTTTTCCAGTTTTGGCTTCTCTTCACTGGCTCCCGGTTCACTTTTGAATTCATTTTTAAAATCCCTTTGTATGTTTTTAAATCTCTTAATAGTTCTGCCCCCTCTTATCTCTCTGATCTGCTGCAGCCATATGTCCCACAGCGCTCGTTGAGGTCAACAGACCAGATGCTTTTATTGGTTCCAGGCACTCGTTTTAAGCTCAGAGGTGACAGTGCCTTCTCTGCTGCATGTTCAAAACTGTGGAGTGAGTTACTTATTACAGCATGTCAGACAGGCTCCCTCCCTATCTCACTGTTTTTAAGTCTTGTTTAAAAACACTTTAATTCCCTGGCTTTCGATTCAGTGTGAGTTGATTTTAACTTCACTGTGTTTTTATTATTTTAGTCATTTAGTTTACCTTTACCTCTGTGGATTAATATATACACATATATATATACACATATATATATATATACACACATATATATATATATATATATATACACACATATATATATATATATATATATATATATATATATATATATATATATA
>NC_056513.1:9711900-9781171 GCF_014905685.2 Nematolebias whitei | reverse complement strand
GTCTGCTGTGTCAAGAGAACTTGGGCCTGTGCTGCCTTACTTTTCTCAGCAGTAAGAGCTGCTTCTAGGTCAAAGCTTCTTTTCACAGCTGTCGAATATTCTGCACTCTTGTTCAGCATTGCTTGTTTATCAGCCAGGACATTTTTGTTGTTGGCTTTGAAAGAGTCAAGATGCTGTTTCAGAGTTAATGCCTCAGTTTTCAGCTTGTCCATTTCCACAGAGTGGTACTGGGCGTCTTTTTCCAGTTGGACATCTTTTTGAAGCATTTCAGCTTTGAGCTGCTCGTTCCCTTCCAACAGCTTTGTACGAGCATCTTCAGCTTCCTGTCTTTTTGTTTTTTCCCCAGTTAATTTAGACTCACACTGTAAAAATTTCTCCTGAGCTCCAGAATGCATTGCCTCCATTCCTTGAACTTTTTCTTGGAGAAATTTTAATTGTTTGTGGAGTTCTTCATTCTGGCTTTGCAATGCAGAAAACTGTTTGTCTTTTTCAATTAGAATTTCAAACACTTCAGATGCAAAGAGCACACTCCTAGTAGACTCTTCCTGACATCCTGCAGTATTTTCTGCAGCTTTTTCTGAAGTTCTTGCCAGAATCTTCTCAACTGAATTTTTTTGTTCTGTGGAAGATCGTGGGACTAAACTCAGAGAAGCCAGTGGCCTTTGAGATGGGCCAGCAGCGCTGCTGCTCTCTGCAGACACATTCTGAACTGAAGCTGACGTTTCAGAAGTCTTGGCAGGTTGGGACTTTAAAGCCAGAGCATCAGCGAAGCTATATCCTGCAACTAATTTGTTTGCATTAGCAGGAAACTGGGTAGGAAGCTTTTTCTTAATGACACGTTCTTTAGAAAGATCAAGCTTGGCCATAGACTGAAAAGTGGATTTACTTTTCATAATTGGCGCGTGTTTCTGGCTTGCGTCAAATTCCGTATTGGGCTGGATGGGTGAAAATCTTTTAAACTTTTCACCATCAAACTTTTTGACGTGTCTAGTCCGCTCTACGCCGTTAGGAAAAAGTGACATTTCAACACCGAAATGTACTTTCCGGCTGATTTTCCTTTCTCTAGGTTGTGTCGACTGATGTTGGGTAATGTCGACCGAGCTGCTTGCCTCTAAAGTTGCAGGCTCGCTTCCTGGCAGAGCTGGAAAATTGTTGGGATCCATCAACGCAGACATGGCTTCTTCTGAATTATCAACATTTACAGTTGATTCAGCAGACTGCGTGTGGTCAACCCTCCGTTTAAAACGGGAGTTGATAAATACACGATCTCCTCTTGGGTTGTGGGAAGACATTGTTCTTTTTGTTGCTACGATTAAACGCTTTTCTTCAATAAGATAAAACGAACCGTTTATGCGCCGTAAGAACAATAATGTCAAGATGCGTTCACTCTGCTTTTCCAACAGAGATGTCTAGAACTCAAAGTCCAGCCTGTATATATAACATTTGTTCTATGACATCATCATGACACATCATCAAAGGACTGACTTAAGCTCCGCCCACAGATGAACACTACAGATGTCAACATGGAACATTTGGCCTGTTTCATGTTACCTAGCAACAAAGCTCTCAGGAAAGATCAAAAAGAAACATTTTCTACAAAAATGTCACAGAAATGCAGAGTTGAATGATTTATTTTTTTTAATCCGTTAAGGTTGAAGAACTATTTTATTGCTTAATTTTTAGCAAAAGTATTTTATTTTTCTGAATTCTTAACAATGAAGTAGCAAATTAAAAGTTTAAAGTTGAATTAAAAGTTTAGATATGACAACATTGATGATTTCATAAATACAGAGTAATGTTTTTTATCATTAAATAATATTAATTCTACTATTACTACCCATAATAATAATAATAATAATAATAATAATAATAATAATAATAAAATTATATATGGTTATTATTATAACCATAATATTATTATTATTATTAGGCAGCATGGTGGCGCAACTGGTAGAGCTGCTGCCTCTCATCGAGCAGGTTACCCTGGTTCAATTCCGTGTCTGGGTGCCTTTCTGGGTGGAGTTTGCATGTTCTCTCCGTGCATGCGTGGGTTTTCTCTAACATGCATGTTAGGCTGATTGTTAACTCTAAATTGTCACTAGGTGAGAGTAAGAGACTGAATGGTTGTTCATCTCGTTTGTCTCTATGTGGCCCTGTGATGGACTGGTGACCCGTCCAGGTTGTCCCCCGCCCCTCGCACAGTGATTGCTGGCCATGGGCACCGGCGACCCCCATGACCCAAAATGGAAGAAGCGGATAAAAGATAATGGCTGGATGGATGGATTATTATTATTGTGGGTATTATTATTAGGGCTGCAACAACAAATCGATAAAATCGATAAAAATCGATGATTAAAAGCGTTGGCAACGAATTTCATTATCGATTTGTTGTGTCGCGCGATTATGTGTCTTTCACGGCGCTGCGGAGTCATTTCGTTTTGTTTACAGGCAGTTCATTGTCGATGCTGACAGACTGAATAAAGTTTGGAAAAAAAACAAAACTCTGCAGCGCAAGTTGAACAGAGCGAGTGGGGAGAAAAGCAGAGTCTGTTTTCAAAGGAAAATAAGTAAATTTTACAAATGACCGACGCAGAGAAAACTGTTCGACCCAAGTCCTTCAAAGAGTGGGAGAACTTCACAAAGATAAAAACTGAGAAACATGCCGCTTTGAAAATCGCCGACACGACACAGGAGAACCACGCTGATAAACGTAAACATGTCGGAGTCACGAGGAGGAGGAAGGAGCTGCAGCTGATACAACTCGTCATGTGTTGCAGGTGAGTCTCTACAATTTAACACATTTGTTCTGTTTCCAAGAGAGAAAACGTAACGTCAGTCTGTCTGGTAGATGAAGCTGTTTGTTTGTTTGTTTTCTGATTAATGACGGTGATAGAGAACACGTGTGTTACTTTTTATTTAATTTAATTGGTACAAGCAGTGTTTAAATGTGATTTATAAATAAATCGAACACAAAGATAATAATTTAATGATTAAGCTTCAACTTTTAATTTGCTGGCAAAGTCTGAAGACACTGCAGGTATGGCAGGATGAATTGCATTTAAACAGGAATTAAAGTAATTTATTACATCTACTCAAATGTGTGTAATTAAGTATTTTATATATGTGTTTGTGTGTGTGTGTGTGTGTGTGTGTGTGTGTGTGTGTGTGTGTTTAAATGCTCTTTAAGCTACTTTTGCCTGAACCTAACACTGTAAGTGAAACAAGGCATTTCTTGAGTTGCTGTAAATTATGATATAATACATATTTACTCTCTCATTCCACAAAACAACAACAACAAACAACAACAGCATTCATGATGGACAGACATCATGGACACCACAGCAGCAGCTGTCTTCACTGAAATCATCCTTAAATGATCGTCACTGACATGAGGCCTCTGTCAATGGTTGAAGAAGAAGGCTTCACTACAATGAACCACACTTTTAATCCAGGTTACAATAATCCACACATTTAATCCAGGTTACACTCTTCTCTCAATGACAAATTTTACAAAGTAGCTACATATTGTGCAGGTATAAAGATACATTTGTATATATTTTTGTGTACATTTGTTTTTTAAACTATTTCACTAACTTTTACTTTTTTTATTCAATATTTTACTAACAGAATAGTCAAATAGCAACCTGTTTTTTGTGTGAATTGCTATGTCAGTCAAATGTTCAATTTTGGAATAAAGGGGTGAAAATTAAAATGTTGTGGGTTTTTTTGCCGATTCGTCGATTAATCAAAAAAATAATCGGCCGATGAATCGATTATTGAAATAATCGATAGTTGCAGCCCTAGTGGATTTTATGTATTTTATCAGGTGTCCTTTGCTTGTTGTGTCATTGTCATTTTCATCACTTTGGTTGGCATTGCTGATGTTTTTAAGTGATTTAAAGTGGCATGGTATGCATTCCAGTGTGTTTCCGCGTGTATTCCAGTTTACGTTTCAATAGCTATGTTTACATGGACATAAGTAATGGGCTCAAACGGCCGTTCGGAATAAAAACGCGTCATGTAAACACCCCGTTCAGTTTATTTTTTGTTTATAATTTGTGATCAGAACGAAACGGGTGGTTTACGCCGATTCATAACACGAACGGTGCGCATGTAAACACTTGATCTGTTCATTTTTTCTGATCGTGTAAAACTGACATGACTGCGCATGTGCGACTGTCATTTCCGCCTGGCTAACGCTAATAATATTAGCATGTCAGGGAAGCAAAACTGGTCGGTGAGCGACACAACATTTCTACTAGAAACTTTGAAAGAGCTCAAAATGATCTGTATCACCTGTAGCTCAGTCAGGGAGTGCAATAACGTCTCCACCATCATTAAAACCTGTCACGGGTCCATTTTGGGTGCTCAGGTTTGTTTACGTTCATCCCGGAAGTCAACCGGAAGTAGAACCTCTTCTTTTGTGATTTTTTTAAGGAGAGTTTACCACTCTGTGCATGTCAGTACTTCTGTTCAGAACAAAGCCCGCTGCATGTAAACACTCGTCATGAACAGATTGTGCCCATGTAAACGATACGTTTGAATTATTTAATCTGAAAACATTTCAATCCGGTCAAAAACACATTGCGCATGTAAACATAGCTAGTGTTAGTTTGAGTATGTGTATCAGTGCAAGTTCTAGTTGGCGTTTTTGTTTCAGGTTACATTGTGGGGACAAATTTTACACAAATCCTACATTGTGGGGACCAACTGCTCCTTGTGGGGACCAAAGCCAGGTCCCCATAAGGAGCAGTCTTGTTGGGGAGTTGGGGGTTAGGTTTACTAGTAGTTGCCTAGTACTAGTATACCATTACTAGTACTAGGCATGTACTAGTAATGGTTAGGTTTAGGGAAAGGGTCAGGGTTAGGCTATAAAAAACGTCAATGCAAAGACCCCAAAAAGTACGTTTACAAGAACGTGTATGTTTGAGTACTTGTTCAAATGCATGTTTACCTAGCACTTTGAGTGTCTTTCAGTCTATACAAGAGACCTGAGTTGTTCCTCAGCAGATCCAGCTGACCCTGGAACACAACATCATCAATCAACAACAGATCAGAGGGTCAAACTTACGAACCGGGTCCTCTCAGACTGAGAAGGATCAGGTCCTCAGACTGAGGTGGACCAGGCCCTCAGACTGGGGCAGATTAGGTCCTCGGACTGGGGTGGATCGGATCCTCAGACTGAGTTAGATCAAGTCCTCTGACCGACCTGCGACAGCAGCTTGTTGATTGCCATGGCTCTCTGCTGAGGCTCCAGGTGAGGCAAGTCATTCTGGATCACCTGGTCTGTGATACCCTGAGGGAACTGCTGACACAGCTCTTTGATCCTGGAACACAAATACACACAAACACAAAATAATAGTTTTATCTTTTCTTTTCTTTTTTTTTTGGTAATTTTTGTTTAACCAAAGATGTTGTCATTCCCATCCTCCACCCCCCGCGGGATATTTTCCCACAGGTAGAAATGTGTTTTATTATTTCTGTTGGTTTTTATAAATTCAAAGTTTTTATGCAAAACACCTAATTCTCCTCCTTGAATCGTCACCTTATTGTGGACGACGAGTTTGTGCACCTGAATGATCCTGGGAGTTTACTGTCTGGGGCAATTGTAATTGCCCTGGTAGAGTCTCCCAAGGCAGATTGGTCTTAGGTAACAGGACAAAGATCAATTCAAAACACTTATAGACAAAGAAAAACAAGGAACTCGGTGTCCCTTGCGGGAAGTGGGTTACTGGGGCTCCACCCTGGCAAGGGGCTTGTCGGTGAGTGCATGGTGACTGGGTCTCTACCATGGGGCCCGGTCGGGCTCAGCCCGAATGAGAAACAATGGTATGCCTTCCTGTGGGCACACCACCTACAGGAGGGGCCATACGAGTCGGGCGCATGACGCCATGGGCAGTGGCCAAAGACCTTTGCGCTCTGATCCTGGCTTACCAAAGCTGGCTCTCGGGACATAGAACTCTCTGGAGGGGAAAAAGCCTGAGCTTGTGTGTTAAGTTGAGTTACCAACTAGATATAGTTGGGTTCACCTCGAACCAATCACCTTCAGAGAGGCTGGACCTTATTCCACTCTGGAGTTGCCCATGATACGTGCAACTGGCACCAAGACACCCTAGGTCATAGATCAGTGATTGATGTTGTAGTTGTGTCATCTGATTTGTGACCGTTTGTTTTGGACACTTGGGTGAAGACAGGAGCTGAGCCGTCAACTGATTACCTGGTAGTGAGTTGGATCAGATGGTGAGGGAAGAAGCTGGACAGACCCAGTAAACCCAAACGTGTATTGAGGGTTTGCTGGAAACGCCTGGCAGAAGAACCCATCAGAAAGATCTTCAACTCACCTGGATGTTGTGGGGCTGTCTTGGTTGACACGCCTTTGCAACATTGCGTGGACATCAGGGGCAGAGCCACTAGATTGGCAGACTGGGGTGGTGGTGGTTCCCCTCTTCAAAAAGGGGGACAGGAGGGTGTGTTACAATTATTGGGGTATCACTCTCCTTAGCCTCCCCAGTAAGAACTATTCAGGGGTACTGGAGAAACAAGTCTTATCGTTAGTTGAACCCCAGATCCAGGAGGAACAATGCAAGTTCCGTTCTGGCTGTGGAACACTGGACCAGCTCTCGAGGGGTCATGGGAGTCTTCCCATCCAGTCTACATGTATTTTGTGGACATGGAGAAAGATTTGGACTGTGTTCCTCAGGGTAAACTATGGGGGATACGCCGCGAGTACGAGACTGGGGGGCCATCGTTACAGGCTGTTTGGCCCCATATAAGCGGTGCGAGAGTTTGGCGGTTCGCAGCCATGTGTGAAGCGACTCCGATGCGGTTCGACACCTGAGCACCTCAGCACATGAGTTTGCTCTCTTCGAGTAAAGGATGAGGTTCTGCCTCAAGTGGAGGAGGGAGGAGTTCAAGTATCTTGGGGTTTTATTCACGAGTGAGGGAAGAATGGAGCGTGAGATTGATAGACGGATTTGTGCGTCTGCAGTGGACTCTGTGCTGGTCCGATATGATGATGAGGGAGCAGAAGATGATGGAGATAGATAGATGGATGGATAAACGGATGGCTAACGAATTATAAACCGGATTGTTGTTAGATATCTCCCACAAATTATATGAACATCTCAGGATCTTAGAAAACATTCCATGTTGGAATGACAGACATGTTCCTGGTTTTAGTTTTCTACATTTGCCTTATAATTTAGCTGTTTTTTTGTTACTTTTTTTTGCCATCTTATTTGTTAAAAAATAAATAAATCTGTATGCCTTTTTTGTGGCTGTCTATTGTTGTCGCTGTTGTCCATTTTTGTCATCATTCTTTGTTGAAATCAGTTCTCTTTTGTAAATGGGTCCTCGAGGCTCATTGGGATTTACCTGCCTAAAGGTTGAATGAATGTTGTTTTAAGACTAGAAGCACAACAGTGCAGAAAAGTGGTCCGTTTGAGGCCAAATCTAGGAAATCTGATCAATCCAAGATAACGCCGAATTGCCAGAGATACTACCTTGATTCAGAAAATGTGTTTAAAGTGGACTTCTGACCGGTAAATGTCTAATTGTATCTGATCACTTATTAAATTGAACTGAAAGGACACGGAGTTCGGAGTATCGATTCTATGAGCAGGAGAACATCACGATTCTGACCTGTTCTCGATCTCTGCGACGTCTGTCACGTTCATCTCTTTCTTCACTTTGACCTCCGTCATTTTGACTGAATTCTGCTGCTCTTTCCAAGCAGAAAATCCGTCTGGCTGGTATCTCTGGAGCTTTAACAGATGCAAACCCGGGGTTTAGGTCCTTAACTTCTCTGACAGCAGTCCTAACTCGTGCCTGGTCAAAAATGAACTGCAATTAACGGCATCGACCCAGAGAAACACCAGAATGGACCCTGACGGATCTCAGCGAGGTTTGTGGCCTCCAAGTTGAGAAGACCTTAAATAAAACATTTTTTACTCCGATATTTACAGTTTGCTACCAGCATCTAAGAACGCCCACGTTGCTTCGCGTAGCTCTTTACAAAATGGCGGAAGAGAACCCCGATTCTCGTCCGTTTTCTCGTCTCTTTAGCAAAGCTTGCTCTGGGCTGTCCACTGCCTGGTCTAAAACACAGTGAAACGCCCCTCGTTGTATGCTGGTGAAGATTCTCAGTCATCCAGGACATGGTAAATTCAAAAGCGTTCAAGACAAAAACAACTGGACTTTATTTGTAACAGAAGTCATTTTGCTTCTCATCCAAGAAGCTTTCTCAATTCAAAGAGCAGAGCATGTGGGGTTCCGGTTATAAAGCTGAGATAAGATACACATGTGCAGATTGACATATCACACCTCACAGTAGGGTTTGTTAAGGTCTTTGTTAATCTAATTCACGGGTGAGAGCCCTTGTTGAGTTTTGTATGGAAGCCTTCCAAATAATGGAAGACATACCATTGGACGTTTTATTTCTTTTCATTGGCAGAAACGGGCTTCCACAGTTTTGTTTTTTACAAATGGGGATTTTTTTATTTGTATTTTTTGTGTGATTCCTTTAATTAAGTAGAATTTAAAAAAAAAAATATTCATTCAGCGTTTATTTAGTCTCATTGAGACACGAGAACTCATTTACAAGAGAGACCTGTGTAGACCACATTGCTGGTTATATCAAAGTTCATGCTCAATAATCCAGGTAGAAAATCCCACAAAGTTCAGTAAGGTCATCTGGACTGTTTCTTTTGTTGTTGTTGTTGAGATGTTCTTCATCCAAAGGACTTAATCAGTCCGAGGAATTAGAAACCCAGATACCAGCTTATCACCAGCAAACTGGTTGGTCCTCTATGGGTTTGCTGATTGTGGGACTCAGTTTGTTGTGGCTCCTCAGACTGAAGAAGTCCTTTGGATTAAGGACGAACTGTCTCAAAAAAAAAAGAAACCGTCCAGATGACCTGACTGAACTTTGTTGGATTGCTGGTTATACTTAGATAAAATTTATAAAAACACGTTTTCGTTATTTTCATAAAAAGGAGGAACACAATTATTTCATATTTGTGTTGTATGAGCCAGATGTCAATAATCTCATGGAATGTTATGGACAATAAAGTTGTATGATTGATTGACATTTATTTTATGTTGAAGGAATAAGATCAGAGGTACACTCAACTGAAGGACTGGGAGTAGAGAGGACAGACGGTTTAGACATGTCCAGATGAGTGGTTTGGACATGTCCAAAGGAGTACTGGTAGAAGGATAGATATGCAGCTGCCAGGAAAAAGACAAACAGGAGAGATATATATGGATGCAGGAGTGAGGACAGAGGATGCAGAGGACAGAGTGAGAAGGAGGAATCGCTGGCGACCCCTAGGGAAAAACAGGAAGAAGATTTTATCATGTATTTAATACGAGAGAGTCGGAGGTTCGATTCCAACTAATCTCGTTTTTTAGCAGTGAACATATAATGTCCGGACGGTGCTTCCCGGTGCGGCGGGAGATATGCAAAAAATAAATAAAAAAATAAAGCGGTTTCCTGTAAGCCCCGCCCACCAGAGGTAGCTCTTTGTTATTGTGTTTAAGCAAGAGCTTCCGGTCTAAACGCGTTGCCATGGTAATACTTGATCAAACTCACCAGCTTCTTTTCAGGCGGCGGGCGGTAAAGTGAGTGTGCGCTGTTTGTTTTTGGCACGGCGTGTCCCGGTCTCATCGCAAAGCTCCTAAAGAAGGCTGTGGAGACTGGAGCAGTTTGTTTACTGCTGACACAACAACGAAAACAACAACAACTGTCAGAAGAAGGTCCCGGGCCCCCCGGCGGCAGGTAACAGTAGAGAGAGCTGAGCAGCAGGGGGCGCTGTCTCCGACTTTAATCGTTAGTAACTTTAATTGTTCTTAAAAAAGACCCAGTAAAAACATTTATTTATTTTTCAGGCTTCTGATTTATTGATTGACAGTTGTTGCCATGGCAGCAGGAGCAGTTTCCGCTCCTCTCATCATCCCCATCATCCAGCTTCCGACACACCGAGTCAAGAACCACATTGACACCAGAACACCTGTCTCCATCCAGTCAGGTACAAACACACCTGTCCCCCACCTGTCCTGTCCTCCATCTGACCTCCACCTCTCCTCCATATGTCCTCCACTTGTTCCCCACCTGTCCTCATCTACCTTTCATCTGTCCTCCACCTCTCCTCCATCTGTCATCAACCTCTCTTCCATCTGTCCTCCACCTCTCCTCCATCTGTCATCAACCTGTTCTACATCTATCCTCCATGTGTCCCCCACTTGTCCTCCACCTGTTCTCCACCTGTCCCCCACCTGCTCTCCATCTATCTTCTGTCTGTCCTCTACCTCTCTTCCATTCTGTCCACCATCTGTCCTCCACCTGTCCTTCATCTGTCCATCACCTCTCCTCTGTCTGTCCTCCATCTATTCCCCACTTTTCCTCCATCTGTCCCTACTTGTCCCCCATCTCTTCTCCATCTATCTTCCATCTGTCCTCCACCTGTCCTTCATCTGTCCTTCATTTGTCCTCCATCTGTCCTCTACCTGTTCTCCATCTTGTCCTCGTGCTTCACAGATCATAGAGTTTTGGTCCAGATGGATGTAACTTGTAGCTTCTGAGGGGAACAGAACTGTATCGTCAGCACATGGATGAATATTTAAATATGTGATACAGGATGTTTGGATGTAGGACCAGAACTCAACCAGAACCAGTCTGGAACCTTGTGGAAGCCCAGTGGACTGAGGGATTTTCTCGCAGTGTCACACAGGTGTCTGCAGGAAAATAAGCTGCTGAACTCACATGCAGGTTACTCCCTCCCCTCCCTCCTGAGGATTATCAGGGTCTCTGTTAGCCAGACTCACAGACAGGTGTTTGTATCACCTGATTAAGGTGAGAATCAGAGTCAAACTGACCTGGGATCAGAAAACTGAACTCTGAGACCTCCTCCTCTGTTTGTCTCTCCTTCAACCCCCTCTCAGACCACCATCTGTCCTCTTTGTCCAACATCTGGACCTGTTGGTCCTCAGCAGAGGGTCACTTGTCCCTGAGGTGCAGGTGGATCTCTGAATCTCTTCGGTGTTGAGCCATGCGTCTGCGGAGGTTCTTTAGTTTCTCCAACATGAAGGTCTGAACATTCCAGCAAACACCACACCGCTCAGTCTGGGTTTGGGGGTTCTGTCCTCAGGATGGACCAGCCTCTGTCTGAGGGTTCTGTTGGGTCTAAAATGAACCGGGATGTTGTGTTTGGAGACGATCAGAGTTTCTCAGATCCTCCAGCAACATGTGTGATGATGTTTGTTCTTCTCCCTGTTCTGTGGCGTGTTTTTTTTTTTCATTTCCTCGTTGTCAAAAATCCAGTTAGGTGTCTTAGTTGGGTCCACAGGTTTGGAGAACTTCTTTGGTGCGGTTCTGTTTTCTGTCCAAACAGTCTAGAAAGGCAGCTTGTTGGTGGTGTCTTCTCTGGTGAACTTGATGTTGTTGTCCACAGAGTTGATGTGTCTGCTGAAGCTTCTACTATGGTCCACGTATCAGAACCAGTGGCTCAGTGTTGTTCCCTTGAAGGAGTCCAGGGCTCTCTGCTCCACTTTCATAGAGGTTGGACGCAGTCTGTGACTCCGGAGATCCCACAGCTCAAAAACTGTCATCATACTTGAAGTAAGAGGTGGAAGAGCGAGATCCAGCAGGGTGTAGAGCTGGTCACAGCTCAAACTGGTCCTGTTCTTTACACTGTTTGGTGGACATGGACAGTTCCAATTCACACGGATCAGAACCTTCTGGTAGAATCTCACTTTTAAGGTTTAAACTCCCAGGATGGTAAAATAAACGTCTTCAACCACAGAAGTCCAGTTGTTTAGTTTGATTTCAGACTAGTGTTCAACGATGCTCAGATTGCTATTAGACTGGTTTCACTCTGGTTTCAGACTGGTGTTCAACAAGGTGTGGAACTGGTCCCAGCTCAAACTGGTCCTGTTCTGAAGGTTATTTCAGTTTTTGTTAAAGTCCTTTAATTATAAGAGAAGTTTTAGAAGAAGACTGTCATAGAAACACATGTGTGTGTGTTCAGACTCCGCAGGTGCGCTGCTCTTCTTCACATTGGATGGCTCGAGGCCGGAGGTGGGACCACGGGGCTCAGCAGGTGGCAGCAGGAAGTACACCAAGCCCATCCTGTTGCCTGCAGGGCAGGTGTCCATCAGAGCGGTGGCGGTCACCATGTAAGTGCTCACCTGACATCGATCAAGGACATCACTTCCTGTTTTCCTGTCTGAGTATGAATGTGATGCAGTGACGGCAGACAGAGCTCCATTGTGAGCAAGGTCTTCTATGTGGACCAGCTGGACTCCAGCAGCACAGCGGAGAACCAGGAAGATGTTTTGGAGAACCTAAGGCAGGTAATCAAACATACCTACTGCTCCAGTTTCCATAAGCCCCGCCTCTTCCTGCACTCACCTGTCCACTCTAATGTGTCCTTCATTCTTCCACCTGTTATTTCAGGATACGTCTGTTGGAACTTTCAGTTCTGCTGACAATGCAGCTGGGCCTTCACTGAGTTCTGCAGGTACTTGCACTGAGTTCACTTGTACACATCTGCAGTTAAACCGCACCCCCTTCACTCTGTTACCGTGGCAACCTGCATTTACCTGCACAGAAATGCACTCAGACATCATAACATGAAATATCTAATTTTCTTCTCTTCAAAGCTTGAAAAGCCGTTTAAGAAAAATATATATTTTTAAAGTGAAACAAAGATGTCCGACATGACTTTCAGCTTACACTCAGGATGAGACGTCTCATTCAGAGCAAAGAAATAAAACAAAATCATTCAGTTCCAGCAGAAGATCTAGAGCAGGGGGCCCCAAACCTTTTCCCTGAAAGGGCCAAATTTAAAATCTATCAGAGGGCTGCGTGCCAAATGCAATAATACATGAAATGCAAATACTTCTTTAAGTAAAGTCCATTTATTTATTATACAGTTATTTAACCTTCCATTCTGTATAAAGAACATTACAGAACAGACTGTGTTGGTGGTGGTGGTGGTGGTGGTGGTGGTGGTGGTGGGGGGGGGGGTCTGGGGGTCCTGGTCTGTTTCAAGCTGCAGCTCGTCAGCCTCAACAAACAAGACTGAGAGGACGGCGGTGGACGTTCGGTCCAGAACCTGAGCAGAAATAATGTTTTCAAAATCAAAGCACATTTATTCATGTTTAACAACAAACGTGTTGCACAAATACAAAATCAGGAAACCGTAAAACATTGAAGAATACAAAAACATTAAATAGAACCAATAAGAGGCAGTGAATAAATAAATAAAAGTAAACTCTCATGCTGTATTAACATCCAGAGAGTACAAATGTCTGGACCTCAGGACAGCTGAAGACCTGATCCCCTCTGTGGACCTGACCGGACCTCAAGACCACTAAAACCTAATGATCTTTGGATCTGAGGGATTTAGAGGACACATGGGGCTGCGTGAGGTCTGACAGGTCTACAGGAGTCTGTCCATTCAGGGCCTTGCAGATCAACGTGGAGCTGATGATGAGACGCAGCAATGGAGACGAGCTGCAGTGTTGCGGACCGTCTGCAGACGAGGCTGGCCTGGCTGACAGCGACACAGAGAGAGCCCCACCCCCCACTGCTTCTCATCACTTCTTGTCCTGACTTCTCTCAGAACGGAGGATGATGGACAGAAGCCCTCCTCCATCATCAGGTCCTCGCTTCCTAAACAGTCGGCTGGGGTCAGAGACTGTCCGTGCTGCCTGGACCAGTTCGTCCCGGCGATCCCAGTCTGTGGTAAACACCAAAACAAACTGATCTGAGTGCAGATTTTGTAAAATGCTGGGAGCAGTGATAATGATTTGCTTCTTGTCTGTCAGGACTCACGGGATGTGAAGAAGCTGAGCAGTACGCAGGAACGCCAAGTGCAGCGAGAAACTGACTTCCTGCGGTAAACTAGTCAGAGACACGCCCACAGATGACCGCACCCATTTCTTATCTATTAACCTTTATTTAACCAGGCAAATCCCATTGAGATCACAGATCTCTTTTGCAAGGGAGGCCTGGGCCTGAAGGCAACCTAACATGCATATTTTTGGTCTGTGGGAGGAAACTGAAGCACCCGGAGAAAACTCACGCAAGCACGAGAAGAACATGCAAACTCCACACAGAAAGACCCCAGGTCCACCCAGGGATTGAACCCAGGACCTTCTTGCTGTGAGGCAACAGTGCTAACCACTGAGCCGTTGTGATGCCATTACAAGGGACACACCCACTGTTATAGACACGCCCACTATCAAAGACACACCTGCTGTTAAAGACACACCCACTGGCAGAGACACGCCTACCTACTGTCAAAGACACACCCACTGTTAAAGACACACCTACAGTCAGACACGCCCACTGTCAGGAAAATTCTTCAGAAACACATTGAAACCTGAACACTCACGACTTTACAAGCTCCTCCTCCTTTCTTCATCTAGGTGCGCTTGCTGTCTCAGCTTTCTTCCATCAGACCCATTTGCCCGGTTCTGTGCACAATGTGGAGCTGTGGCTCCTCTTTTCCTCTGTGGTCAGTGGCTTCCCCCTGCCGAGGGCGCACAGGTGTTACACACACTTGATCACAGTCCAGGTGAGTCCAGGTGAGGAGCTGCTAAAGGTTTTCTCTTGTCAGATGCGGCTGTGTGTCACCTGTAAATCTCTGGTCCCCATCAATACGAGGACCTGTTTGATCTGCGAGGCGTCCATTGGTCCACAGACGCAGCCCCAGGCCCACCTTACTCTAAAGGTACTCAACACCTACTCCTACATCAGGGCCTCATTAATTCATTGACCTTTATGTAACCAGGTAAAACCCACTGAGACCATGAATCACTTTTTCAAAGTCTCCCTGGGCCTGAAGGCAGCCCGCTACTATTTTTGTTGGTATTTTTTAAATTCTATCCGTGCATCATCTTTCAGGATGAAAGCTGTGCACTCTTCCATACATGAGGTCCCAGGTGTTTTCTCCCACAGGTAAGGCAGATTATGAGAACTGTGAAATTAAGATGTCTGATGTTGTACAGGATCATCTGGTTTGCGTTTCCTGTGGAAGTGGGAATCCAGCTCACACCTCCAGGTGTTTGACCTGCGACGGTCACCTGCAGCAGGTACATCTGCAGCTGAACATGTTGTTTTAATGGTTCTCCTGCAGCTGTTTGTCTCATTGAGACCTGTTGTTGCTGCAGGTGGGATGTAGTGGGAACAGTGCTCCCTCTGTCCACGCCACACACAGCAGGATGTTTACCTGCTCCAGGTGTAAACGTCTGAATCGCAGCAACGCCAGATTCTGTGACTGGTGCAGCTCCAAGGTGAAAGCACAGCAGAATCATGAGTAATGTCTGCCTTTCATCGTTCTGTTTCTGCTCCTCCTGCTTCCAGGTGCTCTGCTTAGCTTGGGTGTGGAAGACAGCATTGTGGGAAACGTAGTAATGTGACGTGTACTTTCAGCTCACACGTTCAGTCAGCTGTGTAGAGTGTTGGCGATGTGGAGCGAGTGGACATCCATACGCTTTGTACTGTGCTGCCTGTGGCGTCTTCCTTGAAGGGCCAGCCCCGCCCACTTCCTCCAGTAACAGCATCCAGCCTATCACATGTGACGCCGCTAGTGGGGTACACAGCACGGCTGACATCATGGCATGTTATACTTCCTGTCAAGTTACCTACAGTGACTACTTTGTGTGCACAGGCTACGACAGAGTATTCCCATAATGCCACGAGGCAGGCAGCACCTTTCTCAAAGACTCTGCCCAGTACAAATGTGACCCCGCCCACTATCACACAGTCTACGCAAACTGTAGGACTCTATTACCCATCAGCCATTGAGCTGCAGAGGAAGGAGCAACAGAGTATGTTAAAGGTCAGCAGACTGCTGGCGACTACAAACCACCGCCCACCGCTGACCACCATCAGCCCAGGACGAGGTAAACTATTACTATTGTAACTAATACTCTATTACTGTAACTACTACTGTATTACTGTAACTACTACTGTTACTATAATTACTACCCTATTGCTGTAACTACTACTCTGTTACTACTGTAACTACTACTCTAATACTGTAACTACTGCTCTGCTACTGTAACTGCTACTCTGTTATTGTAACTACTACGTTGTTACTGTAACTGTTACTCTAATACTGTAACTACTACTGTAATTACTACTCTAATACTGTAGCTACTACTGTATCTGTTACTATAACTACTACTCTGTTACTGTAAATACTACTGTAACTGCTACTGTAACTGCTACTCTAATACTGTAACTACTGCATTACTGTCGTTACTACTGTAGCTACTACTCTCATTACTATATTACTAGTGTAACTACATATGTTTGTGGTTCTCTTGAGTCTTGGTGTCAGATGTTTGTGGTTCTACGCTTGTTGTTCTAACTCGATGTTGACCTCAGGGTTTTGGAGGAAGCAGCTGGATCATGTGTGTGCTCATCTGAGAAGTTACACCCAGAACAATGTTCCTTTCAGGGCTCTGCTTGGAGAACCCCGTCTGGGCCAGGTACACACTTCACCTGCATCAGCTGAGCAGTACCTGGACAAATCTGTTCTAGAGTCTGTTGGCTGCACCTGTCAGAGCACGGTCGCCTTCATCACTTGAACAGGTGTTGTGTGGTCCATGTTGACCTCCTGTGTTGTTCTGGTTCTGTTCAGATGGTTTCTGCTGTGATTCAGGAAGATCCACATGAAGTCAGTCTGACCATCAGCTTCATGTTGTCCAGACAGAAAGAACCACAGGTTTGTTTCCAACCCGGAGCCTGCCCCGAAACAACACGTAAATAAGATGAATGAATAAATGTGATGTTTGGTCTCAGGGAGGTCCTGACAGGGTCTGTGGTGGACTAGATGGTGGAGGACCTGGACCAGCCAGTCCAACAGAGACTCTGAGTCGTGTCACAGAGCGGTTTGCAAACAGCAACTTCCACAGTAAGAACACATACAGAACCTAACCGGGTCACACGAAGGGTTTCTGTTGGATCCAATCTGTTCTGGATAGACAGAAGTAAATGTAAATGGAAGTAAAGTTTGTAAAAAAAAAAAAAAAAAAGTAAGCGCTCCTTTAAACAGAGAAAAGTCCAGTTAAACTGAAGCAGTGGTTCAGACAGCGACACGTCGTGCTGCAGTTTCTGTAAAAATATTTTTTATTTGCTGTAATTTATTGGAACTGGACGGTGGTGCTTTGTCCGGGTTCTCAGTTCTGGACTCAGCCGGGTTCTTTCTGTTGCAGCCTTTTATGTTTCTCCTCAGGAGTTTGATGGTTTTTCTTAAATTATCACGACATTTAATCTAAACTGCTCATCGATACGTTTTATCTGTTTCAGGTGTGAGAAAACTCAACCCCAACTCGACAGACAAACCTTTGGTAAGGACCTCCAGCAGCTTGTCAGAAACACAAACTGTCTCCTGATTGGTTGTTTGGCTGCAGGTGACCGACAGTCAGCTGCTGAAAGAGCTGGGTCCAAGCAGAGGTCGGATCAGGACCATCCAGCAGCTCCTGGATCAGGTAAAGGCTCCAGCTTCCAATCAGCAGCCTGGTCTGCGTCACCTGACAGTTTAAGGTTGACCAGGTGTGTCTGTTGGTTCACCAGGGGGCGAACCCATCCTGTTGTGGGGGGGATGGAAGACACGCCCTGCTGGTGGCCGTGGTCAACGGTCATCATGATGTACTTCCTGTTTTAGTGCAGAGAGGAGCTGATGTGGACCAGCAGTCTGGACCGTAAGAACTGCATAATATTGACCTCAAGAAACAACAGAACCAAACGTCAGCTTCAGTTTCCCGTCCTTATAGAACCCAACATGTCCCAAAGTGACTAACATCATTCTTTTGTTTACATCAACTATAAAAATACAAAATATCTGGAAGACTTCAGCACAGACCGGATCAACTCAGAACCTAGATTTACTGCTCACTGCACGACAGACAGTCGTGACAGACAGTTCAAAAGTTAACGGTTCTTTGAAAGAAACAGATCCTCAGGGTCCGGCTCCCTTTTTGAATCCCAGCTCAATTTGCAAATCAGCAACCTGCTATCATGCTGACTATGCCCAGGTTCCAGGTGAAGGTTCCGTTTTGTTTATGACGTGTTCTGCTCGTTCTCAGGATGAAGAACACAGCTCTGCATGAAGCTGCTGCTTTGGGCTCTGAAGGACTGCAGAGCGCTGCGCTTCTGCTCAGGTACGACTCACCTGGACGCTTCGTTTACTCAAATATCAGATCTAACATTTCCTGCTTCGATAGCTCCTCCCACTTCATGACATCATCACCCGTCTTCCTGGTTTCAGGTGTAAGGCGAGCGTGAGACTGAAGAACGCTGCTGGTCAGATGGCGTACGACTTGGCGGTCAAGTCCGGCTGCAGCGACATGGTGTCGGTTCTGGCGGCTCAGACCGGACCGGACATTCAGGGAAGACCCCGACTGAACCTGGATGTCTTCTGAACAATTCTGTGGACCAGCTGGGAAGTTCTTCTGAAACCATCCAGCAGTTTGTGTCCCATTCCAGTCTGGTAGAACCCACTACTGGACCAGAACAAACACTAAATCCCCCACAGTCCATGACTGTTGGTCTCCACTCCCCTGGAACCTTCAGATGACCTGTCAGAGCTCAGACATCCAGAACCTCCAGCGTTGTGGCTCCAGCTGAGGTTTGGGTTTTAGGCTTGTTAACATCGACAGAAGCACAAACTTTCTTCTGATATTCACTTATAAAGAAAAGAGACATCACAATTATTTTACAGACTCAGTTTTGGATCATTTCTGTGATTTTTGTTCTGCAGAATAAACAAGCTCATTAAATTTCACCCAGGTGGGGGTTGTTGATGCTTGGGGGGGGGGGGGGGGAGTCAAAATGTGTTTCATTAAAAACAGAACATCTTAGAGGTTCTGTTTCTTTTGCAGCTACCGTCCTGGTCCCACAGAGACCAGGAGGCCGTTTCACAGACCGACTAATCCAGAATCCTGGATTAATCTGGTTCCTCCCCCTGAACTCTGGGGACCTCTTGTTCAAAACGTAATTTGGATCACAGTGCTTTCCAGGATCACGTAATCCAGATTTATTTTATGCCAGCTGTTCAGAGAAAAGTTGGATTGGATCGATCTTGTCCAGATCCGACTTTTCAAGATGACGAAGTCCGGATGACGAGCGCTCCAAATTAGACCGCATCAAACACTCAAGGCTGCGAGGAACGTAGAACCAACAAGCAGGAGAGCTGCAGAGGAACGTAGAACCAACAAGCAGGAGAGCTGCAGAGGAACGTAGAACCAACAAGCAGGAGAGCTGCAGGACCACTCAAAGCAGATTTATGTGAAGAAACGTAGAGAAAAAATACAAACGGCCCATTTCAGCATCTTTAGACAGCCATAACGAATCTTCTGCACAAAAACTAAAATAACATTCCAGGTGCTTTAAACATAAACACACGTTCAACCTTCTTCTGTGGAAGGACCAACAGTTTGAGGTCTTCCTCTGCTCTTTCACTCCTTTAAGAAGTGCCCTGCAGACATCTTCATGCTCATGTTTGTTTGTGGAGGTCATTTCAGCCTCTTTCACTTCCTGTTGCAGTGATTACTGCCTCAACTTGTGCAGATCCACCTTCTTCCACAGCATCAGCAGTCTTCAGCTGGGGGCTCGCCGTCCTCTGCAACACCCTGAACCCCACACTCCCCTCAAAGAATGTCAAAAATCAAGTCAGTGTATTCACCTCTGCTGAAGGGCTTGTTGCCTGTTTGAGGTTTGTTGCCTCTGCATGATCCTCTTCTGGTCAGATCCCGTGATTTCAGCCCAAATGTTTTGTTTCTTCTTGTCGGGTGGTCCTCAAATACGTCAAACTATTGAGGCATAAAGACGCCTTCCACCTTCCAGCAGTGCATGGGTTTTCTGCCACTGAAATGACATCCTCATGAATCCATGACTCCTTTGTTTGGTGTGGTGCACAGAGGTCAAACAAGCCAAGGGCAGGACTGACAGAGAACAAGGTCAAGATCAGCTCTTCAAACGGCCATCTCTTTCTGAGGACTAACACAGGGCTGCTGACACGGCAGGTAAGTTAATCGACACTACCTTCTTGGCAGGAGTGGATACAGAGGGTGTGTGATGAGCGTAAACACTAGAAGAATACACCAATCAGGAGCTTGGTTTGGGAAAGCTGATACTAAATTCAGTGCAGACCTTGTGAGACCAGAACCAGGAGTCAGTCCATCTGTGGAAGAACTGGCCCTCATCCTCGTTCTGCGCTTCCATGCATCTGGTTCTTTTTACCAAGTTGTTGGTGACACTATAAGAGCGAACACATCAACTAAGAGTGACGCAGTGAAAACTATCCGTCTGTGGCCAGCCTGGCCCTCAGCGTGTCCCGTTTATCAAGGCATGATCAGATCAGGTTCATATTCTTGGGGAACGTGCCCAATACTATAGGGCTTATCGATTGCACTTGTGTGTATACAGGCACCCCATAAGAGAGAGGGGGTGCACCAACAGGAAGGGAAGGTGCAACGTAAACATCCAACTTGTGAGTGATCCTGACCTCATCACAAACTGTGCTGTGAAATGGCCCAGATCAGATCCTGAGGGACAGCGCTCTATACATACAGGAGGCTCCAGGCCAGAACAAGCCATACCCGACAGGCGGGTCCAGACAGGTAAGAAAAAAAAAAAGTTTCCTAGCTAGAACCTTCAGATTTATTTATTTTAGAAACATCTTCCTCCAACTGGACGTCCAGGAGAACCTTACAGATGTTCCCACATCAGGATGAGCTCTTAGACAGGAAATGATGTAACAGGTTTACCTGTGGAGTCAGGTTTAATCCAAACTTGGCTTCCTGAACATCTAAAATCCTGAAGAGAACTGGAACTCTAAAATACTCGAAACACAACAGACGTTCAGAAAAAGGTTCTGGATGAACCTGGCGTCAGCGCCTCAGTCGCAGGAAGAAGGCGTGGCGGCACTCAGCGCTGTCCACAGGGTAATATTTGTCATAGAAGTCCAGGATGTACTCCTCAGCCTTGAAGCCAAACTTCTGGTACAGCAGCATGGCGGGGTTACTGGCCGACACGTGCAGCGTCACGTCTTTCCCCATGCACGTCTGAAAAACACGGCAGCCGTCAGGCTTCACACAAACATCTGGACCAGGACGGCTCTGCAGGACTCACCTGGATCAGATGATAGATCATGAAGGTCCCGATGCCAGCCTGCCTCCACTCAGGATGGACCAGCAGGAAGGAGATGTAGGCCTCGTTGTACTTGACATCTGGAACCATGAAGCCGAAGCCGACCACCACCTTCTTGTAGAGGACGACCACGCTGAAGTCCGGGTACTGCAGGCACTCGGACAGGTCCACACCTGGAGGAACACACCTGGAGGTCTGACACACACTCAGACATGTTCATGTACAGGAGGGGAGCAGAGTCTTACCTGGCCAGAAGGTGTCGTGGCACATGGCATTGACCGAGGGGATGTGGTTGGGACGGACGTAGCAGTAATCGATGGGGGCGTCGGGTTCAGGAGCCCAGTCTGGATCTGTCTTGTGTGGGTACGCTTTGATTTCAGCCAACAACCGGAGCTTCAGAGGGCGGCTCTCGTAATCCCTCCTGAGGAACACACAGGAACCACGTGATGGACCCAACTGGGCTCAGAACACCAGACACAGAACCAGACAAGAACATTTGTTAAAAGTTATCGGACCTAAAACCAGGGCAGAAAATGTCGGCCATGTTTGTTTGTGCCGTGCTGATTAATTGATCTGTTTTAATGGGTGAGGATCAATAAATGAACCGTCTGCACCAGGACCACGCAGGAGCCTGAAGACCTGCAGCTGTGTGGAAAAAATGAACAGTTCCAGAGCCAACAGACGGCTGCAGCTGGGAGACAAGAGGTGTAGGTACACACTACAAGTACAACAAAGTACTTACAGAGGTACACACTACAAGTACAAAGTACAACTGCTGCTGAGCTCATGCTGCTGTGTTCATTTGTACTCATCTGCTCACACAGACTCATGTTCGTGCTGCTGTCGTTTGCCGTATTGTTTTTGTACCATTAGTGCTTAGTGTATTCTTAGTTTAGCATATTTCTTAGTTCATATCTTAGATCTTATTACTGTTTTTTTTTTACAATATATACTTTTGCTGGATGTAACTGGGACCCTGTGCACACAATTTAGTTTTACCATGTGGTGCGAATGACAAATAAAGAAACCTTAACCTTAACAATGCATTTACAAAAGGTGCACAAAAAAACAACTAGTTTCCTAAAAGCTGAAAAACACCAGTCGGACTTGTGTTCTGCAGCTGGAAACGTTTGTCAGGTCAGACCTGCAGAGCGGAGCTCCAAGCTGCTGAACTCACATGCAGGTGAACTCCCTGCCCTCCCTCCTTTTTTTAAATTTCATTCACCGGTATTTATTTATTTAACCTTTATTTATACAGGTAGTCTCAAAAGTAAGTGCTATGTGTTGTAATCACTGTATGTTCCCAGACAATGACGAAATTAGTTCTCTCCATGTAATCCATCACACCTGAGGTATGCCCAGGTGCAGCAGTGGGCAGCTATGTAAACGCCCGGCTGTTATTGAGAAGGCAGCTCCTGAGGCTCATCAGGGTCTCCATTAGCTCAGACGGATGTTTTGATCACCTGACAAAGGTGAGTAAAAAGACCAAAAACATGCATGTTAGACTGATTGGCAACTCTTAAATTGTCCCTAGGTGTCCCTGTGATGGACTGGAGACCGGTCCATGTTACAGCTCCTCAGCTTCGGTGTCTGGACAGCTCAAAGTGCAGCAACAAGCCAGTACTCGGCCCGGTGTGTGGCAAAGAGTTGTCTCAAAGTAAGAGCTTTGATTTATTCAGTTCTTATTGTCGACTCCGTTCTGGTTCTGGAGGTCTTCAGACTTTCAGCTGGTCCAAAAAGACGGTTCAGAACCTGCTGACTCTTGATGAACCAAGGCCGTACCGAGCCGTGATCCTCACATCGAGGTCCATACGGAACCGTTCCTGTGTTCTGACCCAGGTTTATGTTCTCCAACAAACAGAACATTTGGTTCTTTATGTTCTCTAATTGAGAACTTTGGGCCCCGACACTGACCTGATGAAGGCTTTCAGGATCCGGGACGTGTACGGACTCTTGATGCTCGGGTCCAAACTGCCCTCAGCTCCCATGAGACGGTGCCAGAAGGAGACCGAGTTCTGCTGGACACCTTTTCTGACGGACACGTTGGTCTGTAAAAACATACACACACACTCAGTATTCAGTCACGACTCGATGATGAAGGACTTGAGAAGACTGAAGAATATTATCGCTCCAACTGAAGGAAGTGAACAAACAGAGATCAGTTTTGTAAATCTCGTACCTGGAAACGATCCAGAATTCGCTGCTCACGGCTGTTGGTGCAAAACTTTTCTTTAGCTCCGCCCTGAATGTGTGGCCCCACCTCCTGAGCACCATAGATCCCTCCTACAAGGCTAAGGGTGGCACTGACAGCTTGGTCCATGTCCAACAAGGGGAGGCCTCTCTGGCGCTTGGCCTGGCGGACCAGCAGCTTCCTGTGGAGGCGTTTAGCCTGCGGCGTGACGGCTAACGCTAACGGGCAGGCTTCCAGCCGCCGCAGCAGCATCCTCTCCTCGTACAGACTGAGGGAGGTGAAGCATGGACATCGGTGGACTTCGGAGGCACCGTCAGATTTCTCAGGGCGAGTCGTTCTTTGGCGTTCGGCCTCTCCAGTACAAACCACCTTGCGAGAAGATGGGGGCGGAACTTCACTGTGGCCTGCCGCCTCTTCAGCGTTGGCTTGGAGCTCATGGCCATCATCATCGTCGCTCTCAGCTTCCTGTTTGATGTGGGGCGGCACCGAGCAGAGCTTTTTACGGCCAACATGGCTGGAGCTGGAAGGAGGGATGTATTCTACGCCGGGGTCTATCATCCCTTCCGTCTCCATCTCCTCGTCATCTGTAGATGGTGACAAGAAATGACATCATCTTACATTACAACAACAGAACATGTGGACAAGACAGACGCCCACTCACCGTGGAACAGCGCCTGCGGCGGCATGGCGTCTGGAATGAGGTCAGCCTCTGACAGCAGGCTGGGCGTGGCTGAGTGGGAGGCGGGCGTTCCCGGAGCGGAGAAGTCAGGCGAAGGCGATGGAGACGGGCTGGTGAGCGGCGTTCGGTCCGAAGAGCTGAGGGACGAGAAGTCGATGACCTCACCTTTCTCCAGGACCAGATCAGGGCGACGCCCACCACGGCCTCCTCCCAGTTTGATGGGTGTGGAGGAGGTGCTGCGGTCGGTGTAGCCTCCCACCGCCTCCTTCTGAGCTCGCCGGATATCTTTGGCTTCCTGTGTGCGGCATCGCTTCTCCTTCAGCTGCATGGCGTTCTCCACGGGGTTCCTGGCTCCACGCTTCCTCAGGCCCTCCACCGTGATGATCGGGTCCAGGACCGGCTTGGAGGCTGCAGGTGAACAATATGATGAATCAGGGGGCGGAGCTTTCTCACCTGGACGCTGCCATGTCTCTGTAGCTCACCTTTGGTCTTGGAGGCAGACTTGTCCCCCTCAGGTCTCAAGGTGGGAGGTCTGTTCTGGACCAGCTTCCACCATCCGGGTTCTCCAAACTCCTGCGCTCCCGATCGGAAGAAAGTGGGGCTTCCAACTGACAAGCAGCCAGCAACCGTGCTCCACCACGTTGACGTCTTCTTCCTGTGAAAATCCCAGAAGAAACGTCATCGTCATCATCAGACGGTTTGAGCAAAACTTGAGTGGCTGGCACGGATCACATGACCGACACGAGGTCATCAGGAGACCGCCGGGGGATGTCGTGGAGGCTGTAGACAAATGGTTGAGGTTCCAAAACATCAAAAATCCTTCAAATAAACTTTAAACTGGTTCAATGTCTCTGCTAAAAATGTTAAATAATCCAGGTGAGCTGTGACAGCGATCAGACGACCTCACCTGTTTCCCAGCAGGAAGTTCCAGTGTCGACCAATGAAAGAGCAGATGTCCTCCTTCCACCTGAAGTAGCCCTGTCGTCCCGTCCCCTCCAGAGACAGGTTGTACATGGCCAACATCACCACCTGACACACAGGAAGCACCTGGTCTTTAAACCTGTGTGTGCATGTGTGTGTGTGTGAGGGGGAAGGATGTCATACCTGCTGCCAGGTGAGCCTCATCCTGTCAAAGCTCTCCTTCCTGTCCTCAGAGCAGTCGAAGCAGGTGAACTTAAAGAAGTTGTCTCCTTTCAGGTAACTGGGCTGGTCTCCGTGGAGTTGAGCTGAAATCAGAGCAGATCTGGGTCAGACTGAAGAACCAAAACCCAAACTGTTGATTCAACAAGGCTGTTTGTGTGTGCGTCTGTGCTGTGCTCCGATTGGCTGACCCGCAGGGATCCACTTGTGGCACCGCTCGCAGTAGAAGGACATGTCCTCGCAGGCCCAGCCACCGCCATCCGCCTCCTCGCCCACGTCGCTGGTTAGCGAGTCTCCGCTCTGGTCATGTGACAGGTCCACGGAGCCCTGGTCCTCCGACTCCACGATCAGCAGCGTCTCCCCCTCCACCTCCCCCTCCTCCAGTCCATCTGAGGTCGACGTACAAGCTGCCTCGTCCTCCGGCACCGCCAGCTGCTCGCCGCTACTGTCCATGGCGGAGCCTCAGGTACACGACTCACCTGAGGTCACATGACAGCCAGACGTCAGATTTTAAAAGCTTCACGTCATTAATCAGCTGTAAACTGTTCAGACTCATCTGAATGAGAACCGTTCTGCCTCCCTCAGTGTTTACCTGCCTCAGGTGTCCTATGGGTGGAGCTCCGCCTCTCTTCCTCCAGGAGTTTAGTCAGAAGCCTCTGCTCTTCCAGCAGCCTCAGGTTCTCCTTCTTCCTCTCTGTCTGCTCCAGATCCCGGACCACACCCTGATGGAGGCGCTGCAGAGGTGTGGAGACCACATCAGAACCAGCCCACATCAAACACCATCACACCTGGTCCGGTCCGATTCAACAGTCAAGAACAACTTCAACATTGTGCTGGGTTTAACAGGTCCAACAGAAGATCCAGGATGCTGGATCCATCCAGGATCCGACTCTGACCGAGCCGGTCCAGCTGTGAACCCGATCAAATCATGAGCCGGTTGCTGGAACTTAAATGAGACCAGGTGTGGTTCCCTGACCTTTGACCTGTGTTTACCGTTTAATGTTTTAAAAAGGTCAGAACTTTGGAGTCACGGCGAGACTCAGCCTGTCTGAATAGAACCGCTCGGAACCACCTGGTTGAGATTTAAATGTTATTACTTTACGGGGTTTTGTCATTCTCCATCATTCAACCCGTTCCTCTCAGAAAGTCATCCAAATCAGAACTGTTAGCTCGGTCTCTATTGGGCCGGCTCGGTTCGGAGGAGCTTACCTCCCTTTCCCAGGACTGCTTGAGGTGGACCCCTACCACAGTACTCAAAGTCAGAACCACAGAAACTCCCAGAACCACTTTGGAAGCCGTAGACATCACGTTAGCTTTAGCTTCAGCTAACGAGCTCCGGACTGTTTCCGCCTCTCACCGGAAGTTCGTCTTCTTCGGTTTTATTTGGCGGTCGGTAGACAACACTTTGGAGGATTACCGCCACTTGCTGGTTAGAAAGGACGTTTAAAAATAAATAAAACATAAAGACAAAAACCTGCTCATATTTTTCAAACGGTTTGTTTCAGATATTATATTAAAGCCTGAGTAGTGTCAGATTTTGAATTCTGCAGTAATTCAATAGGATCAAACTTTACTTTAATTTTACTGAGACTGTTAATCAGCTGAGTTCTTTCATGTCTGTATTTCTGGCAGTAGAATAAAATAGGTTCTATAATCTCATCATCTCCACAGTAGTCACATTTACCTGTATTATGTTTCCTTGTTATTTATAATTTTCTGTTTAATTCCGTGTGTTAATTCTGAAACGTCAGTTTCCTGTTTCTTTCAGTTCTACTCGCAACCTTTTCTTTCTTCTTTTTTGCCATCTTTCTCTTATTTTATGCTTTAATTTCTGCTCGACTGAGTTTTATATGTGTTTTTCATCTATCCATCCATCATCTTTCGCTTGTTCTGAAGTCCGGTAACGGGGGCAGCAGCTTGAGCAGGGAGGCCCAGACATCTCTTTCCCCAGCCACCTCTTCCAGCTCTTCTGGAGTGACTCCAAGGTGTTTTCAGGCCAAACGAGAGAGTAATCTCTCAAGCATATCTTGGGTCTTCCCTGGGGTCTCCTCTCAGTCAGACATGCCCAAAGCACCTCCCTAGGGAAGCGCCCAGGAAGCACCCTTATCAGATGCCAGAACCACATCAACTGGCTCCTTTCAATGTGGAGAAACAATGGTTCTACTCTGAGTTTGTCCCGGATAACTCAAGTTTGGAGGTGCTGATTCTCATCCCAGCAGCTGCACATTCGGCTGCGAACCGCTCCAGCAAGAGCTGAAGATCACAGCACGATGATGCCCCCAGATGTCCATGCAATGTTGCAAAGGTGTGTCATCCAAGACAGCCCCACAACATCGAGAGCCTTAAAAAGATCAGGGCGAACCTTATCCACCCCCGTAGCCATGTCTCCACAGAGCTTTTTAACTACCTCGGCAACCTGTCACGGTTATGGCCAGACCAACCCCGAAGTCCCCTGACTCAGCATCCTCCATGGAAGACGTGCTGGTGGGATTGAGAAGGTCAGAGAAGTATCCACCTCCCGATGACATCACTGTTTGAGGTCAACAGCATCCCACCTTCACTTTACAGTGTTAAAAAAGCGCTGCTTCCCCCTCCTTAGCCACCTGATGGTTTGCCAGAATCTCCTCAGAGCCAACTGAGAGTCTCTGGCCTCAAGAACTCCTCCTTCATCCGAGCTTTTGCCTCAGCAACAGCCAAAGCTGCAGACTGCTTGGCCATCCGATACTCCTCAGCTGCCTTCTGAGTCCAACTAGTCAACACGGTCCAATAGGACTCTTACTTCATCTCGACAGCCTCCCTCACCCGAGCTGTCTACCACCAAGTCCGAGGATGGCCACTACGAGAAGTACCGACAACCTTGTGGCCACGGTTCAAGGCAGCTACCTCAACAATTGAGGTGCGGATCACTCGGACACAATAGCCCCCGCCTCAGTTGGGATGCAGTTAAAGCTCTCCCAGAGGTGTGAGTTGAAGATCTTTCTGACGGTTTCTTGCAACTCACTACCAGGTGATGATCAGTTTACAGCTCAGCTCCTCTCTTCACCCGAGTGTCCAAAACAAATGGCTGCAAATCAAATGACATGACTACAAAGTCAATCATCGATCTACAACCTAGGGCGTCCTGGTGCCAAGTGCACTTATGGACACCCTTATGTTCAAACATGGTGTTAGTGATGGACAAACTATGACTAGAACAGAAGTCCAACAACAGAACTCCACTCAGATTCAGATCAGCGAGGCTGTTCCTCCCAGTCACACCACTCCAGGTCCCACTGTCATTACGCACATGGGAATTGAAGTCCCCCAGCGCACCTTCCAGGCCGGATACTTAGAAGTGCCGTTCGGCACATAGGCACTACAGTTCAGAGCCAGTATCCCACCTGAAGGCACAGGGAAACTACCCTCTCATCTACTGGGGAAAACTCCAACACACAGGCACCAAATCGGGGGGCTGAAAGTAGACCCAGACCAACTCGGTGCCTCTCACCATAGGCAACTCCAGGGTGGAATAAGGTCCAGCCCCTCTCAAGAAGATTGGTTCTGGAACACATGCTGCGAGTTGAGGTGAGCCCTACTACAGTGCATCTATTCGGTACCTCTCATTCTCACGCACAAACTCAGACTCCTTCCCCGCCAGAGAGATCACATTCTTTGTCCCAAGAGCCAGCTTTGGTAAACCAGGGTCAGAGCATCAAGGCCACCGTACTGCCCATGACATCATGCACTCGACTTGTATGGCCCCTCCTGCAGGTGGTAGGCCCACAGGAAGTCAAACTCCGACATGTTCATGATCTATTCCCGACATATTTTTCACGTAATCCTGGTAAGTCCTGGCAAGTTCCTGATCTAATCCTGACATGTTCCTGCTATAATCTTTGACATGTTATTGATGTTATCCTGACAATAATCCCGACAAGTTACTGATCCAATCCCGACATGTTCCTGATGCATTCCTGATAATAATCCCAACATATTCCTGATGTAATCCGGATAATAATCTCAACATGTTCCTGATCTGATCCAGACATACTTGATCCTAGTCTTGATAATCCTGACATATTCCTGATCTAAACCTAATAATAATCCCATGTTTTTGACGTAATCCTGATAATAATCCCAACATATTCCTGATCTAAACTTGATAATCCCAATATGTTCCTGATAATAATCCAGACATGTTCCTGATCCAATCCTGAAAATAATCCCAACATGTTCCTGATCTAATTCCGACGACATGTTCTTGATGTAATCCTGATAATAATCCCAACATATTCTTGATGTGGGCACCCTGCAGGTCTGCCTCCTGGTTTCTTCACACACACAGACACCCAGCAGATGGGAACCAGTTTTATTGATCATGGAACATAAACAGAACAAATATTTCACTGAACACGAGTAGAAATAAATAGTGTCACACCAATAAATAATCCTGAACTGAAGCTCAGATTGTCTCTGATGGAGAACTTCAACAACTTATTTACACGTTTGACTCTTTCAGTCCCGCTTTCTTTCACATTTCAGGAACTTCAGGAACTTCAGAAACTTCAAACGTTTTCGTCACAGCTTTGTCTTCACCACGTGTTCCGGGTCAAATACTTCAGTCGGTAAGTTACAAAAATATTACGCTGCAGCCCAGCTCCTCGGAACCAGAACCGACTGGACCCACCTGGAAGCTGCTAAACCTGAGCTGTGGTTCCTCGATTCCATTTGCATAAAGAACTGGATCAGGTCTGCTTATCTTTGAACTGGTTAGTATCAGGTCCAGTTGGACAGGGTCCCGACCTGGATGACATTTCGGTTCCCATTAGATTTATCTTACATTTTTGGATCGCTCTTTTACTGATCTTTATCCAAATGTTCCAGTCGGTGAGGCTTGGAGGTGCTGAGCTGAAGGTGTAGGGTCAGATTCGGACCTAAAACCTGCTGCAAGTTCTGCTGCAGCTTCATGTGCGTACAATCAGGGCCGAACAACAACAACAACAGGACACAAACGGTGCAGGTTCTCCAGCGTGCTGCCGTCCAACACAAAGTGTGGACGGTTGCAGCTTTCATAGTCCAGCTCTGTCTCGCTCTCTCTCTCTCTCACACACACACACACACACACACACGTGCACACACCCCCACACACATGTGCGTGCACACACACACACACACACAGTGCAGAACAAAACTACAGGAGCAACAAAAACTGATGTAAACATTAATTTATGGGGAAAAAAACACCTGAGACTTTTCTTCATCTTCTTCATCATTGTCATAATCATGATCACAGCAGGAGCTTCCCGTTTTCATGGAAACAAAACCTGGTCCTCAGGTCCAGAACCAGAACATCAGCTCCTATTTGTCTTATAAGGTTAAAGAAAAAACTGATTGGGTGGGTGGGGGGGGGGGGGGGGGGTCTGAGGGTCTCAGGAGCTTTGATCAAGCTCCGCCCATCTCTCTGCATTACCTGGTTGAATTTATGACTTCAGAGATTCTTTAACAAACAAAGTATGTCAAGGAGCAACTGGACCAGAACCACCGGCAGGAGGTCCGGATGAACTGGAACAATGATGACCCATACTGTGAAGCAAACACGACGGAGGCCTTCTCTGTGGACAGAACCAGAACCGGTGGCCCAGTAGAACCTCTTGAGTTGATGATCAAACATGATTGTGTACCAGAGGAAGCATTTGTCTGAACCCATTATCCAGTTGGGAAGCTCTGGAACCTGGGATGGTGATTCTGGGTACCAAACACACACACAGAGACAGTCCTGACGGCTTCAGACGTCGTGACGACTGACCGAACGAAAAGCAATGCTCTTCAGCATCGGCCCGTCATCCGACCATCCTGCTGCAGCGGGAGGAGTCCCAGTATCCGAAAGAGGGTCCTACACAGGGTCCAGATGGTCCTACAGAGAGTCCCAGTGTCCAACACAGGGTCCATATGGTCATATAGAGGGTCCTCATGTCCTACAGAGGGTCCACAGGGTGCTAACCCAACAAAGACACAAATGTCTCTGTACCTTTAAATTCAAGGTACTCCAGGTGAAACAAAAACCAGAGAAGGAAAGTTCCTGGTGTCAAGTCTGCTGGCTCAGGACCTGAACGTTCATCTAGCATCCGCTGACATCAGGACAGAAATGTGTGGTGATGGACATCGTCCCGAGGCAGGGACAGAACTTTTACCAACATGCAAAGAAGCTGGACGGGTTATTGAAAGACAAAAGATCCAGGAAACAAAGGTGGCAAGGAATGAAGGGGGGCAGAAGGACTGCTCCGAGTCCACGAGGAGGGACAGAAAAACTTAAAAGCGCAAGCGAGGCTTCAGCGACTACAAAAACTGACAGCTGCAGAGTTTTTAATGGGTCTGGCTGGTACCAAGAACTACAGAAACGTCCCGAGTTTATCTGCTGGAGTCCACCAGACCAGAACGTCAACAGGTTCTAATGACCTACAGACCCATCAGGGATCCAGATCCTGAGGACCTACAGACCCATCAGGGGTCCAGATCCTGAGGACCTACAGATCCATCAGGGGTTCAGATCCTGAGGACCTACAGATCCATCAGGGGTCCAGATCCTGAGGACCTATAGACCCAACAGGGGTCCAGATCCTGAAGATCTACAAATCCATCAGGGGTCCAGATCCTGAGGACCTACAGATCCATCAGGGGTCCAGATCCTGAGGACAAACAGAATCCAGCCTAGGCACTAGGTAGAACCCCACCAGAGAAAGTCCGGACAGGATTTGGCTCGGTGGGTCTGTACAGGAACTTCCTGTTGACGGCTGGAAGGTGGCGATCTGGCACTGGCGTCAAATGTCAGGGTCAAGTCTTCAGGCTGAGAGGGGGCGGAGCTAACCAAGCCAGACTACTGTCTGAGTGCGAGCAGTGAATCTCCAGTCATCTTTAAATTTAACTATCGCGTGGCTAGTCCCGCCCCTCCCTCTGGCTCCACCCCTAGCTAATGGTGGACCTCGTTGGCGATCAGACTGTCCTCCCCTGACTGGAAATCCGCCTCGTTGATGCTGGTCCCTCCATTTAGCATCTCCTCGTCCTGCGACGAGCCCCGGTCCTCCTCGCTGCTGGCGCCACCCGGCTCATCTGAGTTCGGGTCCTGGAGCACCTGGGCGATGTACATCTGCTGCTGCTGCGCCTGCTGCTGCTGCAGCTGGACACACAGAACCACCACTGGGTCAAATGGACTGAAACCATTCAGGAACCAAGACCGGCAACTGGAGAAGCTTCGAGCGACATAACTCACCTGAGATTTAGAGGTCGGGGAGGACGAAGGTCGAGCAGGGCGTCCATTCTTCATAGCATCTGCTTCATTGTCCTTCGTGTCAATCTGTGATGGAGACAGTTAAAGTGAGACAAGAGGACCAGAACAGGATCCACAGACTGCTCGAGTAGAACTCGCCTTGTAGTTGTGGGCGCTCAGGTACTTAAAGTGTCCGAAGCAAACGTGGGACAGGCAGACCACGATGGTGACAATCAGAACCACCAGGGTAAACATGGAGGTCGGAGTCTCGAAGCCTGGAGGAAATTAGCATTACTAACAAGTTATTAACCAATAATTAACAAGTCATTACCAAGTTATTAGTCAGCAATTATCCAATTAACCAGCTATTATCCAGATATTAACAAGTTAAACCAATTATTATCAAGTTAATAACCAAAAATCAACTAGTTATTATCCAATTATTAACAATAATTATCCAGTTATTAGCCAGCAATTATCCAGTTATTAACCAATAACTAACCAGTTATTAACCAATTGTTATAGTTATTAACCAAAAATCTATTAATTATCCAGTTATTAAACAAAAGTTATCAAGTAATTAACCAGCAATTATCCAGTTATTTATCAATAATTAACAAGTTACTAGCCAGTTATTATCTGGTTATTAGCCAGTTATTAACCAGTGACACAGGACAAATCCTGACTTCAGCTAAACTTAAAGCTTCAAGGAGATTTTTCTACTATGTTCAGTGGGGCTGAAAAGTTTAAATATTGGACACTAACCCATCACCTGTGTGCAGCTCTGAGTGGACCAGCTGATCCAAACAGACCAGGGTTTGTGCTGTCCAGTAGGGGGTGCTGCTCACCTGTTCGTACGGTGGAGAAGAAGAGGAGCCAGAAGAGGCAGAGGATGGGCGCAGCGACCACCTGAGTGACAGCTCCTGAGTGGATCTTCTTGTCCAGTTTGGAGGGCAGGTAAGCGTAGTACATGTTATATCTGTCCACCAGGTGTTTCAGCAGCATGTACATGAGACCTGTGGAGGACAGGTGAGCTGAGTACACCTGCACAGGAAGCTCAGAAGGAATCGTACCGTGTGCGAGACTGACCGAAGGGGACGATGATGGGGCAGGTGATGCTGTAGGCCATCACCACCGTGAAGACGTTCATTATCCAGGCGTACGCCGCTCCGAACTGGAACTCGTAGGCCTGATGCTGCAGAGACCACACAGGTAGAGTCAGAGACCTTTCAGGACATTTGATCCTGCCCCCTTCCTCCCGGTCAGCGGCTGGACTCACCCTCTTCACATTCCTGCGGTCTGCAGCGGAGCGAGCCAGACAGAGCCGGATCATGTACATGAGCAGACCGGGGATCCTCAGTAGGTCCATTGCGTTACCGATGAAGGCTGATGCGATGACATAGTTGACAAAGAATGCTCCATTATCTGGCAGGAAGACGCACCTGAAGAAAACATGTTTTATTAATGAATCCCACATAAACTTAAACATTGACCCATTTCTGACTTCTTCTCATGCTCCGTGATGAAGAGCCAAGGCTGTCCAGTCCAGATCCAACTGGACCACAGAGAACCTCAAAAACAGTCCAACTCTGAGCCTCTTACAAAGCTGTGAAATCTGCAGCGCACACCTGGAACACCTGAAGCCTTTCACCAGATGATGAGGCGACGGGACCAAGGGTCAGGGGTTCTTAAACTTTTTGGGTTAAGGGACCCCCTCATAACCCTCATGTTTATTAATTTTTTTTCAATTTGTCTCTTTAATGCGATGGAAATTTGTGTAACATAAATACTTAAGACCTGTTCTTTAATAGCGTTAATACAATTTTTAGACTTTTAAACACGGGGTACTTTTCATTCAAAACAAACTTAACACAATTTTTAATTTCAATTTCCAAAAATTACAGTTGAAAAAAATAACAATAACACCATTTTTATTTTCATAGCTTTTTGTTGATCACAAAAAAGTTAAATCATCATCTGGACAGATTCTTCTGGCCATTTTGGCCAAGTTGTCCTCAGGCAGGGTCAGTGATTAGCAAGCGGCCGTCAGGCCTATAACAACTGTTGTGCACTGAAGATCGATTGTTTAGACTGACTGTCCCCTTTTTGCAGGTTTAAAGCCAGTTTCAGGGAATTCCACAGTAAGCTGGGGCTTGAATCACGTCACTAAGGTGGTTTATACGATAGATCTTGTTGGCAGACCTCAGACTGACGAAGTCCTTCGGATGAAAGACGGAACGTTTCTTTCAAGAACAATCTGTCCAGATGACACGATTCAACTTTTTTTTGTGATTTATTTACCTGGATGATTGAGCTTACATACGTTCTTCCTTTTTGTTAAATTATTGTTGTCTGTACTTTGCATGTTGTCTGTCTAAAACAGGTCTCTTGAAAATGAGTCCTGGTGTCTCAATGAGACGAACCTGCATAAATAAAGGTTGAATAAAATCAAATAAAAATGAGATAAAAATAAAGAACTTACTCAAATCTGATTTTAGCATCAGCCAGGAACTTCTTGTCAAACAGCCAGCGGAAGAACACGTCCAAACTGAAGGGAGAGACGAATGAGTGAGACAAGGACAGACTCTGTGGACGGTCTCTGTGGACCAACTCATACCTGCTGAGTCCAAGGGATGGCAGCAGCAGAACCATGAAGATCAAGAAGGTGTAACACTTGTGCATCGTGGTCCTGTTCTCTCCGGACCTGCAGGAACAAATGTTCTGATCACACCTCGACCCATTTTAAATCCAGCTGGACTTCAGCTGGTCCCTGACTTTGGTTTCTGATGGAAGACCCTTTGACTGGACTCAGGTTTGGCTAAAATCTGATTTGATCAGGTTCTGACCGAGCTCACTGAAACAGAACTGAGGAAGACGAGGCAGCGGTACCTGGTCCAGTGGGCCTCAAAGAAAGCAGAGTAGTAGACGATGGTGGGGAGCAGAGCAGAGAAGGCCCAGAGCAGCAGGGTGGGGAAGAACTGAGTGACGATGGGGTTCTGTAAATAAACAAACAAAGAAACAAATGAGTCGGAGAGAACAGCCCAGCAGAACAGGGTGAAGCAACACATGGCAACTGAAGCTGAGGCTCCTCACGTTCAGATACTCCACAGGCTTGGTGACGTTGAACTTGTCCATGGTGGAGATGATGATGGCGGGCGTGGTGAGGAAGAAGAGCAGGAGGAAGAGAATGCAATTGATGATGAAGCAGCGGATCCACCAGGAGATCCCACCCAGTGATAAGTTCTCCCTGCAGGATGTTAATGATAAATCAGTCCATTCATTCAGAGCAGGCATGGTCTGAGGTGGGCGGGGCTTATTTACGTACCAGCGGACGTTCTGCGGGTCGGGCGCATATGAAACGCTCCAGTTGTAAACATGAAGGACTTCGCTGAACTGGGAGGAGCAAGGCTCCAGCTGACACCGACAACCCTGGACCTGACAAGCGTTAAAGTCCTTCAAGATGCTGTGAGAAGAGAGGGCGGAGTCAGAGAGGACAGATGTTAGAGGGCGGAGTCAGAGAGGACATATGTTAGGGTGCAGAGCCAGAAAGGACTGATTTTAGAGGGTGGAGCCAGGGAGGACAAATTTTGAAGGGCATGGTCAAAGAGGACAGCTGGCGGGGGCAAAGCCAGAGAGGACAGATATTAGGGGGCGGAGTCAGAGTGGACAAATGTTGGGGGCGGAGTCAGAGATGACAGAAGTTAGGGGGCAAAGCCAGAAGACAGAAGTTAGGGGGCAAAGCCAGAGGACAGATGTTAAGGGGCAGAGTCAGAGTGGACAGATTTTAGGGAGCAGATACATAGAACTGTTAGGGGCGGAGCCAGATAAGACATGAAAAATGCTCATCTGACACAAGGGCAGCAGGAGAGCCAACTCTGGACGTTCCTTTAGCTTTGTGTCCTTATGGGAAAAATCAACTAATTTAATTAATTTAAATTATTTATTTTTTTTATATTTTTTCCACAATAAGTTTTAGATCTATGTCAGCCTGAAATACATATATCAAATTTAAATCCATCCGGACGGACGGATGGATTGATTGATTCACAGCCTCCTTCATTGGTTTTAGCGCTTTGCAGAAGCTGCAGCCCTGGTACACTTCCATCTACCCTTCAGACGACAGTACGGAACGTAATTTCGCTGTGCAATGACAGTAAAGCTGATTCTGATTCTTATTTTGTTTTTCTTTCATTTTAGATGTTTTTTATTATTATACGTTTCATGGTCTCCTGTTTTTTGTACTTTGTGCAGCACTTTGGCCAATGACAGTTGTTTTTAAATGTGATTTATAAATAAGTGATTTGATTTGAAAAGGAAGTGGGGATCTTTTAGGGGCGGGGCTTACATGGCGGTCATGGCCTCGTTCTGGAAGGTGACAAAGGCCATGCCCAGCGGTTTGGTGTGGACCTTCTCCTTCTCCTTCCTGTACTCCTCTTTCAGTTTGGCCTCCATCTTTGTGTAGTAGCTGACCGCCTCCTCCTGCAGGACAAACAAAAACATGCCCACATTCAGGAAGAGTTTCTGCAGACAGGAAGCTTCAGTTGTTTTACAGGAAGTTGGATTTATTTCTCTGAAACGCAAAGACAAGATGAGCGTCACCTCCTCGCAGCCGGTGATGGCGCAGCAGCATAGGTGTCCGCAGGGTTTGGGGTTGATCATGGTGGGAATGTGTTCCTTCGCCATCAGGTCCGTGAAGAACTTCTTACTGCGCTCCGTCTTCTTCCTGTCAACAGAAACACACACAGACATTAAAACCAGTCCAGAAGTGCTGGTTGGCATGGAGTCAGGAAGAAGGGTCATGATTCAGGACAGTATCCCAGCATGCATCAGGCCCAACTCACCTCTCAGCATTCAGAGCCATCAGTTTGGCTACATTATAGCAGATCTGAGCCTCCAGCACAGTGCAGTTCTCATACGCCTGCCTACAGACAGAACAAAAGAGGAGCAGGTAAACTGACCAGCTGTTCAGAACCAAAACCAGTCCACAGAGTCAACAACGACCAGGGAACTTACTCAAAGTGCTGCTTGATCTGACTCTCCTCAGCATACCTAGAAATGCCATTAATGAATAAAGTGCGTTTCACCTGCAAGGCAAAAAACTGAGATTAATGAACAACCCCAGAATATGGGTTAGAAATGTGTACTGGACCTATGAGCCTACCAGGTCGTCCTCCTTGTAGTGCATCTTAGACGTGTGTCTCCTCATGCTGTAGACAGTCAGCAGCAGATACATAAAGGCGAATGTCGTGTGGAGCCACAGCAGGTTGGTTCTGAAAAAGAAAACCACTTCAGTTCTGTTCAGATCACAGCTGAGACCGGTTCAGGTTAACACAAGTTAATGTGAGTCTAGGCTAACAAACCCTTAGTTTAGCTTTTATTTTAAGAAGACTCAGCTTCCTTCATGAGGACAATGGTGGGACTGAGAAGATCCGACTTGTTTTCTTTCTACCACTGGTTGAGGTCAACAGCACCCAAACACTAAACACAGTGGTAGTAAAGTGCTGCTGTCCCCTCCTCAGCTGCCTGATGGTTTGCCAGAATCTCCTTGGAGCCGACTGAGAGTCTCTACCTAAGGGCTCACGAACTCCTCCCTCATCCGAGCTTTCACCTCAGCAACAGCCAAGGCTGTGGTCTGCTTGGCCCTCTGGTACTCCTCAGCTGCCTCTGGAGTCCCACCAGCCAACAAGGCCCGATAGGACTCCTCCTTCAGCTTGACAGTCTCCCTAACTCAGGGTGTCTACCACCAAGTTTGAGGATGGTCACCGCGAGAAGCACCGACAAGCTTGCAGCCACAGCTCAAGGTAGCTACCTCAACGACTGAGGGACAGACCATGGACCACTTGGACTCGATGTCCCCCGCCTCAGCTGAGATGCAGTTAAAGCTCTCCCAGAGGTGTGACATAAAGATCTTTCCAATGGGTTCTTCTGCCAGGCGTTCCCAGCAAACCCTCACTACACGTTTGGGTCTTCCAGGTCTGTCTGGCATCTTCCCCCCAATCTGACCCAACTCACTACCAGGTGGTAATCAGTTGACAGCTTAGCTTGTCTCTTCACCCAAGTGTCCAAAAGAAAAGGCTGCAAATCAGACGACACAACTACAAAGTCCATCATCGATCTAAGACCTAGGGCATCCTGGTGCCAAGTGCACTTATGGACACCCTTATGTTCGAGCATGGTGTTAGTGATGGAAAAACTACGACTAGCACAGAAGTCCAACAACAGAACACTGCTCGGGTTCAGAGAGGCCGTTCCTCCCAATCACACCACTCTAGGTCACACGGTCATTACCCACGTGGGTATTGAAGTCCCCCTGCAGAATAAAGAAGTCCCCAGCTGGAGCACCTTCCAGCACCCCGGCTAAAGACTCCAAGAAGGCCGAATACTCTGAACTGCTGTTTGGCGCATAGGCACAAACAACCATCGGAGCACTTACCTCACCCAAAGGCGCAGGGAAGTTACCCTCTCATCTACCGGGGAAAACTCCAATGCACAGGCACCAAGTCGGGGGGCTAAAAGTAAACCCACACCAGCTCTGCGCCTCTCACCGTGGGCAACTCCAGAGTGGAATAAAGTCCAGCTCTTCTCCAGGAGATTGGTTCTGGAGCCCATGCTGTGTGTCGAGCCCAACTATAGCTACCCTCAACCTCAAACAAAGGAGCCTCTCTGTCTTCATAGGGTGTCACGAAGGGCAGGTTGAAGAGCAGTTTATTTAGTGACCTCATGTCCCTCACTGACAAGTCAGTTTTTATCTTTAACAATGAGTTGTTCTGAGCCTTCAGGCTCATCTACCAACAACCACAGGACTTGTTAAATAAATTTACACAAATTAAAGCAACAACGCAGAAGGTTCTGCTGGAAATGTGTTCCTGAACACAGCTGTGTTCTGCTGAAACGGACTGAGACTTACCCAGATTTCAGGTTGGCTATCGTGGTGCGACCGAAGCTGTAGGCGTTGTTTTCTGCAAGAAATTAGAGAAACGTGTCAGGACACACAGAACCAGTCCGGCTGCTGTCGGTTCATAAAGTAAATCAGCTCTCGTTGGTCAACTTTCTGTTGGACCTAAAGTTGGACTGATGTTCACCTACAAGATGCACAGATTGGATCAGATCAGGTTCAACTCACCAGAACCGGGTTTCTACATCCAGTAGCAGCAGCTCAGACCACATTTCTACTGACCACAGAGACAACTTCAACTGACCGAACCAAACTGAGTTCAGGTCCAGCTAAAACCACATCAGACACCAGCCACAGGCCTACCAGAGTACAGAGCTCCTACAACCCTGCCACCACCTTTACCTTCTTTGGAAGGAGGTCCAGGAGCTCCTTGGCTCAGGAATGCGTCTTTACTGATAATTCGGACTAAAACCAATCAGACACAGAAGACCGTGAGAGGAATCCTGCAGACTAGAGTCCATCTGCAGGTCTCACCTGGACCTCAGCTGCAGCTCTTACCCAGCAAGTCTCCTGAGAAGTTCACGGGCAGGATGATGCCGACAGACAGAACGCCAACGACAACTAGCAGACCGATGATGTGTCGCTGGAAGGACAGGTAGTGCACGGCGTCCTCGCCACATTTCTCCCGGATCTCCTCGTCCCTGCAGCAGGAAATCAGAGGGTCAGAGCTGTGAAATCACAAGCTCACAGACGTTAACAAGGTTTTCTGAAGAGCTCACGCTCTGAAAAAACAGCAGGCGTCTTCAGCTGTTAGTGAATGGAACAAAGAGGTGAAATAGTTGTGAAAATGATACTCACTTTATTCTGAAAATGGCCGTAAGCCACGAACAGAAGCCCTGAAAGAAGAACAGGAAGTTGTTAAAAACTCTGATCCAGACATGAAGGAGTTAAACATGACAGGAGTGCCATGGGTCAGTCTCAGTGCAGCTGGCAGAGCGTGCATGTGTAGGACATCACATGCATGCTGTGTCACCTGCTGAAGGTGGGGCTTTTAAAATCAATCCGTTGAAACAAAAGGAGAATCAGAACCATACAATTAAACACCAGAAATTCAAAGGAGGGAAAAAGTTCAAATTGTAGTTCAGTCTGTGCCAACAGGGGGCGCCAAAACTGAGATTACCATAGAGTCCTGTCAACCATTTGAGGGCACTCTGGTCACGTGATCTCAAAGAGTCCATAAACCACTAGAAAGCACTCTGGTCACGTGACCTCGTAGAGCTAAAAAAACACTAGAGGGAGCTCTGGTCACGTGACCTTGTAGAGTCCTATGAACCACTAGAGGGAGCTCTGGTCACGTGACCTTGTAACGTCCGGTAAACCGAGGGAGCTTTGGTTATGTGACCTCTTGAGTCCGGTAAGCCACTAGAGGGAGCTCTGGTCACGTGACCTCGTAGAGTCCTGTAAACCACTAGCTGGTGATCTGGTCACATGACCTCGTAGAGTCCTATGAACCACTAGAGGGCGCTCTGGTCACATGACCTCATTGAGTCCTATGAACCACTAGAGGGCACTCTGATTATTTATTTTATCTATCGATCCCTAAAGCACACACCTTATTTGGTCATTCATCATTTCAGTTTTCTGCTGCTAATGACTGGAACCGTCTATAACAAACTTACTTCTTTTGTCCCATCTGCATTGTTTAAAAGCTCCATGAAAGCATCACTTGATGACAGCTGAGCATGCTTTTAGCTATTTCCTCCTCAATCTCTGTCGTTACTCTTTTGTACCATGAAACCTGTCCCAGCTCCGTTATCGATTCACATGGTCTGTTCCCTCAGAGGTCAAACACCCAAACTCTCATTGACTTCCATCATATTTGAGCTCTGAATCTTCTCAGGACATGAAAGCTCTTTATAACTCATCATACATCCTCCATAAAACACTGGGTTTTCTACATTAACTAGCATGCTTTTCTTCCTGCCCTGTCTCCATCAAGGCCGTCCCCACAGATCTTTCATGTCACTGATCAGATCTCTGATCTCCAGGAGGATTCAGTCAAAGGCAGGAACCAGGTTTAAGGCCAGAAAATCTCATTGAAATGTGAAAGTTTGGTTCTGACTGAGTTCTAATTCTCAAGCTGCTCAGATGTCTCTGTAGGAGACAGGATGTGAGGAGGAGGAGGGAGAAGAGTGATGAAGACGTCCTTACGTTGTCTCTCTGTTCTAAGTCCACTGAGCTGGACACTGAGGTGAGGCGTTCATAGCGGTCGGGAGTCTCTGAATGCATCGCAGAGGCAACGCTGTGGACACAAACAGGAAGCAGTCAGTTAGCTGTTAGCATCTAGCCACTCTGACTTTTGACCCCTGCATTTGATAGGTGGTTGGACAGCAGTGGAGACACCGGTCACAGAGGGAGCTAACAGGAAGTGAAATACAACACAAATCAGACAGTCCCAAAAGCTTCAGGCTCCAAACCTTCTCTGGTTTTGGTACCTCCTCATGAATCTGGACCAGGAACAACATGCTAACAAAACCTGAGGAAAACTGAGGAGCTTCTTAGATTTAACTCAATGTGAGATTGATTCTTTCTGTGTTTTAATTGAAGGACAGCACGTAAAGTCTTCAAACAGGAAATGTCCCTTTAAAATGAGCGTTGGGATCAAAGTTCTAGCTGATTAAATTTTATCAATAATTTAAAGTTCTGGCTCCAAGAACGCTGCTGGTTTCATGTGGAGTTAGCGGAACTAGCTGGTTATCTGGTTCTATACCACGTCACAGGGCTCACCACGCTGAGCTATGGACACAAACAGCTGATTACCTTTTCACCGGCTCATAGTTATCTCTGTCACGTCTTCGGCTGAGTTAAACATGGAGAGAAGCGTTAGCATCCGTTAGCTGCTACCGCTAACACGCTGGGAGGCATGGTGCATGGGGAGGGGGTTAGTGCCACAACCAACAAGTTAAAAAGCTTAAATGTGATGAGTCATCAAAGACAACCCTACAAACGTTCAAACACAAAAGCACTGATAGGTTGTTAATGCACCAATCAGAGAGCAGCATCCTGTTAACAAAAACAGAAGAAGACGAAGGTGTTACTGAACAAACCAAACATACTATTCGTGCTCCTCCATGTCTCTGAAACGCTTCTTCAGTCTTCAGGAAGAAAAACAGAAAAAAAACATTTAAGATTACCGAGGAAGAAAAGATGAAAACCTGCAGAGGAAGACAGAGGAGGTGAAGAAAGAGGAAGACGACATTCAGTCCAGTTTACTTTGATCACACCATGTTTGTCTTGAAATCTGCTTGTTACAAAGTATGAAGTCCAACAAGGACAGGTTCTCCTGAATTCTATCAAACAGTTAAGGTTTCAAAAAGTTTAGAGTCCACCAGTTCTCCAAATATACTGCTATTAGCTGAGGCTAATGAAAACAGAGCTAAGGCTAAAGAAACTTGAGCTACGACTAAAAAACTGAGCAAAGGCTAAATTACCCTGTATAAACATGAACTATGGCTAAAGAAACTTGAGCTAAATGGGAAAACTGAGCTAAGGCTAAAGAAATTTGAGTTACGGCTAAAAAACTGAGCTAAGGCTAAATTAACCCGTGTAATGACTATATAAACATAAGGTTAAAAAACTTGAGCTAAATTGAAAAAAAAAAAAAAAAACTGAGCTAAGGCTAAAAAAAACTTGAGCTACGACAAAAAAAAAAAAAAAAAAACTGATCTAAGGCTAAATTAACCTGTGCATAGGCTATATAAACATGAACTAATGCTAAAGAAACTTGAGCTAAAGCTAAAAAACTAAGCTATGATCAAAAAACAGAGCTAAAGCTAAAAAAAATTAGCTAAGGCTAAATTAAACTGTGCAAAGGCTACATAAACATGAACTAAGGCTAAAGAAACCTGAGCTAAAGCTAAAAAACTGAGCTACGGCCAAAAAAACTGAGCTAAAGCTAAAAACTGAGCTAAGTCTAAAGAAACCTGAGCTAAAGCTAAAAAACTGAGCTACGGCCAAAAAACTGAGCTAAAGCTAAAAAACTGAGCTACGGTCAAAAAACTGAGCTAAAGCTAAAAACTGAGCTAAGTCTAAAGAAACAAATTCCAGTGAATCTGACAAAACTGCTGACTTAACAATCTGACTCTGTTCTCTGTGGCACCAAACGGTTGCGTACCTGTCTGCATCCGTGACCAGCGCCAGGCGGCCATAATCCCACGCTACTTTCCTCAGGATGGAGAAGACGAACAGCAGCACCTGAAGAAGAAGAAGTTGTTTTCTGTTTAACTGTGAGGAAAAATATAACTGCTGAGTCTGTCGAGTTTTAATCACTGAAACAAAAATAAAGTCTCTCTCAGCTTCAAACAGAAGCTGATTTTTCCAACAGTCAGTGAACATCTCAGCAAAACAAAAAGATGCAGGAAGTGATAAACATGGGGAAAAAAGTACAAATAAATCAATAAAAAGACTGCAACAAAACTAACAAAGTTAAGTCAGGTCCTCTGAATAGATTCTACTTATTTCAAAGAAGAATCTATTCAGATGACCCGACTTAACCTTGTTAGTTTTAGCTACCTGAATTATTGAGCGGCATCATGACGAACTGTAACAAAACGTTATTAAAAACAGAACCGTAGTGCATGCTGGGTGTTAGATAATAAAAACAGAACAGCAGTGCATGTTGGGTGTTAGATAATAAAAACAGATCTGCAGTTAAGGTTTGGTGTTAATAAAAACAGAACTGGAGTGCATGCTGGGTGTTAATAAAAACAGAACTGCAGTGCATGCTGGGTGTTAGATAATAAAAACAGAACAGCAGTGCATGTTGGGTGTTAGATAATAAAAACAGATCTGCAGTGAAGGTTTGGTGTTAATAAAAACAGAACTGCAGTGCATGCTGGGTGTTAATAAAAACAGAACTGCAGTGCATGTTGGGTTTTAGATAATAAAAACAGACCTGCAGTGAAGGTTTGGTGTTAATTAATAAAAACAGAACAGCAGTGCATGCTGGGTGTTAATAAAAACAGAACTGCAGTGCATGTTGGGTGTTAGATAACAAAACAGATCTGCAGTGAAAGTTTGGTGTTAATTAATAAAAACAGAACACAGTGCATGTTGGGTGTTAAGTTAATAAAAACAGAATCGCAGTGCATGTTGGGTGTGGCGTGCTGGCGCGGACTCACCAGGAAACACATGAAGTCGAGAGCGAGCACAGTGGGCACGCCTCCGAACGGCAGCCCCTGCAGCACTGTGCTCCGGATCCGAGCAGAGTAACAGTAGGCTTTGGACTCATTGTTGGCAGAACAGTTGTCCTGACCGCTGCAGGCCTGGAAGCTACTGAACATCGCCATGGTAACGGTGAGCGCTCTGAGCATGCTCACTGCCGCATCCTCACCAAGAATCTGCAGAAGAAGAAGTTGGATGAATTCTCTAGGGAAGTGATGAGAACAACTGGAAACATTCAGAACTCAAATGTTGCTGAACTGAACAAGACTGGGACTGTTAGGACCAAGAGAGTCAACGCAGTGTTTCCCCAACCATTATACAGGTGGGGTGCCCCACCTCGTCAACAGAACTGAGCACCCCGCCTACCAAACTGAACTTGCCCTTCCCACCCCCACCCGGCACGGACATATCACTAAGCTAGTGGTGCAGAATACAGGCTCTCTAGCTAAAAAGCCAAAGGCAGCACTCGCATTGCCTCTTCCCTCATGTTGACTGCCCCCCACCCCAGCTCAAAAACTGTTAGTACAAGCTGCGCTCAGACATGTCTCTCCCCCCCCCCCATCAGCAAAAATCATAGAAGAGATGAGCACCCCGCCATGGCAAGCTAACTGGGGAAACACTGCAATGTTCAGAACCTTTGGACTCGGAACATTAGGGCTTGGGAGGGTTACGTCTTTAGTCGTCAGAACTGAAATCATTCGGATTCGGATTGTTGGTACTCGGATCACTGGACAAGGATTGTGGAAAGCCGCCTTACTGATCGAGTGAGACTAATCTATTCTGGATCCATCAGAACTTGGCTGTGTGGAACGCGTCCTGTCAACTTTGTGCTCGTTAGGACTGAGCTCGTTAAATTTGAGCTGATTGAGACTTATGTCAGACGATTATTTTATGGTTAAAAACTGTCAATTGTTGTTCCCTGTCAATTCTAAAACATAATTAAAATATGTTTTATTTTACAGATAATTCAGAACGAGCAGCTGGTAAATGTTCTTTAACCTCTTGGTGTGACTGGCTGCTGGAGGTGACCTTTGACCCCTCCTACGGGTGAAGGTGTCTGATCAGGATCACCATTGCTACCATCTGGACTACATTTCCCGGCTTGCCCTGAGCTGATCCCATCCCGTTACCACGACAACAGCTCCTGACCCAGTTTTCCCGCCTCGTCAGCCACAGTGACGGCATTGTGCCTGATGATGTCACAGGACAGACGGCAAGAAGACGACCAGACAGGAGGTGTCTTGTTTCCATGGATACGATCTGAGTTTCAGGACCTGATCTAACCGATCTGGACTTCACATACTGAACAGAACAAAAACACCTGACAGGTTCCACCGAGTCGTTAATTATTCAACAGAACCAAAAACCTGGTTCCAGTCCTGCTGCTTCCACAGGACCTCAAAGTTCCAGCCAAGATCAGGAACTGCTGGTTAACTGATCCTCATCAGGAGGTTCTGCTGCTTTGGACCATCCAGGTGTGCGTTAACACAACACCAAGGTCGAAAGACATCAGCAATGACCTCAGAGAAGCTGCTGTTGCTGTCTGTCAATCTGTTCGGGGTCAAAGGTCATGTAGAGAAAGATTCTTCACAAGAGAAGACCATTTCATACAGCTGATTCACCCTGAAGGTCAGACCATGCATTGAATATGGGCCTCAGTCAGCAGGTCAAAGGTCATGGCCTTTCCTCTCTAAAAATAACATGACAGCTCAATTTAGGTTCATCTGAAGGAACCACAACAGTTCTCGACCAGAACCAGACCAGAGGACAGGTGTGTACCCAGAATGCACTGTAGCAAACAGCTCCTCCCAGCTGTCAGCACAGTGGTGGACGCTGATGGTTTGGGCTCCTGTCAGTCACTGAGTGGACCAGAACTCCTCTGCAGACCAAACAGTTCTGGAGTCCAATAGCTGAAGCTTGGACCAAACTGGGTCCAAGAGGGCCATGATTCAGAACACAGCAGCTGATTTACAGAACGGGTCAGAAAGAACAGAACCAAGGTCCAGTCAAAGTCCAGAACCTGAACCTGACTGAGATCCTGCAGTGGACCTTCAGACAGCTGAACAGAACCCTCATCTTTCCATCACTGAGTGGACCAGAAGTTCTCCAGAACCAGGAGAGAAACGAAGTCCTACAAGAACAACTGAGATTCTGCAGCTGAAGGAGGTTCTGGATCAGAACCAGTTCTGTTTAGTGAAAAAAGACCTGGTGACAACAGTTGTTTTTATTGACTTCAGGTCAGATTTCAATCATTTTAGAACCTGATGAAGACTCGATCCGGTTTATTAGGTTCAAGAACCTTGGATGTGAAAGAGATGGACTTGGATTCTCAGGATCGAGTGGTTCTGGACCTACTCCAAGTCTCATAGACAGGTTGTTCAGATCCGTTTGTCCGTTGCTCAGCTGCTGCTGCTGCTGCTGCTTCCATCCATAGTTCATGTTCTGCGTTAGAACCACCTACAGTCCTGATCCAAACTCCTGATCCGGCTCCTACCAACAATCCAGATGGTTCTGTGATCTGTTAAGTGATTCTGGACCAATGGTTCTTTGGACCTTCTCTCAGTTTCAGTTCTCCTTCCAGAACATTTTCACAGAAACATTAGTTTTTTTTAATTGTTTCTAACATATATAAAATGTTCTGAGGTTCTGAAGAACTTTGGGTTCAGCAGAACCAGAAGTGAGTCCAGATGCGCCTCAGATGTCAAGATACAGGACACAGAGCTTGGTTCTGTTTGGATCCCTGCGGGTACAGTCAGAGCCTTACTGCAGACGGTTCTTGATCAGAACTCTGGTCCGGTTGGGTTTGTGGAGTAAAATTTAGTTCTGACTCTGACTAAAGGTGAATCACATTGCTGACCCACTTCCTTCCTGTCACCAGAACGGAGGTTCTGGTGACAGGAGGTTAGGAGCAGTTAGACAGCAGCTCTCGTTGAGCGGTGGTTCTGGAGCGGCCCGTTTGGCTGCAGCTCAGATATGAGCAGCGTCAGATGAGTCATGCTGCCGTGTCGCCATGGTAACAGAGACGGAGGCGGGGCTCTGAGCAGCGCTGAATCAGAGCAAATTCCAAATCGGATCTTTCACTGAAACAAGCCGGACCAGCACTCCTACAGGCGGCAGAACCCAGTACTGACCTAAGGAGGACAAACCAGAATGATCCACCTGAGACCCTGAGCCCGACAGAACCTCAAGACCATAAGGATATATTTAGTCTCGGTCCTGCTCAGTCATGGTCCTGAATTCTGAACCCATCCTGGTCCTGGAGTCTGACCCCATCTCAGTCCTGGTGTCTGACCCAGTCCCAGTCCTGGTATCTGACTCAGTCCTGGTTCTGGTGTCTGACACAGTCCCAGTCCTGGTATCTGACTCAGTCCCGGTCCTGCTGTCTGACCCTGGACTCAGTCCTGGTCCTGGTGTCGGACCCAGTCCCAGTTCTGGTGTCTGACCCAGTCCCAGTCCTGGTGTCTGACCCAGTCCCAGTCCTGGTATCTGACCCAGTCCCAGTCCTGGTATCTGACTCAGTCCTGGTTCTGGTATCTGACTCAGTCCTGGTTCTGGTGTCTGACCCAGGCCCAGTCCTGGTATCTGACTCAGTCCTGGTTCTGGTGTCTGACCCAGTCCCAGTCCTGGTATCTGACACAGTCCAGGTCCTGGTGTCTGACACAGTCGCATTCCTGGTATCTGACTCAGTCCCGGTCCTGCTGTCTGACCCTGGACTCGGTCCTGGTCCTGGTGTCTGACCCAGACCCAGTCCTGGTGTCTGACCCAGTCCCGGTTCTGGTATCTGACCCAGTCCCAGTCCTGGTATCTGACACAGTCCAGGTCCTGGTGTCTGACTCAGTCCCGGTCCTAGACTCAGTCCTGGTACAGGTGTCTGACCCTGTCCCAGCCCTGGACTCAGTCCCGGTCCTGGAGTCTGACTCAGTCTCGGTCCTGGAGTCAGTCCCGGTCCTGGTGTCTGACCCAGTCCTGACATCTCATGCAATCTGGGACCACAAACTGCAGGTTCTAGAGGACCACTGGATCATCTGTGGATGTTCCTATTGGCTCAGAGAGCTGTCAATCAAAAGCTGAAGCTGTTGACTTAATGTTTCTATGGAAACCAGAGAAATTAACAAAAACCTAGACCAGCGGGTCATCAGGAGGTTTTACACATGACTTTGGTTCTGACTGGACCAACTGAGGTCTCTGAATTAGCTCAACCAGAACAATCTAAGATTTTCTACAGTTTGGTAAACACTTGAACACAACAGCTGGTGAGACGTTCAGGCGCTGAAAAGAGATCCAGGATCATTCTGGATCTGACCTGGACCTGATGAACCTGAGGTCTGGTCTGGTTCTGTCACTGTGGTTTCCAAAGCCTCTGCCATTGATGAGCGGCTCCACTCGGCTCTGTGACCCGTTTCCCCACTCTGTAGGCGGGATCACAACAGGTCATCGTTCGACACTCCGTCTGTTCTGGTCCTTAATGGTTCAATAATCGGACTTGACTTCAGTTAGTTTACTCGGCGCCGCTCATCGCTCCGGGTGTAGCCATGCTGCCGTCATCTCTGATGTCTTTCATGGGCTCATTTCTTCTGGCGCCGTCCATCAACAGGAAGAGTTCTGATGTAGTTTGCGGGTCATCCAGTGATGTAGCTCTGCTGGCCAATCAGCGGCTGCTGTCTGCTTATGTCAGAACCAGCCCCTCGGAGCAGCCCTTGGAACCACAGTGGTCCTATAAACCGGGCCTGGGGTGGTACTGGCAGTGGGCGGGCCCTTAACTGGTCCGGTGTGGGGCAGAGCCCATGAAAGTTGAGTCTGCAGCAAAGCACCACAACAGAACCTGGATTTGGACAAGTGAACTGGGTTTAGTACTTTGTGTGACACCAGGAGGCGGAGTTAAAGAACAGCTGGGCCTCTGGGTCACATGACAGGCATGTTCCTGCAGCTGCCTGATAACAGAAGGTTCTGATCTGCTGCAGCTGATTGTCTCAACAGGAACCTCTTCAGAACATTCTGACCCCATCCAAGAACACCCAGAACATCTGATGGACTCAGAAACCTTCGTCATAAAACACCAGGCCAACAGAGGCCCTTCCACAGGAGAAAACCTCCACCAGAACCAGAACCAGGCTCAGGATGGGCCTTCTACCCGCTGGCTGTGGTTCCGTCACTCACGTCCAACTAAAATCGACTCTTTCGAGAAGGAACTGAAGTTCTGACCCATGTTCTGTCTCGTGTTAAAATCCTGATTTTGTCCGTCAGCTGGTTCTGGATCGGTTCTTTGGGTTCTCTGACCCGGTTCTGTTTTCCTGCCGGTTCAGTCGTCTAGTCTGCGCAGATCTGCTGCACCTGCAGCCGGGCCCGAACCTCCCTCCGTCACAAAGCTGCAGAAACAACCCGTACAGAGCGCGCACTCAGCGTGCGTGAGGGCCGCACTCCACAGACAGACGCACGGGCCTGCGCGTGCGCTGCGCACACATTATATAAGCCCCTCCCCCCCGGCCCTGATGGATGCTTACCGGCTGAAGCTGCGCTGTCAGGCCGCCGGAGAGGCTCCAGCAGCGGCCTGCAGCCGCGGACCGACCCGCTAAGCGCGTCACAGAAGGCCGCAGAATAAAGCCGGTAATCAGTGGTTAGAACAGAGCCGGTACCTGATCATCCGAACCGCCGCCTCCTCTTCGCAGCTCAGTCCGACGGAGAATAACTCAGGGATAAATCCTCACAAATCCAGCGAGCTGCCGCAGCGCCGCCATCCCAGAGAAAAGCCGCTTCGAGCCGCCAAGACCTCAAACCTCCACCGGGGGACGCTGCTCCTCCACCGGCAGCGCAGTCCGCTGCAAGTCGCTACTCCTCCGCCCAGTGACCGAGGTAAAATGGAGGTGGTCTCCCCTGAAAAAGAAGGGGGGGGCAGCTGTCACCAGCAGGGGGCGACAACAGCTGACCTTCAGCTGCTGACGTTCACCAAACTGAGAAACTACACTAAATTCACCGAAGAAGAAGAAAATCATCTCAAATATCTTATTACTGTACTGCAAAAATTATGTCAAATATAAAAAAAATAAAAACTATGACATGAAAAGAGATCTAATGTTCCAACATAGGTTTAACAGGGACAAAACCGGAAATCAAGAACTTCACAATAAAATACTTCCGGTTAATTTCGGATACAAAAATAAAATTTGTCATTTACAAACTCACTGAATAAATAAAGGTATATATTTAAATAAAAATAACAAATTTGTAAAGAATTTGTCTGACAGACAGCTCACCCAGATGGAGACAGAGATCGTTGCCAGGGGACTGAACTTTGCAGATGAGCCAAGAAGAATTCCTCTGGTGGAGATGATGGAGATGACCACAGCCACGGAATCAGCCATCGGCAACAAAAAAATTACAGTGTTTGAAGCAGAACAACTCAGGATCAAAGTTTCAACCTGCCTCAGCAATGCCAAACCTCAGGAGAGGGATGCACTCACCACTCTCACTTTGCTAGAGTAACCCAGAGAAGCCTCAAAATGTTGTTGCTGTTGTTGTTTGTATGCAGGTTAACACAAGGTCAACAATGCAATGAAATGTTCAGGATGAGAAAAACTGTTTCAACTCGTAAAACAAACAAAAAAACAAACAAAACAAATCTAAAGCATGCAAGAATACAAAAGTATCAAAAAGTGAAAAAGAAATACAATATTTACAAGGTCCAAAATAAATATAGTACATGACAGCATGGTAGAATATAACGGTGCAAGTATGAATTATGAATAAATATTTTACAGGTAGTAATATCAGCTTAAATGCACATGATATATAATGCACATAACTAACATACTACACAGATTGTGTGTCGGGTTATTGCACAGGTAGTGAGTAACACTGAGATGAACTGAATTATATTGGTAAGGTAGTGACAAACATGATACAGCCACATAGTGGTGAGGATTCTGGTGTTCATACCAAACTTCCTTAATCTTCTTAGGAAGTAGAGTAAAAAAGGTGATAATCCGAAAGCGATAATAAAGTAAAAGGTGATAATCCAGTAGCAGTGGACGTGTGAGAGTTATGAGCATACTCCACCCAGGGTAAGTGCTGTCACCAAAATGAAGGGTTATTGTTAATGATGCATCCGAGGGTGGTCTCCATCCTGGTTGCACCTCTGTGACTGGCCATTGGACTGGGGATGAATCAGAATCAGAATAAACTTTATTATCACTGTACCGAAATACAGTGAGATTGTGTTTGTAGAGTCGTCTGAAAGATAGTCGGAGTGCACGTTGCTGCTGCTCCTTGAGCGCACGGCCACTTATCCTTTTTCAGAATACTTTTTAGAAAGAAAAAGGGAAAAGGCCATGAGGATAGGAAAGTGGTATTACAAAAAAGATCTCTTCACATCTTGTCCTTATTAGGACACGATTTGAGACATCACAAAACTCTACAAGCAAGCACATTTATAAACACATTACAGAAGCATTTGATGGCAAGACGGTGAGATTTGTCCATGAAGCACTTCCAGATAGTCTATAGTCCTATTAAAATGTTTGTGTCAGCCGGTACGGCTCTGATAAGCCTTCACAGAAGTTCTCGGGTTGGGGGGGGTGGGGGGGTGTTTGCGATGAACATAGTTTTTCTTAGTTTACACATATCCCAGGAGAAATTTGATAAGTCAGCCTGCTTCGAGGCCAACCGAGGGAGTCAGATTCAGATAACCCACAAATGTTGATTTTCTCAGGCAGACTGTTTTTTTCTTGTCAGCTTTGAGTCCTGCTGGTACTTTCGATCCAAAATGGCCAGATTTGTGGGCATTCCACTGGTCCGTGCTTATGAACCCTCTCCAAGGTCGTTCCCAACATGCTGGCGAGTCCCAGAAGCCACAGGTGGCCTGCGATTCTCACAAATCGCTTCCATCTTACAGTTTAGCTTGTAAATCAGCTGATTTTGAGTACTCGAAGCACGAACCAAACCTTCACACAGACTCGGCAGTTTTGCCATGGCTGAAACTGCTGCCGCCGACTTCTTCAATAGCTGATAACATCAAGTAGGTATCTCTGCAGCCAAATTCTGAAGGCGTATCTGGGCGGTCATATCTGATTGGACTATAAGAAAATGGGCGTATCTGGGCGATCATATCTGATTGGACTATATGAAAATAGGCGTGTCTGGCCGGCCACATCTGATTGGACAATAGAAAAATGGGCGTGTCTGGACGGCCATATTTGATTGGACGATAGAAAAATAGGCGTGTCTGGCCGGCCACATCTGATTGGACGATAGAAAAAAAGGCTGAACGATAAAATGCCGTAACCACAGACACATTATGTCTAAAAACAAGGTGCTATTGGCAGATTGTGTTAACCACAGGCATATTATGTCTATGGTGTTATCCGGTTCGACATTAGCGGCGTCTCAGGTTCAACACTGGCGGCGTCTCGGTTCGACATTGCTCCAGTATACTGCCGCCGCGTCTCCATAACTTCTTTTTTCGACTCTCTTAACACCAAACTTCCGGTTACATTTCAAAATAAGAGCAACATAACTGGGTAGTGGGGAGAGCTAAATGTTAGGGTTTTTTTTAATACCTAGCCATAACATTAAAAAAACAAATTCCATTTTGGTTGTTGAAAAATGTGAACAAAGTTACAATCGATTCATAAAGAAAGAAAAATATTAATGATACTTAAACTGGCCTTGGGACAAAGAATGTTTCCTTTAACTTCACATTGTCTTGTTCAACCTGCAGTCACTACAGAAGAGTGATTGTCAGGTTCTGTCAGATTTCTGCACCTGGAGCAGGTATTCTGTTTACTGGTTAACTTCCTCAGCTGTCTCACTATTTAAAGGTCAACCCTACTCCATGTTTCAGTAGAAAACCAGCACATTTAGGAGTCAGTACATAACCAGACTTTTGGCCCTCACACCTGTACCCAGTTGCTCATGCTGCATGATGAGATCAGATTTATCCATATTTTAGAAATTACATTTAGCTTAGTCGACAAAACAATACAAATGAAGACCGTCTTAAAAAACCTCTTGGTTTTGCAGTAAGCAGCCTGATTTCAAACTGACATCTTGGCCAAAGGTAAAATAAAAATCTTTGTGTTCTCAGAAAAGTTGTTTCAGGACCTCCAATAAACTTATGTACACATCAAAGCACACAAGACAGATTCAGGAATTCTCTTTGTTTTCCAGATTTCACATTTGTTATTACCTTAAAACATACTCAGACAACATTTGATGCATCATTGAATTTTTTTTTATTGTGTTTATTGGGACATCCATTTTTAGAAGTCATCGTAGCATCTGTTGGAAACACAGAACATAGTACAGTTAGGGTGTTGCTAGTTGTTACTTAATCCTGGATTGGATTTTAAAGTTAATTTTGATATTTTTTTCACAAGAAAAAAAAAGTTGATTTCCTAAAGTTTAACTATAAATGAAGGAATTTGTGCATTCAGGTAATTGAAAATTAAGTAATTTCTCTAACATCCAACCCATTTTAGCCACTGAGCCATACCAAACACCCATAATCTATTCTTGAATGAATTATTGACTATTATTGACAAATTACAGACTTTTTATTGAATAAGTTATTACTCATTATTGAGTAATGAAAGTCAACATCAGATGTTGGTCAACATTGTTGGGCAACATCTTGGGGTCTTCTAGAGTCAGTCTGAAGTGAGAGAGGTCCCTGACATGGCAGAAAGACATAGATATAATTAACAGCTTTTATTTATTTATTTTTCAGCTAATAACTTTTATTCATTTATTTTTTTTCATATTTTTCAGTTATACACAGCTTTTAAATATTTATTTTTCAAGTATTAAGAACTTTTATTTTCAGCTTTTATTTTGAAAAGGAGCCGAGTGGAGGCTCACTTTACCTCAGTGCGTTACGACAACAACGAGAGAACGGTCGAAACTATCGTGACCTACAATAAACGTACTTCAATAAAATGCATAAGTGAAAACATAACATACTTTATAAGTACAATAAACCATATTTCTTTGTCAAATATCGCAAAGAAACGTTACCTCATCAATGACTCGTGACTTTGAGGGTTACCCACAGCCAATCAGTGTTCGCCGCCGACAAACGCCTATTAAATACTGTTAGCCAATCAGTGTTCGCCGCCCATAAACGCCTATTCGCCAGAAACGCCCACTTTTGGTCTGCAGAGAACCCCTTCTCGATAACATAGGAATCTGCCGATGTCAAAAAGCAGAAACCCTGCTATCATGGTTCCAATTATATAAACATCTTCGAAATCCTCCTGATAATACGGAAAGGCTCATCAGCTCCCAAACTCCCCACAGATCCATGACGTATCCTGCTGCGTGTGACTCAGCGGGGCATGAGGGTTCTCCAGGACCCTGTCAGTTTGTTGAAAAGATTTTGTCAGTTGCTTTGAAAGTCCAGTTGACCAGATCCATAACAGGAGTTTTAGTTTCAGAAAATGTGTAAAATAGGAGCTCCGATACACAGAGAGGAAAAAAAAAAGCAGGTGGACAGGAGAGCAGGAAGAGGAGGAAAATCCATCCGCCTTGCACGAGAGCGAGTAACGGTAACTGGAGGTGAGACTGGTTTAAGCTCCCAGAGCTTGGCACGAGGCTTTCCATGCCTAAGATATGAACTTTGGGCCCCAATCAGAAACAATATCACGGAGCATGCCATGGAGCTAAAAAACATGTTGAACTATCGGTCGAAAAGTCTCAGAGGATGATGGTAACTTAGGTAAAATAAAGATAAAATGGGCAGCTTTAGAAAATCTGTCAATTACGGTTAATATGACAGAGTTACCCACAGAGACGGGTAGTCGTGATGAAATCCAGGGTAACATGAGACCACTGACGCCCTGGAGCAGGTAGTGGTTATGATACTTCAATGGAGGGTTGATTGTTGCTCTTATTATGTGCACATTGCTGTTTTTGGCGTATTGTTTTTGTACTTTTAGTGCTTAGTGTATTCTTAGTTTAGCATATTTCTTAGTTCAAATCTTAGATCTTATTACTATTTTTCTTTACTATTCATACTTTTGTTGGATGTAACTGAGACCCTGGGTACACAATTTCATTCCCCACATGTACCACATGTGGTGTGAACAACAAATAAAGAAACTTTGACACGTAGGGCAGGCTGCAACAAACTCTTTAACATCATTATTCATGGAAGGACACCAGAAATGTCTCAGCAAACGAGACCATTCTATTGACCCCCGGGTGACACGAAAAGTTTGACGTGTGAACCAATGAACCTTATTTTTAATGACCTCGGGGATGAACATTCTTCCTGGAGTTATGCTTAATGCTTCCTGTGGTTATCTTTGTTGAGCGTCTCTAATTTCTCAGTCATTTCTAAGTCATGACCTCAACGGTACATGACTCAGCCGTATTGTTCTGGTCGGAGATGGAGAACTGGTGGGACAGAGCTTGACGTAGACCCTGGACAATGGTTAATTTAGGTTAAAAAGAAAAAGGAGCTGCAGAAGTCAGGTATAAAAACAGAATGTCCAGTAACTAACTCACTAACTGTGTTTGTTTTTAAAGAGTAACTATCTCATTTCTTATTCACATTCTGTTGCACAGACATAGCTCAGAACCGGTCCAACCTGTCAGGTTTATTTTACTCTTAAACTGAAAATAATCAAAATATCCAAATTAAACCGATTTAACCGGTTCACACAGACAGTTGCTCCAAGCAAAAAAAAATATATATATATATATAATAATATGAAAAGTAGTTCCTCCTCATAAATAACTCCTGCATTTTCCTCTGTATGTCCCATTTTAATGGGTTCTGGTGATCTGATCTACTTGTTTCCAGGTGTGAGGTCCATGCAGGTGCGGCCCGCGATCATCAGAGATCAGATCTACAGGCAAGTCCAGCAGAGTCTCACTGGGACTGACATAATCCAGCCCCATGGACTCGGTGTTGGTTTGAGATCAGCGAGACGCCCACTGGCACCAATTCTCACCTGGTCTTCTTTAAACCTGCTGAGTCCACCAGAGAACATTGTCTGTTTAAGCTGGATTAAATTTAGAAGATTAATGATCAGTCAGCAGCAGAAAGAACATTGTGTCCAACACCGGGGACTGATGTCCGTGTCGTTCTGCTCTTAGAACCCACAGGTGGTTCTGATTCTCCTCATCCTGCAGCAGCTGGAGGGCATGAAAACATTTGCACACAGCACGTCTTCAGGTTTAGAGCTCCCGAGTGCAGTCCAGAGAGCTGTGCACCTGTCACCTGTTCTGGATGAACAGTAATCCCGTTTGGTTTAGAGGAGGACACAATCTGAACCTGCAGGAGCAGGGAAATTAATTAATTAGTTAATGAAATAATTAATAATTAATTAAACATAAATGGCATCTCTTTGGGACAGGAAGTCAACGTCCGGTTCCTGATGTGTCAGAACTGACTCGGATCCGGTTCTTTTCTTGGACAGTTTTCAGTTGGATATTCAGCCGTGTTTGTTTTTCTGTTCAAGCTGAACCAGGCTGACTTCTGCCTTAGGGACTGTCAGTAAATTACTGAACCAAACAATTAAATAAATCACTCCTTGGTCTGCTGCCTTCATATAACTCCTCCATGTCGTCAGTGCAGTTACAGCGTGCGCTCTCAAGACATCATTACCTGCAGCGTCCCGTCAGTGTGGACTGAACTTGGCAAAAGGGCATTTTCTTACTCGGCTCCTGGAACACCTTGCAAAAAGATCTGAAGCGGTGGACTTGGACCTCTCTAAGGGATTTTATACATCTGTTATATTAAATGTAAAAATCAATGCATGTTCCTGTTTTCAGTATTTTACTCCGTTTCATGATGTAGCTGGTTTTTATTTAGTTTTACTTCACTACTTTTATTTACTTTTCATTATATCTTCTTTTTATGACCGTTTATTTTTATGTGTACCTCATCTGTGTTTTATTTTTTAGTTCTCTCTTGAAAATGAGTCCTCCTGACTCAATGAGACTAACATATAAATAAAGGTTGAATGAATGAATTAATAACTTCCATGTCTCGAGAGCCAGAAAGCACGAGACTCAATGTAAAATTAATTTACTGACTGGACACTCATTTTTATTTGATATTTATGATTGACAATTTTTAACAATAAAATTATCTCTATGTGGTCCTGTGATGGACTTGCGACCTGTCCAGGGTGTCCCCCGCCCCTCGCACACTGATTGCTGGACCCACGTGACCCGAAATGGAAGAAGCAGGTGAAAGATAATGGATGGATGGATGGATGGAATAATGAAATTATGAATTAGGAATTCTACATAACAAATATTGATAAGTTTTATGTGTAGCCTATAATAATATTACATAAATGAGTGTGACATAATTTAACATGGTGTTTTTTAAGAAAAAAGTCAACTGTTAGAAAATATAAAATAATTAAGAGAAATGTTGAATAAAAGGCGTCATCAGTCCAGGCAGAGGAGGAAGTGAAACTTCAGCTGTTGGTTCGGTTCCTGACGGTCACTCAGGCAGAAAACCGGCAGCTGGTTCGGTTCGAACGGGTCGAAGCCAGAACTTCTGCCCCAACTCCGGTCTCTCGGAGTTGGGGCAGAACTGAACCGAACTGGGCTGATTCGTGTTGAGCTGGGCTGGGTTTAAACTTGCGAACCACGCCTCTGCGGAAAACTTGAATAAAGTTCGGCTCAGACCCGGTCCAGAACCAGCAGCTCCTCCAGTTGTGTCTCTGCAGGCCGGCCGGTTCGGATGATGGAGTGCTGGGTCAGCACCGTGTCCTGTGTGAGCTGGCTGATGATCGTGGGGGGGCTGGCTTACATGCTGCACCAGAACCGAACCTGCGCTCCGTATGGCCGCTACAGCCCGGCCCGGGGCCGGTGCTGCTCGGCCCGAACCGGCTGGTTCCTGCAGGAGGTTCCAGCCTTCCTGCTGCCTCTGCTGCTGCTGCTGCTGGACTCCGGGACCGGGACCAGGACCGGGAGGATGCTGCTGTCGACCTTCATGCTGCACTACTTCTACAGGTCAGACATCCGGGCCAGAACCGAACCGACCATTAGTCTGGATCGTTTATCATCGTTGCACTCTCACAGTGTTTAATTATTTAAACAGAAATTAACTTTTGAGCCACAAAAATTAAAGTTTGACTAAAGAGACAGACAGAACTAAAAACAACAACAAACCAACAGCAACAAATTGGAAACAAAAAGGGGTAAACAACAACAACAACGGGGATAAACAACAGAAAAAGCAGGTAAATAACAACAACAAATAGGGTTTAACAACAGAAATAAACGTTGGTAAATTCGATTCAGTTTGTTTATTTAGCACCAAGGTCACAACAGAAGTCGTCTCAGGGTGCAGAACGGAAACATTCATATTTAAAAATAATAATTGAACATTATTTATCCGAGGAGCAGACTGCTTTGAGTTGAACTCCATCTGCAGAACTCTCAGCAAGCATGAAGACGACAGTGGAAAGGAAAAACTCCTAAATTAAACAAGTTCACAAACACTGCAGAGAAAATGTTGAGTTTATCAGGACTGTGTGTGTGTGTGTGCGTGAGAGAGACATTGTCATCACCAGGTCTTTACTGTCCCTCATGTCTTCGTGTTTTGACAGCGTCCTCATTTTTGCTGTTTCTTCATCCTGCGTTCTTGTGTTTGTCAGGATTTATATTGTGGTCATCTCTGTATCAAATGCAGCACTGAGGTCTAACAGGACCAGCACAGACACAAGTCCATTGTCTGAGGCATGAGAATATCATTAGTAACTTTCAGTGCTGTCTCTGTGCTATGGTGAGCTCTAAACCCTGACTGAAACTCCTCAGGTTATTTATTTGCAGATGTTCACGCAACTGACCTGCAACTATTTTCTTGAGAATTTTTTTGATGAATATTAGATTAGATAGGTCTAACCGGCCAGAATTTCTGAATCAAGATCAAGTTTCTCAAGTAAATGTTTAATTACAGCAACCTTAAAGTGCTGTGGTACGTAACCATTCATTAGAGAAAAATTAAGCAGCTGATTGAGCTGCAGTGCAGGGTGTGGCTGAGAGGCAAAGTTTGAGAGCAGAGCATGACAGGGCAGAAATATGACCTGAAGGAGCAGCAACAAGACATGAGGGGCTGTGAGCGAGGCAGGGGACAGAGGATGTGATCATGACACTCATCTATTAGAGATTAATAATATACATACAGAGAGATTTCTTATATTTTAGCAGGCTATCTCTCCAAGTTAAATAAAATTCTTCATCACTTCCTCATCCCCTTTGTTTCCTTCACCAACATGTCCATAAGCCTGTCATGATAACAAATTTTGCTGGACGATTAATTGACTTATTGTTTATTGCGACAGGCCTACATGTCCGTTCAGGTCTGCTCTGATCGCCACTCTCTCCTTCCTGGGAATACTCTATCACTTCATCCAGATCCTTCCAAAGTTTATCTTTCTCCTCCACATCACATCCAACCTGTGGAGCATAACCACTGACAACATTTAGCATCAGACGTTCTACTTCTACCTTCAGGCACATCACCCTATCAGACACTCTTTTCACCTCTACTACATTCTTTGCTAACTCCTCCTTCAGGACCACCCCTACTCCATTTCTCGTTGTATCCACACCATGGCAAAAGAGTTTAAACCCTGTTGGCTCTTCCGCAGCGGTTCTCCTATTATTCACTCTAGGAGCTACTGACTCTTCCTCACTATCTACAGCTTGTGTAGACATCTTTTCAGGTGTCTAGCTTGCTCAGGTACATAAGACAGGAGACATTTTCTTTGTTGAACTGGTAGCCATACTGCACCGCTCTGGCTCGAACACGCACCGGAACATGAATGCAGGAAGGCTCCACCTTTATTACTTTTCAGTAGTGCGTAACCTTCCACCCTACAAAGTAGTGCCATCCCCAAAGGAAAATACAACAGTGGCATACATTGTACTCAACAAACCCTGCTCCAGTGCTGTGAGACTTACTGCGCTTCCACTTGGACTCTTGGACACATAAAACATCTACCTTCCTTCTCTGCATCATGCTACCTTTGCCCCACATTTAGAGTGTCCACCCTCAGTCCTACATTATTGACTTTACTCTTCTCATGCTGTCTCCTGACACATTTCCCTCCTCATGGTCTTCAACTAACAGAAGCACAATTTCCACCGACACCATGTTTGTCAACAGCACCAGTGTTGTGGGTGGAGTCTAAGAAACAAACAGGAATTGACTTCAGTTTGTTCTTCAGGAGTTTTGTTTACTCCTTGTTGACTCGAGGACAACCGATCCCCCTGAAGATCGTCGTCTTCGCCTTTACCTTCTGCTCGATCAACGGCCTCCTGCAGGGACACAACCTGCTGCATTGCACTCGCTTCCAGAACACCTGGCTGACTCGTGCCCGCATCACTGCAGGTGAGTCATACCTGGCTGACCCACACACATCGCTGCAGGACACCTGAGCCAAGACCTCCTGTTTGACCAGCAGCCAAAAACTAAAAATTCAGATTAACTGGGTTTTTTTTTTAATCATTTGGTGACTTTTTTCTTAAGTTTAATAAGCGTCTATAAAGTAAAATGTTTCAAAAAGATTCAAAATTCAATTGTCAGATCAGAACCAGCTGAAGGTTTTTATACAAAAACAACAACAACAAAAAAAAGCTGAAGGTAACATGAAGGTCCAAAAACAGAGAAGAACTGTAGAGGACACTGACGGGACCGCTTAGTGTTCATTCAAAAAAGATCAGGTCAGAATCTCTGGGTCTTGACCTCTGGTTCAGGACCTCTGGTCAGCAGTTCTGGATCAGAACCTCAGTGTTGATTTGTTTTTTTGAATTGCTTGAAGGTTCTCTGCTGTTCCTCGTTGGTCTGACCATCAACATCCACAGCGACAACATTCTACGGAACCTGAGAAAACCCGGAGAGTTGGTCTACAGGATCCCCCGTGGTACGGCCGGTCCTGATCCAGAACTAACCCCGACCCCTGTGATCCTTCAGTCAAGTGACCTTCTTCTGACTTCCAGGTGGGATGTTTGAGTTTGTGTCCGGCGCCAACTTTCTGGGAGAGATCACTGAGTGGTTCGGTTACGCTGTGGCAGCGTGGTCTTTACCGGCCTTCGCCTTCGCCTTCTTCACCCTCTGCTCCATTGGACCCAGAGCCTACCAGCACCACAGGTACCCTCACAGTCCAGAACCACAGGTTGTGGCCAAAGGCAGCAGGTCTTAGAGTTACAGAACCTGCAGAACTTGGTTCTTGTTGATGGTTGTCTCAGATTAGGGTTCTGTGCTTCGTGTTGTATAGAGATTACCAACTGAGGTTCCAGGATTATCCTCGCTCCAGGAAAGCCCTGATTCCCTTCATCTTCTGAGGATGGAACGTCTGATCGGATCTTCTTCAGAGCTTCTTCAGTTAACAGAACCCTGATGTTCTGATCAGAACCTGAATGCAGAACTCTGAATCTGTTTTAGTTTCAGGGATTCTGTTGGTGAAACGATGCGTTCACTGACCCTATGGATTTTTTTCAAGTTAAAATAAATATTTTAACAAAACAAAACTGGACTTCTGTTTCTGCTGCTGGACCCACAGGCCTGTTAGCTCCCTCACTTCCCTCCTGAGGGTTATTGGGGTCTTTTATACTTTTTATTATTAATATTGTTATTATCATTATTATTATTATTAGTCCCAAACATCTCACACTTTATTCACAGAAAATGAGCTCTGAGGCCATGTTTTCTTTATTATTCTGTTTATATAAAGTTTTAAACAGAATTTGTTACTGTAATCAATTTTTTGAGTCTTTAAATTAAATTGGGAATAGATACTTCTAATTGGTAACAAAATAATAATGAAGAAAATAGGTACGTAGTATAGTAAAAATAGTAAATAAAATAAATAAATATAGTAAAAAAACAGTTATGTTGGTGCTGAGATGCCCACCCTCTCCTTCGATGAAGCCTTTTGGCTGGAGGGCGAAACGTCTCAGCACAAAAAAAAAAAAAAAAGTCCATTTGACCTGACTGAACATTGCTGGATTTTATACCTGGATTATTGAGCATGAACTTTGGTGTTTTGAACCAGGAGGAGAGGGCGTGCCCCAGAGGCCATCTTAGCAACAACATAACTGTTTTTTTTTTTCCTGAAAAGGCAGATCTGATGGAAAACCTTTACTAAAATACATAGTTCAGATAATATTACTTTGGAAGGTAAAGGGGGAAGAGAAATGACAATGGCAGATAAGAGATATATTGGAGCATGTAGAAGATGTAAATGATCTATTAAATGTGCCTTTTACAAAATCAGAGTTAAATCGAACCCTACAGAAATTTAAGCTAACAACACCTGGGAAAGATCAGATTTGTTATTTAATGGTGAAACATCTTAGTGAATCATCTAAAGACATTTTATTGGAACTTTGTAATAAAGTTTAGGAGAGTGGAAAATTACCGCAAGGTTGGAAAGAAGCAGGAATAATACCAATTTGCAAGCCAGGCTAAGATGATGCAAAACCATAACATTACAGACTCAATGCATTAATGTCTAACATATGCAAAATAATGGAGAAAATGATTAATGACAGGTTGATATATTATATATAATCAATATTATCACAATATCAAAGTGGTTTTAGGACAGGAAACACTATGGATTCAGTTTTAAGTTTGAAATTTGAAATCAGAAAAGCCCAAGTTAAAAAACAGAGTACTGCAGTAGTGTTTTTTGACATTGAGAAAGTGTATGATATGATGTGGAAAGAAGGTTTATTAATTGCAATTAGAAATATAGGTATATTATAGGACGGATGTATAGATGGATAAACGATTTTCTTACCAGAAGACAAATACAAGTAAGGATAAGAAACCATTATTCTGATGCGTTTCAAAATGTAGATACTGGGATGGGTTTTTCTCTTTTTGCTGATGACGGCGCAGTGTGGAAGACGGGAATGAACTAGAGTTTATTACTAGAAAGATGCAAGAAGCTACAAAGTATTTTTAAAGTTGAAAAATGGTCATACAAGTGAGGATTTAAGTTTTCAGTAGAAAATACTAATGTTCTTTACAAGAAAAAAATTTGTTGATGATATTAAACTAAAGTTATATAACCAAGGAACAGAAAAAGTGAAGCAATTTAATTTTCTTGGGGTCTAATTTGATGAGAGGATTACACAGGATAGACACATTCAGAAAGTTTTAGATAAATGCAAGAAGGTGTTAAATATCATGAGGTGTTTAACTGGAAGAGACTGAGGGGCAGATACAGCACTCGAGGCTATACAGGATTAATTCGATCAGTACTAGACTATGGAAGCATTGTTTATAATTCAGCAGCAGATACAACTTTACAAAAATTAGATAGTATCAAGAGTTAGACTGTGTACAGGTGCAATTAGAACTACTCCCACAGCATCATTACTGGTAGAAATGGGAGAAATGCCACTTAAAATTAGAAGAAAGCAACTGACATTAAATTAATTTAAGAGGTCATGGACAGGAGCATCCAACCCAAGAAACAGTTACTGTAAACCTTGCTGGGAAAAAGAAGTAAAATATATTAGACGTTTTGGTTGGATTGTGAATCAGAAATCAACAGAACTCAAAATAGATCAGATCAATATAAGTCAAACAACTCCATTAGCAGTAACACCACCTTGGATACTTCCAGATGTCATGGTAGAATTTACCTTGTTGAAAAGAAAAAACGAGAATAAAGGGTTAATTTTAAATTCGCATACGGTACAGAACTATATCAATAAATATTAGTTATACAGATGCTTCAAAGAACATATTAAATAGAGTTGAAGTAGCTTTCATTGTACCAGATTTTAACATCAAAGTTAGGAAAAGAATAAATGATGAACTTTCAGTATACATGGGAGAAACGTTTGCAATATTATTAGCCATTCAGTGGGTTGAAGAAATAAGACCAATGAGATCAGTAATTTGTTCAAATTGCAGATAATTTAAAATGTAACCAGAAAGCAGGCCAGATATTTTAATAGAAATTTAACAAATACAGAATAAATACCATACCATTTTATTTATAGATCACTTAAAACAGCGACAAGGCCAACCAAAGTGCTGTACAGACAGAACAACAGGTAACACAAAGCAATATACAAAATGAAATAAATATGATAGTAATATATCATCACCAATTTTTTTCCTTGTAAAGAACATTAGTCTTTTCTACCGAAAACTTAAATCCTCGCTTGTATGACCATTTTTCAACTTTAAAAATAGCTTCTTGCATCTTTCTAGTAATAAACTCTAAATATGATGGGTCTAATGATTATGTTTGTATGGATACCAGCTCATGGTGTCACGGGGAATGAAATGGCATATAAAACTGCAAAGGAAGTCACTAGAAACCCATCAGTGGATTTAGCAGTTAATTTTAGTAAAGCAGAAATAAAATTATTAATAAAACAGAAAATGAAGGATAAATGGCCAAAGCTTTGGGAGGAAGAAAAGAAAGGGTATCATTTCTATAAAATCCAAAAGAAAAACAACTGGAGAAATGAGAAGTACAGGGAGGACAAGGAGAGAAGAGACAATGATTTATCATCTCAGAATTGGGCATACTGGGTTAAAAAGCACTCTTTTTATTTTAGGGAAACATTGCAGTGGTAAATGTGAATACTGTGAAGTTAAATAGAACATGCAATGTTACACTGTCAAAATTATGAGGGAGAAAGACATTTGATTCAAAATTTAAATAGAGTTAAAGAAAAATTAGATTGAATTGATGTATTTAGAAATAACTCTAAAAGAAAAAAATATCAGATAATATTTCGTCATCTTACTCCGTACCAGTCGGCGGCGGTAATGCACCAAGTTCGTTGTTTGTCAACCGCCAAAAAAAAAAAATCAACGAAGAAGAAACAAACATGGCGGACGGTGAGTTGATTGTTTGCTGTTGTTCTCTTGTTTTGCGATTTTGGGTGTAGTTTAGAGTCTGTGGCGCGTGATTCTCGTTCGGTTGATCGGTTTAGCGCCCAGCTGAAGCTCCGGTGTTCGTTTCTTCTCGTCGGTTAGTTAACTAACCGGAAACGGCGCGGGAACGGGATGCTAAGCTAACTTACCCCCGGCGTTAGAGAAATCACCGAGAGGATCTGGTCCAGGTCAGCTCATAATGTTTGAAACCGTACCGTTTTTCTTCAGCGCCATGTTCAAGCTAATAAACGGCTGAGATCTTTCATTCAAAGATTCAAAGTGTCGCGTGGAGTTCTTACTTTGCTGCCCACAATGACTGCCCAGCAGAGAACTAAAACCATTTACAAATAAGAGACAACCAAAGGTACCAACAAAGTAAAATGAACATCAACGTTTGTGAAGGAACATTCAGTTCTTAAGAGTCTGGTGTCGTTTGGAAAGAAGGAGTTCTTGCATCTGGAGGTCCTGCATTGTGATCAGTCAGTGTTGGGGTGGGTGGGGTTCTCCAGGATGGAGGCAGCTCTTCTGTGGTGGAAGGTCCTCTGCAGAGGAGTCCTGGTGATCCTCTCAGCGATCTTCATCACACTGCAGGTGCTTGTGGACCATGGCAGACTGGGTAAGATGCTCAACCTCTTTAGGAAGTCCAGCCGCTCCAGGTGGGGTCGTCTCTGATATGGATGCAAAGTAATTTACCTAACCTTTACCTCAAGCTCTTGGATGAACTGTAGCCTCCACCGTTAAGTACATTTCTGATCTCCTCGTTTCATCCATCCATCATCTTTACCTGCTTCTTCCTTTATGGTTCACGGGGGTCACTGGTGTCCATATCCAGCAGTCACTGTGTGAGAGGTGGGGGACACCCTGGACAGGTCCCCAGTCCAGGGACACATCGAGACAAATAAGACAACCATTCACTCAATCAGGATTTGATCAGATGACCTTCTTGCTGAGAGGTCTTTCCTTGTTCACTGGGAGTTTACAAGTACCGCCTTGGCTCATCCAGTGACGGTGACCACGGGCCAGTCAACGGCTGCAGTTTGCTGACATCAGAACATTTGCTCAGCTCGGGACCACAGCTGAGGCGGATCCACAAACCAATCAGGAACAGGGAATAGAGACACATTAGTGTTGATCAGTCTTGAGAATTGTGGGAAAAAAACCAAACTCAGATATCTGTCAAACAACACAGCAGGCCTCATGCATAACGACTACCATGTAAACTTAAATGAAGACGTTTCCGGGGCCAAAATGGACTCAGAATATATTGAAGGATATAATAATAAAAGGCTCCATCGCTGGCTGTAAAGCAAGATGAGCAGTGTCCAGCAGCCGGGCCGAACCTAGTTGAAAAAGACGTCCAGTGCTCCTGTTCAAAACATAACGAGTAAGACATGGTGGACCTGGTCAGGGACTGCAGTCGCTGGTTTGGGATCAGTTGCTCGTCTGGTGGCTCGTTCACTCCAACAAAGTGTTTCGAGCAGATCTAAGTTTTCTTGTTAACATTTGTTCGATGAAAGCCAACTCGGCCACAGAATCGAGACCAACGATCACTAAAATGATGTGGTTCAGTCATGGAGGAGTGACCACACCCACCTCGGTGGACCTCACCACTGTAAACGGTGATATTATAGAAGAGGTAACGGTTTATAAATACTTGGGAATTTGGATTGATGGTGTCCTTTTCAGTTGCATCATGTTAATGTTTTGCAATCTAAGGTTAAAGTGAGACTTGGTTATATAGAAATCAAGCTTTGTTTATATTGGCTGCAAAACACACCATTGTCGAAAAAAACATTCTACCTCTGTTGGATTATGGAGAAATAATTTACAGACATGCTTGTAAGGGTGTCCTTTGTAAACTGGACACAATTTGTCACTCTTATTTACTTTGTTACAAATGCTCCTTACAGAACACATCGTTGTCACCTCTACCCTCTTGTTAAATGGCTTCTCTACCTACCCTAATTTATAAGACGTTTCTGGGTTTTTCACCTCCATATTTCACTCATCTACTGCAACTAGCACCGTTTTCGAAGTACGACACCCGATCCTCTCAGTATTTGTGGTTACAACTGAAAACTTTTATCTTTAAAATAAAACAAGTTGTAGCTTTAAGGACTCTGTGCATTAAGCTCTTAAGATAAGCATATTTTAGGCCCGTGACTGCTCAGCTGTAAAGAGTTTACAGGGTCTGGTCCAGGTTTGCTCTGACGCCCACCGGACTTGAGTAAAACCTGAATCTGTGTTGCAGATCACACAGACGCAGATCAGTCCATGGAGGGACACACACCTGTGAGTAACACACACACATACACAGAATCTACTGAGTCAGGCGAGCAGAACCTCAGTGAACCTGAATCCTCCTACAGGTCTCTGAAAACCCTCACGCAGACTTCGGCCTGACAGAGAACATCCAGGTAACCCACACACACATTGCAGCTGGCTGTGGGCGGAGCCTGACTCCCAGCATGCTTTGATCCTCAGAGGACGGTGGACAATGAGAAGACGAGCTCAGAGAAGTTGACCAAGCAGAAGGTAGACCTGCAGGCGCTGCCGACCCGGGCCTACCTGGACCAGACCGTGGTACCGATCCTACTGCAGGGCCTGTCGGTGCTCGCCAAGGAGAGGTGGGTTCTCAGACTTTGGACAGAACCAGGTACAAGTGTTCCGTCCCATGTAAAACTTTTAGTGTATTGTTTGGAAACATTCAGTAAAATACCCCCCTCCACCCTCCCAGGCCTCCGAACCCCATCGAGTACCTGGCAGCGTTCCTGCTGAAGAACAAGTCTCAGTTCGAGGACAGAAGTTAAAGTTTGTTGTGTTTCTTTGTCAAGTCTTTTTTTATATATATAAATGTCAAATAAAAGCATGATGGAAAAAAATAATCAGCTTTTATTTTGAAGGGGTGTCTCTGTCCTGACAGAAAAAAAATAGTTTCAGTCTGGAAGTCTTCCGGTTCTGTGGAGCACCAGGTGGCTGATCCAAGACCAGATCTTAAACTGTCCTCTGAGGAGACATTAACACACAGCTGTCTCACTTCCTGTCTGCACAGGAAGTGATTGTATAAATGAATGTGATTGTCCTTGTGGACCAGGCCCAGTTCTGATGATGATAAAGTACCTTTTTACAGTTTCTAATGCTGCCTTCAAAGATTGAAGTTGACCTTTGTTTGTTCCTCCGTCTGATGAAAAATGTTTGATGTGAGCAAAAACTGTCCAAATGAAAGAACCACGTTACATTTAAATGTAAGATGAACAAAAGGCCTTGTTTTAACTCAACGTGAATATTTTGTATGAAGGACAAACATTTATAAACTTTCAGGGATTTCAAAGTAAACATTGTAATTTTGAGGAAAGAAATGAAACCTCACAAACGAGACTCGGGGAACGTGCAACTTTTAGGCTCTTTAAACGGCTCTTTTATTTTGAAGGTTCATGTTTCTCAGAGCAACATTTCTGCTTCCTGTTGAAACTTTAATTTGAAAACCTGATCTGGTCCCAGACAGGAACTGACCCGGTTTACAGTCCACGTTTTCAGAATAAAATCATGAAGTATTTTTGTAAACATTTACGGAACTATTAATGATCGAAGCGTTAAACCATCATCCTGAAGAGGTACGGAGGCCCACAGAGGTCAATATTCAACACAAATAAAAACTTCAAATCCAGATGCATGCTCAATAATCCAGGTAGAAAAATCTAACAAGGTTAAGTCAGGTCCTCTAGACGGATTCTTCTTGTTGAAATGTTTCGTATTTTATCCAAAAGACTTCTTCAGTCTGAGGAGCTGCAACAAACTCAGTCCCATAAATAGCACCATAAGACCGAGTCTGTTGTTTGAGTCTTATGATGCTATTTATGGG
>NC_056513.1:9702921-9711500 GCF_014905685.2 Nematolebias whitei | reverse complement strand
CCCATAAATAGCATCATAAGACTCAAACAACAGACTCGGTCTTATGGTGCTATTTATGGGACTGAGTTTGTTGCAGCTCCTCAGACTGAAGAAGTCTTTTGGATAAAAGATGAAACATTTCAACAAGGTAAATCTGTCCAGGTCTTTTTACTTTGTTAGATACTTCAAGTATACGTTCAAATCTTTACATTCATTACAATATTTCAAAATAAAACATCCTCAGCTGCACACATTTCATTGAGGCTTTTACTTTGTCTTGTAAATGTTTTTGATCTTTATTAATCCGATACAAACCAAGCTTGTGATGTACGAAAACCAGTAGCTCCGCCCACTTCATGGCCTCCTTTAAAAATATTTATTGTCCTCTTTGAGCTTCCGTACTTCAGCTCCTGATTGGCATGAGAGCTGGTCTGAGGTCAGTCAGGCTCAGACAACAAACATGAAGGTGGCGTGTCTGCCTTGACTGCCAGCAGCATCAGCTAATCACAAGCTCTTCTTCTCAGATAAATAAAATAAACGTTACTGTGAGCTCCGAACCAGGAAGAAGGCAAAAACTGGAAACAGACTGGGGGCGGAGCTTTCATCTACTAAACACCTGAGTAGAGACAACCTGCTAACACCCTGACTATAACATCACTTCCTGTGGCTCCAAGGCCTGCACAGGAAGCAGTCTTTGTGCATCAACAGACCAGCATCGAGAAGGGGAGGCAGGTGAAGTGGGCGGGGCCTGGTCTCAGATGTAGAACTGGTAATTGGCCAGGCTGTCCATGAAGGGCTGGACCAGGAAGTCGGTGGAGAAGTAGAAGATGAGGCCGAAGGTGATGGAGATGGGCAGCGCCGGCAGGGCCTTCTTAAAGATGGCCAGGAGCAGCAGAGTTAGGCACAGGCCCTGGGATGAAACAGGGACAGTTAGAGACACGGGAGGGACAGACAGGTAAAGGACAGGTGCTAAAGACACAACTGTGTCGTCCTCCAACAGGACTTACAATGAGGATGGCGACGAAGCAGGCAATGGTGGTGTTCCAGTCTCCACCCGTCGCCGCAGCTTTCCCAACCAGAACACTGTAGAAGATGAAGTCGCCAAGGCCCAGCTTCACCCCACCTGAACACACACACACGTCACACACACACACCTGATGACCTCTGACCCCTGCACAGACTGCACTCACGCTCCTCCTCCAGCTCCTCTTCTGAAAGGGTCCTCAGCTGTTGACCCTGAGGCTCCGCCCTCCTCTTGTGTTGCTCTGCCTCCTCATCTGAAACTGGAAATGTGTCATTAGGTTAAATTAACACACAGGAAACAAGGTCAAAGGTCAGTGATGTCAGACCTGCTTCAGTGCGCTGAGCGTCCGTAGAGTTCGCCATCGTCACCGTCCACATCATGGCAGCTGCTCGCACACCAAACGACAGACAACATTAGTCTGAGGCTCCGCCTCTGCTGGTGAAGCTCTGTCTACTTTAGGACTGATCCTCTGACAGAGTCTGATTATTGATGGACTCACAGGAGTAGATGAGGGCGGGGAAGATGGGCTCGTTGCGCTCCTGAGCCGTTTCCACCAACATCCTGAGCGGTCCTTTAGGACTGAGGACAGCCACCAGGTCTGTAAGGGCAGAGCAAGGCATGCTGGGAAATCAGCTGATCAGAAACATGCGGACGTCCGTCATAATATCTGAAACAAAGCCTCCGACTCCCATCGTGAGGGAGGACCTACCGTAGACAGAGATGGCTCCCAGGATGACCCAGGCTGACCACTCGGGGAGGTACTTGATGAAGACCAGTGCCATGAGAGCGCTGATCAGGATCAGGTAGGCCTGCTGCAGCTGCAAGGGCCCCTTCCAGTGGATGCAGATCATCCCGACGGCCCCAAAGTTCCAGATGATCATGGCCACTGTTGGGTAGTCCACCGCCACGTTGTACGTCTTAAACACCTCACTGACAGGACACAGAACTCCCGTGATGCACCTGAACCGACGCCATGCTGGCTCAACTAAAACAGGTTCTTAAACCGATTTATCTCTCTTTACCCCCCAACCCCTTAAAGCATCCCCTTCAAACTGTGTTTTTTTTCCCCAGGAGAGCAGGACTCACCCCAGATACATGAAGCTGAACCAGAAGAGCAGCATGAGAGACGACAGAATGAGCCAGCCGTGGATAAACTAAGCAACAACAGGCATCAATCACAAACGGTCCAAAGCAAACACCACAAACTTCCTGCTATAGGAGGAGGGGTCTAAACAGACAGGGAGGGGTCTGAACTGAAGAAGTTTAAACAGAAGGACAGGACATAACATGAGAAATCTGATAGGGGTAAGAGGAGTGGGAGGGACCATAACAGGAGGCGGGGCTAACCCTGTAGCAGCGGTACTTGTAAAGGACCACCAGCAGGATGGTCATGACCACGATGACGCTGATCATGATGATGGTGTTGAGGACAGAGTTGAGGAGTCGGCGGCCAACATTTGGCGTGTCCTCGGTGAACGGCGTGTAGATCCTGTGGAGGCAAACGTCACGGTTAGCTGTGAGCTCAAGAAGATGTGGTGCGGTGGCCATGTTGACCTACAGCTGCTGGTTGGTCTTCTCAGAGTAGAAGCTGACTGACTTGATGGTGGCAACCACCACCACCATGCAGAGGGTGACGGGGATGAACAGCATGATGACGTGCTTCGCTCCATACTTCAGAGGCAGCTCCTCCTCGTCGGCATCCACCTCCTGATCAGATGCCCCACCGTCCAGGCCTGGACGGTTCCGCCTGCTGATCCCCTCCTGCACCAACAGAGGGCGGCGTTAGTCAGATTCTACAGTTTGGATTTTGATCTAGTCCAAACGACCACAAAGAGTGTTGAAAACATAAAAACGTTCAAATATTTTGTCTATGTTCCTCTCTCCTCCTGAAGGAGGTGTGACCTCATCATACAGACAAATGAAAGACCTGTTCTGTCCAGTGATTGACACCTTAAAGATCCAGTGACCACAGAGCGGGTCCAGAAACAATCAGAACAAACGCTCAACCTGACCTGACAAAACCAACAGGTTTACTCAGAACGAGTTTAATCAGACATTCATTTAAACTCACTCTTTTTCCTGAGGACAATGATCCTCAGCCGAGGGGACGTCTCTTTGTCCTGAGACGTCCCCTCAGCCCAGCAGGATGTCCTGCAGCTCGGCTCTGGACAGACCGACTTTCATACGTTTGTGAACCAAAGGAGTCCAAACTGGAGACGGCCTGAGCAAAAACTGATTTAGTTCCTGAAGACGACGACGTGTTTTTGACGGCCAGGCTGAAGGAGAACCAGTGCAGGTCTTAGAGACGACCCTGAACAACCCGCAGCACTGGACTCAGACCGCCCGGCTCCAAACCAAGGATCAGATTAAAACAGAAGAAGTGACGTTAGTCGTCATCACTCCAACAAACTGTTCCTGAAACACGGCAGGAGCAACGAGACGGACTGCAGCTGCTTCAGGGAGACAGAGAGCTGTCCTCCCACACTGTCCTGACTCTTTACTGTCCTCATCCTGTCCTGTTCTCACACTGTCCTCCCCATCTGACCCTGTCCTCACTCTTTCATTCAACCTTTATTTAAACAGGTTAGTCCCATTGAGCCACGAGAACTCATTTGCATCCTGTCCTCTGTCCTGACTCTGTCTTCACTCTGTCCTCACAATGTTACTGTCCTCTGTCCTGATTCGGTCCTCACAATGTTACTGTCCTGAGTCTGTCCTCATCTTGTAGAGGGCAAGGTGTCCTGACCCTGTCCTCAGTCCTCACCCTGTCCTCAGTCCTCCTCCCTCCACGTCCTCTCCAACTGTGTTCACATGTCTCCTGTTGTCTTCGGCTCTAGAATAAAACGTCCAGTGGTCAGAGGCAGCTGACGCCATGTTGACAGGAAACACAAACTGTTTGTCAACAAAACAACACTGAGATTAAAGTTTCCTGTAATAATAAAAAAAAGTTTGAATTTAAAGTTTATTTTCTATTAAAACAGGAAGCTGTTAAATTATTGCCCATAACTGAAGCTGGCTGTTAGCAAAATAACTCCTGAACCACTGGATGGGTTAGGTTTGTCTACATGTGATCACTGGTTCAAGATGGCCGCCACAGCCAGGAGCGAACAGCTGATGTTGGAGTGGTGGTAGCTGAGAGTCATTCTGACAGACCCTCTGGACTTTCAGGTCCCTGTTGGGCCAACAGGACCCGACTCTTACCCGTTTGGACTGTTGCTCTGGATTGAGACCTGGGTCGGGTCTGTAGGACGGAACCACGGGACTCTCGGACTGGACCAGAGCCGTCCTCTCGTTGTAGACGTCCTCCTCGCTGTCTGAGGTGTTCATGGCTGCAAACAGAACCGGGTCGGTTCGAACTCTGCTCACAGCCCTGCCCGCTCTGGATTCGGGTCCAGCTGGTGTCCTGGTGTCAACAGAAACCTACTGATTATGACATTTGTTTTAATTTGTCCATCAAACCGACAGAACCCACTTCCAGCAGAAATTAACCTCAACTTTCCCGCCACAAATCACTGCGCGCGAGCCTTTCAGACCGGAAGTGTCCGGAGGAACGAACCTGAACAGAACCGAAGAGGAGGAGGATGAAGAACTGCTGGACTTTATCTCCGTTCGAGCTCCCAGTAAACACCGACAGACCCGGAACAGTCAGCTGACCCGGGCACGTGACAGCAATGACGTCACACCGCCGCCTTTAAACAAACTTTATTGAAACGCATTACAACCTTAAACACAAAGGTGCGTCTGAAATCATTAAAATAAGGTGAAAAAAAAAATCAATATTTTCGGTCTGTCACTTCAAAAAGATAAACTCATTTATTTCATGTGTTCATTAAATTCAGAGTGAAATATTTCAGCCTTTATTTCTTGTAACTTTGATGATTATAATTTACAGATAATAAAAAAACTAAAAGAGGTTCAACTTTGTAAACCCCTGGTGTAACAGCCTCAATCAGCTGATTACAGGTAACACCTAGACATGAGCTACAAATGTCTCATTCCTGCAGCCACTCCTGAACCAAAGACAACATCAGAAGTGTCTTACCTGCTGAGGAGACAAAGAACTGGACTGTTGCTCAGTGGTCCAATGTCCTCTTTTGACACGAAAGATTTATAAATCAAGATCCCAGAGTCTGGATGAGAGGAGAGGTCCAGAATCCAAGTTGTTCAAGTCCAGAGTGAAGTTTCTTCAGTCAATGATGGTTTGGGTCCATGTCCTCTGCTGGTGTTGGTCCACTGTGTTTTCTGAAGTCCACAATTAACACAGCATCTACCAGGACATTTTAGAGACTCCATGCTGCCTTCAGCTGACGAGCTTTATGGAGATGCTGATTTCATTTTCCAGCAGGACTCGGCTCCTTCATGCACACGCTGCTAAAGTTACCAAAAGCTTGTTCTGGAAAATTCTCATTTTCTGAGACATTGAGTTTTAGGTTTTCATTATTTGTAAGTTACAATCATCAAAATGTCAAGAAGTAAAGGCTGAAATATTTCACTCTATGTGTAAGATAAGAGTTTCACTTTCTGAAGGGATTGATAAGAAAAACAAATTTTCCATCATGTTTTAATTTCTTTAATGTTTAAGTTGTTTTTTTTTAGCTGTACCTGCTCTGACACATGAAGTCTGTTGATGGAGGTTATGCTTATCACACGCCACCTTTCATGTCTGTTAAAATCCTGTCGTGTTGAGAAATGACCTCAAACCTAGACAGTCTCGTGATCGTAACCTGTTGGCCCCTCAGTGCACGTGTCAGCGATGACTCTCAGCTACTATTGTGGCAGCCGGCCTGAATTCGGTTGACTCCAAATGGGATCTAGCTGCAGACGAAAATGAAATGATTACTTCCTGAAAGTTTCATTAAAATCCATCCAGTGGTCCAGGAGATATTTTGCTAACAGACGGTTTTGTTAGTTTTTGTGTTTTAGGATTGATTTTGAGGGTTTAGTTTTGTTTTTACCGTTGCCCACTCCTCTTCGGTAAGCCCCGCCCACTTTCACCTGCTCCTAGTCTGCCCAGGTGTCTCTGCTTCATCATGGGCCCTGTCTTGTTTCCACCCACTGGCATAGCGTTGATGGTTCTGGTGTCAGTCCGGTCTCCCTCCTTCTGTAAGTTTTTAGTATTGTCTTAGAATAAATAATTCATTTTTCAGCTCCTGGTGTCATCTGAATGAGGTCAAAGGTCACTTCTGAAAAGATTGAAACGCAGGAGGAGGAGCCCAAGTTCAAAGAAAATCTTGATCCGCTCTAGAAGATGTTTATAAACACGATTTCACTGAAACTAAACCAAAGTTGATGGTTTTTTTTTTATTCTGAGGACGACAGATTTAGACACGTCCACACTCACTGAATTTTATTATTTTAAACATTCAGACAACTCATGTTTACATCATCAGACAAATATTACTTATGACCCGATGGACGCCGGTTAGAGGTGGAACACGTTCCACTCGTCTCAGCGGCGTCACATGGCTCAGACAACAACAACCAAACGCTTCGATTAACAAAACCCCAAACTCAGTGCAGATATCCACGGAGGTGCAACTCAGTCACGTTAAACAGCTGCTGGTACCGTCCACGAGGTTCTAGAGTTCATGCACGAAGAAAAGACGAACGTTCCCGTTGAGCGAAAGGAAAAGAGTCATTCAGGTAGACGGGTGTTTTCGAAGAAAGGCGGAGTCTGGGAGGTCACAAACCCTCAGCAGGAAGGGCCTGTCATCAGAATTAGATTCTGGAAACATCAAGGTTCTTCTCAGATATTTAAAAATGCATGAGCCAGGTATCAGAACAGATCGATCCAAGCTAAGAGATCACAGAAAAACCAACCATCAAGATCCTCGTTCAACCAGATGTTATCACTTTGTTCTGGATCAAGATGGTGTGTGAGCCCATTCCAGCTGTCGGGCCTAGAAAACCCAGCAGGGAACATGCAAAACTTATTTTGGTCCAATAAAGTCTTCAGAAATTAGCTGTCAGGAACCAGAGCTTGTTTTTCCTGACACATAATAAGAACCTTCAGAACTCTTTCAGCTGTTTGTGGACAAGCACCAGGAACTCAGCAGAACATTTAAACGTTTCTACAACTCTTACAACGTTTGTCAGGACCCACAAGAGTCCATCAGAGTTTTTATTTATTCTTAGGAAAAACAGAAATCTGTCACATTAAAGTTCTTTTAAAGCTAGAACCATCAGAACCAGTCTCCACCCAACCTCGCAGATAGAACACATTGTAGGAGCCAGGTCCAGCAGACCCAACTGGAGTTTGCTGGAACCTGACAGGGTCCAACAGAGCAGAACTCTTAGAAGCCCTTCACGTGGCAGTAGGCCTCCAGCGATGAGAAGACGATGTACATCAACCACAGGCTGAAGAATAGGCAGGTCGTCAGCATTTTAGGGACTCTCGGACCGCCCAGTTCGCCGCCGATCGAAGGTCTGCGGCGATAAATCAGGACGGCGATGCAGATGAATGCAAAGATGGTGAAGAGCGTGACAGAGAAGGCCAGCGTTCCTGGGTCCACCTTGAACTCCTGCCCCTGGGTGTAGTGGTAGACGGCAGCAATGGACCATGCCACTCCAATTCCCAGGAAGACATTAACGGCGTTGCTTCCTGTCACATTCCCAATAGAAGCGTCGGCGTACTGGTCCTGAATGGCTGCCACTTTACTGGCAAAGGTGTCTGAAAGAGAGACAGTAGAGTGTGGACAGCGTGGTTCAGATTGGACTTGGGTCTGTGGTTTTAGACCCAATTTAAGTTGTTTGTGTTTGTTGCCATGGATAAATCCATGTGCTGGTCGAGTGTCGTGTTTGACGCTCACCTGGAACTGAAGTGCCCAAAGCAACAAACACCACGGCGGTGACGGAGTCTTTGAGGCCGACGGTGCAGCCGAAATGAGATGCCAGGTCGCCGATGACAGCGGTCAGGAGACCAATGACAATGATGGAGACGACGAAGCAGGCCCAGCCATTCCAGTAGTCCGTGGGAGGAACGAAAACGAACAGAAGCTTCCAGAAGATGGTAAGGAAGTGCATGACGTAATCGAAACAGGAGGGCAGCTTTTCCACCCCACATTCACCGTCTTCATCATCACCTGGGGAGGGCAGAGACAAACACCTGAACTCCTTCATGATCTCCTGCCTTAGACAATCTCAGGTAAAACTCGCACCAGAGCTGACGGTGATGGCCTCCATAAACTGCTCCCTCCAGCTGTTCGTCCCGATCACCAGAGCCAGGTTGGTCTTCTTAATGAGTTTGTCCACCATGTTCTGAAATCAGGAAACAACTCCTTATTGTCCTCATGGTGGCATTAAGCCAAGTCCTGTCCCCTGAGGACAGTTTCATTAAGCTAAGTCCTGTCCCCTGAGGACAGTCTCATTAAGCTAAGTCCTGTCCCCTGAGGACGGTTGCATTAAACTAAGTCCCATCCCTGAGGACAGTTTCATTAAGCTAACTCCTGTCCCCTGAGGACAGTCTGAGTAAGCTAAGTCCTGTCCCCTGAAGACAGTTGCATTAAGCTAAGTCCTGTCCCCTGTGGACAGTTGTATTAAGCCAAGTTGTCCTCTGAGGACAATTGTATTCAGTTAA
>NC_056513.1:9699322-9702911 GCF_014905685.2 Nematolebias whitei | reverse complement strand
AATTGTATTCAGTTAAGTCCTGTCCCCTGAGGACAAGTTGCATTAAGTCAAGTCCTATGTCCTGAGGACAGTTGTATTAAGCGAAGTCCTGTCCCCTGAGGACCAGGCTCACAACACATGGAACCAGGTGAGAAAATGGTGCTGATATAAAGATTTGGATCAAATCAATTCTCTGGAGCTTCAGAATCAGAACCAGCTGATCTTCTGCTTCACGAAGGATCTGATTTGATAAATTTATGACTTTAGATGTTGTTTAAAAAAAGTTCTCCCACCTTAAACTCATATGACTCCTCGATGGTCACCTCCAGACGAACGTGTTCACCCAGGATCGGTCGGCCCAACTCTGCAATCCTCCGCTCCTCCTCCTCCTTCTTCGTCAAGATGTCCTCACGTAGCCCATCTGACAGAGAGGAAAAGATGGACAGTTACATGTTGGATGGACAGTTGGACAGATGGAGGACAGACAAACCTGTGATGCTGATGACAGCTGAGGGGGCGGGGCGGTCTCGTCCCTGGACCTTTCTGTAGACGTCTTTACCTGAACAAGTGAACAAAAAGTGGTTCAATTGGATCCAGAACTTTGTTTCTGTCAGACAGAACCAGAGACAGTCCCCTGATCTGTCCAACATGAACCCAGATCAGAGGAGAACATCAGGGCTCAGAGAACGTTTCATAGGTTCCATCACAGACTTTGATCCAGCTTGGGTTCAGAATGGACTTCAGAACATCTGAGCCTTGTGTCAGAACCTGAGCACTGAGCATGCTCAGAGAGTCCTGACCTGTCCCTGACTGGTCTCAGGTTCTGTAGGACTATTGGTTCTCAGAGTGAATCCATGCAGCCAGAACATGGCTCAGTCTGATCTGGGTCAGGTTTTCAGGTTCAGTGGAAATAAAAAAATTAAAAAGTAAAATGTGTTTTTCTAATAAAAGACCTCAGTGTGGTTCTATGTCCTCGGGTTCACATGGAACAAAATGCAACTAGGAACAACGAAGTCCACCTCCTTCAGTTCCAGGACCTGCTCAAACGGATCTGGACTTTACAAGGTTCTATAGGATCCAGATCTAATCTCAGGTTCCACCAAGTCGTTATTTATTCAACTGAATCTAAAACCTGGTTCTGGTTCTGCTGCTTCCAGAGGACCTCAGAGGTCCAGGATCAGAAATCTTTAATCTGAAGTAACCACAAGACTTCTGGACCAGAACCAGACAAAAGAACATATGTTTACCCATAATGCACTGCAGCAAACAGCTCTTCCTAGCTGTCAGCATGGTGATGGAGGCTGATGGTTTGGACTCCTGTCAGTCACTGCGTGGACCAGAACTCCTCTGGAGATCAAAGAGTTTTGGAGTCCAACAGCTGAAGCTTGGACCAAACTGGGTCCAAGAGGATCATGATCCCAAACACAGCTGATCTACAACAGAGCAAATCCGAAATAACAGAACCAAGGTCCAGTCAGAATTCAGAACTTCAATCTGCCTTAAGTGCTGTGATGGACTTTCAGAGAGCTGAACCGAACCCTCAATGATGGAAAGAAGAGTGGGCCAGAACTCCTCCAGAACTAGGAGAGAGACTGATGAATTCTACAGAGAACTACTGAGGGTTTTGATGGTTCAGTTCTACTGGCTGCAGAACCGGTTCTTCCCAGTTTGGTTTAATTTTTGTTAAATGAATAATGACTCGGTGTGGGGTCAGAATTCTGTTGTTTGGGTCAAACTGGAAGTTTTGAAGATGGCGGACATGTTCTTCATGACCAATGAACTTGTGACCGTTTCCTGCTGGAACCTTCGATTCTCACAGATCAGATGTGGGAACTTTCCAGCAGGAAGTGTTTTTGTGGCATCGGAGTGAAATATGAGTGGTTTGAGCGTGGTGTTAAGGTCACTCTGTTCAGACACACCGGTGCTTTAAGGGTTAAAACTGTCCACACAATCGTCTCACCACAGAGGACGTCTTACCAAACAGCTGTTTGTCTGATAAAAGTTACACAAAAAGCTCAAGTTAGTCCAGCAGAAACTTTACACTCGTGTGAAAGCATTCAAAGGTTTGCTCTGTCCTACCTGTCCTGACAAATCCACCTGTAATGACAAGAAACAGGAAGTCAACATCCTGAAACACTCAAGACAGGAAGTTTAATGTGGACAGGACAGGACAGAAGGAGGTAAAGACAGCTTACCGACTTCCTGAAGCAACAGAGCTGAAGAGAAAGAAGAGACGAGAGAGAGACATGAAGATGCAGGAAGACGAGCTCTGGAACATTTATAGCCTCTGGACTCATGCAGAAAAGTCCTGATCCTGAACTGGACCACCACAGACTGCAGATGGTTCAGTTCTGGGTCTAACGGGCTCATGTTAGTTCGAGGTTACAGCTGATGTTTTCAAATGAAAACTGAGATTAAAACAAACAGGATTAATATTAAATTCTAACTTCTCAGGATGGACTTCAGACAGTTCTGACCCACGGTACCAACAACTCTTCATCAGAACTGGTTCTAGCCTCAGCTGGTCCTGCTGAACTTGGACCACTGGTGATCAATTCTGGTCCTTGAGGGCCACCAACCTGCAGATTTTTGGTTCTGTGCTCTTCAGGTTCTGCAGAACCCTATTGTTCACTCATTCATTCAAATCAGGTGTGTCACAGCCCAGAAACATCTAGAACCTGCAGGGTAGTGGTTCTCCAGGACCAGGATTGGACTCCACAGCCCTCGATCTTACAGACATGATGTTCTGATACAAAATCCCTTCATGAGCTGATACTATGACTTCTGTTTTAACATCATCTGACTCTTCTGGACCTGTTTCTGGTTTCTAACACACCCGTTTGGCCCACTCACTCCCTGTTTGGACCGGACCGCTCCTGCTCAGGAGGCTGAATGAATGTTACAGAGAACGTCTGTCCGGTTTACTTATTTTAAACGGTTTCTGACCAGTAGGAGGCCAGCTGACAGAAGGAAGGAGCAGCAGAGAGATGGCAGCAGGAGAGGTCAAAGGTCAGGCAGGTAAAGGTGAGTCCTCACACCTGTCCATCTCCTTCTGTCCCAGTACGGCTCCTGAAGCTCCACATAGAAGCTGGCCTTCTTATCGTACTCCTCCTGGTCAACTATTCTAACAGATATGGTTTTCCTGTGGGGGAGGGGAAGTGGGTAAGAGGTCAGGGTTCATGCTTGAGTTCACAAACACACAGGTGGAGGTCCATCATCATCACCTTACCTTCATGCAGGTAACATGAATTTGAGTCATAGAAAAGTAATGATGCAGAAAAACAGCTGAACAGAAAACTCATCATGAATTTAATCCAAAATTCACCAAAATTTTACTCAAATATTCACCCAAACTTTACCCCAAAATTCACCCAAATATCACCCCAAAATTCACCAAAACTTTATTTAAATATTCACCCAAACTTTACCCCAAAATTCATCCAAACATCACCTCAAAATTCACCCAAATATCATCCCAAAATTCACCCAAACTTTACTTAAATATTCACCCAAACTTTACCCCAAAAATTCACCCAAACTTTACTCAAATATTCACCCAAACTTTACCCCAAAAATTCACCCAAACATCACCCCAAAATTCACACAAACA
>NC_056513.1:9699017-9699222 GCF_014905685.2 Nematolebias whitei | reverse complement strand
CCTCAAAATACACCCAAACATCACCCCAAAATTCACCCAAACTTTACTTAAATATTCACCCAAACTTTACTCAAATATTCACCCAAACATCACCCCAAAATTCACCCAAACTTTACTTAAATATTCACCCAAACTTTACTCAAAATTCACTCAAATTTTATCCTGAAATTCACCCAAACTTTACCCCAAAATTTACCCAATCTTT
>NC_056513.1:9689709-9699007 GCF_014905685.2 Nematolebias whitei | reverse complement strand
CATTACTGTACTCCCAAACTTACCCAAACTTTACCCCAAAATTCACCTAAACTTCATTCCAAAATTCACCCAAACTTTATCCTAAAATTCAGCCAAATTTTACCCCAAAATTCACCCAAACATCATTCCAAAAATTCACTAAAAATTTTACAAAAAAATCACCCAAACTTTATTCAAAATTCACCCAAACTTTACTCAAAATTCACCCAAACATTACTCCAAAATTCACCCAAATTTTACCTCAAAATTTACCCAAACTTTACTCAAAATTCACCCAAACTTGACCTCAAAATTTACCCAACCGTCACGCCAAAATTCACTGAAACCGATCCCAAATTCACCCAAACTCCCATACTTTACTCCAAATTTCACCCAAATTTTACCACAAAATTCACTCAAAATTTACCACAAAATTCTCCCATACTTTACTCCAAGTTCACCCAAAGTTTATTTCAAATACATCCAAACTTCACTCCAATTTTATCCAAATTTCCCCCAAAGTTCACCCACACTTTACTGCAAATTCACCCAAAGTTTACTAGAAATTCATCCAAACTTTTTGCCAAAATTCTTCAGAAACACAACCTGACACCCCCCCCCCCCCACCACCACCACCACCACCACCACCACCCATCCCCCTCATCCTGCTGTGAAGTTTCTTCAGAATGAGAAGTCTTCAGAGGAGTTTGCTTCAGGTTTTCTTGTGTTTTGGCCTTTAGACATCATTGAAGCAAACTGAATGTGCTGAGCTGATACAAGGCAGAGTTAACAGAGGTCAAAGGTTAGTTTAGATGTGGGCGGGGTCAGGGCGGCGGCGCCCCCACCTTTCCGTTCACTCATCTCCAGCAGCTGAGGCTCACTGATTTCCAGGAAGAAGTTCTTGTTCTTCTCGTACTCCTCATCATCGATTATTTTGATGCGAATTATTTTGCTGCGACAGAAAAATGTTGCAGAAGATGAAAAGAGTGACAACAGGAAACATTAGACACAACAGAAGACAACAGCTAAAACCTAGACCAGGAGCAGGAAAGTTCTGGGAGTCCATCAGTTTTCTATAAAAACAAACAATAATTAAAAATATATATTTGAGGGAGAAAAATGTTATCAGTTTTCTTTATCAGATGAAGTGGTTGATGATGACTGTGAAGGATTTATTATTATTTAAAAGAATTAAATAGTATTACATTATTAATAGACTGAATTTGATAGGATCCAGTCAGACTGCTGGATTCTAAACTTAAAAATCTCAGATAAATGTCTCATGAATGCAGAACCACTGATACACCTTTAGCTGCATTTACTTTCAGGAGAATACAAACTGAACGCACAACCACAGAAACGTTTAACAACCCTGAACCTATCACATTTTGGTACACCATGGTATGGAACGATACAGTTCAGTGTACTGGTTGGTTTGGTTCGGTAAGGTAAGGCATGGTGTGGTATAGGTACAGTACAATTTGGTACAATACTGTACAGCATGGAAGAGTAAAGTTTGGTCTGGTACAGTGTGGCATGTATTATATAGTGTGGTACAGCCCTGAGACCCGAGAAAGCAAGAGACAAATAAAGATGATGGATGAATGGATGGATGGATGGATGGATGGACGGATGGTAAAGTGTGGTACGGTTTAGTGTGGTAGAGTATTACTCTGTGTGATACAGTATTACTCAGTGTGGTACAGTGTTACTCAGTGTGGTAGGGTACAGTGTGGTACAGTATTATACTGTATAGTACAGTGTGGTACAATGTGGTATGGTACAGTGTGGTGCGGTGCAGTACAGTGTAGTACAGTACAGTGTGGTACAGAAATATACTGTGTGGTACAGTGTTGTACAGTACAGTGAGGTACAATGTGATATGGTACGATGTGATACAGTAATACACTGTGTGGTACAGTAAAATACTGTGTGGTACAGTAATATACAGTGTGGTATGGTATAATGTAGTACAGTAATATACTGTGTGGTACAGTAAAATACTTTGTGGTACAGTTTGGTACAATGTGGTATGGTACGGTGTGGTACAGTAATATACTGTGTGATACATCGTGGTATGGTGTGATACAGTAAAATGCTGTGTGGTACAGTAATATACAGTGTGGTATGGTATAGTGTGGTACTATAAAATATACTGTGTGGTACAGTAATATACTGTGTGATACATCGTGGTACAATGTGGTATGGTGTGATACAGTAAAATGCTGTATGGTACAGTAATATACAGTGTGGTATGGTATAGTGTGGTACTATAAAATATACTGTGTGGTACAGTAAAATACTGTGTGGTACAGTTTGATACATTGTGGTACGGTACAGTGTGGTACAATGTGGTATGGTACAGTGAGGTACAGTGCAGTACAGTGAGGTGTGATACAGTTCAATCTGGTACAGTATAGTTTGGTCTGGTTTGGTTCAGTACAGTAACTCAGTGCCTTCAAGCAAAAAATAACTTGAATGAAATGATTTCTGATAGATGTAATAAAACAAAGTTTGTTTTCTCTTCATGTTGGTGGCTTAATATTGTGTGTGTGCGCATGTGTGTGTGTGTGTGTGCGCGCGCATGTGTGCATGTGTGTGTGCATGCTTGCGGCATGGAATCTGACCGTCGCCTTCCTCTGGGTTGTGTTTATTTTGTATCAGCAAATTGTTGGTTTGGAGCGTTTTCAGTTCTGTTTCTCTGAAAATCTGCTCCACTCAAGGGACAGGTTTGTTTAATTTTATAGAATTATTCTTTTTATATGCAATACAAATGAAAAATTAGATTCTGAAACCTTTGATATTTAAAGCAGAATTCAACATCTCATTCTGGATTTTCCAGAACTCTTCCTATGACTCTCAACATCAATGAAGTCCTGAGCTCCTGGGGTCGTCTCCTGAAGTCAAATTCAATCTAAATCCAACAGATCCACGCTGATTCGAGTCAGAATTAACAGCAATAGGTCAAAACTATTGAGTCTGGTTATCATCTTTGCAGTTTTACAGGCTCGGTTCTGGGTGCAGGCTGGAGACGTGGCTACGGGCCAGCGCCGACCTCCCCTGTCGTTGGCTCTGATAGAAACCGGCTGCAGTCATCCGTCTGCTTTATGGGCCGAGGCTGCAGCTCGGAGCTGCTGAACGCTGGCCAGCCAAATAAGGAAGAGAGCTTTAAACTGTTTATCGGCCTACACACCAGAAGCAGGACCTGGAGAATACCAAGGGGGTGAATACTTTTGCATGGCACTCTAGTTTCAAAATGTGAATCCGGTCCGGAGCAAAACTCTCTGAGTCCGACGTTGACTCAGTCCATAGGAGGTGCTGACTCTCTGGGCTCCATTGACCTGAAGCCATCATGTGACCAACCGTAGGAACCAAAGGTGTGTGGTTCTTCTGCAGAACCTGCTTGGAGAACCAACTTCTTCAGACCATGTACACATTGTCTTTTGTTCAGATCAGTGTCCTTAGTCACTGTCCTCTCTGTTCCTGTTCTCTCTATCACTGTCCTCTCTGTTCCTGTTCTCTCCATCACTGTCCTCCCTCCCCTGTCCTCTTTGTCACTGTCTTCTCTGTCTTTTTCCTCTCTGTCACTGTCTCTTTCTAAACTGTGAGAACAAAGTCTCACCGAGTGTCTGTTGCCTGTGAGCTGCTGCTGTTTGTGAAGCAATAAAAAAAAGCATGACTTGAAAAACTGTATTATTCAGGCCGTGCATGTGGAAGAGTACATTATTTGTGACCCACCTCCAGCCTCTTCGTACCCACCTGGACCGGCTTTGTACCCACCTGGATAGCTGGTCAATAATTTAAGGTTTATTTTGCTGAAGTACACGTTAAATATAAAATATTTTATTAATAATTTTTATTTATCAGCAAGGTTTTTGGACCTGAACATTTAAGGCTGTAGCCTCAATTTGTTTTGGTTAAAACTCTTCGGAAAATTCAAACCACAACTCTTAACACTCGAGATTTACTTTCATTAAACACATTTGAAATCTGCTTAAACTTTTAGAAACCTTAAACCGTTGGTATAATTTTCTGCTTGTCCAGCCTGTCTTTGGTATAAAGTTGAGTCGTCAAGCCTGTCTTTGGTATAAGGTTGGGTTTATTGAGTCTGATAGAGGCCTCTGATGTCTTTTCTATCTTCTACCACCAGAACAATCATTAGAACATCTCAGGTATGAAAGTAACTAGAGAAGATTTCCTAAATTTGTTATTTTTGGCCTCACATTTCCTCTAATTTTCAGTGAACTCTTGTAAACTGTTAAAAACTGTGTTTGTAGAGATTTGTACTTACAAGATCTCATCATTCTCAAACTCCAGCACTCCATATGTGTCCTCAAAGTCTTCACCACCTCCTTTTGCTGTCCCTTCTATAGTTTTATATGGCACCATCACAACACCACGAGCTCCTGATTTCCGCATCACCTTGACCTCCATCTCCCCAATGCTCTCACTCACGGTCATCACCGGTTCCTCAAAGGTGAAGATTCCAGCATGATCATCATCAAAGATGGTGACAGTGGCTGTGCACGGTAACCCTAACTCAGCAACAGCATCAACATGGTTTGTCTCATTGCTGACTGCATCGTCTAATTCGACTCTCACATTGCTGAGGTGAACCAAGAAATGCTCATCTTCTTCAAAGATATCGTCATCAATAATATTAATGCTTATTTCCTTTTCAGTCTCTCCTGGTTTGAACACCACAGTTCCCTCGGTGAACTGGTAGTCTGAGCCAGAGTTTGCAGTACCATCTTCAGTTCGGTAATTCACAGAGACTGTAGTTGTTAAATCTCCACCTCTACGAACCACATTGAGTGCCACACTGCCGCAGTTCTCCAGACACTGGTAGGATCCAGGATCAAAGAAGACTTTGGAGGAGAAGCTGTTCACTGACACCTCAGAGCAGAAGTCATGTTGGGTGATTCTCTTGGCCTGGTCAGCAGCATGTTTCTTCAGGACGTTACCTGCTCCTGTCATGATCCTGGTTGCCTGACATCGGTAAAAGGCTCGACTCTTTTGCTGCTGGGTTAAAACATGATAATTAGCAAGCTCCATCAACTGCTCCATCTCCTTCTCTGGATGTTTCTGCTTCAGCTCCTTCAGGATCCTGGCCATCTCTCTGCGGGTCTCCTCCTCATCCATCTCCTTCTCCTCAAGCTGTGCTTCTCCATCCAGCAGTTCATCACTGTGAGAGTTTAGCATTTTTCCACCCATTTCAATGCTGACCTTCGATGATGGCACCGGCTCTCCTTCGGTTTCAATAATTATTCCTTTCTGCTTCCCAGCTCGATATCGTTTGTGTACGTATTTGTAGAAGAGAAGTCTGCGGTCAGCCACGTAAGCAAATCCAACACAAAAGGGGAAGAAGAAGAGCGTGAGAAGCCCCTCCCATATCTCAACAACTCCTGGAGAAAAGACAGCCAGGATCATGTAGAGCCAGATGTAGGCAAATACGCTCCAGGCAGCGGTGACGAAAAAGACCCGCAGATGTTTGACCTTTCTGGTCTCTCCATCAGGGATGACGGACACGCACAGGCCGATGATGACAAACATGTTGAAGGCAGCACTGCCTACGATGGTGTTGGGACCCAGCTCACCGGCATTAAAGTTGTGACCACAAACTTCCACAACTGATAGGAGGATCTCAGGTGCAGAAGAACCCAGTGCCATAAGGGTCAAGTTGGACACAGTCTCATTCCAAATCCGAACAGTCGTGGTGATTTTTTCTCCGTTTGGCTTCTTTATGGTGATCTTTCTCTCTTGTGAAGTGATCACTTCGATGGATGCCATGAAACGATCAGCTATGATGGAGACTCCCAGGAACATATAGGCCAATCCCACAAAGTAAATGGTGGCTCTGGCTAGTCGGTCTGGGAAGGGCGGGTTTAATGGCTTCCACACTGGCAAGATGACACCTTCAATGCAGTCGGTGTTGCCACCACACCTGGTCTGGTTGCTGACAGTGTGGTTGGTGTTTAGGGTCAAAGTTGAGTCTCCTGTGGCTGACACCTGTAACTCAGCTGAAATGAACGTCAATAAAAAAAGCAGCTGATTGGTGGAAAACTGCAACAAGGCCCCAGTTTGGCTCATGGTGAGGCTTCAGCTCCGCCCAGTCTGTAAGACACAGAAAGAGTCCCATCATGTTTGACTCCAGACTTATCTGATGAAAACATAGCACGGAGTTCATGTTTGCCACACTAACTTTGTATTTTCTGTCAGAGGACAGATTCTTTAGATCTTTACTGGTGCCTGAAACTTCACCAGTTGATTATTTCACCACCTTTCGTGTGGAACACATATTCTCATTGAAGACATTTTTAACTTTACTGAACAGTTTATCTGTGAAGCCTTGACAGTGTTCAGATGGTTCTACTGAACCCAAAAACTCACGCTAAATGGGTTTTGGACTTCCTGTCAACTGTTTGTGTCGGCATGAGAACACTTCCTGCTTTTTCAAATAGCTCCACCCCCTTTTGGGAGAAAACTGCAAAAACTGAAAGTAATTGTGATGTTGTGTCTTAAAGATTGTCTTAAATTGTTGTTTACAAACACATCAGCTAAAGTACTGTTGCTACAAACAGCTAAATCCTGTAGGTCTGATCAGTTCAAGTTCAAGTCAAGTTTATTGTCATTCGCATCACATGTGGTACATGAGGTAGAACATAATTATGTACTCAGGGTCTCAGTTACACCCAAAAATAGCAAAAATATAAAGTATAAAAAATAAACAGTATATAAGGATCTAAGATGTACACTAAACAAATGCCAAACGGTACACTAAAAGATCTGAGATGTACGCTAATCACTGATAATGTAAAAATATATGGCATAACAACAGCAGCCCGAACATGAGTCTGTGGTGAGCAGATGGGTATGAACGAATACAGCAGCATGAGATCAGCAGCGTGGATAATCAGCAGCACAGATAAGTCATATCACAATTGGCATTAAAGTGATTTTCTTTTTTTTGTTGTTGTTGTTTTTATCTCTAAATCCCTGTAGGCCTGATCAGCTAAAGTCCTGTAGCCTGCCTGGTCAGCTGTGGGGGTGTCACAGTGATGGGGGCTGTTCTGCCCCTTATCCTCCTGTCTAACATTCATGAAGCAGTTTTCTTGGCAAACAAACCCAGGAGCTTCATTCAGTGCCAGGTAAAACAAGAGCTAAATTCACCTTAAAAAGGGGTGGAGCTTAAAATCTCACAGGTTGACAACCAGTCCAGGACCAGACCAGACCTAGACCTGTCTCAGAAGGACCAGACCAGACATGTACCTGTCTCAGAAGGACCAGACTGGACCTGGACCCGTCTCAGAAGGACCAGACTGGACCTGGACCCATCTCTGGGGGACCAGAGCTGTACTCTGGCTCTGACAAAACCTGTGAGGCTCTGGCCCTGGACACCTAAAACCCACACTGAAGTATTAAAAACGGGTCCAGATCTACTGGGACATCGTCTGAGACGTCCAGAACCGCAGACGGTCTTCAGATGTTTCGGCTCATGTGTAGAACAGCTGAACATCGCTGAGCCTATTTCCTGAAGGGATGTGTCTTTCTGTCCTAAAACAGCATTTAGTTGTTTTAAAGTTTAATTTAAGAACAAATTATTTCACTCATGTCTTCTTTAGGTTTTCTTGTCCTCAGAGTACAGAGTCTTCATCAGGAGCAAAATAAACCCAGAAACTGTTAAAGACCAGAACCAAAACCAGAACCAGAAACTTACCGTTTCTGAAAGATCAAAAACCATGGAGGGACTTTTGAAGCGGGAGTTCCTCTTGAGTGCTGAAAGTTGTCCTGGTTGAGCTGTGAAAACTGTCCTCCTGCTGTCAGAGTGGAGGACAAACAGAGACACCGCCTGCTCCTCCTCCTCCTCCTCCAGCATCATCTCAACATGTCTGCATGCAGAGGACCTCCTCCCAACGTTTCTCTGAGGCTCACTGACCTCTGACCTCTCACATTAAAGTGGTCTCTACACGTTCTTCTCCTTGTGCTGTTTTAGCTGTTCACACGTCAAACCTTCGGCTCAATCAGCTGACGGCTGCAGGAAGTTTTGGCTTTCGTAGCTTTTATACTTTTTAAATATTGAACTTTTTTGACGACGACTCTCCTCGTAGAAAGACGGCGATCTCTTCAGTTCCTTTAAGAACTTCTCCTTCACATGTTTTTACTTTTTAGCTTTTGTTCAGCTTATTTAACAACTCAGTTTCGGCTGCTTTTCCAAACTGTCTTCATTTTCTCAGGAACTACATGTTTTATTGTTGTTTTGTCGTTGTTAGTTTTTAGGCTTCATGTTTGAACCATGGAGGAAGATTAGAAACTTCCTCACTAAAAGTCTTTGACGTTCCTATCATGGCCTCATGTTATGGTTCTGTAGAACCGTTCTGGACCAATCCAGAACCGTTCTGGACCAACCCAAAACTATTCTGAACCAATCCAGAACTGTTGGATTAGTCCAACCCAGAACCAAATCAAAACCGTTCAGCAGACGATACAGTGGTTGGATTTTATTTTATTTTTTATTTACTCTTTATTTATACAGGTAGACTCACTGAATTCACCTACAGATGCAGGAAGAGGGCCACCTGCATCGTGAAGAACCCCACTCATCCAGCACTAGAGTTGCATTTGGGCCTAAAAAATCCGACCCGGCCCGAGCCCATAGACATTGTATCCGAGCCTGATCCAACCCAACTAATTAACTCTAATTAGAGGCTTGAACCCAAGGCAAACCCGAGTGTTATTTTAATTAAGCTTTACTTACTTATTTTATACTTTAAATGGTTCTAGACCTCAGATTTTGCACTGTGCTGACTTTGTACAGTAGAGTGAGTTCTCCCATTTTTAGCTTTTGTTTAATATTTTCCGGCTCCATTATGCTGTGTGTCAATTGCAAATCCTCAGATGTGTGATAAGAGCAAAGCAGGGTGGGCGGGGCCACATGCGCTAGTTGTGCAATGCTCCAGCGCTACTCTCTCTTTTCACAGTCTGATTAACTTCTGCACTCTATTTTCTTTCTTTCCTCATCCTCAACATAGTAAACTTACTGCCTCCTCCTCTACAAGTAGATTAACACAAATTTATATTGTGCATTCTTATTTAGCTTTCTTTGTGCTGTATGATAAAACCGCACCACAGAAGCCCGAACCCGAGCCCGCCCTGCCCGTTAAGCAAATAATTTTGGCCCAACCCAGTCCGAATTTCAGGTCAGGTTTGGGCCATAAATTGCAACTCTACCCAGCACACACATTTTGCCCCGCTCCCCTCAGGCAGAAGGTTGTGGAGCATTAAGTGTAGAACCACTAGACTGAGGAACAGCTTCTACCCT
>NC_056513.1:9659076-9689309 GCF_014905685.2 Nematolebias whitei | reverse complement strand
AAGTGTAGAACCACTAGACTGAGGAACAGCTTCTACCCTGAGGCTGTAGACTCTTAAATCCCTAACCAGGAAAATCACTGTAATGCCACTTTAATTGGTGATATGTGACTTATCTGTGCTGCTGATCTCATGCTGCTGATTATCCATGCTGCTGTATTCATTCATATGTGTGCACCACAGATTCGTATTGTTTTACATTATTAGTGTTTACCGTATATCTTAGATCTTTTAGCGTACCGTGTGGTGTTCGTTTAGTGTATATCTTAGAACCTTATTTACTGTTTCTATTTATACTTTATATTTTTGCTATTTTTGGGTGTAACTGGTATCCTGGGTACATACCAGTAATTTTGTTCCACCTCATGTACCACATGTGATGCGAATGACAATAAACTTGAACTTCACGTTTGAACCATGGAGGAAGGTTAGAAATTTTCTCACTAAAAGTCTTTGATGTTCCCATCATGACCTCATGTTATGGTTCCTTAGAACTGTTCCGGACCAACCCAGAACCAACTCAGAACCATTCAGAACCAACACAGAACCATTCTGGACCAACTCAGAACCGTTCTAAACTAACACAGAACCATTCTAAACCAAAACAGAACTGTTCTGGACCAACACAGAACCATTTTAAACTAACACAGAACCGTTCTGGACCAACTCAGAACCATTCTGGACCAACACAGAACCATTCTAAACCAAAACAGAACTGTTCTGGACCAACACAAAACCAACACATAACTGTTCCAGACCAACTCAGAACCGTTCTGGACCATCACAGAACCATTCTGGACCAACACAAAACAGTTCTGGACTAACTCAGAACTGTTCTGAACCAACCCAGAACTTTTTTGGACCACAGCCTACGTCACATGACTTCATCCAACCACTCCATCAGATTTATGTTCTTCTCAGCTGAATAAAAACCTGTTTGTGCAGAATACAGTGGTCCTTCCAGGCCCTGGGGTCCCTCAGTGGTCCAGACTCACCTCTGGTCCTGATGCAGCAGCAGTGGAAGCAGACAGTGAACTCAGGAGAGAGAGCTCTGCCTGATAACTGCTCTAAATTTAACAGAAACACCTCGGTGGTCACACAGCGTCCCAGCAGCTCCTTATCTCTCCTCTCCTGGCGGTTCCATGGCCATACAAGGTTCTGCCGAGCCCGGGCCATCCAGCAGCTCCTTGTCCTCGCTGGGGGGAGATAAGGACCGACGGTGATGGTGGCCCTGGAATCCTGGGTTAAGTGTTCCCTTCAAGGCTGATTTTCCACAGGGACATGGTGACATCCAGAACCTGCAGACCACAAGGTCCAGAACAAAGTTCCCCCTTCAGCACCAAAGACTTCCACATGGTGGTTCCACACAGAATAGATCCAGTCCGAGACAGTTCAGAGTAACGTGGGACACCCTTCAGGCTCAGCTGAAAATGTTCACAGTTCAGCCAAATGAAAACATCAAACAACAAAAACACGGAAACAGAATAAATTCAAACCAAGACAGAAACATAACACCAGTGATCGGATCAAACACGGGTCTTAAAGGGTCCACAGCTATGGAGCAGCAGCTGAGCAGCTCTGTGGTCCAGTTTGGATTCTGGAACAGGAACTAGTTAATGGGCCCGAGTGTTCTGACTGGACTGTAGATGTTCAAGAGATCACAATACCAAACCAGAACTTTTCCGGCTTTACAAACAAGCAGCAAAATCCTCAAATCAACCCAGAAACAAACAGGAAGTCAGAGGAGAGGAGCCTGGACCAAGTTCTGTGCTCAGGGTTTTAGTTCCTGTTTAAAGACAAGCTGCAGTGATTTAAAGAGGACGGATCCAAACCAACATACAACTGAACTGGGTCTGAGACTCAAGACTGGTTCTGGTGAACTGACCCTGTCTGATCATCAGTGATCAGTGGAAAGATGTTACATTTTCTACAAAGTAAAACTGGAGCTCAAAACCAAATTGAACAGGTTATCAGGCAGTGGGCCAAGAACAGAACCCTGAGGGACTCCACAGGTCTGAGGAGCTGCAGAGGAGGAGGCTAATCCACATCAGACCCAGGATCCTGATCCACATCAGAACCAAGATCCTGATCCACATCAGAAATCCACAACAGAATCAAGATCCTGATCCACATCAGACCCAGGATCCTGATCCACATCAGAAATCCACATCAGAACCAAGATCCTGATCCACATCAGACCCAAGATCCTCATCCACATCAGAACCAAGATCCTGATCCACATCAAAACCAGGATCCTGTTCCACAGAACCAGAACACAAAACCTGCGTAGGGTGGCTCGGTAAACATGGTGTTGAAGGTGTGTAGGTGGACCACTGAGTCTGAGGAGAGAAGAACAGGATTCAGGACAGGACAGGTAGTCCACAAACACAGCAACCTTGTTACAGCAGGACCAGGAGGAGAAGGAGGAGGGGCAGCAGGAGTGAAGGAGGAGCAGTTGAAGAAGTGAGACTTGAGTACCTGCTCATAGGTCCACAGGGGGCAGAGCCTGGTATCATATTTCCTCTGAAGCTCTGAGCTCAATGGAACTGACCACAGATGGAGTCTGGATGATCAGAGTTGGAGTCTTCATGGCATCAACTGTCTGAGAGTAGGAGCGTTCAGGAAGAACAGGGTCTGTGGAACTGTTCCACAGGTTCCACCCTGATTTGGGTCAGGTCAGAACCGCCGGGAGCAGCTGCTTGATTCTTGAATGCAGTAATGATTGGGTCAATAAGAAAAAGGATTCTGACCTGAGAGTCGTTAGTTTGGAGGGCAGAGCTTCAAGCAGAGAAGTGAGGAGCTCCCTCCTGAGAGTCCTGGATGGTTGTAGCTCAGGTCCAGTTCTGTCAGGTGGGATGGGTAGGACCTGAAAGCAGAGTCCACGGGCCTTGTGTACAAAACGTGGCGTACGCACTGAAACGTGGCGTATACGCTCCTTTTTTAGCAAAACTTCAGAAGTATGACGAATGAAATGAGCGCAGCCCCACACCAGCTTTATGGCTGGTGTACGCACGTTTCTATGGTTACTGCTGTACACACATTTGTATAGTTTCTGGTGTACGCATTTTTCTATGGTTACTGCTGTACACACATTTGTATGGTTTTTGGTCCATTGGCTACATTTATACAAAGTAGGTGATTTTAGGAAACTTAATGATGTGAAAACTATTATTGTACACACCGGTCACACATGATGAACAATTAATACAGCCACATGTATAAAATTAGAGGAGTGGTTATAAAATACCTTTAACGATAATGACTTTAGTCTTATTAGAGGATATAACAAATGGAGCGATACACAGAGAGCGTGTATTTAGAGACCGAGAGGATGATCTGGACCACGATGATGACTGGATCATCAGACGTTTTAGGCTTCCAAGGACAATCCTTTTGGAACTGTGCTTGGTGCTGCAGCTGGTCTTGGAGTGCGACAGAGTGAGGAGCCGTGCACTGCCCGTGCACATACAGCTGCTGACAACACTGGGGTTCCTATAGCAGCAGGGTCATTCCAGAGGGAGCTGGCAGGCCGATCAGGACTGAGCCAGTCCACCTTGAGCTGTGCCATGTGTGGGATGGAATGATCCGTATGCCAATCAGGAATATCAAATTCTGCACAATGCAGTGAACAGGTCAACATTAAAGCACAGTTTGCAGCGACAGACAGTTTTCCTGATGTAATCAGAGCTATGGACTGAACACACATTGCTACAGGATGAAGACGTTTATGTTAACAAGAAGCATTTTCATCCTTCCATCCATTATCTTTTACCCGCTTCTTCCATTTTGGGTCATGGGGGTCGCTGGTGTCCATGTCCAGCAATCACTGTGCGAGGGGCGGGTTACACCCTGGACAGGTCGCAAGTCCATCACAGGGCCACATAGAGACAAACAACCATCCACTCTCTCACTCACACCTAGGGACAATTTAGAATTACCAATCAGTCTAACATGCATGTTTTTGGTCTGTGTGGGGAAGCCGGAGTACCCGGAGAAAACCCACTCATGCACGGAGAGAAAATGCAAACTTGACCCAGAAGGGCCCCCGGACCGGGATTTGAGCAAGGGACCTGCTCGCTGAGAGGCAGCAGCTCTACCAGTTGCGCCACCGTGCTGCCCCATTTTCATTTAATCAATGTATAATTTATGTGATGATTAAAAAAAAACAACTAACCAACATGGTGGCAAGGTGGCCTGGTTCAACACAATTCATTCTTTCTAATGAACAGCATGGTTGGAACAGACTAAATGCTGGCATGGTGCAGGATGGGGGTCTTCTTCTTCTTCTTCTGCAGAAGGTTCTGATGGTTCCACAGGTCCTGGTTGATGTTTCTGCAGGGTTTTATGGAGGAGAAGTTAAAAAGAGTCTTCACTTCCTGTTTGAAAGCTCAGATTCAGTGGAGGTCAATGGGAGTTCGGGTGTGTGGCCTCCGACCTTTGAGGGGATTAGAGTCCAAAGTCCCAAGTCTGAACTGGTACAGTCGGGTCTTCAGTGTAAAGTTGCTGTAAATGGATCCAGTTAGCATCAGCTGACAGAAGAAACACATCAGTGAGAATCATTTTCATGTGTTCTGCTTTTTTCAGCCGTTTAAAAATGATGACGAGGACTCAGCGCTTACTCCGAATCCTGTGAAAAGATGAAAGTGACGGAAGACTTCCCACCAGCGGTTCCTGCAGCGTTCATGGCTGACATATTTAATAACTGAATTAATTCATTTAACGTGAAGAGAAAGATGTTTCTGCATCCAGCTTCTGAACAGATGAGCTGCAAACAGATGATTTTATTGATCAGCTGCAGAGTTCATCTGATAAAACAAGCAGCTCAGTATGAAGAAGAACCAAAAGGTCTATTCAGCCTCATGCCTTCATCAGTGACCGAGGGCGGGTGATCGGCATTCAGAGCTGGTGTCATCCTGGAACACATGAAAAGTGACAACTAAAGGTGCACCTGCTTAATTTTCGGACTGGACCAACTGAAGGACACCTGCTTAGTTTTTGGACTAGACCGGTTTATGAAGAACCGGAAGTACTTTTTGTAAAGGTTGTCTCCACGGTAGAATCTGAACTTGTAAAAACTTTTCAATAAAAATGTTAAATTTTAGGTTTTTAAGTCTGAACCACCTGTTTCACCTGGACTCTCTGGAGCCGCAGGCAGCCGCGGCGCGGTGCATGCTGGGAGGAGCTGGAGCAGGTTTGTAGTAGGAGAGCAGCCGGCGGTTTCCAGCGTCACCTCCAACCGTCCCGCACGGTCCGGCCGGTCGAACCCGACCACCCGAGGACCGCGCTGTCTTTAGCCGAGCCATGGACGTCCGCGGCCGGCGTTTCGCGGTGAGTTAGGCCGGTTCTCCGGGTCAGACGGAGCTGGCTTATGTGGCTAAAGCTGCAGCTAGCTCTGGGTCAGGTTGTTGTCGTTGGGTTAGCTTCTGTCCTGCAGGTGTCTGCTGCCTAATGGAGCTGGACACGTCTCAGTTACCACTGTGTGGTTATTAGGAACACCAGAACTGGGTCAGTAACGTGAGTTTGTCACGGCTTTCGGACAGTTTGTTTCTTCACTCCTCAGGCTAAGCTAAGCTAGCTGTCAGGTAGCTAGGTGCCCCGGCCTGTTAGCTTAACGAGCCTCCCTCAGCTGAAGTTCAGCTTGGTGTCCTGACTCCAACCTAAAACAAACTGTTTATTGCTTGAAATGACCTCAACTGATTTATCTGCGCTGTTAGCTTCCTGTTGGACAGGTCAGGTGAGGAAGTGGAGTGCTAACTTTGTGTAGCCTCCAGGTGAGCTCGTTTTACTGAAGCTGTTTACTGTCATTTAAAACCTGCCAGGTTCGGCTCAGGTGTGCTCAGAGAGGCTGCAGGTGGGTTTCATGTTCGGTCCTGACTCTGATCTCAGGTCAGTTTGGGCTCAGGGATTAACATGACGGATGCTTCCTGTTTGTTAAACTGGTTCCTCTGGACCTGCAGGTTTCCAGTCCAGCTCGGCAGGCTCAGTGCACCTGCCCACAGATGTTGTGGCTCCTCCTCCTGTCAGGAGTAGGTTAATTTTTTCTAATCGCTGTGAACAGATCGGGCTCATTAAAAACATCACATGAACAGTTTGTTGGGTCAGAACACACTGATGCAGGTTCTGATGTTCTGTTTGTTTATCTCAGCGTTCTGCCTGTAGGTCCATTCACTGGCTCTAATCAGTTCCTGTCTCTGTTTCCCAGGTGTAGCCCGGACCAGCCAGCACAGAACCATGGAGCCAGACGTGATCCGCATGTACTCTGCCTCGCCCCCGCCAATGGAGGATGGTGCCGAGGAAGAGGATGAAGAGTTTGGAGACTTCGGTACCTTCTCCAGTGTCCCGAACAGCACCAGCTTGTCGGAGTTTGAAACCCCGACAACGTTCAACCAAACCCAGGCTCTGACCGCCACCTCACCCCCCGAGCTGCTCGCCAGCAGGGGGATGGTGGATTTCAGCCGCGGCACCTCCAATGGCATCTGCACCCCCGGGAACGAGCTGTCCAAGGCTAACGGCGTCGGGCCGATGAGCCACCCGGACAGTTCAGACAGAACTGAGTCCAGGAAACTGGTCTCCTGCTCGTTGGACTTGTCTGTGAGCAGCGAGCCCGCCAAGTGTAATGGTGGAGACACGGAGGTGCTGACGAACGGCTTCTTAACCTTTGACCTTCAGGGAAGCCCCTCCTCACAGAATTCTGTCCACTCTCAAATAGAAGGACTGTCCAGTGAGGAGACGGGCAGCATCCCTGTTGGCAGCTCAGAGGATGAGTTTGCAGACTTTTCTGCTTTTTCCAACACTGAAGGACACCTGACAGCACAGAACGATGGTCCCACGGCACATCCCCTGCCGCTGGAGTCTGCCGTCCACAATCAGGGAACAGAGGACACAGTCAGGGACACAAACAGGACTAGAGCTGAGACGTTGGACGGCTCTGGTACTACTGACTCACTCCAAAGGGATGGAGCCTTCACAGCGGAGCGCTCACAGACTGATGGCACTAAAGACGGTCCGGTTCTGATGGACAAGTCCAAAGAGACAGTACGGGGCGGAGAAACCGACATTTCATCTGACTCGGCTGCAGACAGTGAGGTGGCACAGATGGATGAGAAGAGCTCTGAGACGGAGACAGAGACATCGTTTGGCCGTCCTCTGTCAACTGAAGCCCTGGAGGAGTACGGTGACACGAGCCTCACCGGATCGGTGCCGTCTCTGCCCCCCCAAGGAGACACATCCTCCCCCGCAGACGAGGATGAAGACTTTGGAGACTTCGGCGACACCGGCTCGTTCGTGGGTCAAGACTTTTCAGGTTTTGAGGTCCAGCAGGATCAGAACCCTCTGCAGGGTTCCGGTCCTGCACAGGAAGTGATCGACATGGAGCAGGAGGAAGACTTCGGAGACTTCAGCTCCCCCAGACTTAACTCCGGTGGAGACGAGTTGGAGGACCGGGGACAGTTTCCTGCCAGTGACAGTTTTGGTAACTTCAGCTCGGCCGCAGGCGGCGAGGACGGCTCCGGGTGGAGCGCCTTTGGGGAGCAGCACGAGACGGAGGGGGATTCCTGGGCGGCATTCAGCACAGAGCTGAGTGCTGCTCCTCCTGCAGAGGAGGAGGAACATGAGGAGGAGGAGGAGTGGCATGAAGGAGCAAGTCCTGCTGTCAGCGAGCACATGGACAAGACAGAAGGGCAGACGGTAAGAACCAGAGAACAAACTTTTATTTATCTTCCTGCTCCTCCTCTCAGCTGCTCCTTCAGGGGCTTCACGGTGGATCATCTGTCTTCATGTCCCTCCTCTGTCCCACTAACCCTCTGCAGATCCACATGGATCTGATTCCTCCATGAATCCAATCTTCTCCCTGGATCTCATCCAGAGTTTAGTCACATGATTCAGCAGAGCAGATGGCTCTGGAGAAGCCCAGTTCATTTTGGGTTGAACAGGAAAAGTTTCAGGTTAAACGCAGCTGAAAGCACTTCCTGATGCTCATCAGAATCAGGAACAGAACCTTGCTGTTCTGATGAGCGGTTCAGACAGATATTCCTGTGAGTGGATCAATAGGTCCAGATTTTAACAGTTTAAATCCTGTTCAGACAAAGGAACAGTTTTACTGCTGAAGATAAATTATTTAATGTGTTTATAAAAACATGAGTTTGTCTCAATGTGAAGGAAACTCCAGAGGGACAGGACTGATAGGTTTATTTTAAAGGCAATGTTTAAATCACTTCCTGTCTTCTCTTAAGTTTTCATTGATTTCCCTCATTTTTTACATCAAACCACGGCACAGGGAAGCAGTGGTTAGAGCTGTCGCCTCACAGCGAGAAGATCATAGGTTCTCCTCCTGGCCTTTCTTTGTGAAGTTCACATGTTCTCCCCATGCCGAGTTCCTCCACAAACCAAAAGCCTCCATGGTGGGTTCATCATTAACTAAAATGTCCCAAGGCGAGGGGGTGAAAGTTGTTTTCCAGGCGTCTCTGTGGTGGACTGGGGACGGGTCCAGGTGTCCCTGTGGTGGTCTGGGGACGGGTCCAGAAGTCCCTTGCCTCTCACACTGCTGGAGACAGATCCCAGCTTCTGAAGAGAAGTAGGTATGTTAGCTGATCAGGCTACGCCCACTGGAGTTGCCTGATAGAAGCTCCTGAAGGCGGTCAGTCAGATAATAATAAAATGTTATGTGTTGTCATCATTGTATGTTTCCATACAATGATGAAATTGGCTCTCTGCATTTAACCCATCCACCCCCAGGTGGTGCAGTGGGCAGCTATTGAAAGTGTCCGGGGAGCAATTGGGGATAAGGTGTCCTGCTCAGAGACACCATGAGATGTGCAATGACTGGGGATCAAACCTGGGACTTTCGAGTCCCGAGTCGGCTGCATCAGGGGTTCAGACATCCGTCTGACTGCAGGAAACATTCCTGTCTTTCATTCAGAACCGGTCCAACTGTGAAAACGGGACCAGCAAAGGGTGTTCTCAGGTGAAGAGGTTTTGACTGTGTTCTGGAGGCCCGGTTGATAGAGGTGGTTAACGAGCTGCTGCTGCGGTCTCTGCAGGCGTTGCTGTCCAGCCGTTTGGAGAAGCTGTTCCACTGCAGCTTCCCTCAGAGTTCCGTCCAGAACCAGCAGGCAGAGGACCGAAACCGAGTGGTGACTCTGAAGGTTCTGCTGGAGCCTGCAGAGGACGGAGCAAAGCCCGAAGAGGAGAGATCACCATGCAGCCGGTGAGTTTGTGTCAAAACATCAGACTTTATCCAGTGTTTACCCTAGTTTACTTGCCTTGGCAGCATGCTCATATCTTCTGTGATTTTTGTCAACGGGGGGTGGGGAGTGGAGATGGAGACACATCTGTGTTGTGCGCTGTTTTCGAGTGGGGGTTGGGGGTGGTCAGTAGGCAGGGTGCTCGGTTCTGTTGACAGGGTGGGGCACCCTGCTTGTATAATGGTAGGGTAAACACAGCTTTATCCCTCACAAGCTTAGGTTCTGATCTGAGACAGACTGGTCCAGGCGTTTGAGCTGAAACGGTTCTGATGGACTACCCGGTCTCCGCCTCTTACTTTGTCTTGGTTCTGATTGGTTGCTACAGGTTGGCGCTCGGCGCTGTGTTGCTGCGGCTTCAGGACGTCCACGAGGCGGTGGGTCTCAGGTACCAGTGGGGGGGCTCGCACTGCAACAAAGCGCTTCTCTGCTGCCTGGGCATCGACACCAGAAACATTGTAAGTCCCAGCTGGACCCAGATTCTGTTCAGACCCGATATCCAACAGTTGGTGTCGTCCGAGGGACCAACCTGGGCCTCTTTGTGTTCTCTGTCCTTTAGCTCTTCACGGGTCAGAAGAAGCAGCCGGTGATCGTCCCCATGTACGCTGCCGGCCTGGTGAGTTCACGTCCTAACATGGTCCTGATCCGTGCACGCACGGTACAGTCGGTGCACGTGATGGTGCTGGCTGAGCCGCTGCAGTAACCGACTCATCGGTTCTTTCAGGGGATGCTGGAACCGACCAAAGAGCCCGTGAAGCCCGTCTCTGCAGCCGAGATGATTGCCTCCATTGCCCAGACGCCTCCTGCAGCGCCGGAGAAAAGCTCCTGTCACTCAGACTCTGTCCAGGTGGGACATCAGGCGGTCCACAACCAATCAGAGCCGGTGCGATCCAATCAGAACCTGTCTGAGCTGTGTTGAGAGCAAAACTCTGTTTGACCTCCTCTGTTCTCTCAGCAGGAGGCGCTCCCTCCCATCCAGTTCGACTGGAGCAGCAGTGGCCTTACCAATCCTCTGGACGGTAGGTGACCTCTGACCCCTCGTTCATTGTACACTAAATGATTTGGTGTGTGGGTAACACGGCGAGCGTTACTCTGAAAGTCTGGTTCTGGTTTTAATAAGATGAAGTCTGCGTGGACACAAAGTAAGAAACAGTTTTTAAAATGACTTCATGTTCAGATTTAATCAAGTTTAGAAACATCTTAAAGAAACGCCCATGTTTCCTGTTTCTGACTCATCAGAACATTTCAGCTTCTGTGAGGAGCTGATGGTACCAAACTGGGCCCGTCAACCAGTTTAAAGTACAAATGGACCCTTTCTTTAAACTCTGTTCCATAGTGAAGCATGGTGGCTGCAGCATCATGATGTGGGGAAGAGCATAGACTTGTTTCCATCTGTTCCAAACCTTTACTGCGTCTTAAGGTTCTGTTGGACACAGTGCATTGTGATTGGACAGCACCTCCTAGTGTTGACTCCTCCATCAGGGGGCGGGGCTAATTTTGGGGAGTTTCTGTTTAAAGTGCTACTGGAAGAAAACATCTTAACATTAGGAAGTTCAGTTTTACCCACTTAGTCACAAAACTGGAATATTTTATTTGGAATTTTGTGCAGCCAAAGTGAAACAGGAAGTAACATCAGAGGAGAACTTCTTGGTCTTTGATTGAAACTATCTGATTTGAACTATGACTCATCAGATTCTTCTCTGCTGTCTTATGTAGCAATGCTGTTCCCCTTTGACATCACTTCCTGTTACCAACATCACTTCCTGTTACTGTGCATGTGAATACCTCAGCAGCACGTTATGAATGCAATCTTTTCATAATTGCATTCATATTTATACTTCTTTTATTTTATTTTTTACGTCTCCTGCACTTTAAAGGCACTAACCGGGCCGTTCATGCAGACGTCTGTTACTAACCTGAACTCTGCTGCATCACCTCTCCTTTCTCTCTTTCTTTGTTAACCTCGCTCGTCCAGCCAGCGGAGGCTCGGCTCTGTTGAACCTGGACTTCTTTGGTCCTGTGGAAGATTCTGGTTCCGGCAGCTCGGCCTCCATCCCAGGTCAGCAGCGGTCCGCTCGGAGCAGCATGTTTGTTACATTTGAAGCAGATGGGTTTTAATCGGCCGTTTGATTATTCGTTCTGATAAGCAGCTCCTGCCTGAAGCGCTATTTTCTCTAAAGTCCAACAGCAGAACCAGAACTTTGTTGTAAAACAGATTTAAACAGTTATCAGAGATCTGGACTTGGATCAGAACCGGGTTCATACACACAAACAAAGCAGGAAGACGGAGCGGTTCTTATCCAACAGACCAGCAGCTTCTGGATGAAGCTTCAGTTTGGTTCTGAATCAGGGTGGAACATTAAGTTTTGGTTTTGGTTCAGGTGTGGACCCGGAGCTGTTTGAGCTGACCACAGCCAAACTGGACCCAGGAGGCACCGGCAGCCGTGTGGCCGACGCCTTCGCCCGCCTCATGTCCACCATGGACAAGACCAGCACGTCCACCAGGTGGGTGAGTGGGCTGGATGTCCTGCTGTTGCTGCCAAACGATTCTGAGGTCCGTTTGTCTCTTGTGTCCAACAGGAAGCTGAGGAAGGACGAGAATCTGAGCGAAGAAGCGGCTAAGGTCATCGCGGCGCTGCCAGATCTTTCTTTCATGCAGGCCAAGGTTCTGATGTTTCCTGCCACGCTGACGCCGCTCAACTCGCAGGTCGCTGCTGACTGAAGCTCCGCCCCATCACCTCCCCTGGCCCCTCCCACCTGAACCTTATTTTCCTGACTGCATTAGTTCGTTGTTCAGATGTTTTAAGGTTGTTTTTTTTTTTCCCCCATTTACCTTTCAAAATAAAATAAGCATTTATAGTGGGAGGGGGGAAGCTGAAAAGCTCCTTTTATTTTGGTGGGATTATGAAGGAAACACTGACTGAAGCTTTTCAGTCCAACTGCAGTGGGTCGTGTATAAATCTATAAAATACGTTTATATTTAGAGTTTATAAATCTTATTTATGGACTGAAACCACACTGCCTGCAAAATCCAGCTGAATGTCCGTCCCCTCGTCTTCTGAGGCCTTAGTTCTCTCTGGGTTCTGTCCACTTCTGTCCGGCTCTACAGGACTTCCTTTAAACCCACGTCTTTGTCTCTTTAGTTCTGTCGTCTCCTTCCTGACGTTTTCGGGGTAAAAACGGGACATTTGGGTTGAAATCGCTGCAGCGTCTCATCAGAAGGGACTTTAGGGACCAACGGGTGTCTCCTCCTGTCTTGTCCTGCTGTCTCCAGGAGGATTTTGCACATTGTAAAGATGAAATGGATGTAATGGTAGTTCACTGTGGCTTTAGACTGTGTACAGGTCAACTATGGGCTGGAGGCATTCCCATGGAAACCAGCTGGAGAGCCTCAGGTTTCTGTCCCACTTCAGACCACGAGTGTAAATTTTAGAGTTCACAAGAAAATTAAAATAATTTAAGAAGAAAACTCGTCTCCGTCCTGTTTGTGTCCCCGAGTCAGATTTCAGGTCCAAATGCTGGTTCTGCTCCGAGGTGGAGAGAAAATAAACCACCAAATGTAAACTGATGTTTTGATGCGATCTAGAGTTCTGTTTCATGTGTTTTTTAACCCACATCAATAAAAATATTCTTTACGGAACCGTCGGATCCGGTACTCGGACGGATCATCTCCAGTCTGTGAAGAACACACAACTCTATAAATATTCTTTACAGGTACCAAACCTACCTGAGAACCCGAGACCAGATCGGTCCGATCCGGTAAAATAAAATTGAGCCTTGCTGCTTCTTTCTGTTGAGCTGAACATAACACCCCACCCCCACTGTATGTGAAAAACGTTTAAAAGGTCTGTAAAACCTACAGATGATTTTATTAAACTTTTACTAATCTGAACCCAAAATTGCTAAAAATTAGCTGTTGGGTAAAGAAGAGCCAATTTAAATTCAACAAATTTAGACTTTAAACTTTCATAAAGTGACGACTGCCAACCAACGAGTGTTTTTACCTCCAGAAACAGCCGAAGTATTTCAGAAAACATAACTCAAGTCTCGGACATCAGAAACGAACAAAAGAAACACCTGCCCTTACCCATCTCTTGCCTTCTCTCACCCGTCTCCCTCTGCCTGCTCTCACCTGTCTTTCCACCCTGCCCTCACCTGTCTCTCCTCCTCTGCCTGCTCTCACCTCTCTCCAACCTGCCCTCATCTGTCTCTCCTCCCTGCCCTCACCTGTCTCACAGAGGTGGACGTTCTCTGTGGAGCATACACAGAAGAGGCAGAGTCGAGCTCTTATCAAAGATCTCCTTCATTCTTTAATAGACATTGTGCCACAAAATGTCACGTCTGCAGTAACCAATCACGTGCCGACCTCCTCCTTCTCGTCGTTCTTCTTCTGTATAAATATTTACAGTTTATAAACTCGGAGCTGGGCTTCCCCACACCGCTTGAACGCACCGCAGGAAGGAGCCCGGCAGCGTGCACGCACACAGGAATGTTGTCACGGTGCAGGGTGGATGTGGGAGGGGGCAGCGGTTTCTCCTACCATGAAGGCACGTGGGCTGAGTGGGCGGAGCCAGCTGACGTGCTCGCTGCCGGTTCGAGTCGTGCTGCTCTGCACGGCTCGACGGGAGTGCAGAGCAGAACGGACCAATCAGACTTCTCTTCTGGTAAAAACGCTGTCATGTGACAGGGAGGGGCGGGGCTTATGGCCTGCTGCTGACTGATGAAAGACCCTCAGAGTCTCCTCTGGCCTTTCTGTCTGTCCCTCTGGAGCTGGGGAGGCTGGTTCTGGGCTGAGGGTGTTCAGGATGTGGACTGGGGTAAGGTGGGTTGGAGGTGTGTGTGTGTGTGTGTGTGTAGGAGTTTGGGGGGGGGGGGGGGGTCAGAGGCTGGTCTTGGCCCCCAGCAGCAGCCTCTGGATGAGGTGTAGACCAGCTGGTTGGAACTGGATGGAGGCTGGTTTTGAGCTGAGGGGGTTCAGGGATGTGGACTGGGGGTCAGGTTAGGTGGGGGGTGGTTTGAGGCTGGTCTCAGCCCTCAGCAGCAGCCTCCAGATGAAGTGTTAACCGGTTTGCTCTGAATCTTGACGTTGGACTTCTCAGCAGCGCCGGCCGTGGCTCCGGGGCCCATCCTCTTCTTGATCTCGGCTGCCATCGTCATGAAGGCCTGCTCCACGTTGGTGGCGCTCTTCGCACTCGTCTCCAGGAACGGGATCCCCAGGTTGTCTGCGAACTCCTGCAGGGGAGACGAGACGGGACATTCTGCTTAGAGCGTATAAGCAGTAAGTATCTTACCTGCTGCAAATGGCTAACTGTTTTATCTTAACATTAGCAGGATCATAATCAGAAGTCACCCTGACACACACTTCTATAAATCACAGATGCACTCTGGTCCTTTTCAGACTAGCCAGTAGCTCATCAGTTCAGTCAGAATCAAATGATTTCTTCAAACTGAAAATATTCATAGAGCTACCTGCAACAGGTAAGATATTTATGAGCAAAGTTCCATTTAATCAGTTGAATGCAGAATGAAGTCCCTTTTCTTCTTCTTTTTCCTTCACAGCTCTCAGAACGTTCTCCAGATGTTCTGCAGGTGAACTATTAGAGGACTTAGAACATTACACAGTAACTCTGGATGTTTTAGTTTCAACCAGAGAAACTGGATCAGATATTCTGCAGCGACAAACAAAACTGATGTGAAAACGCTCAGGAACAAAAACTGGACCAGAGAGACCGTCAGAGGGTCTGGAGAACTGATCCAGAACCACTTTTAACAGATACCAGGAATGTCTGGATCCTTGGAAGAAAAAAAAAAAACCCATACTGAGCTAAGGACTGGATTTGAGGTTCTGGTCAGTGGTTCTGGGTGGGGTTTAAACATGAACCTGGCTGATAATTTCCTGCCCTTTCAGACAGGAAGTGGATTCTGTGAACGACAAACAAAAACCAGTGGAATCAGACTCTGGCACGTTTCTCAGACCATGGGTCCTGGTACCTTGGCTGTGGTGTAGTCCACGACCTTCTTGGTGGTCAGATCACACTTGTTTCCTACGAGCAGCTTGTTAACGTTCTCGCTGGCGTAGCGGTCGATCTCCTGCAGCCACTGCTTCACGTTGTTGAAGGACTCCTGAGGACGAACCCAAACAGGAAGTTCAAATCACAGAAGAAGAAAATCATGATGTTTATCCAAAACACAAACAGAAATATTTGTTCATTTTGCAGAACTCACTGAGTTTTAATTGTTACATCTAATTAAGAGAAGTCAAAGACCAAATTAATCATTTAGCATGAATGCTAACATGGAAGAGCTAACAGGATTAGCTTTGTGTTTACACGTGTTCTTTAGTACAGGAGCTACGGCAGCTCAACTGGGACAAACGGCAGCGAGCTACCCCTGCGCTGACTCAAAGCGGTAGCACATTCCCTGAATCCATTTTTAACATTTATTTTAGAATGATTTCAGTCCACCGTGAATCTAAAAACAGACTAAAGCCCCGCCCACACCGCATTCTGTGCATAAGAACAGAAATTCAGATTGTTGTATTTGACAGTGAGGCCAACAGAAACATGATTACTGCCAGAGATGAGTCAGCAAAAGGAATGCCTATTGCCCGCTGTGCCATTTAAAGACCACTGAGCCCTCAAAGCGTGTATAGGGATGACTCTCAGCTAAGGCTGGGCGATGTATCAAATATACTTGATGCACCACAAGTTTTTCAATTTACGATGGTTAAAATGGCTCTATCGCAACAAATAATAATAATAATAATAATAATTCAAATAATATTTCGGCCACAGTGTTATTCATCTGACACGCTACGAATGCATCACTAATCCCTGCCCCCGCCCAACCTAAAAAAATTTTGCCGGACATGTTGTGCGGAGCATGCACATATAGACTTTGAGGTGGGGAAAAAAATATGACGACAGCGGGAGATTCAGGTGAGCGGGTGAATGTGAAGGTAACTGAAGAGGAGTCCGATGAACTAGTTCCGAAGAGAAACAGCACTGGATCAATAATCTGGCAGTATTTTGGATTTTATAAGGAGGATGTCGAACAAAATGTGGTCATTTGCAAAACGTGTCATAAAACCATTGCCACAAAAGGTAGTAGTACCACTAATTATTTCACCACCTAAGAAGTCATCCACTGCAAAATGAAGAATGTTGTAATTGTAAACTCTGTATAAGAAAATGTTTAATAAACCAGCTGTGAAGCAGATGACACTAAATAAATTTATTCTGATTTTGCATTCAAATTTAAAAAAAAACATGAATGGTCTGTTTGAATAGAGTACACCAGTTCCATTTTACATACTAAATAGTTTAAAATAGCATATAGTTTAAAATTAGTTGGCTGAGGTCAATTAATGGTGGTGGCCATATTGAATTGGGTCTCTTCCAGAACTCGTTCAGCAGGTTTAACTGAACTGAGCCGTCATTTCATTCTGCAGTGATCCAACAGAACCGCTGAACAGGTAAACAGTGCTTTCCGTGTACACATGGCTTATATTTTGCTGAAAGACAGGTGATTCATTGAGCCCTCCCCTTCATGATGGTAAACAGAGAGGTCAAAGGTCACCGACCTGATCCGTCACATCATAAACCACGATGATGCCGTGAGCGCCTCTGTAGTAACTGGACGTGATGGTCCGGAACCTCTCCTGGCCGGCAGTGTCCCACTGAGGACGCACAACACAAACCATCACTTTACAACACTCACAAGCCCCGCCCCCAGACCGTGGACACTTCCTCTTACAATCTGCAGCTTGATGGTCTTCCCGTCCAGCTCGATGGTTCTGATCTTGAAGTCCACGCCGATGGTGCTGATGTAGCTCTCTGTGTATGTGTCGTCCTGAGGTCAAACACATCGACAGGTGAGTGACACACCTGCATCCAGTCAGCTGTCAGAACTCTGATCCTAAAGCTGCTCCATTCTCTGCAAGAGCCCAGAACTGTGTTCTGAAAGCTGTCGTCTTTTTCTTTCTGCTTGGAGCTCCTGCAGCTGTTTTTTGACCCAGAACCTTCAGAACCTAAATTCTCCTCTGGTGTCAGACAGCTTCCATGCGATTGGTCAGACATTTAAAGTGGGTGGGGTTAATGTGCACAGATGCTGATAACCTGCGCCCAGGACCTCTGCACTTATGTTTCTGGTGAAGTAAAATATGTTTTGACCAGAGCCATCTTTGTTCTGGTCCTCACCACCTTCAGAAAAACTGTTTTCTGGGTTCTTGCAGAATTTGGACTGACCTTGACTCAAACTTACTGCAAAGCGAAGGAGGAGGCAGGATTTTCCCACGCCGGAGTCTCCGATCAACAGCAGCTTGAATAAGTAATCACTGAGAGGGAAACAAAACTGGATCAATAACCGATACTTGTTCTGTGGACGTTCTGAATCAGTCTGCTGAGGGTTTGAAAGAGTGGGTATGACGTGAATGGAGGTGGGTATGATATGGTGGAGGTGGTACGATGTGGGTATGTACAATATGAATGTATGTGGATATGATGTGAATGGGGTGGTTACGATGCTAGTGGGTACAATGTCATTGGGTACCATGTGGCGGAGGTGGTATATGTGGATGGGTACAATGTGAATGGATGTGGGTACGATGTCTGTGGCGATGGGTAAGATGGTGGTGGTGGGTACGTACAATGTGAAATGATGTAGATATGATGCTAATGGAGGTGAGTACAATATTGATGGGGTGGGTACAATGGGGTTAAGTTGGGTTAAGTGTTGGTGGGTTCCATGTCCGAGTATGATGTGGGTACAAATTTATTATTGACGATTTTGCTCATTGTCGTAGTTTATTTACAATCTTCAAAACATGTAAACCTATCTTTATTTCAGGTCTAGAACTGCAGTTGGAGGTTTTATTAACACGTCTTTACCTTCCTCGGGTGTTCTAATGCAGATTAATCTCAGATTATTCACTTTAATGATCACTAATCAAGAAACTCTAAACACACTTCCTGTTTGTGGCTCAGCCGAACCGAGGCCAAGTATCAGGGAGTAACTGAACCGTCAGAGAGTAACTGGACACAGTAACTGGAGGGTCAGAGAGTAACTAAACAGAGTAACTGGACCGTCAGAGTGTAACTGATGAGTAACTGGACCGTCAGAGACCAACTGGACCGTCAGAGTGTAACTGAAGAGTAACTGGACCGTCAGAGTGTAACTGAAGAGTAACTGGACCGTCAGAGAGTAACTGGACCGTCAGAGTAACTGAACAAAGTAACTGGACTATCAGAGTAACTAAACCCTCACACAGTAACAGATCCATCAGAGAGTAACGAAACCATCAGAGTAACTGAACTATCAGAGTAAATAAACCGTCTGAGAGTAACTACACAGTTGGGGTAACTGTTAGCTAGCAGCGCTAACAGTGAGTGAGCCAACAAACGTCACGTAACAAAATGTGGTTTCCTTGTGGACTTTCTCGGTGTTTTATTGTATCAGAACCCGCTGACCGGAGTTACAACCGCCGAACCCACCGGCTGTTAGCAAAATGTCCGTCCAGCTGTCAGCTTTCCGGCTGAACGCCGAAGAGAAAGCCGCTGACGCGCCGCCCGGTAGCTCGGAGCTAGCTTCCCCGGCTGGGCTGACAGCTGAACCGGACCTGACACCATCAGTCCCGCCCGAACCGACACTTACTATTCCGGATTCATGGTTGGCTCCTGCGTGTGATGTGTGCTCGCTGCTGGCTGGATCTCTGCCGGGCCTCGGTCACTTACAGGCGGCTTTTTCCGTCAAGAACTAAAGTGGCAGAACAGGGTAATCGAATCAAATATGGCCGCTAGACTACAACCTACCCGGAAATTCCAGGCGCTGGCACTCATGGGTATTGTAGTTTTATAATAATGGGCGTTTGCTCTGAGTACAGACCTGGACCTGGTTGGTTCAGATTCAGAACCAGAACCTTCTCATGAAGCAAAATAAAAAATATCTAATAAAACACACAACAGGGGTATACACTGAATAAAAAAAACAACAACTTGCATTAAATTTATTAAAGATATTCAAAGGCACCCTGGCATCTCATGACCACAACAGATTTTTTTAAAAGTAATAATTAAATACAATTACCTTCTGAGGTCAACCCTGCTTAAGATGGCTGCCACATCTAATGAACAGTTCTAATGAACTGAAAAAAGAATGAACTCAGTCAGTTTTCTTTCATTTAGGAGTTCATTTACTTGATAAACGACTCTAGGGCAGCTGGAGAAAGTTTACTGGAGGCAGCAGGCAGAAAGGTTTTCTAAAATCTGAAGATACGCTTGGTCCACAGGTCTGTGGTCAGTCTCTGTCAGTCCTGCTCAGAAAACCCACTAGGACTGCAGTCATGAGTCAGCTGCAGAGTCACGAGTCAACTGCAGGGTCACCAGTCAACTGCAGAGTCAGAGTCAACTGTAGGGTCATGAGTCAGCAGCAGGGTCACGAGTCGGCTGCAGAGTCACGAGTCAACTGCAAGGTCATGAGTCAGCTGCAAAGTCACGAGTCGTCTGCAGAATCACGAGTCAATTGCAAGGTCACAAATCAACTGCAGGATCACAAGTCATCTGCAGGGTCACAAGTCAACTGCAGAGTCACGAGTCAACTGTAGGGTCACGAGTCAACTGCAGGGTCACAAGTCAACTGCAGGGTCACAAGTCAACTGCAGGGTCACAAGTCAACTGCAGGGTCACAAGTCATCTGCAGAGTCACGAGTCGTCTGCAGGGTCATGAGTCAACTGCAAGGTCACGAGTCATATGCAGAGTCACGAGTTGTCTGCAGGGTCATGAGTCAATTGCAAGGTCATGAGTCAACTGCAAGGTCACGAGTCATCTGCAGAGTCACGAGTTGTCTGCAGGGTCATGAGTCAGCTACAGTGTCACGAATAATCTGCTGAGTCACGAGTTGTCTGCAAGGTCACGAATCAACTGTGGGATCATGAGTCAACTGCAAGGTCACGAGTCAGCTGCAGGGTCACGAGCCGTCTGCAGGGTCACGAGTCAACTGAAATGTCACGAGTCATCTGCAGGGTCATGAGTCAACTGCAAGGTCACGAGTCATATGCAGAGTCACGAGTTGTCTGCAGGGTCACGAGTCAACTGCAGGGTCATGAGTCAATTGAAATGTCACGAGTCATCTGCAGAGTCAAATGTCAACTGCAAGGTCACGAATCATCTGCAAGGTCACAAATCAACTGAAAGGTCACGAGTGAACTGAAAGATCACGAGTCGTCTGCCGAGTCATGACGCATTTGCAGGGTCACAAGTCATCTGCAGTGTCACGAGTCAACTGCAGGGCAACGAGTCAACTGAAACAAACAACTAGAAAATATTTTCTTGTTAATTTCAAATGTCAATCACCTGACAGATAGGAGCAATGAATAATAATAATCATAGACAAAAAGAGTAAAATGGTAAAGAGCCCCATGTGCTTCACCCGGAGTGAAGTTCTGTTTTCAGGAAAACTGTGTCCATAAAACCCAGAAGATCCTGAAACATATCTTTCTGAAATAATTTACATTAAAAAATATACTTTCAAACTGTCCATTAAGTTCACTTTAAAACATTTTGACATTAAGTTTATTTGTCTCTTTTACATGCATCATTTTAAAAACAATAAAAAAATAGAACTGAAAATTGTCCAACAGAAACAGAACATCAAATATTCATTTATAAACTCGTTTCATCCAAACCAATATCAGTAAAAATGTCAAATAGGTATAAAAAGAGAAATGGCACCTTCGTTTTTTATTATTCTGTGAAATAAAGAGGAGGAGGGCAGAAGGAGGATAACGAAGAAAAGGAGGAAGAAGAGGATGAGAGAAAGAGAACATGAGGAAGAGGATGGGAGGAAGAGGAGGTCAAGAGGAGGAGGAGGACAGGACAAAGAGAAGGACGGGCGAAAGAAGAGAACAGGAGGAGGAAGAGGACTGGAGGAGGAGGAGGACAGCAGGAAGAGAAGGACAGGAAAAAGAGGAGATCAGGAGGACGAGAGGAGAATAGAAGGAAGAGGAGGACAGGAAAAACAGAAGGACAGTCACAGGACAAATAGGAGAACAGGAGGACAGCAGGAAGAGAAGGACAGGAAAAAGAGGAGAAGGACGAGAGGAGAAGAGAAGGAAGAGGACAGGAAAAACAGAAGGAGGACAGTCACAGGACAAATAGGAGAACAGGAGGACAGCAGGAAGAGAAGGACTGGACGAATAAGAAAACAAGGGGACAGGAGGAGGACATGATGAAGAGTTAGATTCAGGCACTTCCTTTAACAGACCACGACATAATTAACATTTAGCTCATCTCCCTCAAACATTTGGTTCTGGTGTGTTTCTGTGGGATGTCGGATCAGCACATGGACCGGGTCGTAACAGAACCAGATCCTGCTGCTCTTCCATTACTCTTTAAATCTCAGATGATTGGACCTGACCAGGTGGAGCTCTTCTCATTTAGGCTGATTGTTTCACATCTCTGTTGGTTTTGGCAGCTTCATACATGTAAAATACTAAGAACATTCAAACCTGAACAGAATTTCAAACGTCCAATCTGCAGAAAACAAAATTAAACCCGTAGTACAAAACACAAACCAGCAGTTTGAACGCTTTCAGTGAAACATGAGAGCCGTTTAGTTTGACACACAAGATTTTGATTATGACTTCAAGTCCTCATTTTATGTTTTTGTGGTTTTGTTAAATAAAACAAGGCCAACAGAGTGGAGGACCATTAAACTGAACTGCTAACATGTAAAAACGTCCAACTTCCAGCGGGTGTGTTAGCCAAACAAGAGCTAAAAAACAATAAACAAGCTTTAAAAAATAAAGATGCAACCTAGCATTAGCACTGAAACCTGTTAGCATTATTGATCGTCAGCTAACTGATTCAAATGTATCCAATTGCTTCAATATTCTGCAAATGAACAAAGAAAATTAGGAAATCTACAGCTAGCAGGTGCCAGACAAGTTGCTAAGCTAGGCTAACAAATGGCACAGACTGGATATATTATTCCTGTTTTATCTGTTCAGGTTTAAACATTTAGTTTTCATTTGGAGAAACAAAATAAACATTCACGCTAACAAGAAAACACGTAGCCTCAAAACACTTGTATAAAAATATACCATAAAGTGCCATTGTGTCAGTTATCAGGTTTAAGATATAGGCCTACAGGAGCTGTCTTTTAAATTACTGTAAATAATCAATGTTTTGTATTCTGTAAATGTTTTGTATGAATGAAAATTATTCAGGAGCTTTAGCCTTTACCTCACTGAGACACAACAGTTGGAGGCAAAATACAAACAATCAAAGAACGTCTCCAAATGTTTGAATTTAGAGGATGTCTCCAAACGTTGCATTCAAAGGACTTCTCTAAACATTGGCATTAAAATAATGTCTCCAAACTTTAGCATTCAGAGGACGTCTCCAAATGGTCGCATTTGAAGGATGTCTCCAAACGTTTACATTTGGAGGACGTCTCCAAACATTTGCATTCAGAGGACGTCTTCAAATGTTCGCATTCAAAGGACTTTTCTAAACATCAGCATTCGAAGAATATCTCCAAACTTTAGAATTCAGAGGACGTCTCCAAATGCTCGCATTTGGAAGACATCTGCAAACATTTGCATTTGCAGGACATCTCCAAATGTTCACATTCGGAGGACGTCTCCAAATGTTCACCTTTGGAAAACGTCTCCAAATATTGCATTCTAGGGATGTCCCCAAACTTTAGCATTTGGAAGACATCTCTAAACTTCACATTCAGAGGACATCTCTAAACGTTGTCATTCAGAGGATGTCTCCAAACATTGCATTCAGTGGACGACTCCACACGTTCTCATCTGAAGGACATCTCTAAATGTTCTCATTCGGAGGACGTTTCCAAACTTTTTAAGTGTCCTCCCAGGTGTCGCAGAGGCTCACTCTCGTGTTGCAAGAAATTTAGGCATGTTTAGACAATATTTGCATTCAGGATTTTTTTTTCAAAGCAGTCTGAGAGAAGTCTGCAAACTCCTTCTCTATGTTTTGCCCTTGAAAAATAAAAGTGCAATAAATTATGTTTTCTACAAGGTGTAGTCAAATAGTTATTGATTACATTTAAAATAGTTCTTTTTTTTTACTTTTTTTACTCTGGTTTTACTTTTACTAGATTATATGGTTTGAGCCAACACTTGAACTTTGCTGCCTCATGTTGTATTTTAATATGGATCACGTTAATCTTTCACTCAGACACCCATCAGATGAAGGTTCAGGTCTGTTCTGGACTCTAATAATAATGAAATAATCATGTCCAGGATCCAGTCTTATGTAGATCAATCAGGAACTGTACCACTTGGGGACAAGGGTAGTTTTCGATAAACATTATCACAATAAACTCAACAGCCCGAACATAAAAAATACTTGTACATTTTAAAAACAATGTCTGATTTATGCTGAAATTCTTCTCTCAAAGTCTTTTGGTCCTCGGCTTTAAAAAAATACAAACGCAAATATCCACTTCCTTTTGGAAATTAAAACAACATAAATCACACCAGCCTTTTTCCATATAGTCTCTGTGGAATGGGCGGAGCCTACATCCTCCAGGTATCTGTGAAATGGGCAGAACTTGTAATCTCCCAGGTCTACCTAGACTGGGCGGAGCCTATGACTTACCAGAATTTTGAAGACAAATGGCAACCTTCCAGGTTTCTGTAATCTGGGCAAAGCCTGCAACCTAAGTCTCTGTAGACTTAATGGAGCCTGCAATCTCCCAGATCTCTGTAGAGTGGGCGGAGCCAGCCAGCTCTCAGCCCACAGCCTTGTGTTTCCCGCCGCAGCAGTGGCAGGCCATGCCACAGTGGTGACAGGCTCTCAGAGGAGCATAGCAGCACATGCAGGGTGCCACCAAGGACAGACCTATGAGCGCCATCCAGCGCAGGCAGAAGCGCTCGTCGCTGGTGTCGCAGGAGCACGGGTCGGTGTAGTCACCCTCAGGGTCCGACATGCAGTGGTACAGCAGGCTGTCAGCGCACCACATGAAGCTGACCCGTCGGATGCAGGTCTTGATGGGGTCAGGTGCCTCCTGGCAGCGCCCCCTCCCATTGTCCTCCTGGCTGAATATGTCCTGACAGTAAACGCAGCGGAAAGGCGCCAGCTCCTCCGCTTCTCGTTTGCATTTGGGTGGAAGCGGTTGTGGCGACAGCGTCACCACTGACCTGTGTCCGCCGCTCAGCTCCAGGCAGCCGGGTTTACTGCTGTAGCCCTGCTGCACGTCGCAGGTCAGCGGGTATGGGCATGTGTAGTTGTGTTTTGGCAGCCCACTCTTGGTGAAATGCATGCAGGTGTCTGGGTTGTGAACCTGAGCCAAGTGTTCACAGGTTGAGTTGGCATGACGGTAGTCCTCGTAGCCGGTGAGCCAGGTTCGCTCCCGTGGGTTGACATTTACGACTTCCTCTTCCTCCACTGGGAAGCTGACGTGATGAGGAAACATGTGCACCACCTGCAAGGCCCAGAGGACACGTTTATCAGAAATGAGAAAAACCAGCCTGGACACAAAAACATCAACAAACCTCATATGATGGTGCCGAGACGAAGGCTGATGGAACCCGAACACCCTGTTTTCTGTCTTATTTTAAACAGTAAAGTCTGAGATTTTACAGAATCTATGGGGGCAGCCATGACAGTGTTCCCATCATTTCCTGAAAACAAAATTAGCTGATTTTATGAGTGAATCCTGAAATTCTACAGGAGACATTTCAGTCACAGAAAATGCTCAGAACTAGCAGAGTCACATTCAAGGATGACAAGTTTTACTGGAGTCTGTGGTACGAGCATCCAGCAATCACGCCTAATAACTGATTATACAGTTTGACATCAGAGACTAAAACGCCACCAGAGCCAGTCAGCGAGGAAAAGTGTACATGGTAGAAACAGAACATGTGACACTAGAACGTTAATACATCAGAGTCAGAGTCAGAGTCAGAGTTTCTTTATTGTCATTCGCACCTCATGTGGTACATGTGGTGGAGCGAAATTATGTACACAGGGTCCCAGTTACATCCAACAATAAAATGTATAAGAAAAACAGTAATAACATCTAAGATATGAACTAAGAAAAACATCAACTAAATATACTCTAAGCACTCATAACATAAAACATTGAACATCACCACAAACATGAACATGAGTCTGTGAGCAGATGTGCACGCATGAACACATCAACATTGAAACAGATCAGCAGCAACATGAAACAGATCAGCAGCAACATGATATGGTTTTTCACAGTGATTATTCTAGTTAGAGATTCATGAGTCTAACAGCCTCAGGGTAGAAGCTGTTCCTCAGTCTAGTGGTTCTACACTTAATGCTCCTTAACCTCCTTCCTGAGGGGAGTGGGGCAAAAAGTGTGTGTGCTGGGTGGGTGGGGTCCTTCATGATGCAGGTGGCCCTCTTCCTGCATCTGGAGGTGTAGATGTCTGTGATGGTGGGGAGACTGACTCCAACAGATTTCTGTGCAGCCTTCACCACTCTCTGCAAAGCTTTTCTTTCTGCAGCTGTGCAGCCTCCATGCCACACGTTGATGCTGGAGCACAGGAACAGAACATCGCAGCAGCACATCAGGGTTCAAACTCCCTGAGCTTCCATGTGTTTTATGTTTTTCTCAGACTCCCTGAGTTTTTCTTGTCTGGAAATTGTGAAGTTATTGTTCAGGTTTTCCCTGATTTCCAGAGTCCCTGGGAACTCTGCATGATGGAAACAGAGGAGGAAGAAAGCATGCTGGGTAATCTAGAAGACCTACAATCTGCTGAGTCACTGGTTGTCAGTTTGGTGAGGAGGGGCAGCTCTTCAGGCAGAAACACAGAGTAAAAAGTAAGCCTCAGACCAACAGTCTCTGTGTGAAAACTAGAAGTCGGATCAAAGAACTTGTTGACCCGTGAGCAGCAGGAGGTTCTGATGGTACCATAGGACGGCGATGTGACAAGTTAAAAAAGAATCTTCTTTTCTAGTTTGGAAGAGGAAACTCTGAGTTCAGCTACAGTGGGAGTCAATGGGAGTTAGGGTGTTTGACCTCTGACCTTTGAGAGGACACCTGTCCTGCAGCAGAGACACTCTGAGGGGACGGAGACAGAGACTGACATTGAAACGTTCCGAACAGTAATAATGTTCTTTAACGCTCATGAATCAGACTTGTTGAATACAGCTTTTAGCTGATGCTCCAAACTCACCGGGTCCAGGAAGTAGGGGTCTGTCGGTCGGTGCTGCTCATAGAAATGTCCCAGAATGCAATGGTGCCGCTGGGGTTCACAGAAGTGGGCCGGAGCCAGAGCGTGCAAGGTGGGTTCCCTCCTCTGAGACGAGTTGGACGAGCTGTCTGTGGCCGTCTGGACGACAAAAGAGATGAGAGCAGTAGGAATTATGGGTAAAAAATCATCGGTTAACACCCAACCAACCGTTAATCTGGGCCGTGCCACACTCTCACTAAGGATCCAAAACACCTTCATGACATCCTGGAGGGGATAAGACTACTGAAACAGTCATGGGCATGTGCTGACATTTGCACTTGATTATTAAAAACTGTCACTTTGTGAATTATTGAGGAACATAAAGAAAACTTTCAGGGCACAAAAGTGACTTCATTTCTATTTCTGTGGTATTTTTTATGTGGAAGTCAGTATGGGACTGAAGTCTGCTTCTCTGGGTCTTTCAGTCCTGACACAAGCGGTCCAACAACTTGGTTCTGACTGAGTCACCCTTCAGGATTGAAGTTGGACTCTGACCCGATTAAAGCGGTCCGGTGACGCTGAGGTGGAGAAGTTCTGATCAGTCATTATCTTACTTGCAGCTGGACATTAAAACAGAACAGAATTTAGCAACAAAAAGAAAAGAATCTTCTCACCATGAAGACATCGTCGTCCCCAAGCTCCGCCTCATTTTGCAGTGTGGATGAAGACGTGGTCGAGCCTGGAGACCAAAGAGAGACGCCTGAGCTCAACAACCAGTTAGCTTTCAGTCGGGGTTAATAACAATGAATTCACGTACACACGCTAAACTGTTCAGCCAAATATTCTAAAACTGTTTTCCAGGTCCACATTTTCTAAAACCCAACAACACAAAAAGTCCCAAAAAAAGTGTCCTGATGGCGTCTTCGTTCAGAACCTGGACCTCCATATTTGTTGGACTTCTCTGCAGGTTTGGACCCATGAGCTCCAACCATCAGTCATCTTTGGGATGGGTGCCTCAGGTGAAAGTTTCCTGGTTTGAATCATGTCTCACCGGATTGTCTTTAAACGTCTCATGGAAAGTTCCACCTCTTTGGGGCGAATCATCGCCTGACTTGTATCGCTGTGACAACGTTACCCATAATTCTCATCGGATAACCCTACCCCTAATAAATATATAGCATTAGCTTCAGAGCTAATAACGTTAGCTTCAGAGCTAATCAATTAAACATCAGCCCCTTTTAGTTAACTTTATTGTCACGTTATATCTTTTCCCACAACCCGAAAAGGAAGAAGCAGGTAAAGATAATGGATGGATGTTATATCTTTTCAGCCTTGACTCCTCTTGTTTTAGTCTCCACTACAACTAATGTACGTCATCGCCCTAGAATGCATTGCCCCGGTAAAATAATGGTGACAACCTTAAATTAAAAATGTAACTAACTTGTTTTTAAGTAATCAGTGAAATGAGTTTGATGTGTTACAAACAACAACTTTTAGCAGAATGGAGGAATAACAACATTTTAAGGCCAATGTGAGCAGGTAGTTGGAGATCCCTTTAATCCACACCTGATGACAGGTGAGGGTTGGAAAATAGACGGACCAGTAAATCTAGATCTTTGTATTTTTCACCAGCGTGGACCAGAGCAACACTCTCATTACTGAGGACAAGGTAACGATCAGTCGCTTGGCTCTTAAAGGACATTAATACACAAGCTGCTCCTTCAGCTGTTGCATCAAGACGTTATAAGAAACCTGGGTGTCCTGAGGACCGGTTCTTCTCTGATCGTTTGTCTCTCAGGCATGTCTCAGGTTGTACCTCATTAGGATGGACACCATAGTAATCTACTACAGGGGGTCTCGAAGATGCCATGGACCCATGTCCCTCCACTCTTCATTGAGCTCAAGTGGCCCAGCGGCTGCCTGATCCAGATCCAAGTCCTTCATTCTGACAACAGCTAAACATGGGCCGCAGAGTTCCTCTAAGGAACAAAGTCTGGTTCGGCATTCCCTTAGGACATGGGAGTCTCAGTCCAGACTGTCCTCTTCTGTGGCTTCATGAAGGTGGAAAGAGATTCCAAAGTCTATCAGAGCAGGGAGTCCCTCTCTACCTTCAGAGAAGACGCCCAACACACCAAACCCCCATTTGGCACTTCTGGACCGTTTCTACTGGTTCCTGACTGAACTGGAGCTTCTTAGTTTTGACCCGGACATCTCTGTTAAAGGACAAAATGTAAATGGAAGGTTTAGTGTGGACACAGTCTGGGGACGTTACCTTCTGTCAGGTCCTCCAGAGCCTTCCTCACTCCACGGTCGAAGGCTCGAGCATCCGACGTACTCTGGAAGGTCAAACCATACTTCCTGTTGTCCACCTTCCAGTGGTGGAATGTGGGCGTTGCCTTTGTGTAGACCAGGTCCTTTTTCAAGATGCACTCCAGGATCACCTGAAGATTCAACCAAACCGCATGTTGGACAGAAGATATCATCAGTCACTGCAGGTCTCACCTGTCTGTCTCACCTGTCCGACTCACCTGGTGGTCTCTGAGGCGTTCTCCATGAATCAGAAAGGTGTTGCGTCCCAGCAGGTTGCTAGGCAACAGTCTGCACACGCCAACTCTGCTCAGGCAGCCATCCAGCGCCAGCCAGCCGCCACTCGACTCGTCTCGGGTCATCACCACCGCTTTGACTCGCACCATGAAGCTGTCACTGCAGCCGAGACAGAACCCGGTTCTGTTAGCAGCAGGTTCTGGTTCCTAAACTACACTTCTGGATATTATTGGGTCTCAAAAAAAAAAGTCCACTCTCTGGTTCTTGGGATTTACGATGCATTCACTGACCCTCTGAAATGAAAACTTTCATCAGCAGATTAAAGTTCAGTTCAGAGAGAAATGAGTCAATAAGCAGAACTTTGATGTTTTAAATCCTGACCCAGAATCCAAACATCCAGTTTTCATTCCAAGCAAAAAAAAAACCTTAAGGTCCAATTTTCCATTTCACATTGAATGTAACAGCTTTACAGAAAATGGATGTCTAAAATCAGAACCGGATCTGGTTCTGCTGTAAGGCACTCATCGTAGAGCTGAACCTCCTATAGGTCAGTAATCAGAACCAAAACTGAGCCCTAGTCAGAAACCAGGACGAAGAGTAGCTCCTGTTGAAGTCTTCCAGCAGACCCTGAGCAGTCTGGACCCCAGACCGGCTGAAGGGGGTTCAGAGCAAGCCCCCAGTTCACCACCAACCTGTTCACATTTCCAACTGGTTCTCCTCACTCACCAAGCAGACCCTGGTATTTGGTAGCTTCATATTCCAAAACCTGGTACTCCTAAACTTGGGTTTCCTGATCTACCCCTTAATTCTGCTGCTGCTATAAGCTTAGACTGCTGGAGGACAAACTGTCCACATGTTCTCAGTCTGCTGCTGTCTTTAATTCATGCTACTGTTCCTGTTTATAATTTTTTTAATTTCTATCATGAGCATGTTTTTCTATACAACTGGACAGTAGGAACGACACCTGGACCATTGGCACTACTCCTGGACCACAGAACCTATAGTTGACCATAGGAACTACAACTGTACCACAGAAAATACATCTGGAACACAGAACCTACACCTATAGAATATGGACCATAGAAACAACACCTGGACCATACTACTCCTGAACCACAGAACATAAAGATGGGCCATAGGAACTACACCTAAACTATAGGAACAACTCCTGCACGACAGAATATACCTGTACCATACAAACCCCGCATGGTCCATAGGAACTACATCTAGACCTACACCTGGACCACATACCTGGACCATAGGAACTACACACAAATCT
>NC_056513.1:9658693-9659066 GCF_014905685.2 Nematolebias whitei | reverse complement strand
CACCTGGACCACATACCTGGACCATAGGAACTACACACAAATCTACAGCTGGACCATAGGAACTACACCTGCACAGAATCTACACTTGGACCACAGAAACCTAGAACAAAGAACCACCTGGACCATAGGAACTGCACCTGGATCACTTCCTGTCTGTGTCTCAGTCCTGTCTTCTCTAACCCTATTGAGGCAGATGGCAGCCCATCCTGGTCCTGGTCCTGGTCCTGGTGGTGCCTCATCTACATGTGTGGATGATTACATAAATAAAATGAATCGAACTAGCCAGAGTCAGAAACTGAAACGGTTCTCCTGAACCGATCTGACAGAATCAGCTGGATTCTGATGATGACTCAGACCCCCCCCCCCCCCCCCC
>NC_056513.1:9649017-9658593 GCF_014905685.2 Nematolebias whitei | reverse complement strand
ACACACACACACACACACACACACACACACACACACACACACACACACACACACACAACTCAAAGGGATGAAGATGAAGAGGAAGAAGAAGAGGGAGCCCTTGACAACAGCGCCGAACTACAATCACGTGACAATTCTGCCAAACCATCACCTGTGTGCGCGCGCGCGCGTGTGGTACTCACTCGTCTGGGCGCGTGTCCTCGTTCATTTTTTCCGTTTCACCGCCGAAGGTACCGAGCAGCTGCCGCCGCAGCGCGGAGCGGGGTCCTCATGGTTCCTGAGCGGGTTTCTGATCCCGGTGTGTTCTCTGGTCTGCTCCTCCTCCTCCTCCTCCTCCAGCTGCTGATGCTGATTGACTCCTGGGCTGTGGGAGCGCAGCCTCCTCTTCCTCCTGCAGCGCTTCCTCCTCCTCCGGACCGGGCCTGGTGAGCTGCTGTCGGTGAGGATGGCCCCGCACGGTCCTCATCTCCTCACTCCATGATGGACTCAGCGAGGGAGGGGGTGACGTCAGACCCGAAGGACCGCAGTGTCATATGGCGTCACCACAGTACCATCATCATCATCATTATTAATTTCATGTTGTTGACAGACTGCGGTATTTCAGAGTACTTTCTGGTACCAATACTTTACATGAGTACTAATTAGCTACTAAGATTTTGTTCTGAAAGTTCTGTGCTCTTCATGTACCTTACCCTTTCAAAATAAAAGCTCATTAAGTGATCTGCTTCCACCTGGCGGCCGTGCAGTGCTACTGCGCATGCGCGTTTAAAACAAGGTACCCTACTGTAGAAGTTGAAGATGATAGTTGATCCAGCAGAAAATTGTTGTGCCAGAGTCTCAGTATAAAATAATATACACAAGGGATCTGAGAAGATATAAAAATAACAGAGAATATAAAAAATACCAGCAATTAAGTTCTTAAACAGGTCAGGTGCAGACAGAAACATTAAAGTGTTTATTGTAGACAGGATTAATTTTATTGTCGTATGAGTAGAAAGGGGGCGGAGCTAAAAAGTTGGACAGCCACAGAGAGGAAGGGCTTCCTGTGTTGTTCTGTGGAGCACCTCGGTGGTCTCAGTCTACGACTGAAGGTGCTGAGGTAAGAGTCCAGTGTAGCATGCAGGGGGTGTGACATGTTCAGGATCTGGAGCAGTTTCCTCAGCATCCTCTGCTCAGACACCTCTGTCAGAGACTGCAGGTCCACTCCCAGAACTGAGCCAGCTCTCTTGGCATCAGCTTTCTTCACCCTGCTGCCCCAGTACACCACAGCGTAGAAGATGATGCTGGAGACCACAGAGCGGTAAAACATCTGCACCATGGTCCTGCAGATGTTAAAGGACCTGAGTCTCCTCAGAAGAAAAAGGCGACTCTGCCCTTTCTTGTAGAGGGCGTTGGTGTTAGCTGTCCAGTCCAGTTTATTGTTTATGGACCCCAGGTACTTGTAGCAGTCCACAGTGTCCACCTTAGTACCCTTGACGCTGATAGGGTTGGGGAGGCTGGTCTTCTTCCTGTAGTCCACCTGCAGCGCTTTAATTTTTCCTACGTTGAGTTGCAGGTGGTTCTGTCCACACCAGAAGGTCTGATGCTAAATGTTGTCAGTGGTTATGCTCCACAGGTTGGATGTGATGTGGAGGAAAAAGATACATTTTGGAAGGATCTGGATGAAGTGGTAGACTACTCCCAGGGAGAAGAGAGTGGTGATCGGAGCATACCTGAATGGTGGTGAAGGAAGCAGAGGGGATGAGTATGCACATAGATGAGGAAGTGATGAGTGGGTTTGGTGTCAAGGAAAGAAAAGAGGATGGACAGATGGTGGTGGATTTTGCCAAGAGAATGGAAATGGCTGTAGTCAACACTTATTTCCAAAAGCGGGAGGAACATAGAGTGACAAAATAGCTAGAGTTGAACTTGCACCATACCAAAAGTCATAGCACCCTTCGCCTGACGTTTGTGATATATGATTTGTGGAAATAGAACAAAAACTATGGAACAAGAAAGATGCCGAAAATTGTACAGAAGAAAAATGCATCACAATTGTGTGAATTCTTTATAAGCATTCACACAGTTAGCGAGACAGATAAGGTACTTGTTGTGTCATCTGGACAGAGAATAGATGATAAGGAAACCTGGTGGTGGAATAGTGAAGTGCAGGAAGACGTTCAAAGAAAGAGGTTAGTGACAAAGATGAATAAGATTAGGAATGAGCTCATCAGAGGTACAGCACAGATTGAACTTTAACCTTTTTTGTAATTGGGAGATAAATTTAGAGAGGCAGACTGAGGGCGGTCATGTAGATCTTCCTCTGGACATGTCCAGAGAAGGGACAGTGGGTATATTGGTTGAAGGATGTTAGAAATGCAGCTGCCAGGAAAAAGACAAAGAGGAGATATATGGATGCAGTTAGAGAGGACATGAAGGTAGTTGGAGTGAGGACAGGGGACACAGAAGACAAAGTGAGGACAGAGGATGCAGAGGACAGAGTGAGATGGAGGACTTGCTGTGGAGACCCCTGAATAGGGAACAGCTGAAAGAAGAAGCTTCATGCACAGTGCCTGAAATTAACACTTTTAATCAAGTGTAAAATGTATTTTACTAATTGTCTTTTGTAATGTACAGTATGTGAATGTTTTTGTACAAAGACCTGAGAGGTCTTCAGTTAGGACTTAGAGCTACAGAAATAAACTGAACTGAATTAAATTAAATATGATTTATTTTGTAAATATTATCTTATTTGTGAAAACATCATAAATACATTTAACAATGTACTTTCATTTTTAATAATAAAATCTACAATGACAAGATTAATTGCTGGCTGAATGTGGTAGCAACCTTGTTGCATTTGAACGCACCACCCAAGTGCATTCTGGGAAAGAAAAAGATGGCGGGTCGGTTCAAAACTCCTCTCCAGCCCTAATCTGCGCGGAGTTCACCGACTAGACCGCAGTCTGGATCGAGTAATGGATCCAGGTCGGCCGAAGTTCGAGCCTCGGGTCGGGGTAGCGGCTACCGGGACGGAACCACAGACAACCAGACCACCGAGAGCGAACCGTCTGAGCCGAAACTTCAGACTGACTCAAGCGGCGGAGCTGGGCTCTCCCCCGAGTCCGCGCGTCCCAGGTCAGCAACGGAGGTTCCGATTAATTTACTGTCACCTTTTGTTGGGCCGAACCGAGCCAAGATAAGGACACGCTCCTAACGGTTCTGGTCCAAATGTTCCGCTTCTTTCAGAAACCCGAATAAATCCGAAAAGTTCCGACTTCAGTTCGGCTCGGAACTGAGTGACCGTCAGCCGTGATTCAAGTTACACCAGATTACTTTCATTTAACTCCTTTTAGTTTTGCGTAACGAAAATTATAAATACAGAATTTACTGTAAAGGGACGAAGTTTTATTTAGATTTCAGTTATTTTACATAAAAATTCGTCTGGAGTTAAACTTTTTAAATATGTTTCTGTTTGAGTGAATTTTGATCTTTTAGTATACCTTAAACCAAACGAGTAAGAATCTCAAAGTTCAGAGGTCGAGATTTTTTGAGGTCGATCTCTAGAAATCAGGGTTGATCGATTATTTATTATTGTATTGTTTTTATTTAGAACTGAAAAATTGGCCAAAATGTATATTTCATTTAACAAAATGGAACAAGAATTGCATAAAATTTATATGAAATATCGTAGAACACTTACTATCCCCAAAATTATATAAAAAATAAAAATAATAACGTAGAAGAACGTTCTGCTTGTAGGGACTAGAGGGGACATGTAGGGTCTAGGACATGAAGAGACAGAGTGGACATATAGGGACAGAAGGGACGTGTATTTTTGTTTTAAATGATACCCAGGTGATTCCGATGGGTTTAAAGTCTGAATCTGTGGTTCTGTGTCTCTTCTGGTCCAGAGTTCAAGACCCCCACCAGGACCCCCAGAACCAGACCAGCTTTCTGCAGAGAGCCTCGTCAGAAAGACTTGGACTTCCAGCAGGACATCATCTGGGATGGCACATCCCCGACGCCCCGCAGACCTAGTGAGTTGGGTCAGAACCAAATTGGAGGATCAGGTGGGTCCGTTCACTTGCTGGTTCTAAAGATCGCTTGTGTTGCGTTCAGGAAAACGAGGGAAAAAACAAACCTCCAGAGTTGTGAACATCTCAGAGATCGTCAGCAGGATCGCACCGAAGGTTAGAACCGTTCTGTTCAGGTCTGATCCGGTGATACAAACTGTTACTGATCTGTGGTCTTGGTTCTGTGCAGCATGGCAGGCCGGAGGCTGCAGAACCGAGCCTGCAGCAGTGGGTCGGAGACAGCGCCACCATCCCCTGTACTCCGGACATTAAGGCTCCCAGAACCAAGAGGAAATCCCCCAGGTGGGTCCACTTCTGCTCTTCTTTGAGATATACATGGTTCTTAAGCCCCAGATAGACTAAAGTTCTGGTTCTTTTGTATTTCTGAGCTTCAGAACCTTCAGTAACCTGAGGTTTGTTTTCATAGCAGAGCGAGCAGTGTGGACAGCCTGCTGCGGCTCGCCACACGGTTGGACCAGAACCTGCTCCGTCCAAACCAAGAGGACACTGTAGACCTGTGGAACCTAGACCCGCTGACCCAGAACAACCTGGACTTCCAGAACACTCATCAGAACAAACCTTCAGCCTCACTTCCTGAGAACTGTCAGACACCTGTGAATGCAGCACCCCGGACTGAAACGGACCAGGACCAGAACTGTCAGACACCTGTGAATGCAGCACCCAGTACTGAATTGGACCGAGACCAACAGTTGCAGGATGACCTGGACTTCCTGTTTGATGGACCGACTCAGAACCTTAGTGGGAACCTGAGTCCGGTGCCTTCAGCTCCCTCAGGGAATTGTGGGAACCCGCCTGAGTCAGGTGGACCTGGTTCAACCCACGGTGCATTTGAGGACGACTGGGAAAATGACGACTTGCTAAATGACTTGTTAGTTCTGGAGATGACCCAGAACCCACTGAGCTTCACCGGCTCAACGTTCTGCTCCACCCAGAAACCGTCCGGTCCAGTCAGGCCATTGAGTCAGGGGGAACCGGCTGCTCCAGTCAGGTTGGCGGATCGGGTCGGTCCATCAGTCGGACCCAGAGTTCAGAAGAACCTGAGAACGAGAGCCACGCTCAGACTCGAGTCCAACTCAGGGTTTTCTGGGAACATAATCCAAATGGACCTGAGGACGGACCGACAGGCGGGCTATAGATCTACAAACGGTCACCTGGGTGGGTCTCCAAGTGGGACCGGACCACACCGAACCGAGCTAACGAGTCAGTCAAACCATTTAAAACAAGAACCACAAATTTCACAGATAGATGTGAGGAGTTCTGCTGAGACCTTCAAACCCAATGCGGTGGACTTTGTGGACCTGGACTCTCTGTTTTCATCGGACCCAGTCTGGGACAATCTGGCTGATGATGATCTGATGTGTGAAATGTGTGAGGATCTGGAGAACCAGATCCAGAACCAGAACTTAAACACCAAACAAACTCCTGCTCTGTCCAATCAGAGAGCAGTTCTCCAGCCGACCCAGAGAACTTGTACGAACCGGACCCAAGCAAGTGCTGGTGGTTCCTCAGATCCAGGTGGAACAGCCAAAGTCTATAGCTGGGCAGCGCCTCGATCCAACAGCAACCAACGCTTCAACTTCAGGAAGCAGAACATTCCAGTAACCATGGCAACCAGTAAAGGTACAGTCAGACCTGCAGCAGGCCCAAACGGGTCACCTGAGTTTAAACCAAACTTTATCCTCCCGAGAAACAATTTCGGTTCAAGTGGAAATTAAAAAATCTGATTTAAAACTAAAACTTGCTGATGTAATTTCCTGGTTTTCTCCCCGATGTCACTTCCTGTTTCTCCTCCGTAGGTAAATGTTCCGCGGCCGAGATCGAGCTGAAGAAGAAGCAGGCGTTGGAGAGAAGGTACCAGAGACTGCAGGCCCAACAGAACAAAACCGGGATCACATGAGCAGACATGTTAGGCTGCAGCTGACTGGTGGACTCAGACGGGTCAGGCTGCAGCTGATTGGACCGTGATGTGTCAGGCTGCAGCTGATTGGACCTTGACGTGTCAGGCTGCAGCTGATTGGACCTTGATGTGTCAGGCTGCATCTGATTGGTGGACACTGTCCTCACAGACATGGTCCTGTTAGCTTAAACTGATTTGCTTCTGGCTGATGTTTCTGTGAAGAGATGAACTGCTGTGGGACTACGGCCGAACCCAGCTGTGCCTGAACCACGGCTCCTTAACGTTTATTTAAAATTAAATTATTTATGTTCTTTGGAAAGCCCAAAGGGCCAAAATTACAACTTTAAACCAGAACAAAAAAAATAAAATAATTGAATTTGTTACAAAGTGATCAAAGTTTGTGAAATGTAAAATTCTTCTAAACGAACCAGATCTTCCTCCTGATGCTCCTCTCTTCTTTTGAACAGAACCTTTGGGTTTATTTGCTGTTAGGATCCAAATAAAAATGTCAGAAGAATTCAATGAGCAGCATTTGTTTGTACAGTCTGTGAAAAATAAATAAATTTAATTAATGCCACTATCAAGTCTTAAACAAGATATTTTTCCTTGTAGACAGATTCAATTTGAAGTTTCTGTCCGTCCAAATAAGAGACGGTGCTACAAGCTCTGGCCTGGTGTGAATCACCATGGCAACCAAAGACTCAGCAGATTCTGAGTTGATCTTCGTTTTTCCATCATGGTCGCCTCGTGGGTCAGTTTTGGTTCTGATAAGAACTTTTTAACTTCAGAACTGAACAAAAAGGGAAAACGAGAAGAGGGTTTAACCGGGAGTTTCAAAATAAAGCACATAAACACTTCAAAATAAAAGTGGGTCGCTGCTGAAAGACATTGTTCTGTCTCTGTTGAGGACAGTTCTGGTCACGACCCGCTGCAGTAGCATGTCTTTCAGGTTGGACCATCATCTTCAGAACCTGGCGAAGTCCTTGATGGAGACGAGGGCGTCTTTGTCCACACTAGATCCTGAAGATGACGAGCTCAGAGACAAAACGCATCTATGGTTGTTAGTTAAAGTTCATCTCCGTAAAATCTGCAGGACTCAAAGTGTCCAAGAGCTGAAAGAGAAAAGCTGTTTGTTTGTTTGTTTGTTTACAACCTGCCAGAAAAAGTTGTGTTCCTTCATCAACTGCGCTTCCACCTGCTGGACCAAACCTACAACTACAGATGAACTCAGATCTGCTCCTGGTGCTTCCTGAGGACAGAAACCGAACCAGGAAGGACCAAAGGCTCCTCCCTGCACAGTTTCAACAGATTACAGATTAGTAATCTGTGTGGCAGCAGCTTGGATTAACATATTTAATAAGTAAATTAATAAATCTGATGAATCAGCTCAGATTCTTGATCTACGCTGATCCTTCTGACCTTTATGGACATGCTGTCCTCACTCCCATCAGACCGATGACCCTGCAGACCAGAGGTTCTGTTTGAGTCCTAACAGACACGGGAACCTGTCTAGGCTCACAGAACCTGACTCATCCGGGCCAGGTTTCTTTAAATCCTGCTCTCTGATTGGTCCAAACCTCTGCAGATCACCAGAGGCTCACCTTCTGATCCCCTTGGACTCAGCAACTGTCTGATCCATATTCTGTCCACAGAACCTGGACTCCATTGGCTCTGTCTCAGTTTACCTCTGATAGTGGGTCATGTGACCCCCTCATTAATTATCTGCCTGCTGAGTCAGCGAAAAATGAACGCGTCACAGCAAGTCAGACAGTTCAGGAGAACGAGCTGCAGGTGGGACCTCCAACTCGCCTTCTGCTGAAAACATAAAAGTTTACAAATTAAAAAAATAAGTTGACAAATGGTTTAATTCTCAGATTTATTCACAAACGCACGTCAAGCTCAACTTTACAACAAAACAATTCAAGACTTCATTTGGCAAAAAGAATTAAACTCCACAAACAGAACGTGAAGGTTTAAAAAGCACCGAGAGCAGGAAGCGTCCTGACAACAGATTCATCCGCTGCAGAAAGTAGTCCCAAACAAACACATTTATTTAATTTAATAGATTTATGAACCTACCTGAAGAAAAACTAGTTTATTTTTAAATAACACAAAGACAAAGGACATGCAGTCACACACACACAGATGTTCAGTTCTGATACAAAGTTCTGATCCAAACCTCCCCTCTTCAACTTTTATTCCTAAAGATCTAATTTAAACTTTGTTCAGTCGTCTATTGACACAACTCAAGGTTACGAAACTGAAAGAGGTAAAAGGTCAGAGTTAAGTGTCTTTAGGCTTCTTCACACCAGATGAAGATGCTCTGAGACACAAAAAATCTACCAGAACCTGCAGGACTTTGGCAGGGTTTTGATGAGGTCCATGGGTGGGGTGGGTGTTTCAGTATTCAGAACTCCGTGGGGTTATATGGGATGGAACGTGACGAGTCCATAACAGACCCATCATGGGTCTGTTATGGTTCTATGATGGGTCCATGATGGGTCTACTATTGGACTATCATGGGCCCATGATGGGTCTATTATGGACCCGTGATGGGTTTACTATGGGTCCATGATTGGTCCACATCCTTCTTCCTCTTATCCTCTTTGTGGTAATAAAATAATAATAGTTTTGTTCCACCTCATGTACTAATTGTGATGTGAATGACAATAAAAATCCTTGAATCTTGAATAAAACAGGAATATTGACGGGAGACGCCGCCTGTTGAATCCATGTCCTGAAGTTGGACGCTCAGATGTCCTGGCTCAGTTGAACACTTCCTTGTTGATCCACATCAGGCTCCGGGTCTCGTTTGGTTTGCACTCGTACTCGATGTTGCTAAATTTGTTGCCGAACTGGCAGTGCTCCCTCTTGTAGTAGTTGTAGTACTTGGCCTGCCAGACGGTCTCAAAGGTGCCGGCCTTGTTGAACTGAACACAGAGAGACAAAGAACACAGGGTCAAGTGCTTCACTTCAAGGTCATCTTCACACTCTGCTCTGACTGGACCAACAGACTCGCTGCGGGATCACAGTTTCTCTGTAACAGGAAGTCAGTGCTGTCACCTGCTGGACGCTCTGAACATTACAGATTTGAGGTAAAACAAAAAGTTTTTTTTTTATTCCTGAACCTGTTAATCTTTTTAATTCTGGTTTTGCATGGAGTTTAAATCTTTAATTAATTTGAACAAAACCTTTACACCGTGCTTGGTTGACTGCTCTCAGATCACCAACATCTGTTCGTCTGACTGCTGAGTCAGCGTTATCGTCCGACTGCTGAGTCAGCATTATCGTCTGACTACCGAATCAGCGTTCTTGTCTGACTGCTGAGTCAGCTTTATAGTCTGCTGAATCAGCAGTCTTGTCTGACTGCTGAGTCAGCATTCTCGTCTGACTGCTGAGTCAGCGTTATCGTCCGACTGCTGAGTCAACATTATCGTCCGACTACTGAATCAGCGTTCTCGTCAGACTGCTGAGTCAGCTTTATCGTCTGACTACCAAATCAGCGTTCTCGTCTGACTGCTGATTCAGCTTTATAGTCTGCTGAATCAGCGTTCTTGTCTGACTGCTGAGTCAGCTTTATCGTCTGCTGAATCAGCGTTCTTG
>NC_056513.1:9644460-9649007 GCF_014905685.2 Nematolebias whitei | reverse complement strand
CTGCTGAGTCAGCTTTATCGTCTGCTGAATCAGCGTTCTTGTCTGACCGCTGAGTCAGCGTTCTCTATGCCTGCTAAATCGGTGTTCTCGTTTGACTGCTGAATCAGCGTTCTTGTTTGACTACTGAGTCAGCATTCTCTTCTGACTGCTGAGTCAGCATTCTCTTCTGACTGCTGAATCAGCTTTATCGTCTGACTGCTGAATCAGCTATCGTCTGACTGCTGAATCAGCTTTCTTGTCTGACTGCTGAGTCAGCGTTCTCGTCTGATTGATGAGTCAGCTTTTTCGTCCGACTGCTGAGTAAGAGTTCTTGTCTGACTGCTGAGTCAGCGTTCTCATGCGACTGCTGAGTCAGCGTTCTCATGCGACTGCTGAATCAGCGTTCTCATGCGACTGCTGAATCAGCGTTCTCATGCGACTGCTGAATCAGCGTTCTCATGCGACTGCTTAGTCAAGGTTCCTGTCTGACTGCTGAGTCAGCGTTTACACCGTGTTTTATTTACTGCATGTCTTTTGACATCTGCTTATTTCTGCAAACTTTGTGTTACTTTAGCCCTTCAGAAATCAAAATGTTCGGCTCGTTCGAAATAGGGCTGCTGAGACTTTTAGATTTAGGAACTTTCACACTTTTCGGGAGGCTGTGGCTGAGTGGTTAGAGCAGTTGTCCTCCAATGCGAGAGTTGGGGGTTCAACTCCACCAGCAGTCACATGCCGAAGTATCCCTGGGCAAGACACTGAACACTTCATTGCCTCCGATATGTGTCCCATCAGTGTATGAATGTGATAAAGCACTGATTATCTTTATATAGATCTAGTAGAGTGCTGTTATATAGATCTAGTAGAGAGCTGTTATATAGATCTAGTAGTGCTGTTATATAGATCTAGTAGAGAGTTGTTATATAGATCTAGTAGAGAGCTGTTATATAGATCTAGTAGAGAGCTGTTATATAGATCTAGTAGAGAGCTGTTATATAGATCTAGTAGAGAGCTGTATGAATGGGTAAATGAGGGTATAGACTGTGTTGTAAAGAACTTTGAGTGTCTTGATAAGATAGAAAGGTGCTATATAAGTACAGTCCGTTTGCCTTTAGTTTTATTTATTTACCAGCAGTCTGTAAGACAGAAACCAGCAGTCTGTAGGACCGAATGTAGAACAAGAAACGTCCTAACATTGTCTCTATTCCTGTATTAAGACTTTTGAACTTTATTTTGTTAAAATTAAACATTTATTTATTCTTTTCATTTATTCGCTGAACAAACTTCAGAATCCTCAGAGTGTCACAAACTGAGCTGAGGCTAACGTTGGAGCTAACTTAGCTACCAGTGTTCTTTTGTAATGTGTCCTTCAAGGTTTAAACTCGTCCCCCCCCGTCCCTTTGATGTCTCACCTCTATGCTGACTTGGACAGGTTGACGGTCTCCGCTCTTGGTGTGTGGGACGCCCTCTGTGTCGTAGTGTCCCTGATAAACCACCGACTCATCGTCTCTGGACTGCTGCTCCAGAGGAAAGATGATTCCTCCGATGTTCATGTTGCTGCAATGAAGAAGAGGAGGAAGGTCAGGTCCAGACTTTGTGACTGAAGGACTCGGGTCTTCAGAACACCAACAGGATTTAAATGAAGAACTGAAATCTACTAAAAACCTTTATTTAAACATCTAAAGAAAAATTAGTTCCATGGTTCTCAGTGAAGGCCTGAAGGTCATCTGTACTGTAGGTCAGCTGGAGATCATCTATAGGTCATCTGAAGTTCATCTATAGGTCATCTGAAGTTCATCTATAGGTCATCTGAAGGTCATCTGTAGTTCTTCTGAAAGTCCTCTGTAGTTCAGCTGAAGGTCATCTTAAGGTCATCTGCAGGACAGCTGTCACTAAAACTGCAAGTTAAAACAATCATAAAAGATATTTAAATTTAAAATAGGACTTTTAAAACACAACATGTCTGCAGGAATGTTGAAGATTCCAACGTTCAATAACATTCTTCTCTCAACAGGAACTCAGGACTTCTATTAATAATAATCTAAGCTGTGACAGAGAGACTCTTATTTTGAAGCGTATCTGCGAGCTTTATTGTAAAACTCCAAGTTCAGTCCTCTTCCTGCTGACCCTCCGCCTGAATCCTCCTGAACCTCAAAGGTCCGATTAGAGGCGACATGAAGGAGCTATGGGGGCGGCCATGATGGAGACAGAGGAAGAACAGCATGCTGGGTAGTAGAGAAGACCTAGAAGCTGCTGAGTCACTGGTTGTCATGGTGATTTTTGCCTTTGTAGCGAGCAGAGAGGAGCAAGGCAGCAGCACTTCAGGCAGAAACACAGATTAAAAAGTAAGCCTCAGACCAACAGTGTGTGAAAACTAGAAGATGGATCAAAGAATATCTTGACCTGTTCTGATGGTGCCACAGGTTCTGTTTGATGGTTCTGCTGGGTTTGAGGGAGGACATTCCTGCTTCTCAATAACTAAACGAGCTGAACAAGGCTCAGATTAGAGAAAAAAACAAAGCACATTATGTTTATTTAAAAACTATAAAGAACAACAACTCATTTACAGTTGATGTTTGATTGTATGAGGTGATTCTGCCTTTTAGTTACCGAGACACGGAATGGTTCTTTAAACAAGTTCTGGATCAGTTGTTCTGGTTTCATCTCAGGTGGACAGAACCAGAACATCATGTTTGATTTCAGCAACTCTGATTTATTTATCAAGGCAGCACAGTGACTCAGTTGGTAGAGATGGTCGCTGGTTCAAATCCCGACCCAGGACCTTTCTGCGTGGAGTTTGCATATTCTCTCCCATTTTCTCTGAGTACTCTTTTTTTTCCTCCCACTAACCAAAAACATGCATGTTAGGCTGACTAGTAACTCTAAATTGTCCCTATAGGTGTCCCTGTGATGGACTTGAGACCAGAGTGTCCTCCACTTTTCGCACAGTGATAGCTGGACTTGGGCACCAGTGACCCCCCATTACCCGAAAAGGAAGAAGATGGTAAAGATAATGGATTATTTATTTATCATTAAATTATTATTATTGTTAATAATATTAATAATATTAATAATATTAATAATAATAATAAAAGAGTTGTTCCGGTTCGGCCCCGGGCCTTTAACGCCCTCAGCACGGCCCTGTTCGGATGCTGCGGCCTGCACGAGGAACAGGAGGCCGCGCGCGCGTCTCACCTGTCCAGGACCTGTCCATCAACTGCACTGGTAAAAACCGGTTCGGGACTGAAGGTTCTGCTTACGTGGCCTCCACGGTTCCGGGCTTCACCGCCACCTCGATCCGGTACTTGGACCCGGTCAGCAGCTTGATGGTTCGGGTCTGACCGAAGCGGGTTCCGTCCACCTTGAAGAAAACTGGTCCGTCGTTGGGCTGGATCCTGAGTGAGATGGAGATGCTGATGATCGGCGGGACGTCGTCCATGATGCTGCTATCACCTGGAGGAGGGGGAGGGGCGAACTGATGCTGAGGGAGCGCTGCTTCCGGGAAAGCCTTTCAGAATAAAAGCCCGGCGTGGGATGATGTAAGCCGGTTCCAAAATGATTCTTTAGATAATGTAGTTTATTGTTCACTTTTTCCTCTGACAGCTTTCATTTATTTACAGATATAACGAAGAAATGAGTCAAATATATTTAATGATCCTAAGGGGTCAAAGGTCAAACAGCTCCTAACATCTGGTTCCTGCTGTCTGAAGTTCTGCTCCTGCTGGACCATCAAAGTCTGGTCCAGATCTGATACAATCTCTGGGCCTGCTCACAAAACGACCAAAAAAAATAAATAATTGATCACATTGAAAAAAAAATAAGTTTTTATTTATTTGAAACAAATTTGTTCCTGAAGCAGATTATTATTATTTTTTTCATTTACCCTTTATTTATACAGGTGGTCTCATTGAGTCACGAGAACTCATTTTCAAGAGAGACCTGTTTAGGGAGCAGATGGTGAGGGTTAAGGGCCTTGCTCAGGATGAAGATCCCTCCTATCCTGAACTCCTGAAAAACACCAGGAGTTTGAGTCTCAACCAACATGAAACAGATTTATTTTATTTTCCTTCTAAGGTAAATCTGCAGGTTTATGTTGATCAAACCCATCAGTCAGGAAACAGCCTCATATACATTTCATGTTAGACAAAAAAACAATACATCTGATTGTTTTTTTTAACAAATGTGGCATTTATTGCAGCTCTATTTACATCAAAACATTTTCCATTATTTTTTCTTTAAAAAAAAATCTTAACTATATGAACAATTGTCTTTCATTAAAATAAAAGAAGAAAATGTACATTAGAGTCAAATGTTTCAGTGGCTGTGGGTCAAACTCCGACAGCATCACCGATCCAGCTCTGCCTGCAGGATCTCCCCCCACGTCTCGACGTCCAGGGGCGTCATGCTCCTCCCGAGCTCATCAGCAGAGCGCACGCCGCTGTATCGTCCTCTCAGCCAGTCCGCCTTCACACGGCTGCGAGTGAAGTTCCTCACCAAAGTCACCTGAGACACAGACAGCTTCAGCTTCCTGTCTGATGATGTCAGATCATCTTAACTTCCTGTCTGATGAT
>NC_056513.1:9635688-9644060 GCF_014905685.2 Nematolebias whitei | reverse complement strand
GTTAAGATGTTAAGATGATCGGACATCAGACAGGAAGTTAAGATGATCAGACAGGAAGTTAAGATGATATCAAATCATCTCAACTTTCTGTGATATAAATTCATCTTAACTTCCTGTTTGATGATGTTAGATCATCATAACTTCCTGTCTGTTTATGTCAGATCATTTTAACTTCCTGTCTGATGATTCCAGATCATCTTCAACATTCAGGACTTGTTTCAGACATCAGACTGGAACATAAAAGCTCTCCAAGAATTTAAATCAGATCATTTCTAGTTGAATCAAATAAAAGCTTTGAGTGACGATGTCCAGGAGAGGAGCCAGGAGGAGCCTTACCTTCCAGGATAGACCATCCCTCCGGTCTCGGTCCACTTCCCTCTGACAGACGGCCCGAACGAGTGAACACTGCTGCCGCCACAGCTGCTCGCTCTGCTCGATGATGTGGTGCCACAGTCTGCAGGTCCGTGAGGCGCTGCAGAGGCTCTCTGTGTCCAGCTCCCCGAAGATCCTCACGCTCATCTCTGTCGGCAGCATCTCTGCAAAGTTCTGAGAGTTCTCCGATGGTTTCAGGGAGGGTCTTGTTCCTTCACAGAGGATGAACATGGGCGTCATCCATGAAGACTCATGCTGCATAATATCCCAACAGGGTGAAGAACCTGGAACAACAAAGAAGATCTGAATCCAAACTGAAGACCAGGTCTGTCTGCAAACTGCACCAGAAACAAATAGGATCCAGTTTTCAGAGCCAGGTGTGATGATCTAACACACAGGGTTCTGTCCGGATCCTCCTCTGTGTCTCAGGCTGCAGTTAGCTTCACACTGATTTAACGCCTGGGTGTCTCTTGAGGTCCATGTCTGACCACTTCCTGTTCAAATCTGGACTGGGTTAGAGTTCATACTATAAAAGCAGGCTCTAAAATAAAGATAAAAGCTGAAACTTTTATTCACAAACAGATTAAAGGTTTTACAGGGTTTAGGTTGTGAAGAGGAGCTGATCAAAGACTAAAACTGTGGATTCTGAAGGTAACTTCAGCACCATGGCACATGTCACACTGAGGCTGCGGGTTTAAATCCCACAAAAATGAGTCCGGCTCAAAGGTTACAACTCTTACACACACAGCCCGCAGATAGCCGACCTTTGTGTCTCACAGAAACGCCGATTTTTACGTTTCTGGGTGTTTTTCTCGTCTCTCGGGCGGTGGAAACTAAAGTCCCGAAACATGTCGGGCTGAAAAAATCTGAAAATCCGCGGTTACTGACGGTAGAACCGTGTCGGTGTTTTCTCGCGGCACACCGACCATTTGAGGATTAAATGTGAGCCTTTCCTTACCTGCAGTAAGTTCGGTTCGTGTCTTTGACAGCTCGCGGAGTTTAAATGTCCCAACGGTTGTTTACACACAGACGTGACGTCAGCGCATTTTTTTACACGATGTGCGCATGCGTATGAATACAGCAACCAGAACGTAAACGTAAAATAACTTAAATATGTTATTATGAAACAATCAGACATGTCGAACTAAAGAAATTCTGCTATTTTATTTGTAATTTATTTTGATTTACTTGTAAACTTACTTAAAAATTTAGATTTTCAGAATAAAGTTTGGCTGTTGTCAGGACTGCGCATGCTCCGGTGTATCCCGGAAGTTTTGAATGTGAGAGTTCTCTTCTCTTGCAGATAAGTCTTCCGGTTCTCCTCGGCTGGTCAGTCCAAAGAAAGTTTACCAGATCCACTAATCGGTCCGAACCGGTTTATTTAGATCCTTCAAACTTTTATTCCTATGATGCTGATCAATAAGAAAAGTTAAACTCCTGTTGTTTCCCTCCACCACAGCCAGCCTGAGACCTGCTGTATCCAGTCCGACCCACAGTGTCCATGTCTGGCTTTGACCTGGTGCCGATGGACGGCAAAGATCCGGTCCACCTGCCGCCGGGGGAGACGGTGTTAGGCCGGGGTCCTTTACTGGACGTGAGTCCTGAGAATTTACCTACAGATTGGTCTTACTTCACTAATTAGGTGACAGCAGGGGCGGTTCTAGGATCTGACCTTTTGCCCCCAAGTGCTGACAATGACTCTTGGCTTAAACAATGTGGTGGTCATGTAAGTTCAATAATAAAGTTGTTTCATTGGGTCAGACGAGTATGTTTGCACTCTTTGCACACATACAAACATTTTGTACTGAAATACTACTATGTAATCTTCAAATGGATAAATCAAACGCTGTACACAATTTCCATTCATAAATATCACTGAAATAATTCTCAGTTAATTAAGGATGCATCACCACTTTGCACATAGAATTTGCCCATTGCAAAATATCAGTGCATTGCAAATTACCGTTTGAATAAAAGGTGCCGATATTATGAGTCTTCCCCCATAAATGCGTTTAAAAAATATAATAGTCTTGACTGTTTTTTTCTAACCTGGCTCATCTTGCTCTCTCTCCTTGGCTCCCTCTCTATTTTCCTCTTCTCCTTTTGCAGTCAACCAAAAATCAATGTCAATAATTTGTCATTCCAAGAAGTACAGGCCAGGTTACACTCATCAACATATTTAACGTACATATTAATTTTTTTAAATATTGCGTTATTAGGCTGCTCAGTGGGGTTGTTTTATATTCCTTTACCTGAACGGCTGTGGGTCTATTCTCTTAAAAAATAAGGTATGTTCATCTATGGAAAAGTAGACATTATGGGTCAGGGTTTTGCTGTTCCACTGTTTCAGTTCACCATCCATGAGGTGGGTCTGTCGTAGTTACTGTACAAATCATATTTCTATTCACTTTATGTTACATATAAAGCAGTGGCATAAAGTAGGCTAACTAACTGTCCTTTCTAGCTACAGTCTAAGAAACATATTGTAACCTAAGCTAACTTTTAGGAAAATAGTGAAACGATAATAATAATCACTCCTTCTTTCCAATAGCCTAGCCTACATAAAGCAATATGGTCATCATCCATCATGTTTATGAGTAGCTTAAAATACCTAATTAAAAGTAAAACTCCAGTAGTGGGCCAGGTCTTCTGTAACATTACCCAATTGTATGGTCAAGAGACAAACATGTAGCATTAACACAGTATGAACATTCAGGAATTGTTTCTATAAGAACATTATGAAAAATGTTAACATGTTTCATTTGAACTTTATTAGTCATACCTTTATGTTTTACATGTGTTGTAATTAAATGAGGCAGTCATGGAGGTGCCAACAATTGACATGACGTGATGGTAAGATCACTCCGCCCACGTTGAAATGTAACCCAGGGTGAGCTAACTTCAGATAAACAAACATGATGGCTTTAATGGTGGAGGTGGTGAAGCTCACAGCGTTACCAGAGGAATTTAGTGAGGCATTTCTGTCTTATCGACCAACATTAAGGCAAAGAAGACTGGAAAAAAAACGAAAAAAAACTGAGCTACTAATAACTTAAAATAGTTACTGCAGTGGATGTTTTCACACCGCAGAGCGACACAGGCCAAGAACTCACAGTGAAATTCAGTATGTAAGAGAGTAAATTGTACATTACACAAACTATTAAACACTTTGTACAAAATCAGTTTTGTTTTAACAAAGACTAGACTTATGCAACCAGAAGTTACAACATATATCTACGTATAAAATGCACAAAACAAAGCACAACTATCTTTAAGCATTAACCTTTAATTTAAATATTAAGCATACAATTTAATTATGACAGAAAATGGAGAATGTGTTGCTTTCTGTTTGTAACTGTTGTATTCAGCTGATCATGGAGTCGGCCGCTGGCCTTTATCCATCTTTTACATGTTTCCAGACTTCGTTTATCCATCCATCCATCCATCCATCCATCCATCCATCCATTATCTTTACACACTTCTTCCTTTTCGGGTCGTGGGGGTCACTGGTGCCCATGTCCAGCTATCACTGTGCGAGAGGCGGGGTACACACTGGACAGGTCACAGGTCCAAATCGCCACTGGCTGATAGAATCGGACTGGATCTGACCCGATTTGAAACCACTGAGCAGGACAGGTTCACTGGAACCAGTTTACTGGTCTCGGCCCAGGTCTGGACTTAGGCCCCTGAGAATCTAAACGTTCTAGACAAAAAACACAAGTTCTAACAGACATGTTCCAACAGACATGTTCCAACAGACATGTTCCAACAGACAGGTTCTATCCGACAAGTTCCAAGACAGGTTCCATTATGATGGTTCTAGCAGTGTTTAGAACCGAGGAGCCAAACGTATTTGTCTTGTTCTTTTTCTAGATCAGCGATACAAGAGTTTCCAGAAACCACGGGCTGCTGGAGAACCTGAATGGACGGCTGAGAATCAAACCGGTACTTTTGTTCTCATCCTGATGTGGACTGCAGCCAGAACTGCTGCTGCTCCACCATGTTCCTCATTAAAGGTTCTGTTTAAAGTGCTGATCCAATATCCTGATACATGCTCAATAATCCAGGTAGAAAAAAAAAAAAAAGTTAAGTCTGGTCCACTGGACCGATCCAGTCTTCAGTTATTTGTTTTCCTTGCAATTATCTATACCATGATTCTGCTCAACAGTTCTGCAGACTTTCTACATGTCTTTCAGGTTTGATCTGAACTTTGGGTGCAGATAACTCATGAGTAAAAACCAGAACCAGGTTTGGGTTCTGGTTTTATAGTTTGTAGTTTAGAGCTGCATTGATCCAGCAGGGGGCGCTGCAGCACCCAGAACCAGATCAGGCTCAGCAGGTTGATTTAAAACTTATGACTGACATGAGTTTGTTTGAATCCTCAGACCCACATGAACCCGTGTTTCATCCAGTCATCCCTGAGCGATGACCCCCGACCTCTGGAGAAGGGCTCCTGGTTCTGGCTTCATCACGGGGACCTGTTCTCGCTGCTGCCGGGTCGGTTCATTTACAGAGTGGAGGCTGTGGGTGAAGACGAACGCACTCCCAGGTACTCCTGTCTGTCTCCTTGGCAACAAGGACCAGACTAATTACTGAGCAAATCTTAGTGTGGTTCTACTGACCCGATCAGAGCCCGACAGTCTCAGACAGAAAGTGTTCTTTGTTTCGTCCTTTGTGTCCTCGTGTCTCTGTTTGAAGTTCAGAGAGACGAGGAGGACATTCCAGAAAATGTCCGACTGACTGCACTTCCAGACATTAAACTTTCACTGCATGTCTGTCAAATATCAATTCCTGCAGAAACAGTCAGAACTTTGAAGAAGACGATGGACTTCCTCTTCCTGTTGAGACAGATGTTGGACATCCTCCAGCTGTTGGACAGGAGCGGAGACAGACTTCACCTTCATCAGCAGATCCAAAAGAGGACGAGGCTGGCAGACACAGCTACACAGATGTTTGTATCACCAGGGATTATTAAAGTCAGATTTGTTCTATCAAGGAAGCTCGGTTTATTGTTGACACTGGTATTTTTGTGTTGAACCCTGGGTTCTAAGTTTAATTATTGTAAAGTAGTGGGTCTGTTCTGTCTCTCAGGATGATCCAACCCGACTAGTGGGCAGAGTTCTCAGCGCCACTGTTACGTCTGCACCCAGGAGGAGAATTTTACCTGCCTGGATGACAACAGCAGGTCCTAAGAGTCTGGCCTCCCATCCAAAAGGTAAGAAAACAACCTCCAAACGCCACCTTAGATTTAAACCGCTCTCAGGTATTTTATTAGAACAGGTGTGTTAGTTATTAGAACAGGTGTGTCAATTATTAGAACAGGTGCGTTAGCTGGGATGCAGTTAAAGCTCTCCCGGAGGTGTGAGTTGAATATCTTTCTGACCGGTTCTTCTGCCAGGCATTCCCAGCAAACTCTCACTACACATTTAGGTCTAACGGGTCTGTCTGGCATCTTTCCTCACCATCTGACCCAACTCACTATCTGGTGGTGATCAGTTGACAGCTCGGTTCCTCTCTTCACCCGAGTGCCCAAAACATACGACCGTAAATCAGATGACACGACTACAAGTCAATCATCGATCTACGACCTATGATGTCCTGGTGCCAAGTGAACTTATGGACACCGTTATTTTCAAACATGGTGTTTGTGATGGACAAATTATGACTAGCACAGAAGTCCAACAACAGAACACTGCTCAGGTTTAGATCAGAGGCCATTCCTCCCAATCCCGCCCCTCCAGGTCAAACTGTCATTACCCACGTGGGCATTGACGTTCCCCAGCAGAATAAAGGAGTTCCCACCTTCCAGCACCCCTGCCAAGGACTCCAAAAAGGCTGGATACTCTGAACTGCCGTTTGGCACGTAGGCACAAACAACAGTCAGAGCCTGTCCCCGCCACCCAAAGGCGCAGGAAAGCCACCCTGTCATCTACCGGGGAAAACTTCAACACACAGGCACCAAGTGGGGGGCTAAAAGTAAACCCACACCAGCTCAGTGCCTTTCACAATGGGCAGCTCCAGAGTGGAATAAAGTTCAACCCCTCTCAAGGAGATTGGTTCAGGAGCCCATGCTGTGTGTCGAGGTGAGCCCATCTATGTCTAGTTTGTACCTCTCAACCTCACACACAAGCTCAGGCTCCTTCCCCACCAGAGAAGTTACATTCCATATCCCAAGAGCCAGCTTTGGTAAGCCAGGGTCAGAGCACCAAGGCCTCTGTTTTCGTCCACTGCCCATAGCGTCATGCACCCAACTTGTATGACCCCTCCTGCACGTGGTGGGCCCACAGGAAGGCAAACCCATGTTTGTCCTTCGGGATGAGCCCGACCGGGCCCCATGGGTAGAGACCCGGTCACCAGGGGCTCGCCAACGAGCCCCTCCCCCAGGGCTGGCTCCAGGGTGAGGCCCCGGTATCCCACGTCCGGGCAACGGACACTGAGCTCCTTGTTTTTCTTGTCCATTTAAGTCTTTTGAATCGCTCTTTGTCTGGCCTGTCACCTAGAATCAATCTGTCTTGGAAGACCCTACCAGCGGCAATTACAATTGTCCCTGACAGCATAGCTACTAGGATAATTCAGGCGCACAAACTCCTCCACAACAATAAGGTGGTGATTCAAGGAAGAGGTGTTAGTTATTAGAACAGAAATAAAAATAATAAGTTCAGTGTTATTGTCATTCATATTTATGACGTTTTGAAGTTATATGAGCTTTTACTTTGAAGATCACATGACTTCCTGTGGTTCTGCAGGTGAGACTCAGGTTGTTTTTTTTGTTTCTCTCTTTGTTTGTCCAGTTCAGTCAACTGTGAAGAGAAGTAAACAATCTGCTGACTCATCAGCAACTCAGGTCACGCCCATTCCCACCTCCTTACCGGGGGAGGCGGAGCTTAGTGAGGAAGAGGAGGACAGGCCAAGAAAGAAGAGAAGGAAGAGTAACCATGAAGAAGAAGAACAGAAAAGAGAAACAGTTGAGTTCTAAAGAGATTTTGTCAGTTCACGCAAGATTCTGTTCAGATTCAGAACCCGTGATCCAGAGCTCATAAATCAAACAGGGGCCTCCTAAACCCCACATAATGGACCAGAATTGTTTGAACTCCAAACAGAAAACCTAACTTTAAATCTTTGTCTGTGGATCTCAGAAACAGAACCTGTTTCTGGTTCTGATCCAAACTAAAGATCCACAGTTGATTACTAAAACCGGTAAAACCTTTGACCAGGACAATTTATTAGAATCAGGATTGTAGAAGCTGGATGAGACCTTCTAACCAGACCCAAGGTTCTGTTGTCAGCTGCTGATGTAAAGGAGCAGAACCCACTCCACCCCGGTTCCTCATGAAAAGATAAAAAGAACAAATAAGAAATCTTAAATTTGATGTTTCTCAGTGGAATTCTGAGACGTTCTCACAGCTTCAAACTGATTGATGGATGTTCCTCTGAGGGTGTCAGCAGTAGAACTGTAAAGGTTCTGTTTTTAATCCAGACTAACTTTTATACTAACTTTTGTATTGAACGCTTTTTGAATCCAGACTAACATTAACAAAACAATTAGAACCTCGGGGATCATCTTCTCTGGTCATATGGATCCAGAACTTTCCTCTCTGAGAACATACTGACCATCTTCTCCCACATCACCTGTTCTTTCTGTTTCAACTGTATTCGTTAGTAGAATGGACTGAAAACGTAATCAGAACAATGTTCTCCATCTTTCAGGACGTTCCTCCAGCAGAACCCACAGGTGAGCCTCAGAGTGAAGCCAACAGGTCAGAGGTCAGCAGGGACGAAGATGCTTCGTCTCAAACGTCTGAGCCCGAGGACAAGAAGAGGTCTGAACGGGTCAGAACCCCGTGTCCATATGGCAAGGACTGCTACAGGTGAGACCATCCTCTCACCTGTCTAGGAAGTATTTGGCTGTTTTTACTTCTGCAGCTCAGGATAAACAAAAACAGACAAGCTAGCGATGGAGGCTGACTCAGCAGATTATAAAAACAGGAAGTTAATGATGG
>NC_056513.1:9620886-9635678 GCF_014905685.2 Nematolebias whitei | reverse complement strand
AGTTAATGATGGAGGCTGACTCAGCAGATTATGAAAACAGGAAGTTAGTGATGGAGGCTGACTCAGCAGATTATGAAAACAGGAAGTTAGCAATGGAGGCTGACTCGGCAGATTATGAAAACAGGAAGTTAGTGATGGAGGCTGACTCAGCAAATTATTGTGTCAGTTTGACTAAACAGAAATATTTCTGTTAATCTAATAAAACCAGTTTTTACTCTGGTTTTTAAAGTTCTGGGTAAAAACCCAAATGGCAGCAGGTCTTCAGGTAAAGGATGGTGGATCTCTGAGATGTTCTCGTTTTGTGACAAGTCTTCTCCTCCTTGAAGACCTGATCTGGACCTGGTTCTGGACAAGATACAGTGTAGGAAAACTGTTTTTTCTAGTCTCCAAACAAAACCCAGCAGTCTTTAAATGTAGACCTTTCTGGTCTCTGTTTTTATTTAATCAGTTTGTTGTTTTTTGCATCGTGATGGGATTAGAGCAGATTATCCACCTGGCTGTAATCTGACATGTTGGAATCTAAATATTCTGTTTTATGGACTGGCTCCTCACTGTTTGCTGTTCAGGAAGAACCCGCTGCACTTCCAGGAGTGCAGTCACCCTGGGGACACTGATTACCAGGACCAAGACCAGGACCAGGACCAACCAGAGTGTCCATACGGAACCGACTGCTACAGGTCAGAGGGCTGAAGTTGTGTTGGGTCCCGGTTTCGATCATGGAACAGCTGATGTCTGTTGAATTGATAAAGTTTGGTGTTTTTCTTGTTTCTTGTTCAGTTTTAGTTGTTCAGAGTCTGAGGTTTTTCATCAATTCACGCAGAAACAGTTTTTAGTAAATCAAACCATTTCCTTTGATGCGCAGATATTTTAATCTGCTGACTTGTTTTTATTTTCGCCCTGGTTTTGTAGATCTTTGTGATTGTATGATTTTATGAGGGATTATTTGTGTTAAATCTTCTTCCAGTTTCAGTTTGTTGTTCTGATGATGATTTTAATCTGTCTCTGCAGGACAAACCCACTTCACAGGAAACAATTCAAACACACAAAGAAACCCGGTATGTTTCAGCACAAATCTAGAACAGCACAGCCCTGGTGGCTTCTCGCTGCAGCTGCTCCTAAAATAATTCAATTTTTACTGAATAATTTATTTTACATGATCTTATTCTGAATCTTAAGATAAATCGATCTGAATTTATAAAAAAAAAGTATGGTTCATTTTAAAATCTTTACTGGATTTGACCCTTTATGAGTGGATGAGTAAATAAATCAAAATGTGTTATTAGGCTGCTGTCAGATCAAACGAGACAAACAGGAAGTTCTTGGACTTGAAGGTAAACATGTCGATCTTTGCAGCTCGTTCAACTCGACCCAAACACCAAAACCCTGATGAAGATGAAGATGAGTCCGGAGATGAGGACAGCTTCATTAATGACGACAGCGAAGACGTTGGCGAGGACTCTGACTACGTCCCTCCCGACTCAGAGGACAGTGAACAGGAAGACATCCAAAGACTGCAGAAGGAGGCCTCGGCCTTCCTGAAGAAGAGGAAGTAGAAAAGGAAGATCCGATGCTGTGATGTTCATTTTATATGTTCTAAATGTAAAAACATTAAAGATGGTTGTAATCAGGGCTTAATTTGTAAACCGATCGATGCTGGAACGCAAATAGCAGGCAGGCCAGTGGCGGGGGAGTGTCCTCCCCCAGAAAATTTTGAATAAAGTAGATGCAATTTCTTGCATTTTGGTGTATTTTAATGGGTTGTTAAACATCTATGTTTACCTACATTTGTAAACACTCTGCTTCTGTCAAGCATCAACCCCCCCCCACCCTCTTACTTGAACCGAGCCCGACACGGTCTCTGCTCATTGATGTCCGACTCCACATGTGAACCCCCAGGCGCCTGCCTGTGGCTGTGAGCTCCTGCATACAACTGCCTGATTAGCTCAGCACTCACCTCCACCACTCTTTTAGGGAAGGGTAGATGCGGAAATGCTACTTGAAGAGGCAGCTGGTATGGGATATTAAGAAGCTTGTAAGTGGCTGTTGTGTTTAAAATGAGTGTTTATATAATTATTCTCAGTTTACATATCCAATTTAAGTTTTATTTGTTCAAGGCAGTCATATTTGTTCATAACTTTATTATTAGTAAATCTGAGCATTACCGGATCCAAGCAGTTACTGGAATGCACCCTGTCAAAATAAGTTCTCGGATCCTGTTCCAGCAGGATCCAGCTCAAATTAAGCACTGGTTTGAATACATCTGATGAAAACTGTCTCCTTTGTTTATCGACTCCAACCAGGTTGGATTGACACATTTGATTAGTCACCACCAGCAGGAAACATGTCTGTGACCAGAAAAACTACAAAAGGAAACCATAACAAGGGATGAAAGCTAGTTCCAGGTCCGACAGACACGTGGATCGGATCGTCCAACACAGAAATGAGAGGAGCTTCAGATCAGGACCGGACTAAATCTGGAGTGCTCCTCTACCACAGACACTCTGGTAAAGCTTCTAAAGATTAACAAAAAATGTTTTGAAAAAAAAACAGCATCGATCAACTTTCAGCTCTAAACTCAGACATTCTTTTGTAAATGCCAGAGTCCCACTCTTATTTTGAAGAGTCTGATGTTTTATTGTGACAGTTAAAACCTGTTTGATGTTGATGTTTTTATGACTAAATCTTGAATCCGTGGACCCGCTGACCCACAGCTGCTTAAGGTAGGTAGAAGACCCACAATCTGCTGAGTCACTGTCACCTCTGTTGGCGAGCCCTTCAGGCAGAACCACAGAGTAAAAAGTAAGCCTCACAGTCACTGTATGAAAACGAAGTCCAACTTCTTGACCCATGAACAGCAGAAGGTTCTGATGGTACCACAGGTTCTGTTTGATGGTTCCAGTTTTATGACCAGTTAAAAAGAACCTTCACTTCCTGCTTGAAAGAGAAAACTGAGCTCAGACACTATAGAAGTCAACAGGAGTTTGATCTTTGAGAGGAACCATCAGTCCTACAGCTGGGTCAGGGGGTTCTGGTCTCTCCCATCAGGCTCATCTGTGGTTTGAGAAGTTGGTGAGTCTCTTCTGAGTACCAGTAAAGACTGGACCACAGGTCCCACCATGGTTCTGATCAGAACCCTCAGCAGCGTGATTTCTGTGAAATGTACCGGATCGATTCAGGGACAGTTTGGGTTTGACTGAAACTGAACTTTGTTCTCGTGCCGAGACGACTCCTTCAGAAACATCTCAAATATTCAGATTTACAACCTGGTCGTTTCTGTTGGAACTCACTTTCACTGATCCTGGGTCAGTTTGTTTCAATAAAACTCTCAAGGATATTTTTTAAAATTTTAACTCCCACAATAAAACCTGAGAAGACGAACAATAAAGAAGCTGCAGTTTTCAGGTAAGTCCTGACAGAAAACTGGACTTGCATAGAAGAAAACGAGTCCAAACTGAAATGTGAAACATTTAAATGATTGTTACATCAACCTGAAGCTGCTGCTGATTGAACATGTGATGAAGATGATCACACTTAACAGCAGGACGAGACTCAGACCGAGGAAGATCAGCTTCTCTGAGCAGATCTGAGCTCAGTTCAAAATAAAAAATCGTCACACCGGATTAGAAAATAAATGACGTTCAATCGACAACCTGAAGTAAATGTTTACATTTTTACTCAATCAAATCATTCTGAAGTTGAAATAAAATTATTTCATGTTTTTGTTCCATTCTGCTGATCCAAGTTCTGTCCGTTCAGCTCTGCAGAGGAGCTGGCAGCTTCAAATGTTCTGTTGCTGAACTCACAGGCAGATCAACTCCCTTTCCTCCCTCCTCAGGAACATCCTCAAAGAAAGTTCCACAGGCAGATCCATCAGAATCGCCCAGAACCTGGAGGTTCAACCGAACGTTTTGGACTCTGTGGTTCTTCCTGAACGAAGGAAGAAATGTTCCAACGGGTCCAAATGAAGAACCTGAGCCAGAGGGAACAGATTCATCCGCCCCAGAAAGTAGTCCCTCAGCCTGCCTCTGACACACAAACCGCTGGTTTAGATTTATGAACCTTTAACCTGCAACCGGTTCTAAAGGTGCTTCAGAACCATCTGCTCTCAATGGACTCTTACTTTCCTCAAAAAGATTTTATTTTACAAAATGAAATCAGATGGAGACAAAAAGAACAAAAATTTAAAATAAAAAAACGCCCCTCCCCAGAGTCTCTGTCCACCCACGGACCGGACTACTTCTTGGCGTAGGTGATCTTCATGGCACAGGTGGCCGTGATCCGGAAGCCCTGCAGCGCATCTTTGGCCACGCCCGCCTGACTCTCGCCCTCAAACTCCACAAAGGAGATGTCGTGTTTGCCCGGAACCAACCGGACCTCCTTGAAACCCGGGAACCTGAGAAGCACAGAAAGAAATCAGTTGTAGTGCACCAGCAGCAGAACCGCGCTCAGATTCTGGTTCTGGAGGGACTCACTGGTTGAAGAGCATGGACAGCATCATCTCGTTGGTCTCCTCGGGGAGGTTGGTCAAAAACAGGATGTGGTTCGGCGGATTGTCCGGAACCTGAGGACGAAACAGAACCTCTGATCACACCCAAACGCTCCAGAACCTCCGCCTGTTTGGACCATTACAGAACCACGAATACGTCGACCAGAACACGTTCACAGAAGAAGTCACCATTCTTTGTCCTTAACTTCTCTGATGATCTGAAGTCTTTCTGTGACTCCGTTAATCTTACACACTTCATGAACTCTCTTGGTCCAAACAGTAAAAATCCTGAGGTCCACCTCGATAGACTTCATTTGACTAAAGCTCCTCAGAGTTTACACCTCTGGGTGTCTTGCACTGATCTGAGGGACCATTGTGGTTTTGCAACAGTGGTCCTCAGATCAAAGCCTCACATCGTTTCAAAGAGACATCTTTAACATTTTAATGCTTTTCATCACCATTTGTCAAATTATGACTGGGACAAACAACAGACCTGGTCCCCGATGTGGAGGTAGCTTGGAGTTGGTTTGAACATTTTAAATAAATATGCTCCACTAAAGAGATCCAGGGTAAAGTTGTGAGAACAGCTGTGGTTCTCCCCAGAGTTAACAGATAAATAAAATTCATATTTGAAACCTGGCATGGGCCAAGACACAGAAATCAGATTTAATTAATGATTGGCTTTATTTAGACAACTATGAAATAAATATACTTCTCTTATTAAAGACAAATCAGATTATTATTTAGCTGTTTCCGCTGAAAATCTCTCACTCACACACACACACACACGCACGCACGCACGCACGCACGCACGCACGCACGCGCGCTTTGGAACGTTATGAAATCTGTTGATAAATAAAAGCTCTCGGGTTCTAAATGATTCCATTCCTGATACAACGAAGGGATTAAATTGTTTTAAACATTTTACATCTTTGGGTTCTCTGATTCTATGGTTTCTGTAAAACCTGTACAGATCTTCCAATATATACAGATCAACCTTTGACCTTCTCCGTCCAGGAAGTTCAAAAAGCCTCAAAAGGTTTAGATCATAGAAAATCTTCTGGTCCTGATTTAATTGTACTTTTTTAAAACTGGCATCTGATTTGTTGTAGATGAGCCTCTTGCATACCTTTTTAATCTCACAGTAGAAAAGAATGAAACTCCCTCTGAATGGAAGTCAGCTTTTATTCTGCCCTTATTAAAAAGGGCAGCGACCCAACAAATGTTAACTAACTTTAGACCAACATCCAATCGATCAGCTTTGGTTAAAACTCTTAAAAGCTCGTGAGTGAGCAACTAAGAGATTTTACATTTTAATATTTGAGCAGAATATCAAACAATCAGCTCAATTACAGCTGCATTGAAGGTAGTAAAGGATTTGACAACATTGTGCATCACTCTTTATAGATTTATCCAAAATCTTTGATGTTGCTGATCATGAGATTTTAAAACTTAAGACTTCAGTTTTCAGAAAAAGAACTGCTTGGTTCATAAATAACCTCAGTAACAGAATTCAGTGCATCAAATGTGATGTTCTGTGTTCTGAATGCGTTACTGTCCAGAAGGGAGTGCCACAGGGGTCAGTTCTTGGTCCCGTCTTATTTACACAAACGATCTGGGTCTGAATGTGTCCGATGCTCATTTACATATTTATGCAGATGACAGTTATTTATCGTTGCTCATCAACTCTTGCTCAGGCAATTGATTATTTGCAGAAAGTTTTTGAAGTTAAACAGAACTCATTATTACAACTGAAGCTCGTTCTTAAAGCAGATAAGACTAAACTTGTGTTTTCTTAATCCACAAATCAAGTACAAACAACCCACTCAGTGATCACCTTGGAGGGAAACGTAACAGAAGTGGTCCATGAGTACGAATACCTTGGTGTCTTGACCAATGACTCCCCTCACTTTTAACCCCCCTGGAGAGAAACTTGTACAGAACCTGAGGCTAAAGCTGGGTTTTTAATTTTAAAACAAAAGGTTTGTTTTTCTTTTAGCTGCAACGGTTTTAGCTGTGTTGGATTATGAAGATCTTTTCTATACGAATGCCTTTACTCTCCATCTTCATATGGATGAAGCTGCTCTCAGGTTCATCACTAAATGTAAATCGGACACATCACAGAGTTTTACTCTCATGTAAGATGGCCGCTCTGGCCACTAGAACCAACAGTCATCAGCTTGTTTTTATACACAGAACAAGGCAATACTTGGACTACTACCTTTGTACATATGTAATCTACATGTACAGAAAAATGCTGTTCCCCACAGACAGAACCGCTCCGGTAAACGGGTCTCACCTGAGCTGCAGGAGTCTGAAGAGGAGCAGCAGAAACCTGCAGAGAAACACGAACATATTAACAGAACCAGGAGGACGGATCCAGTCAACTTTTATGCTAACCAAATCAGAATCATCATTCCAGCTGACCCAGAGGAGCTGTCCAACAGAACCAGAGGATTGGACCTCACTCACCGCTGATGGTTTCTTGGTGGCGTTCGCTGCCGCCGCCGCCGCTGCTGCCTCCTGAGCCTTCTTCTTCTTCTCCTTCTTCTTCTCCTTGTCTCCGTACGTGCCCTTCATCTTGGAGATGACCTCCGAGTCGGTCTTGGCGTACTGGATCCTCTGAAAAACAAACGGGTTGGAGTTCAGTGTGCGGCTGACGGCGGTGCGGAGTTCGGTGCCGGCAGCGTACCATGGGCTTGTTGAAGAAGGGGAAGCCCTGCAGCTGCCGCAGAGCGTTGGTGGCGGCGGTGAGCTCTTTGAAGATGACGAAGGCCTGCCCCCTCATCTTCGGCGTCTTCATGGCCACGATGTCAATGATCTGCCCGAACTGAGAGAGGAGCGCGTAGAGCGAGCGCTTCAGCTCTGCGGGACAAACAGAACCTCAGCAGAACCCGACCAGACAAAGACTCTCAAGACAGGTTCAGGTAAAACGGTCCATGGAACCAGAACCTGGCTCGTTCCTGCTCACCTTCCTTCTTGATTTTATCGTTGACGTTGTTGATGTAGATCGTGTGATTGGGTCGGATGTCCATCCTGCAGTCTGACGAAACGACCCGGCAGAACCGTGGCAGAACCAAGTCGAACGCTCAGGTGTAAACTTCATCAAATTGAACAGAACAGTCAGAAAAACTAAACTTCTGTCTTGCATTAGGTTCTGATACAAATAAGTTAAGAGCTTCTCAAGTTCCCTCAGAGCAGAGAACAGAATCCAACTCTTCAAAGATCAAGAAATAAAATCAGAACCATTATCAATACTTCTCTTCATGACTAAATATTTTATTTTTATCGTTTCATCTTTGGACTCGTGTTGCTCCTGAATCTTTGCTTAAACACTAAAGAGACATTTTTATTAAATTTACCTCGAAAGTTTCAAATGGAGAGAAATGACTTAACGACCTTTGAACTCTGAAAACATTTCAGTCTGGAAACCTGCAAGCAGAAAAATGTTTAAACAGAAGCATCCAGAAAGTATACACAGCCTTTGCTTAATACTTTGTTGATCCATCTTTGGCAGTAATCACAGCTCCAGTCTTTTTGAAATTGATGCTTCAAGCTGAGCACACCTCTCTTTAGGCAGTTTGTCCCATTCTTCTTTGCAGGACTTCTCCAGCTCCATCAGGTTGGATGGGAGACGTCTGTGCAGCCATTTTCAGATACCTCCAGAGATGTTCAATCAGATTCAAGTCTGGACTCTGGCTTGGCCCCTCCAGGACATCCACAGAGTGGTCCTGAAGCCACTCCTTTGAGATCTTGGCCATGAGGTTTGGGTCGTCGTCCTGCTGAAAAATGAACCGTCGCTCCAGTCTGAGGTCAAGAACGCTCTGGAGCAGTTTTCATCCAGGATGTCTCTGTACATCGCTGCATTCATCTTTCCCTTTATCCGACTAGTCTGCCAGTTCCTGTTGCTGAAAACATCCCCACAGCATAATGCTGCCACCACCATGCTTCTCTGTAGGAATAGTACTAGCCTGGTGATGGGCGGTGCCTGGTTTCCTCTAAACATGACACCTGGCATTCACACCGAAGAGTTCAATCTTTGTTTTAAACCAGAGAATTTTGTTTCTCGTGGTTTGAGAGTCCTTCAGGTGCCTTTTGGCAAACTCCAGATGGGCTGCCATGTGCCTTTTATTAAGAAGTGGTTTTCATCTGGCCACTATCATGCAAGCGTGATTGGTGGATTGCTGCAGAGATGGTTGTCCTTCTGGAAGGTTCTCCTCTCTCCACAGAGGAACAATGGAGCTCAGAGTGACCATCGGCTTCTTGGTCACAGCCCTGACTAAGGACCTTCTCCCCTGATCGCTCAGTTTAGACGGCCGGCCAGTTCTAGGAAGAGTCCTAGTGGTTCCAAACTTCTTCCATTTACAAATGATGGAGGCCACTTTGCTCAATGAGACCTTCAAAGCACCAGAAATGTTTCTGTATTCTTCCCCAGATTTGGACCTCAACACAATCCTGTCTTGGAGGTTTACAGACAATTCCTTTGACTTCATGCTTGGTGTTTGTGCTCTGACATGCACTGTCAACTGTGGGGCCTTATATAGACAGGTGTGCTTTTCCAAATCAAACTTAATCAGCTGAATTTACCACAGGTGGACTCCGTTTAACTTGTAGAAACATTTCAAGGATCAGTGAAAACCGTATGAGCTTCATGGCAAAGGCTGTGAATACTTATCATTTCTTAGTTTTCCATTTGTAATAAAAATCTCGGATTTTTTTTTACATTGTCTTAATGTTGTGGATAGAATTTTAAAGATTAATTTAATACAATTTAGAATTGGGCTGTAACATAAAATGTGGACAAACACAAAGTGAAGCGCTGCGAATCTTTCAGGATTTACTGTAAAATAATAAAGTTCCTCTACAGTCATTCATATTATAAATTCATCTGTAGGTAGATCGTTAAACAGGATAATTCAATGAGTTTCTGGTCAGAAACTGGTTTTTATTCTAGTTTCTCAGTCTGAACTCATGTTAGCATCTCTGTTAGCTCGGAGGCTAACATATTCCCAAAGAAACGTTTCGGACCAACTTCCGGTTGAACTAAAATGTCTTTTTTCTATATGTTTGTGTTAATAGGCTTCGTCGACAAACTTCAGCTGAATGAATTGGTTTGAAACGGGTTTAAATGAGGAAAAAACTCACCTGATATTGTCTCAACAGGACGCACACGTCTCAGTTAGCATTCCCGGTGTTTCTTCTGGTTCTTTACAAGAACTGGTCACACCGGAAATCTGAATCGAGGGGCGGGGCTTATAAGGACCCAACTTCAATGAAAACAAGAGATACCGAGTCATATAAGTTAAAATTGACTACAAATTGTATTTGAGTATTTTAAGACTCCAAATATAATGTTTATTTTTATTTATGTTTATTTATTACGAACATGGTAGGAACAAATAATTAAAAAAAAACATCAATAACTATGAACTAGTGTTATAAATTGCCCAGTTTATATGATAAAATAACTCAACGTTGTGTTCAAACTGGACCAGGTAGAAGAACAAACTACAAACAAATCATATCAATTCTGGCCTTGTCTCATCCTGTTTGGTTGTTAATAAATTTATAAACACCCAAACATTTTTAATCTGGGTGACATAGTTCCATCCATTCATCTTTTACCCGCTCCTTTCTTTTCAAGTCGGGAGGGTCACTGGTGCCCATATCCAGAGGTAACTGTGCGAGAGGCAGGGGACACCCTGGACAGGTCTCCAGTCCATCACAGGGACACAGAAATAAACAAGCCAAACAATCATTCACACCTAGGGATAATTTAGAGTTACCAATCAGCCTAACATGCATGTTTTTGGTCTGTGGGAGGAAACCGGAGTACCCGGAGAAAACCCACGCATGCACGGAGAGAACATGCAAAATCCAACCAGAAAGGTCCCGGGCCAGGATTTGAACCGGAGACCTTCTAGCTGAGAGGCAGCAACTGTGCCAACTGCACCACCATGCCACCCGCAAAAGTTTACAATTTCTTAATAATTTTGTTTTTGAACAGGCATATATGTGGTCACCTACTCCCTAAAATCCGAGGTCTTATTTAAGAGACTCTCACCAGCGGGTCGCCAGCTGATTTAAAACACTTCAGTAACAAATATGTCCGTTGTTGCCGCCTGTCGGTGCGGAGAAAACATGCAGGAGATATTTTACCTTTTACCTTATTCACAACCATAACAAACGTACTGAAAATATACACATCTCCTGTTGTATTCAAATAATTTGTGTAACAGAGGTTCAAACAAATTGTGAAATCAAATAAATAAATAAAAAAAATAAAACAAACAAAAATATGTTAGGGGGCTACTGTCTGAAACTCTTCCATTACCTCAATTAATTGAAACTGTGTACACAGCTACATCCAACAAAAACATAAAATATAAAAGAAAAGCAGTAATAAGATCTAAGATATGAACTAAGAAACACGTTAACTAAAAACACACTAAGCACTAGTGGTATGAAAACAATATGTCTAACAGCAGCGTGAACATGAGTCTGTGAGAGCAGATGAGTACAAATGCTTGAAATAAATCAGCAGCAACATGATGTGATTTTTTTTCACAGTGATGAGAGATTGATGAGTCTAACAGCCTCGGGGTAATGCTCTACAACCTCCTTGCTGAGGGGAGCGGGGCAAAAGTGTGCGTGCTGGGTGAGATGCCATATGTTATAGATGCTGGTGGCTGTGGGCAGGAAGGATCTCTTGTAGCGGTCTGTCTTACAGCAGATCTGAAGAAGTCTCTGACATGACATTCTGATGAAGAGGAATAAATTAATTAATTAATTTAACTAAATTAATAAATCCAATCCAACAACAACACCACCGCTTCACAATACATTGTCATCATTGTATATTCCCATACAATGGCGAAATTGGCTCTCTGCATTTAACTCAGTGGTGTAGTCTACATTTCTGTAGTGGGTATACTGTGCTAGAAACCAAAGTGCACTGGTTAGTACAATGTCATTGTCAATTTATTTTGATTTTTAAGCGTATTGAACATTTCCAAATTTATCTGATGCTTACGTTTGAATAAATGTACAACAAAATGTATGCAGTTGGTTTTGTATTAAAAACATATATTAAATTTTATAAAATAGTATCAAAGCAAAACATGTATTAATTAGAAAGTACAGAATTATACAATAATTCACTGGATAAGAGAACAGTGAGATGTTTCCCCAATAACAAACCCTGGATCACCACTGACCTGAAGGAACTGCTAAACCAGAAAAAAAAAAGAGCCTTCAGGGACGGAGACAGGGAATTATTGAGGAGCGCACAGAAGCAAAAGTCAAGATAAGAAACAGCAAGGAGGTGTACAAGAAGAACTCGGAGAGCAAGCTCCAGTGAGGTGTGGTCAGGGATGAAGAAGATCACAGGTTTCAAGCAGAAGGAGGATCAGAAGCCTGAACACGTTCTTCAATAGGTTCCGTTCAGGAACAAGCTCGGCATCCTCCTCTCTTGCCCACAGCCAAACATACATACCACCCTCCATTGACCCAAGACTGTCCTGTCACACCTCAAATACTGTATCTACCACCTCAGTCATGGACCCTTCTTCTTCTACATGTTGGTCTTCAACCAACTCAGAAGATGCTGATACCTCCTTTGCCTGCATCTCCAGAAGTCAGGTGAGGAAGCAGCTGGAGAGTCTGAATCGGCTGCAGGTCCAGATGGTGTCAGTCCCAGAGTCCTGAAGGTCTGCGCAGAGCAACTCTGTGGGGTTCTGCAGCACCTCTTCAACCTTAGCCTGACCCAGGAGAAGGTTCCAGTGTTGTGGAAAACATCCTGTCTTGTTCCAGTGCCAAAGAAAACGCACCCATCAGTCCTCAATGACTATAGACCTGTTGCCCTGACATCCCACATCATGAAGGTCCTAGAGAGACTTCTGCTGACCCACCTGACTGAACAAACAAGCACATATCAGGACCCACTGCAGATTGCTTATCAGCGTGGACTTGGAGTTGAAGATGCCATCATACACCTGCTTCAGCAAACTCACTGTCATCTAGAAAAGGCAGACAGCACTGTGAGAGTCATGTTCTTTGATTTCTCCAGTGCATTTAACACAATCCAGCCTGATTTGCTTGGTCAGAAACTCCAGGAGACTCAGGTGGAGGCTTCAACAATCACATGGATCAAAGACTACCTGACAAACAGTCCACAGTTTGTGAGACTGAAGGGTTGTGTGTCTAACCAGGTGGTCAGTAGCTCAGGAGCACCCCAGGGCATTGTACTCTCACCATTCATTTTCACTCTGTACACCTCAGATTTCCAGTACAAAACAGACTCCTGTCATCTGCAGAAATATTCAGATGACTCTGCAGTGGTCGGGTGTATCAGAGATGGACAAGAAGCTGAGTACAGGGAACCGGTGGACCGCTTTGTGTCATGGTGTGGAAACAATCATCTCATCTTGAATGTGAACAAAACAAAGGAGATGATTGTAGATTTCAGGAGAATCAGGAACAGGTCCAACCCTATTTCCATCATGGGAGAAGAAGTGGAGGTGGTGGTGAAGTATAAATAATTTGGAGTTCACCTGGACAACAGACTGGACTGGAAATGCAACAGTGAAGCTGCCTACAAGAAGGGACAGAGCAGACTGTACTTCTTGAGGAAGCTGAAGTCCTTCAGTGTTTGCAGCAAGATGCTGCATATCTTCTATAAGTCTGTTGTAGAGAGCGCTGTCTCTTCTGCCATCATCTGCTGGGGGAGCAGCACCAGAGCAAGTGACTTAAAAAAGATCAACAAGCTCATAAAGAAGGCTGGCTCAGTTCTGGGGACTCCTCTAGAACTTTTGGAGATGATTGTACAAAGAAGGATTCTTCATAAAACGAAGAACATTATAGACAACCCTCAGCATCCTCTTCATCAGACTGTCATACAACAACAGAGTGTCTTCAGTCAGAGGCTTCTTCAGATCCGTTGTAGGACAGACAAGAGATCCTTCCTGCCCACAGCTATCAGCATCTAACAACTCCAATGAAACCAGGATGAGTGACAACAACATTTAATTTCCCTCTGGGATTAATAAAGTATTTTTGAATTTGAACTGAATGTAATAAACAAGCGCTGTATACAGATAGATTGCAATAGAAGTGTTTAACAGCCATTTAACATATCAATGACACGTGCCTAATGATATGTCATGCATCATTGGACACTTTTAAGTGGGTATACTGAAATTTTTAAGCTTTAACTCCTATACCAGCGTATTGGGTAGACCACTGATTTATGCCATCCATCCCCAGGTGGTCCAGTGGGCAGCCATAGGCGCCTGGGGAGAAATTAGGGATAGGGTGTGCTGCTCAGAGTCACCACGAGATGTGCAATGACTGGGGATTGAACGTATGACCTTCCCGAGTCGACTGCCCTGCCTCTACACCATCTCGGTGGTGCAGGGTGGTGTTTTCCGCCACAAGAAGGCGAAGGAGAGTCGAAAAGTTCTTCTGTTCCATTTAGCAACGAATGCCCTGGAGTTATATGTTGTCACGGTAGTATTGTTGTAAATACATTAGTTTTTTTTTTATTTTGGGTTTTTGTTTGTACGGTTTTATTTATTTTCTTTTGCATTCTTCTTATTTGGTTAGATTTGTTTGCTAGTTGTAACTTTGTAAAGACGTAGTGTGAAGACAGACACAGTGTTATGGTACATTTTTATGTTGTTTAATAAAAAAATAAAATAAAATAAAAACTTCCAGTAATGGAGCCAATCAGCGTCGCGGATTGCCCTGCTGGCTCCGTCCAATCAGAAGCCTCGCTTTTCAAATTTGAAATTCGAACCATCCACAGTTTCACACAGTTCAGCAATAGACACCGAAGTAGACTGATGCTACAGAACGACAAGAGGGGATGTAATGAATATCAACATTTTTAATATTACGTTAGTTTTTAAGCCTAACCGTTGGTCTGTAATGGATAAAAGACAAAATGTCAGATTTCGTCGGCGGCTAGCTTAGCTTGTCGGCTAGCTTAACTAGTCAGCTAGCTTAGCTTGTCTTAACTAGTCGGCTAGCTTAGCTTGTCTTAACTAGTCAGCTAGCTTAGCTGGTCTTAACTAGTCAGCTAGCTTAGCTTGTCTTAACTAGTCGGCTATCTTAGCTTGTGGGCTAGCTTAGCTTGTCTTAACTAGGCGGCTAGCTTAACTAGTCAGCTAGCTTAGCTTGTCTTAACTAGTCAGCTAGCTTAGCTTGTCTTAACTAGTCAGCTAGCTTAGCTTGTGTTAACTAGGCGGCTAGCTTAGCTTGTCGGCTAGCTTAACTAGTCAGCTAGCTTAGCTTGTCTTAACTAGTC
>NC_056513.1:9603910-9620876 GCF_014905685.2 Nematolebias whitei | reverse complement strand
CTTAGCTTGTGGGCTAGCTTAGCTTGTCTTAACTAGGCGGCTAGCTTAACTAGTCAGCTAGCTTAGCTTGTCTTAACTAGTCAGCTAGCTTAGCTTGTGGGCTAGCTTAGCTTGCCCCATCGGTCGGTTCCGTTTATAAATAGATTGAACGACCTAATCTTTCCGCATTTATTTATTTTTTTATCTCAAGACTTGAAGTGCGATGCTGTGTTGACGGGGGTGGCGGGAAACGATGCCGCGCTAATGTATGAGCTATAATATTGTATCAGTGTTAAGAACGGGACGACGCGAGTTTTAAATTCTGCTTTAAAGGGGGCAAAACAAACACTTAACTCTGTGAAAGTTCCTGGTTAGCCTGCTTTTTATTGCCCGAGTATGTTTCCATTTTAACTGTGGGGAGTGATGGAGAAATGAGGGTTGTTAGAGTTGATGTGGGTGAAGTGCTGTGATCCAGCCGCTTTATCACCCTGCTACGTTTTCTTTTTCACAATTTCTGTAGTTTCATCATTTAAGAATCCTCTTTACTGTGAGTTGATCTTCACAAGAAGAGCTGGTCAGGCCTACTGCTGCCATGGAGAAGTGTGAGTAACAACCACATCATTTCTCTTTGACTGGACTGTTGACAAAAACGATAAAAAATAATAAACAAATTTCCCATTATATTTCACAAATATTCCAACGATCAGATGAACCAGAGGTGAAACAGTAAGTCTGAGTCCAGTAAATGCTTTGCATGTTTTGTCTTGTAGCGACCCGCCAGACTCCTTCCCTGATCTAGCTCTTTGTAACCTTGAATCATGCTTGCTTCTTTGGCTGCATCACCTTCTTCAACAGATGTGTGTGACTGGATGTGTTTATGTGTGTGTGTGTGTGTGTGTGTGTGTGTGTGTGTGTGAGCTGCAGAAAACACTAGTTTGTTACTGAAACGTTTCTTTTGTCCTTCAGCCTCCACCAGACAGCCGCGTCCTGCCGCCACCTCCCTGCTGCACGATCCCACCGAACAGGAGCTGCTGAAGGCCACAGAAGAGGACGAAGCCTCCCAGCAGCCCAACTGCCCTCCAGAGCCCACCACAAGGGAGGACGCCCCCTCTGGAGGAAACCCGCCGCCTCCTGACGGTGCTGAGGTGAGCTAACAGACATTAAACCAGTTCACTGTAACAGGCTCAACGGGATGTTGAAGCTTTCGTCTTGTTTCTGCAGTTGCTGCCTGAGTCCTGGAAGGCCGCTCTCAGCGCCGAAAATCAGGAGTGGATCGGTCGGACGCTGTTTGTGAGGGACCACGTTGAGCGGCCTCGCCTCACCGCTGACCTCAAATTGTGGTGGTACCCTCCCCAGCCCCGGCCGGTCTACAACCAGCCTCCCGCATCCCCCGGCCCCTTCTTCGCTTGTCGGCTGTTCCTGTGGATGCCTCACAGGATGTGGCATCTGCAGCTGACTTGCCCCCAGCCTTTGTGCAGTGGGTCCATGACAAAGGCTGGGCTCTACAGGACCATCCGGAGGGTCCTAGACATCGACGGCTGGTATCTCATGGCCACTGAGTACCTTGAGTGCCGTCGGTGTAAGAAGAAGGTCGGAGGGTGGTCACAGGGCATCATCAGGCAGCTGCCCCCCACCTACAGCTGCCTGTTTCCAGCTGTACTCACGTACAAGTAAGACACAACCTCAACAACTGTGGGTTTTTGTACCGTACCTCTGTTTTTATCTTGACACCACATTGAACTATTCTTTTATACTCTGACCTGGTGATGTCTCATTTCTGCAGGCTGTCCTGTGACCTGAAAGTGGTTGAACAGCTCAGGTCTCGCACTCTGGGCAACAGTGCCAGACGGCTGTTCAACACTCTGCGGGAGCAGCACACCGATTCCTGGATGAGGAGATCTATCCACTACCTCGGCGTGTGCGAGCAGTTCCTGTCTTTGTGCTCCGTCCAGCAGTTTGCGCCACCTCCGCCCATGCCACCTGTACCGTCACCAGCCTGGCTGCTGACGGTGTATGGCTACGACATGGTGGCGCGGCTGGACGAGTACAAGGCCAGGATCACGTCCACCTTCGGATCCATCCTGAAGATGGGTTCGACTAAGAAGGTCAGAGATTCAGTCAGTCAGACTGTAGAGGCTGGTAACCGCGGTTTCTGTCTCACTCACACCAACATGTCTCTGTTCAGGTGACGAAGAAGCTCGCCGGTGCCGCCTCGGACACGGCCGCCTGCATCACCAACGTGGGCAATGAGCACGGCCAGGTCCTCAACAGCGTCCTCACCTGCTCCGAGGCAAACGAGGGCCTGGCTCCCATGGCGGCCGGATTGATGAGGCGGTATCGACTCGCCGAGGTTCCTCCCCCCCGGCTCATCTACGTGGACCGTGACTGCTGCAACAGAGACGGCGTGTCGAAGACAGCTGCCCTGTTTAATGTACGAACTGAGATGATTTGATTTTCATCTGGGTAATGGTCCTTTAACAACTTCATCCAACTCCCACTGATCTCTTTCTAGGAGTGGGAGACCCTCGTGGTTCGGCTTGACATTTGGCACCTCATGAGGCGTTTCGCTGGAGGTGTCACCTACAAGAGCCACGAGCTCTACCCCACCTTCATGAGGCAGCTGTCTCACTGCATCTTCGAGGTGGACTCAGAAGATGCCCGCCGTCTTGCCGATGCCAAGCGGTCCGAGCTGGAGGGGAAGCACGGGATGGTCAACCTGACCGACACCGAGGTGATCCGGAGGATCTCCAAGGAGGAGTGGAGGCTCCACTGTCGCCACAGGACGCGTGGAGCGGTAGAGACGACCCTCCTCATTCAGAACCTCCTGGACACCTTCAGGGGACCGGCAGGCCGTAACACCATGAACATCCCGTTGCTGGATGATCTCCACATCCAGGACATCTGGACAAGGCAGAGACGGCACCTGAGCTGCATCCAGGACCCACCGGGCCTGCAGTTGTACACTCTGACCGGGACGCTGACGAAAGGCGGCGTCAGCCTCCCCGTGTACCGCTGCGCGAGGGGATCCACATCCCTGGAGACGTTCCACCTCCACCTGAACCGCTTCATCCCAGGTAAATGCAGCTCCCTGAGGGCGCATTATCCACAGTCAACGAGTCCAGTTTCTCATTAATAAATGTGTTCCTCAGGGAAGGCTGCTCGTGCCTGCTACTTTCAGGCATTCCTTGTGGATGGAGTGGTGAGGTGGAACGAGGATCGCGCAGCGGCTGCAGCACCGGTGAGTGCAGCAGGGGTGAAGACGTCTCTGCTGTCCTACAGTGGCCACCTCAAACACGCCCTCAACCAGAAGAGCCAAAGGGTGCTTGGACATCAGATGGTTGAGGATTTCACCAAGCCTGCTGCGTACACAGGTAACTGTTGTGCAAAAGAGAATTTATCCTACAGGAGCAAACCTTGAGGAACGGCTTTTCAGCGGTTCCTTTGTGCTTCCTGCTTCATCTCAGGTGAGCTCATTGGGCTCGAGTACTTGTACGAGCAGACGGGCAGCGTGTTTGAGGACATCGACATGGATCCTGACGCTCCGGATGAGGATGCTGCCGTTGTTGACATCGAGGACGTGGATGAGGGGATAGAAGCGGATGAGGAGGACCCCACTGTCTTCCCACCAGACTCTTCCTCATCCCCCTCTCCTCAGGCAGCATCCCAGTCAGGTGCACCCAAGTCTGAGTCATCCCCCGCCTCTCCTGAAGCTTCTGGAAGCCAGGCTCCTCCTCCTCCGCAGGACTCCTCAGAATCTGAGGTGAACATTACTCACCTCACTAAAATATTGAAGCACATCTTTGTCCAATCAGATGGCAGTTTGTTGTTTTTGTTGCACTCACAGCAGTCTTTCTACTCTCCATCTGGTTTCAGGAGGAGGTTTTAGGTCCTGATGGCCAGCCGGGATACCAGCATGTCCTGAAGCTGGCCACGGCCTTGGTGGAGGTCAGGAACCTGGACGGTGTCAGCGAGCCAAGGGTGGACCAGCTCATCTCGCTCTGGCAGCGCATGTTGGAGCAAGACACACAGAGGCTGAGCTACTCGTCCAGATACCAGGAGAGGCAGACCAAGGGGTGCTTCAAGGCAGCGAAGGGAGAGGACACCACCTGTCCTGAGAAGGAACGTCTCCAATGGTTAGTTGGAGTCTATAAAGTGCTAGTTTTCCCAACATCTGCCTTTTTTTTTTTCTAACACTCTACTTTTTCTTTTCACATCTTCCAGCTGCCTACTTGGAGGGAACTCGGGTCTTGCAAACTGGCCGGACACCATCCGCCTTGTGGAGGCCATTTGCAGCCAGCTCTGCCATCTGCATCCTAAAGCCACACGCGTCGGCGGGATCATGAGGACCAGGTGGTCCCTCGTCCACGCAGACTACGTGGCTATACGGGAAGCAGTGCTGGCCAGCCCGAGGTTGATGGCTCAGACTAACATCCAGCTCTTTGAGCTGAATCAAAGGACCATCTCGCAGTGGTGAGAGTCGTTACTGACCTGGAGTCTTTTGGTTCCCTGAACATGCACTCAGAGGTCAAAGGTCCGATGTCAATCTGTCTTTGTGTCTGCAGGTTCAACCGTCTGCAGAAGCAGGGGGAGAGGACCGTGCTGGAGCAAGGAGTCGGACTCATCCCTGCTCCAGCTTCCTCTGAACCACCCCTGCTTCCCCCAGAAGAGCTGTCCTTGGTTCAGGTGGGGCAAGGACAGCCCTACCACCTCCCTGAGGAGCAGCCAGGGCCTGCTAACAGGGGACTTCCTCCGCCTGCTCTAGCTCCGTCTCCAGCTGCCGCTCTTCCCACTCTTCCTCAGGCTGCAACCACACCTGCTCAGCTGCCTCCTCCTCCATCGAATTTGTCCAGGACTACGGCGTACAGGAGGAGGAAGGCGGCTGAGGCTATCGCCGCTGGAGAGCTGGTCCCCACCAAAAGGCGGCAGCACAAATGTTACATTTGTAGCAGGTGTGGGCAGCCGAAGAGGCTGGATACAGGACACACCAGGATCGGTGGTGTGTCCTACTGCGCTTCTTCTGGGGGGAAGAGTGTGGAGGAGTGGAAGACGGACATAAAGGAGGAGAAAAGCTAGCTAGGAGAAGACTTTTATTTTTCTCCCCATTTTTAAATATGTTTAACTGTCTTGTTCCTCTTTTTTGTTTTATTTTTAATGTAAATAGTTCATTGTTCTGTTTTGTTTAATTATTTCAAGGTTCTTCATTTGTCATACACACCACATTGTTCACAGGGTCCCAGTTACATCCAACAAAAGTATTAAAATGTAAAAGAAAAATGGTACCAAGAAAAATGTTAACTAAAAATAGGCTAAGTACTAGTGGTAAAAAAAACTATGTTGAACAGCAGCACGAGCATGAGTGTGTGAGCAGATGAGTATGTATGAACAGCAACATGAAACAGATCAGCAGCAACATGATGTGATTATCCTGGTTATTTATGTAAATAGTTTATTGTTCATAAAAAAATTGTTAAATAGTTGTAAATTTCATCATGTGTTTATATTCTGAAAATAAATTCTTGTTGGACATCAGAAAGCTCCTCTTTCTCATTTCTTCATGATACTGTTTCTGGAGAAGTGACATCTCTTTTGTTATCTAAAACAACATGCATAATCAATATTCAATTCAAAAATACTTTATTAATCCCAGAGGGAAATTAATGGTTGTAACTCATCCTGGTTTCATTAAAGAGTTGTGAGAGTCGGAGTTTGTCATTCGCACCACATGTGCTGGAACAAAACTACCGTATACAGGGTCCCAGTTACATCCAATTAAAAGCATAAAATGTAAACGAAAAACAGTATTAAGATCTAAGATACGAACTAAGAAAAACGTTAACTAAAAATACGGTAAGGGTACAAAAACAATACGCCGAACAGCAGCACGATCATGAGTCTGAGCAGATGAGTACGAATGAACACAGCAGCTTGAAATTAGCAACATGATGTGATTTTTCACAGTGATTATCCTGGTTAGAGATTCATGAGTCCAGCCTCAGGGTAGAAGCTGTTCCTCAGTCTAGTGGTTCTAATGCTCTACAACCTCCTTCCTGAGGAGCGGGACAAAAAGTGTGTCCTCTGTGCTGGGTGAGATGCTGTGGGCAGGAAGGATCTCTTGTAGCGGTCTGTCTTACAGCGGATCTGAAGAAGTCTGACTGAAGACACCTGTTGTTGTATGACAGTTTGATGAAGAGGAATAAATAAATACATTTAAATTAATAAAAAAAATCAACAACAGCAACAAAACCGCTTCACAGTATATACAATACAATAATAATCAGAATCAGTTTATTATTGCCATGTCAATGAACGAGGTTCACAAACTAGGAATTTACTTCGACATAAGGTGCGAATAGTAATGAAGTAAAAATGAGAACATTACATAAGACATAAGACCTGTGTACACCCACAAATAAAGTAAAATTAAAAACATAACATAACCGTATGTACACCCATACAATAGAAAACAATAAAAAGCTTAGAAAACAGTACAGATGGAGTATTCAATTATAATACAGATGTAATGTGACCAAAGCAGAAATTATGAGGTAGCATTATGAGTGTTCAGGAGTCCAACAGCAGAGAAGACACTGTTCTTATGGCGGGAGGTTCTGGTCCAAATGGACCGAAGCCTCCTGCCTGAGGGGAGTGGTTCAAACAGTCCGTGTGCAGGGTGAGCAGGGTCAGCTGTGATCCGACCTGCTCGCCTCACAGTCCTGGAGACGTACAGGTCGTGGAGGGATGGAAGGCTGCAGCCGATCACCTTCTCAGCTGAGCGCACAACGCGCTGCAGTCTGTCCCTGGCAGTGGCCCCGGCGTACCACACCGTGATGGAGGAGCTGAGGATGGACTCGATGATGGCCGTGTAGAACTGCACCATCAGCTTGGCCGGCAGCTTGGCCTTCTTCAGCTGTCGCAGGAAGTACAGTCTCTGCTGGGCCTTCTTGATGAGGGAGCTGATGGTTGGCTCCCACTTGAGGTCCTGGGTGATGGTGGTGCCGAGGAACCGATAAGAGTTTGCAGTGGTGATGGGGGTATCATTACAGGTGAGGGGGGGCAGAGGGGCTGTGGCTTTCCTGAAATCCACAATCATCTCCACTGTCTTCTGGGCATTGAGTTCCAGGTTGTTGCTGCTGCACCAGGTCACCAGCCGGTCCACCTCCCTCCTGTATGCAGACTCATCACCGTCCGAGATGAGCCCGATGAGGGTGGTGTCATCTGCAAACTTAATAAGTTTCACAGAGTCATGGCTGGAGGTGCAGCAGTTGGTGTACAGGGAGAAAAGCAGGGGGGAAAGCACACAGCCCTGTGGAGATCCTGTGCTTACAGTCCGAGTGTCCGAGACAGCTCTCCCCAGCCGCACGCTCTGACTCCGGTCTGTCAGGAAGTCTGTGATCCACCTGCAGGTGGAGTCAGGTACATGGAGCAGGGAGAGCTTGTCTTGGAGCAGAGCAGGGAGGATGGTGTTAAATGCGGAGCTGAAGTCCACGAACAGGATCCTGGCGTAGGTTCCTGGGGAGTCCAGGTGCTGCAGGATGAAGTGAAGAGCCAGGTTTATTGTTATCTACAGACCTGTTGGCCCTGTAGGCAAACTGCAGGGGGTCCAGGAGGGGGTTGGTGATGGACTTGAGGTGAGATGAAACCAAGCGTTCAAAGGTTTTCATGACTACAGACGTGAGAGCTACAGGTCTGTAGTCATTTGGTCCTGTGACACGTGGCTTCTTGGGGACAGGGACGATGATGGAGGACTTGAAACAGGCTGGGACGTGGCATGACTCCAGAGAAGAGTTGAAGATCCCTGTGAAGACCGAAGCCAACTCTCCAGCACAATGTCTCAGCGTGGAGGGTGACACAAGGTCTGGGCCTGCAGCCTTATGTGTATTCAGTCTTTTAAAAAGCCTCCTTACTTCATCCTCTTGTACAGAGATAGCAGGGGGTTGTCTGGGGCAGTCCCAAGTGGTTAAACCAGTTGGGCTGGGGTTGGTGTGGAGGATGGAGGAATGTGAGTCCATGACTTCAAAGCATGAATAGAAGTCGTTCAGATCATTTGCCAGTTTGAGATCGTCTGTAGAATGAGGTGCTCTGGGCTTGTAGTTAGTTATTTCTTTCAGCCCCCTCCAGACAGAGGCAGAGTCGTTTGCAGAGAACTGTTGTTCCAGCTGTGCATTGTACCTGGATTTAGCCTTCGACACCTCCCTGCTAAATCCATACTTCGCACGTCTAGTTGTCTCTGTCCCCCTCTCTGAAAGCAGCTGACGAAGCTGTCTTAGTTTGGATGTGAACCAGGGTTTATCTTTATTGAAAATGACTCTGGAGCATGATGGGATGATGCTGTCCTCACAGAAATGTATATATGACGTCACAGTGTTTGTGTATTCGTCTAGACTGTCTGTAGAAGCCCTGAACAGGTCCCAGTCTGTGGTGTCCAAACACGTGCGTAGCTCCTCCACAGCTTCACTGGTCCACTTTTTGGATGTCCTCACCACAGGTTTTGAGAGCTTCAGTCTCTGTCTGTATGCAGGTATGAGGTGAATCATCTCGTGATCTGAGAGACCCAGGGCAGCACGAGGCACAGCACGATAAGCACCGCTCACTGTGGTGTAACAGTGATCCAGCGTGTTTCCTTCTCTGGTCGGGCATTTAATAAACTGTTTATATTTAGGTAGTTCATGCCTGAGGTTTGCTTTGTTAAAATCTCCAAGGATGATAACAAGGGAGTAGCAGAGATACCTACTTGGAAAAGTTCGCTCTACACTCGTGATCTGGTCCGCGAGCGCGCGCTCAGCCTCGTGCACGTCCGCGCACGGTGGGATGTAAACAGCGGCCAGAATAAATGAAGTAAACTCACTAATGTGTTATGTGTTGTCATTATTGTACAGTATGTTCATACAATGGTGAAATTGGCTCTGCATTTAACCCATCTCCACTGTGGTGAAGTGGGGAGCTATAGAGGGCGCCTGGGGAGCAATCGGGGATAGGGAGTGTGTGTTGCTCAGAGACACCATAAGATGTGCTGGGGATCGAACCTTGGACCTGTGGCTCCGTCCAGTCACATGGCTCGCTTGTTTCATTTAGAGAAGCCCGGTTGAGGCATCCAATCAGAAGCTTCGCTTGTTTCATTTGGATAAACCCGGTTGAGGCATCCAATCAGAAGCTTCGCTTGTTTCATTTAGAGAATCCCGGTTGAGGCATCCAATCAGAAGCTTCGCTTGTTTCATTTAGATAAACCCGGTTGAGGCATCCAATCAGAAGCTTCGCTTGTTTCATTTAGATAAACCCGGTTGAGGCATCCAATCAGAAGCTTCGCTTGTTCCATTTAGAGAATCCCGGTTGAGGCATCCAATCAGAAGCCTCGCTTGTTCCATTTAGAGGATCCAATCAGAAGCCTCGCTCGTTTCGATTCCCGGAAGTAGCGTTTTCGCCGGCTATTTACCTTTTCTCAGTTGAGCGACCCTTCGGAGTGACGCTGCAGAACGGTAAGAGAGGATATAATGAATGAATATCAACAGCTTTAATGTGTTACGTTAGTTTTAAGCCCAACCGTTGGTATATAATGGATAAAACGGCAAAATGTCGGGTCGTCGGGCGTCTGCTAGGTTAGCTTGTCGGCTAGCATAACTTGCCCCGTCGGTTCCGTTCATAAATTAATTTATTTATTAAAGGACTTTATCTTTTCGCATGTATTAAACTTTAAGTGATGCTTTTGTAGCTAAAGACTGTAATGCGATGCCGTGCTGACAAAAAAACAAACAAAAAAACAAACGATGCCGTGCTAACGTACGAGCTAATGTTGCACGAGTGTTTATAACGCGGGTCGAAGCGAGTTTTAAATGCTGCTTTAAAGGGACAAAACAAACACTTAACTGTGTGAAATATCCTGATGCATAATGGCTGCGAGTTGATCTTCATTATGACATTGACTGGAATGCTGTTATCATGGTTATATTAATGCTACCATTTCTATTGTTATGATTCTATTGTTCTTATAATCTACAGTTTTTAGTATGAACATCCAACATGTAGAAGGACTCAATGGGTCCCTGATCCTGAGGGCCTCCAGTGAGGCTCAGGGTTCCCAGAAGGGAGCCTCCAGGGCCAGACCGGCAGAGGAGGTGGAGGCCAGGGCCCTCGTCCTCAGCAGGTCTGCCCTGCAGTTCGGGAGGTACCGGGGCAGCACCTTCCTGTGGCTGTTGGAGAATAAGTGGCCTACACAGTGAATCTCTGCAGCAGGGATGAAGACGTCTCTGCTGTCCTACAGTGGCCGCCTCACACACGCCCTCATCCAGAAGAGCCAACTGATGCTTGGACGTCGGATGGTTGATGATTTCACCAAGCCTGCTGCTTACACAGGTAACTGATATGAAAGAATTTATCCTACAGAAGGAAACCTTGAGGAACGGCTTTTCAGTGGTTCCTTTGTGCTTCCTGCTTCATCTCAGGTGAGCTCATTGGGCTCGAGTACTTGTACGAGCAGACGGGCAGCGTGTTTGAGGACATCGACATGGATCCTGACGCTCCGGATGAGGATGCTGCCGTTGTCGACATAGAGGACGTGGATGAGGGGATAGAAGCGGATGAGGAGGACCCCACCATCTTCCCACCAGACCAACCTCCTCATCCCCCTCTCTTCAGGCAGCATCCCAGTCAGGTGCACCCAAGTCTGAGTCATCCCCCGCCTCTCCTGAAGCTTCTGGAAGCCAGGCTTCTCATCCTCCTCGCAGGACACTGAGGTGAACATTACTCGCCTCACTAAAATATTGAAGCACATCTTTGTCCAATCAGATGGCAGTTTGTTGTTTTTGTTGCACTCACAGCAGTCTTTCTACTCTCCATCTGGTTTCAGGAGGAGATTTTAGGTCCTGATGGCCAGCCGGGATACCAGCATGTCCTGAAGTTGGTCAAGGCCTTGGTGGAGGTCAGGAGCCTGGACAGTGTCAGTGAGCCAAGGGTGGACCGGCTCATCTCGCTCTGGCAGTACATGTTGGAGCGAGACACACAGAGACTGAGCTACTCGTCCAGATACCAGGAGAGGCAGACCAAGGGGTGCTTCAAGGCAGCAAAGGGAGAGGACACCACCTGTCCTGAGAAGGAACGTCTCCAATGGTTAGTTGGAGTCTATAAAGTGCTAGTTTTCCCAACATCTGCCTTTTTTTTTTTTTCTAACACTACTTTTTCTTTTCACATCTTCCAGCTGCCTACTTGGAGGGAACTCGGGCCGTGCAAACTGGCCAGACACCAGCCGCCTTGTGGAGGCCATTTGCAGCCAGCTCTGCCATCTGCATCCTGCTGCCACAAGCGTGGGCAGGATCATGAGGACCAGGTGGTCCCTCGTCCACCCGGACTACGTGGCTATATGGGAGGCAGTGCTGGCCAGCCTGAGGTTGATGGCTCAGACTACCATTCAGCTCTTTGAGCTGAATCAAAGGACCATCTCACAGTGGTGAGAGTCGTTACTGACCTGGAGTCCTTTGGTTCCCTGAACATGCACTCAGAGGTCAAAGGTCCGATGTCAATCTGTCTTTGTGTCTGCAGGTTCAACCATCTGCAGAAGCAGGGGGAGAGGACCGTCCTGGAGCAAGGAGTCGGACTCATCCCTGCTCCAGCTTCCTCTGAACAACCCCTGCTTCCCAAGATGAACCTGATCCTCTTTAGTGGCAGGCTTTAAATATTGCCTACACTTGTTAATAGAAAATAAAACAACTATTTTATGTTTTGGTCCATACGTTCACATTTACAGTTGGTTTGACCCAATCCTCAGAGAGAAGTCTAAAGTCTGCACAAACGCCACTGAACTCTGCACCAAGAGCCAGAAGAAGGTTCTGGTTTTGCTCTTTGTTGACATTCTCTCCACAAAACAGTTTTGCTGCAAATTATTATAGAAATTTCCTTATCGGTCCAGATCCTGTTAAATTAAGTTTTCAAAGTTGACATGACGTCACAGTGTCATAAAATTATAAAAATGAACAAGGAATTAAAAATCACATGTTAAACTTGGATACTTCATTTATTTATTTATCTCTCAGCGTTCTATCCTCAAAACAGACGAGCTGCAAGTTTTTAACAATCCGTCTGAAGGGACCTCGGGAGTTCCGTCCCTTCGGGGGTCTTCAGTCTTTTCGGCTCAGTGCTGTAGTCTACGCGGGCATACGGAGAACCCCCCCGTAGAAAAGCTTGGGAATTTCAGTATACTCACTTAAAAGTACCCAGTGATATGAGCTCATGTCATGTGCCAGTCATACATGGGCTTGTGCCTTTGTCAACACATTTGGAACATTTTATAGACGCACTGAATTGGTTCAACCTGTTTTTTTGTACAATTACTACTTCTGTACTACTTACTTGAACATGTTCTGCTTTGATACTGCTTTATCAATTCTAAAATGTTTTTAACTGTTGCACAAAGTTTGCTGTTCATTTATTCAAATAAAAGCATCAGGGAAATTTTTAAATGTTCAATCCGCTTAAAAATCTCAAATTAATGATAACATTGTACTAATCTGTTGACACCTGTTTCTGCTCTCCCAGTTCCTGAGAACCTGACATATCTCCCTTTGTCTGTGTTCTTTTTATTTCTTTGTCCTTATTTTCCTTTTCTGTTTCTTGTATATTATCATTCTGATCCTTATGCTTGACCCTGCATTTCTCTGTTATTCTCCACTCACTCTTCAGCCTGTTTCTCCAATTTCTAATTAATCATTCACACCTGTCCCTAATCAGCAACCCTTGCAGGTGCACTCACTACAGCATACCAATGTAGCTAATTAAGGCCAAAGCCCAGCCAGCCAATCGGTGCGCGCCTCATCCAAGGTGGGTCTCGACATGTGCGTTGTATTTTTTTTCTTCTTCTTCTTCTATTGATTTTTATTGGCGGTTGGCGAACTTATTTAAGCGCATTACCGCCACCAACTGGACTGGAGTGGATTTGGCTAATAGAAGAAAAAAACAAGTGTTAGGTGACTTATCTTCCAAGAGCCCAGTTAATGTGAAGTCCTGACGTTTTTCCTTTGTTAATGACTGAAATAGATGATTCCTTTGGATGCTGTATTTACTGCAGTGCAGCAGTACATGTTCTACTGTCTCTGGATGGTTGCAGTGTGTGCAGTTTCCTGTTGGATGTTTACCTATTTTATGTAGAGTATAGTTGAGACCTGTGTGTCCTATTCTGAGTCGAGTGATGACATTTTCTACTTTTCCATTTTGTTGTCCTTCCTAACCCAACGTGTTTTTGTATGCTGTATAAATGTCTTCCCGTTTCCTGTAGATCCCAGTGTTCTTGCCATCCTGTTTGTGTATATTTCTTGATTAATGGTTTGGTTTCTGATTTGCAAAGTGGGACTTGTAGCTCTATGGACTTTCTCTTTTAATTGCCTGTTTAGCCAGCGTGTCTGCCATTTCATTTCCCTCCACATTGACATGTGCTGGAACCCAAAGAAATTGAATTTTTGTGCCTTTAATTTCTATTTTATACATTGTAATAAAAATTTAATTGATTATATCTTTCCGGATTGATTTGCCTGTTGCAATACTATTGAGTGATGAAATGCTGTCGGATGCAATAACAATGTTTCTTACTTCATTCTCCTCTATCCATTGCAACGCCAACAATATTGCTAAGAGTTCTGTTGAGTAAACTGATATATGATCTGATGCTCTCTTTTTAATACAGATGTCCTTGGCTGGGATGTAAACTGATGAACCTGCCCTCCCTGTTTCAGGCTCCTTAGATCCACCTGTAAATAAAATAATATAATCAGTAAAATGTTCTTCAAAATAGTTTTGGACAATGCTCCACACCGGGCGTTGTACTGATTTCTCTTTTAGTTTCTGATGTATACTAAGATTTACTTTAGGTAATGAAAATAACCACGGAGGAATGGATGATAGTGGAAGTGTAGGGCAGTACTGAAACTGACTTAATCCAACACTTTCTGCTTTTGCATCACCTACCCACCCAAAGCTTATATTTGTTTCATTGTGTTCCCAACAATCTGTTAAAATGTTTTTGGTTGGATGGTTTCCATTGTGTCCCTGTAGATTGACCCAGTATGCAAGCATTAGTTTGACTCTTCTTATTCTCAGGGGAGTTTCTCCCACTTCTACCTGCATTGCTGAAACTGGTGAAGTTCGAAAAGACCCACTGATGATCCGTAAGGCCCGAGCTTGTATTTTATCTAACTTTTGTAGGTTTGTTTCTGCTGCTGACATATATGCTATACAACCATAATCAAATACTGTTCTCATAAGTGCTATATATATGTTGTGTAATGATGCTCTACTTGCTCCCCATTCCTGTCCTGCCAAACATCGAAGTATATTGATAATCTTTTTACATTTGTCTGTGACCTTGTCTATATGGCTGTTCCAAGTGAGTTTCTCATCTAACCACATTCCTAAAAATCTGACAACTTTTGCTTGTTCCAGTGTTTGGCCATAAAGCTTCAGGGCAATGGGTGAAATTTTATGTCTTTTTGAGAAGCAAATAACCTGTGTTTTTGTGATTGATAATTTAAATCCCCATTTATTGGACCATTTTTCCACCTCATCCACTGCAGACTGCATTTTCTTTTTAACATAATCTATATTTCGACCTTTCATCCAAAGAGACCCGTCATCTGCATATAAATATTTACCAATGCTACTTTCAACCTGAGAAAAAAATGTCATTTATCATTATATTAAACAACAGTGGACTACAAACACTACCCTGTGGTGTTCCGTTATCTACTGTGTGTAGCTCTGAATACTCTGTTCCAACTCTTACTTGAATTTTCCTACCTAACAAAAAGTCTCACCCAATTATATGCCCTACCCCCATGTGCGTTGTTGCTCCGCCCACTTTGTGCAGCCCCTCACAGTAGAGCACGAGCAGGTTGTTATAGACAGAGTTTTGTCCTCGCGCACCACGGGAGTTTGTTCTTCTGGAAGGTTCTCCATCTGCGCTCTGTGGAGGTGAGTCCTCAGCTTAAAATAACCTCTGCAACTATGTTTTGTGATATTTTGATTATACATATGTTCTCCGTGTGATTTAATAGTATTTTAATTATTTTAGAGTTTGATTTTTTTTTTTTAGCTAATTTTTTTTTTAGCTAATTATTTTTTTTAGTGGCGTAGTCGACGTGATAACAGGTGTTAAGCCATTCTTGGAGTATATCTACTAGAAAAGCTTGTGAATTTCAGTATAACCACTTTATTGTACATCATTAATTACATCCATTACATCATTAAGCGTGTCATTGTCGCGTTAAATGGCAGTTAAATGCTTCTGTAACGATTGTCTGTAGCTACGACGCAGCTTAAAGCCATGCTAAAAAAAAACCGGAAAAAAGGCATAAAATTATGAGAATAAAGTCGTACAAAACTTTTTTTTTTTAAACTGCTCCTTTTATTTTTTCCACATGTGGAGAAAACGTCCTAAAGCTCCGTCGTAGTATTCAGCACCCGTTTATTACATTATGCAGCAAATTATTGTTTCTAATTAGTATTTCTGTACTTGCTACTTAATATTTCATCATATTTTGCTTTGATACTGTTTTTTTTAAATAAATTCTATAACATGTTTTTAATACAAAACCAACTGTTGTACTGTTTGTTGTACATTTATTCAAATATAAGCATCGGAGAAAATTGGAAATGGTCAATTTGCTTAAAAATCAAAATAAATTGACTATTACATACTACTAATCGGTGTACTTCTAAGCACATTATTACTCACTACAAAAATGTAGACTACACCACTTATTGTGACCTTTACAAGAGATGTCTACAGCCTCAGCATCTATAACATCGCTTAATGAAATGAGGATAACGAGTTACAACAACATATAATTTCCCTTTGGGGATTAATAAGTATTTTTGGATTGAATTGAATTATTGTGTACAGTTTGGTGTTGAATAAGTAAATAAAAATTTAACTTGATGTCTTCATTTTCAACTTTAGTGTTCACGCTATATGTTTAGCATTTTAAATTTGAATTACATAATGTCCAGATAGCTTCATTATATTTCACACTAACATAAATACTGATTTATTATTAAACTATTATTTAGCACGTTTATGTTATGGTGGAGCGCGACGTGTGCGCGTGTCACGTTCTACAGGTCCTTCTCAAAAAATTAGCATATTGTGATAAAGGTCATTATTTTCCATAATGTAATGATAAACATGAAACTTTCATATATTTCAGATTCATTGCACACCAACTGAAATATTTCAGGTCTTTAATTGTTTTAATACTGATGATTATGGCATACAGCTCATTCTCTAAACAAGCTATTAACCTAACCATCTGAATCAATGACGTAACTCTAAACACCTGCAAAAGATTCCTGAGGCTTTTAAAAACTCCCAGCCTTGTTCATTACTCAAAACCGCAATCATGGGTAAGACTGCCGACCTGACTGCAGTCCAGAAGGCCATCATTGACACCCTCAAGCAAGAGGGTAAGACACAGAAAGAAATTGCTGAACGAATAGGCTGTTCCCGGAGTGCTGTATCAAGGCACCTCAGTGGGAAGTCTGTGGGAAGGGAAAAGTGTGGCAGAAAACGCTGCACAACGAGAAGAGGTGACCGCACCATGAGGAGGATTGTGGAGAAGGGCCGATTCCAGACCTTGGGGGACCTGCGGAAGCAGTGGACTGAGTCTGGAGTAGAAACATCCAGAGCCACCGTGCACAGGCGTGTGCAGGAAATGGGCTACAGGTGCCGCATTCCCCAGGTCAAGCCACTTTTGAACCAGAAACGGCAGCAGAAGCGCCTGACCTGGGCTACAGAGAAGCAGCACTGGACTGTTGCTCAGTGGTCCAAAGTACTTTTTTCGGATGAAAGCAAATTTTGCAGCATGTCATTCGGAAATCAAGGTGCCAGAGTCTGGAGGAAGACTGGGGAGAAGGAAATGCCAGAAGTCCAGTGTGAAGCACCCACAGTCAGTGATGGTCTGGGGTGCCATGTCAGCTGCTGGTGTTGGTCCACTGTGTTTTATCAAGGGCAGGG
>NC_056513.1:9597615-9598910 GCF_014905685.2 Nematolebias whitei | reverse complement strand
GAAGGGTTCCATGTGAACAGCAGTTGAACATGGGTCAGTCGGTCCTAAAGGATGGGCGAACGCCGTTCTGAAGCGTGGGGCTTCAGATCCTCAAACCCGGAGTGGCGGTGATGGGCGCGCCGCGAGGTGTCCAGTGCGGTAACGCAAGCAAACCCGGAGAAGCCGGCGGGAGCCCTGGGGAGAGTTCTCCTTTCTTTGTGAAAGGCAGGGCGCCCTAGAATGGGTTTGCCCAGTGAGAGGGACCCACGCCCTGGAAAGCGTTGCGGTTCCTGCGGCGTCCGGTGAGCTCTCGCTGTCCCTTGAAAATCCGGGGGAGACGGTTTAAATCTCATGCCGGGCCGTGCCCATATCCGCAGCAGATCTCCAAGGTAAACAGCCTCTGGCGTTAGAAGAAGGGAGATAAGGGAAGTCGGCAAGTCAGATCCGTAACTTCGGGAGATGGATTGGCTCCAAGGGCTAGGTCGGTCGGTCGGGCTGGGGTGCGAAGCGGGGCTGGGCATGCGCCGCGCCTGGAAGAGTGGTCCCCGCCGTCGCCCTCTGCACGCCGCCGCCAGAAGGCAAGGTCGCGGCCCGGCTGAGCCTGATAACTGAAAGCTATGCCTCCCATTCTGTTTTTGGAAACTCTAGGAACCGCGAGTAAACCTCTAGTCGGAGCATGTTGAAACAAAATGTCCGCTTCGTTTAGCTGGCATGTTGAAACAAAATGTCCGCTTCGTTTAGCTGGCATGTTGAAACAAAATGGCCGCTTCGTTTAGCTTGCATGTTGAAACAAAACGGCCGCTTCGTTTAGCTTGCATGTTGAATCAAAATGGCCGCTTCGTTTAGCTTGCATGTTCAAACAAAATGGCCGCTTTGTTTAGCTTGCATGTTCAAACAAAATGGCCGCTTCGTTTAGCTTGCATGTTGAAACAAAATGTCCGCTTCGTTTAGCTTGCATGTTGAATCAAAATGGCCGCTTCGTTTAGCTTGCATGTTGAAACAAAATGGCCGCTTCGTTTAGCTGGCATGTTGAATCAAAATGGCCGCTTCATTTAGCTGGCATGTTGAAACAAAATGGCCGCTTCGTTTAGCTGGCATGTTGAAACAAAATGGCCGCTTCGTTTAGCTGGCATGTTGAAACAAAATGGCCGCTTCGTTTAGCTTGCATGTTGAATCAAAATGGCTGCTTCGTTTAGCTTGCATGTTGAATCAAAATGGCCGCTTCGTTTAGCTTGCATGTTGAATCAAAATGGCTGCTTCGTTTAGCTTGCATGTTGAATCAAAATGGCCGCTTCGTTTAGCTGGCATGTTGAATC
>NC_056513.1:9565775-9597605 GCF_014905685.2 Nematolebias whitei | reverse complement strand
TGGCATGTTGAATCAAAATGGCCGCTTCGTTTAGCTGGCATGTTGAAACAAAATGGCCGCTTTGTTTAGCTGGCAGGTTGAAACAAAATGGCCGCTTCGTTTAGCTTGCATGTTGAAACAAAATGGCCGCTTCGTTTAGCTTGCATGTTGAATCAAAATGGCTGCTTCGTTTAGCTTGCATGTTGAATCAAAATGGCCGCTTCGTTTAGCTTGCATGTTGAATCAAAATGGCTTCGCAAGGCAATGCACTGCATTAAATGCTGAACCAAAATGGCTCACAGCGTTAATTCATTTTGCTGTATTTTATGTATGCTGAGATAGCTATGGCAGCCATCTTGAATCAAAATGGCTGCTTCACCTACTTTGCATGTGTAATACACTCTATTTTGAGAGTTTTATCCACAATTTGTTTATTACAAGACAAGAAAATCAAGGGTATAAATCATTACATAATTTTATTGTTACCTGTAAGGGACAAGAAAATTGGGTCTGAAGCTGACTGAAAAACTGTCAAAACTAGAAGGGAAAAGGATCGAACCAAAGGAGGATGGATGTCGTTTCCAAGAATACCCAGAGTGAGGAGCTCTCCCCCCTCAGACTGAGTTTAGGGAAGAAGATGGAAGTTTGCTTCTTCACTCACGGACATTATTAACTCGTTTCCAGGTTGGTAGTGTGTGAAACGGGTGAAAACTGTCCCTCCTAAAGTATGAAGTAATGAATAAGATTGGTACAGGGTTTGTGGTCACATATTCAGGTGTGTAACGGAGCGAGTTCTGTCAGACAGAAGCTAGCGTTAGCGGCTACCTAGCATTAGCAGCTACTTAACATTGACTGTTGCGTGTAACGGCAGGTGGAGTTACACTCTGATCCAACTGTAATAAGGTTATAAAGGTATCCGGACATGTGTTTTATTAATGTTAAAAGAAGAATGTTGAACGAGTAGAAGTTTTAAGCTATTGTCAGTTTTGCATTTAATCAGTTATATGTTGAACAGGAGTTTCTTTATCGTTTTCCTCATTGTGTAATCAGTCTCACTGGTTGGTTCTGCCCAGAGCCCTATAAAGAGAGAGTTGCGACACTCTTTGAACTCGCCGATACGCGGTCACATGGTTCATGCAGCTCCCAATAGTTCCAAACAGTTCATCGCTGTCAGTCAGTTTGAACGGCTGCTGGCGCAACATAACACCAAAGTCGACTTTTCTTACTTTACCTGACTTCTTTCTGTAGTTATTGAGCAGTAACGAACTGATTACTTAACTGATTACTGATTATTTCACAGACTGCATTTTATCAAAGCGTTTTTAGAAGCGGCTGATACATTTATCATTATAGAAGGAAACGAGACTGCCAACACATATTTGTTAGAAAAACAAAGTATATGCAATACAATGATCAATATAGTCATATCAGTGTTTTATAACGTTACACACGTTAAAGATCAGAGTAACACCTGTTATAAAGCTGTTTCTGATGTTCTCTGCAGGGTAATGCTCCACCTTGTCCTCCATGCAGCAGTTCAGATCTGCTCCAGTTTACCTCAGATCATCTGGATGAATTCATGATTTCTATAGAAGATATTAATTCAACCTTTATTTAAACAAGTTCGTCCCATTGAGCCACGAGGACTCATTTACAAGAGAGACCTGAATATAATTGTTGTATTTGTCGTTTTTTTATGGCAACCAAGTACCTGATAACTGAGTTGATTGTAGCCTGACAACTATTGTAAAACTGTAATTCGTTGATTAAAATGTTAATTTAAATGAAACTGTTTCTAGTTCAAATCATAACAGATGACAAAATAAGTGTTAACTGTGCAAAAATAAATTTCCAAACAATTTATTATAAAATATGTAAAATGTAAAACAAGCTTTAATAAAGTACTTTTACTGCCATTTATACTGTTTATTAATGACATCATGTCAAGTCAGCAGCAGCACCATCATCATCATCACAACAACACAAAGTGAGAGCTGTAAATTTAATCTGCACAAACATTTTCAATCAGGGCTCAAAATGTTTAACTGTCAAAGAAATGTTCAAGAAAATAAACTAATGTCACTCTACAGGCACATTTAGAGAGAGGACAGTTCACAGAGACACAGTGAGGACGTGTGAGACTGAGACACAGTGAGGACGTGTGAGACAGAGACACAGTGAGGACGTGTGAGACTGAAGGAGGTTCAACCATTTGTTCATGGACCAGAACCAGATGAGAAGAACAGCAGAACTTCCACTGACCAGTGATCTGACCAGTGATCACACATGTTGTTCTAAATTAAACTTTGGTACGAACAGTGTTAAATAAGACATGTCATATTTTTATTGAACAATAATCTTCATTCTAACAGTGACGTTGTAATTTCAGAGACTGAGGAAGAAACAGAAATGAGGCGAGTGAGATGAGGGAAAGATGAAAATGTGTCCTCAGAGGACGGGGACATGTCAGGATCTGATGATCCAGGATCAACAGGACCAGGAGGATGGATCAACAGGCAGTCAGGGAACAGAGATGAACAACCTGAGGAACAATTAGAACAAAAAAAATACATAAGCAGGACAGGACAGGGCAGGGCTGGTGGTGGAGCTGAGTGAGACGACGCGGCCGTGGAACGTCGTTGCTTCTGCCTCTGCTCACAAGTCTCTGGCCGGGGGGTGGGATGAGCCGCGTGGCTTGATGAGGTGGCGCACAGTCTCCGACACCTCCTCCGACTGCTTGGAGTTTGCCAGCATGGCTTTGAAGCTGCTCCCGAACAGCGCGTCCGCTGGTGATGGGGCCCTCCATCAGGTCTCTGTGCAGTTTCTTCGGCAGCGAGGGGGAGTGACGAAGCCAGGTGGATCGCTGAATCATCGTCATCCACGCTGCAATCCTGGACAGGCAAACCACAGAAGAGGCACACATGTTGAGGATGGCGTCGGCTGCCTTACAGAGGGAGCTCTTGGTCTCCTCAGGTAGATCTGCGGCCTCCAGCCTCTTGGACACGCTATATGCTAGCAGTGCCACGTTGTTGTTAGCTGCGGCTGCCTGAAAAGCACATTGATGAGCTCGATTGGAGAGCGTTGTCACCGTCTGGTCGTGTTTCCCAGGAGGGACGGGACGCTGAGCAACAGTCCAGTGCTGCTTCTCTGTAGCCCAGGTCAGGCGCTTCTGCCGCTGTTTTTGGTTCAAAAGTGGCTTGACCTGGGGAATGCGGCACCTGTAGCCCATTTCCTGCACACGCCTGTGCACGGTGGCTCTGGATGTTTCTACTCCAGACTCAGTCCACTGCTTCCGCAGGTCCCCCAAGGTCTGGAATCGGCCCTTCTCCACAATCCTCCTCAGGGTCCGGTCACCTCTTCTCGTTGTGCAGCGTTTTCTGCCACACTTTTCCCTTCCCACAAACTTCCCACTGAGATGCCTTGATGCAGCACTCTGGGAACAGCCTATTCGTTCAGCAATTTCTTTCTGTGTCTTACCCTCTTGCTTGAGGGTGTCAATGATGGCCTTCTGGACAGCAGTCAGGTCGGCAGTCTTACCCATGATTGTTGTTTTGAGTAATGAACAAGGCTGGGAGTTTTTAAAAGCCTCAGGAAGCTTTTGCAGGTGTTTAGAGTTACGTCGTTGATTCAGATGGTTAGGTTAATAGCTTGTTTAGAGAACCTTTTCATGATATGCTAATTTTTTGGGACAGGCATTTTGGGTTTTCATGAGCTGTATGCCATAATCATCAGTATTAAAACAATTAAAGACCTGAAATATTTCAGTTGGTGTGCAATGAATCTGAAATATATGAAAGTTTCATTTTTATCATTACATTATGGAAAATAATGACCTTTATCACAATATGCTAATTTTTTGAGAAGGACCTGTAGGTCTATAGTTGGCCAGAATTTCTGAATCAAGGTCAGACTTAAGTAAAGGTTTAATTACAGCAACCTTAAAGCTCTGTGGTACATAACCATCCATTAAAGACAAATTAAGTAGATCCAAAATGTGGACATTAATTAGGGGAAATGCCTCTTTAAACAGTCTGGTTGGGATGGGATCTAGCAGGCATGTGGATGGTTTGGATGAGGTTATCATTTTTGACAATTCAGAGAGCTCAACAGGACAAAAACTGTCCAAACAAAAATCAGGCTCTAGTGAAATTTTTAAAGTTGCCTCATTTGACAGGGGACTAAAGATGGTAGAAGGAAGGATGGTTTGAATTTTCTCTCTAATTGAAATAATTTTCTTTATAAAAAATCTCATGAAGTCATCACTACTTATAGTTGTAGGGATCCATGGTTAAACAGAAATGGGACTTTTAATTAGTCTAGCAATAGTACTAAACAGAAACCTAGGGTTATTTTTATTCTCCTCTATTAAAGATGAGTAATATAAAGCTCTAGCTTTACGGAGAGCTTTTTTATATGTTAAACTATCTTTCCAAGTTTTCTCTCCTGGTTTCTAGATGCCTGCTTTAAGTGTGCAACAGAATTGAACCAAGGAGCCAGTTTCCTCTGATTGATTACTTTCTTTTTCAGTGGAACAATTTTATCAAGTGAAGTTTGGATTGAAGTTGTAAGATGATCAACTAGATGATGCAAGTCTCTGTTCTCTGATGCATTACTCTGCAAGACAGAGGAAAACATTGATGGAAGAGATTGTTTAAATTTGGTTACAGCATTTTCTGATAAGCACCATGTACTTCATGTCTTATTTTTTCAAAATCTTTTTGTTTTTGTTTCAGGGACAAACGTGGGAGAGCTCAAACCAAACATAAATATTTTTTCTACCATCATAAAATCCTTTCCTGCTCAGAGAAATTATATTTACAAATATTCTCTCCCACCATTTGCTTTTTGCAGCGGGTGATATTTGGGTAACGTATATGAAACAAGCTTTTGTAACAGAAGGATGTTTAAAAACTTTCAGCTGTAACTTTAACCTTTAATTTCCAAAATATCAAGTGATTTTTAAAGATCTGCCAGATCTTTTGAGCATCCAAAGGAGACTGGAGTCTAAAATGGCAACAATCCACTTTAATCCAGTCAGAAATAAACTATTTCTCCAAACAGATGGGTCAAAAAGCTATCTGCAGCAGGTAAGATACTGCCCATGTAACCTTTCCAAAGAACTCCACTCCAGATGATCCGAATTATCCCTTTACTTTGGACTTTAAAGAACTCGAAGACAAACCAAGTCAGCCGTGCACGAGATGAAACAACTCGGTAAAATACATTTATTGACAAGAAAAAGGTCGTCTTTAATTTTACACACAAAAATATCAAAATACTTTACAGGGATTTTCATCTGAATATCGTCGAATTCGATCAAATTAAATTTACATCACGACGTGCGTTCAGTGCTCCTTCCTTCTTCTCGTCTGATCGGGGAAACGATGCATTTAAACGGATGCATAGTTAGAACTCGTTGCGCTTTAAAGAGACGCCGCTGCATTTCATGCGTTCCACACCCCGACGAGCGGACGCCTCGGACAGAACTGGGCCGAAAACGTTGCCACATGTTAAAGATACACAGTACGACATTCAGAACACGGATCGTCTGGGTTACCCAGACCCTCAAAGCTTAAAACGATGGATGTGTTTTTACACAAACATATTAAAGTTTACAACTCCTATTCCAACGTATAAAAAAGTACTAAAAAAAAAAAACAGTTTACATTTGGGCTCTAAGCGCCCCAGTGCAACAAGACAAAGAAACCGCTTGAGAAACAGCTGGACTTTTTATTTGTATTTATTTTCCTAATCCTCCAGCTGTTGGTAAACAAAGGTCCTGTTCGGAGTAAATAAAATATTTTCCTTCTGCTACAGTTTTTATCAGCTGCTCTACTGAAATGAACAAAAAGGTCATGTGAGGGTTCTGACAGGCAACAAAACAAAGACCAAACTAAAACGAGACGGGTCAGAACCAAGTGAGAAGCTTTCAGTGCCGACAAGAGTCACAGTACAGATCAAACAAGAACAGTTCTGCTCTGCCTCCCAACCAAAGGGTAAGAAACGTTTGGCTCGTTTATTCACGTGTTTCGGCTGCTTCAGTCGGCTATCAAAAGTAGAAACAAGCTCGTTTTATAAAATGTTAAAAAACAAACGTAAAGCGAGGACGGAGTTGAGCCGCCGGCTCTCTGTGAAACCTACCGTCGTTAAGGCAGCATCTATTGCAAAAAAAAAAAAAAAGTTGAGATTTAACTGTAAAGGACAAAAACCTCCGGACAGAGTGCAAAATACTCACGAACAATAAACCAGGTGAGGTCAGGAGGAACAGGAAGTGGGTCTGTGAGGTCAACAGTTTCACGATTCGGATTTATTAAAGCTGAACTAAACCCAACAGGTCCACAGGGTGTCAGAGGTGCTGACTGATCAGTGGGACCAGTGTTATCGGAACATACGTTTGAAAACAATGCCAAGCTGGAAGGACATCAGCAATAACCTCAGAAAAGAAACTTGATCCATCTGGAAAGGGTCAAAGGTCATTTTAAAACCATCTGGACCTCGTTCTACAGAGACATTATTCACAAGTGGAAAACATTAAGAACGGCTCCCAGCATTCACCCTGAAGGTCAGACCGTGCAATGACTCTACAGGTCAAAGGTCGTGACCTCTTCTCTAAAAACATGGCAGCACAACTTCTGGACCAGAACCAGACCATAGGACAGATGTTTACCCAGAATGTACTGCAGCAAACAGCTCTTCACAGCTGTCAGCACGGTGGTGAAGGGCTGATGGTCTGGGCTCCTGTCAGTCACTGAGTAGACCAGAACTCCCCTGTAGACCAAAGGGTTCTGGAGTCCCAACAGCTGAAGTTTGGACCAAACTGGGTCCAACAGGACCATGATCCAGAACACAGCAGCTGATCTACAACAGAACGGATCAGAACCAACGGAGTCCAGTCTACAAACCTCAGTGAACTGAAGCAACGCTGGACAGAAGAGTGGGCCACAGTTCCTCCAGAACCACGAGAGACCAACAGAACCCACTGAGGGTTCTGGTACTGGAGGAGGTTCTACTGGTTTGGACCCAGTTTTCACTCCTTGGTTGGATCTGCGGTTTCTTTACATCCTGGTGAAGGTTGTACAACCTCAGGACCCCCCCACCCCATCGAGAAGCTGTCTATGCTGTTAAATAACACGAAGTGCACACAGAAAAAACAACTTCTGTTTAACAGTTTCCAAATGTTTGGTTTGATCCGTTAAATCTCCGCAGCAACAGGAAGGAAATGAAAGTTTGTCGTTTTGACACGGACAAGAGTCCCAACACCACAGTGGGCGGAGTTTCCACCCTCCGAAGGCTACCGTGGTGACGAGCGCGCACCAAATAAAAACAGTTTGAGGTAATAACTAGCTTATAACCACAAGAAGACGCAACTACGTTTATCCTTTACACGAGAAGAAGCGACGAGCCGAAGACCGGGTGAAACTGGGAGAGCTCAAACGGGAAGACGAAGTCTGACGGAAGACGGCTGAGGTTGCTCGAAGTGGCTGAACTGTTTTTTTTCCTCGCCGACGCTGGTTTGAGCAGCAGAGGGAGGTCTCAGTGCTCGGAAACTTCAAAATAAAAGCCCACCCTCCTCCGGCGGTGACGAGCTGCAGACGCAGCTCCCATTGGTCGAGCTAAATTAGTGCAATTTGAAAAGAGACCACCATCATGCTCTCTGAAAGCTGCCTGGGAAAAACTAAAAACTAGTGGAGGAACGTCTGTTAACGAGGATGTGAAAAGAGAAGCTTCTCTCCGTCCGCTGATACATTCATGACGTTTGTCAGGAGGAGGCGACGAGTCGACCTCGAGCTGCTCCAACAGGAAGTTACATCAGCCGTTCTTGTTTCCTCCTTTGTCTCCTGCAGCCTGGAAACAAAAAACACAAGATGCTCTTAAACTGACATCACCAACACCTGATGTTAACAGGAAATGATGCAACATCAACCACAATCGCATCATGATGCAGTTCTTCAGTAATTAGACGAACCTAAAACAACGCATCACAATCCCTGCCTCATTCTACTTCCCTCAGGGTCTCTGTAGTCTCCCTCCTCCCCGTCCTCACTCCATCTACCTCCGTGTCTCCTGTAAACTCAATCACACCACTGACATCGTCTCCATTAACATAAAATATACTGCCTTCTATTCAGTTCAGTTCAGTTCAGTTCTATAGCTCCAAGTCACAACAGAAGTCGTCTCAGGGCACTGAACAGAAACATTTATATTTAAAAATCATAATTTAACATTGTTTATGTGAGGAGCAGACTGCTTTGAGTTTAACTTCATCGCAGGACTCTCATTTTGAGCAAGCATGAAGGCGACAGTGGAGAGAGAAACTCCCTCATGAGGAAGAAACCTCCAGCAGAAATAGGCTTTGGCATATTGCACATTTACTTCTTCCACATTTGTCAAGTGGATTAGTCCCTGAAGCTGTTTTTGGGCTCTGATCTTGAACTCTGTTCACGCCTGCCTATTTGTTGAAGAAGGCGGAGTCGCCCTCTTGTGGCGGATGGGCATTATTGCAATTTTTTAAGGCGGATTTCATATCGTCAAGAGTCAGAACAGGCTCAGCCTCAGATTTTGAGGTTCTGATCTTCAGTCAAAGCAGGAGCTAGTTGTTTAACGTTTAGTCCTGCGGTGTCTAGGAGCTTGAATGCCAACGCTGCATCTGGTAGTTCCATTTTGAACTTGTATCGTCGTTCAAATTTGATAATGTAATTCATCATGGACGTGTTGCGCTCTGTTGATCTGATCAAACCGTGTAAGCTTCGTACTGTCCTGTCTTGTCCAGCTTGGTCAAAAGAACGGTCATTCCCGTATCAGCGTTGAGGTGTTCTGCAGCAATTTTCAGGGAGCTTTCTCTTGCTCTTCACGATGGTGACAGGGTAACCACTAGAACCTGCTTCTTTTTGTCCAGGTCTGTAACGAGCCTCCAGATTTCAGTCAACGTCTTCTCATCGAACGGTGGAAGAACTTTGTAATTCCCAGCAGCAGCCATTCTGTCATTTTGTAAACTCGATAATCACACCACTGACGTCTCCACACTTTAATAGTCTCCATTAACATAAAGTGCACCTGCCTTCCCACTTTCTTCCACTCCCAGTAACCCGACACATGCGCAGTAGGCTACATACAACTCAACACCCTCCAACTGCTTCCATAGATCTCCTCTTTGTCTTTTTCCTGGCAGCTGCATTCCTAACATCCTTCTACCAATACACCCATACCAATTGTCCCTCCTCTGGACATGTCCAAACCATGTCCCACTACACGAAGTACTTAAAGGCCTCCACTCGAGGCGGAAAGGACAGCGGAGGACCGTGGCCTCATCTGGAGGTTCTGATCCTCATCCAGTCAAAGCAGGAGATCACGGCTCCAGCAGGACCACATCGTTTGTAAAAATGTTTTCTCCTTAAAGCTGCTTCCTGCAAAAATGCCACAGTGATGATGTCACAGAGGTGATTGTGTTTAATTATTAAAGCTAAGAATATAAAGACAGTAAATCTGTTTCCCCCCAAGTGTTTGTTTTCACATGGAAAGGACACATCCACCCATCCGTCCACCTATCTGTTCATCATCTTCTGGTTCTGGACTCAGGTCTTGGGGCAGAAGCTGGATCAGGGAGGTCCACACCTCTCTCTCCACAGCTGCCTCTTCCAGCTCTTCTGGAGGACTCCAAGGTGTTTCCAGACCAGCAGAAACGGTCTCCAGCATGTCCTGAGTCTTCTCCCAGTCAGACCTGTCCAGAACACCTCTCTAAGGAGGCACTGGACCTGCAGAACTGAAAGGCATCCTTCATGTTTCATCTCGACACCAGAGGGCGGTGTTGAGTGTTTTATTAGTAAAATATATTTTTTATCATTTTTTGAATTCCCTCTTTAATCGTTGAAGCACTTGGTGGTTCTGAACGTGTTTTTATGTAAACAAGCCCAGAACGGAACGGCGGGTCCACTCACCCCAGGTTTGTGGAGCGCGTTGTCCTGCAGGCCGAAGAGGCCCCCTCCCTGGCCGCCCTGCAGGGGGGAGGCTGTGGACGAGGGCAGCAGGCCGGGCGAGCTCGGCGTTGAGGCGAGAGGTCCGGTCAGCGTGAGACGCCTCTGCAGCAGCTGACACACCATCATCTGCTGGTCCTGGAGGGACGACCACAGCCGGGTTAGGACCTGAACACGTTCAGATCTGCTTCAAGTCGTCTGAAACTCTAAGAGTCAGTCTGGTTTGGGAATGGAAGCTTAGTTTCATCTCAACATGGATCAGAGCAAAAAAACTGAAATAGATGTTTTATTGTGCGAATGTTTATGAAGCATTCACTCTATTGTGATCCATTTATCTTCTGTACGTTTTTCAGCATCTTTCACAATTTGTTGTTTCAACAAATCAAATCAAAACGTTCAGCTCTTACAGGACAATCCTGCTATGATGTTTGGTATTGGTGCAACTTTAGCTGTTTGAAATATTTAGCCTTTTCTGCCATATTGAGCTCATTTTACATCCTTCAAATCTTTAGATCCGTTTACTTCACATTTTGTTCTGGTTCAGCTTCTTTCAGCTTCCTTCTGCAAGTTTCAGCTACTATTTAGCTGTTTTATGCTAAATTTAACTTTAAACTCGTTTAAACTTTTTTCAGCCTAATTCAGCCTAAGTGCTCTCTCAACTTTCTTCAGGTAATTTCAGCTGCTTTAAAAAAAAAAAAAGCTACTTTTCAGCTGTTACGGCTTTTTTTCAGATAATATCTGCTTTTTAGTGCTTATTTCTGCTTCTTTAAGTCTAATTGGGTGAACATGTTCTTTCTGCTTTTTTCTGCTAGTTTAAGCTCGTTTCTGCCTTTCCATATATATATTTTTTAATTCCTAATTTTGCTGCTCATTTATGTCTAATTTAACAAATATGTTCTTTCTGCTGCTAAATTAGGCTCGTTCTTCAATTTCAGCTGTTTTTCAGCAATAAGCGTTCACACTGCATTTTCACAGCAAATGTAGTTCCTCTAGTTTTATTTTATTTATAAGTCCTAACACGTTTTGCAGCACGTCTTTAATTGTTAAATCGAGCCTCTTCAGCGCGTTCTCCCTCCACCAATCAGAACCTGATCCACGTCAACAGAATAAAGTTTATTCTGTTCTTTGAACACGACTCTCAACAGCGACTCGACTTCAGTCAAACAGGAAACGGTTCTATATTTAGTGGCGTCGCTGCGGGCTGGGTCCAAACCCGGCAGACTTTCAGCATTTTGCAAGTCAAATACGAGATGCTGCAGGAAACTCTGCGCCTCATTACAAACCTGAACCAGAGCTAAAGGATGCAGATCGCCCGCTGCCTCTCAGACCAGAGCTTTAAACCGGGACGACCCGGTTGTATCGGTTCTGATCTTTCATCTGTTAGAGGTGCTCAGAGTGTGTGTTGGGGATGACTCTCAGCTGCTACCACACCAAGTTTCAGCTCAGCATCTGTAAAATGAATGTTTCCTGTGGTGAGCTGGCTGCATCGGCCATCTTTAATTGGTTTGAACCATTTTGAACAGACCAAACATTTAGTTTCTGAGTTTCATTAAAATCTGATATTTTGCTAACAGACAGCATTTGATAATAGTTAATAGTGTTCAGAAATATAGATCTTAATTTGTATAAATACTGAGCTTCCAATAAAATGTAAAAGTCTGAAGTTTTATCTTATTCCTTCTGCTGCCGTGAAGATTCTGGAAATAAATAAGATTTGTCTTATTTGAAAAAGGTAAACAATAATAAATATTCTGACACCCAGGAGGCAGAATTTGAGGCTCTGAATGGAATAATATATATAATAATATATATAATATATATAATTTCCCTCTGGAATTAATTAAGTATTTTTGAATTGAATTGAATTGAATAAAAATGCTTAAAAACTGAAACGATTTCAGGATCCTAAAATAATTTTCTAAACAAAGCGTTAAGTTTTTCAACATAAGAAATAAAAAAATTAAAAGATTATTTAAATCCCAGCTTTCGTTCAACGTTTAATCGTTGCTTTGGTCTGTTAGCAAAATATCCACTGGATGACTGGATCTGATTTACTATTGGAGACAACAAGACTCAAGATGGCTGCCGTAGACAACAAAACATCTGCGATCAGTCGGTTTTACAGCTGCTGAGCTAAAACTCGTGGTAGTAGCTGAGGGTCGTCCACAACTCTGCACAGAATACTCCTGTTGTGAACGGATCGAGAAACTTCTGAATAATAATAAGAACCAGAAGAACAAGAAGTCCAAGTTGAAGAAGAGGAGGAAGAGCAAGAAACAACGGGTTCAGGTGGACCTTTAAACCTTCTCCCGGCCCGTTTCAGTCCTGTTCAGTTAAACGGGACGGAGCTGCTCGTTTTAAAGGTCCGGACCTGATTTCAGTTCATTCACGGAGACGAGAGGTTCGTTTACCGGTGAGAAGTTCTGAGACGTGAGGAACTGCTGGAGCTGCTGCTCCAGAAGAAGCTGCTTCTGCTGCTCGGACAGAAGAGAAGACCTGCAGCAAACCAACACATCCCTGTTTACAGAACAGAACCAAAACCGGGTCGGATCAGAACTTCTGATGAAGAGCGGGGCTACGTACGGGCTCGCGCTCTTGGGGAACTGGAAACTTTGCGCCAGGGTCTGGGGGTTGAGCGGCGGTGGCTGGGGGCGCAGAGCGGGCAGCGCCGGAGACTGGATCACGCCGTTCAGACCGCCGAGCACGCCATTCAGCTGAGGACTTCCTGCCAGGGACGCCATGAGCCCCCCCACCACGGGCAGAGCAGAGGCGCCAGCCGGACCGACGCTCCCCAAACCATCAGTCGCCCCTCGACCCAACCCGTTGAGCAATGGCTGCCCAAAAGAGGCGGGGCTCTGCTGAGGAGGAGGCGTGCCCTGGAAGGAGAGCGACGAGCTGCTGCGGGACGGACTGGCGGACTGAAGCTCCTGCAGGAGACAAAACGTCCATCTGTCAGTTCCCGATCCAATAAACCCCCGAGACGTTCGTCCACATCGTTGATTCAACGACAGGAAGAATCGGTTTCTGCTTTAAGAGTTAGTTTCTCACTTCTGACGAGGTAACGAAGGAGGCGTCGTTCAGGAAGCAGCTCTTAGAGACGGGACTCCTGTTGGTGCTCAGAGGGTCTGCAGACACGAGAGGCAGAACCAGACACTGAAAACTACGACCCGGTTCTGACAAACTGCTTTGAACGTGAACAAAAATGGAACTTCATAAAACAACAAATTAAATGTTTAAGAAACTACAAGAGACAAAAATAAAAATGTGAGGCAACTTGAAAGTTGGACCAGGTCCAGGTTTCCTCTGAAGACCCCTCTCTTCTTTATCAACAGTCTGTAAAGGTCCTGGACCCAAGGAGACCAGTTGTTGGAGGTTCTGGAGGACTGTTTGTGGTTTATGAAGGAATTTTAGATGTGGACCCATCTGACCTCAGAGGTTCAGGTCCATTTGAAACAAGCTCTGGTCCAGAGAAGACGGCAGCGGTTCTGGATGGTGTTCACATCTGGCTTCTTTGTCTGATAGAGCTTTAAGCAGCAGCTGTGGATGAACTGTGTTTACAGACAATGATCTGTGGAAGTGTTCCTGAGCCCAGAACCAGAACTGGTTTTAATGCAGTGTTGATTTTAAGATTCTTCTGCTGACATTTAAGTGTGTTAATGTCCTTGCACCCTCATACCTCTCCGACCTCCTTCATCCTTATACTCCTCCTCAGGCCTTGAGATCATCAGACCAGCTGCTTTTGGCCGTACCTAAAACCAGCTGAAGCTCAGAGGAGATCGGGCGTTTTCAGTCATGGGCTCTAAACTCTGGAATAATCTGCCCATCAACATTCAACAGGCCATCTCAGTCTCTATTTTTAAATCTCTCCTCAAAACACATATGTACTCACTGACATTTAACGCAGAGTGATTTGATTTAGTATTTCATTGTTTCTCATTACATTTCATGTTTTGATGCTTTTATTCATGTTGCTGTAATATGTTGTTATTAATATTTGATGCTGTGGTCTTTTTTGGTAAGCACTTTGATAACAGTTACCGTTTTAAATGTGCTATATAAATAAATGTGACTTGACTTGACAGTGGCCCCTGAGGGTCCGAAGGTCATGACCTTCAGCCTCGTCCTTTGAAACCAGAGGTTTCTACAGATTGTTCTAATTTGGTGATGAGATTATGACTTGCAGATGATGTAGTCTTTAATTCAGGAACTTTATTCTTAAGGTTTTCTTTAGACTGCTGAACCTCTGCCCGTCTTCTAAGAGTTTCAGTCTCTAAAAGTCTCTTTTTTTTTGTAGCCCGTCTTGTAAATTAAGTTAATTAGCTGTAAAATGTTCCTCCAGCTGGTTTTTATTCATCCCACTTTACTTTTACAGCCTTTTGTTTTGAGTGGATCTACTCTTAGACGTGCAAGTCCTGGGTTAGCCTAGCCTGGAGGAAGACTTCGGCCTTTTCTTCATCCTCTCTGCCTGAAGAGTCACGGCTGATCAAGTATGACCGCTGACAACTGTTTGACATTTGTTGCTAAATAAAACAGGAAACGGAGAAGCTGAAGGTCTGATGTGAAGATGCTCACCTTGAGAGGACGATGGGAAGCTGATCTGAGCAGACGTCTGCAGGGACGCCGAGTGGACGTGGGGCGGGAAAGGGACGGCCAGCTCCGTGTTGAGCAGCTGCAGACGGTCCTTCTTGGCCGTCAGGCTGAGGATCTGGTCCTGGAGGCGCTGGTTCTCCTGCTGCAGGGAGTGAAGCGACTGGAGCATCTCCACGACTAGAACAGAGGAGAGCCCACATCAAACATTTCACTAAACGGTTGTTTCCAGGAGGAAAAAAAAAAAAAATATATATATATAAATCTGGAATATATCGAGACGGAGCAGCAAAAAGTTCTGGACGGGTCCAGATGTTTTTGTTCTTGCACGCGAGACTGAACCAATGAGGCAAAATGAAACAAACTGTAAAATAACTAACAAAACACACCCACTTTTACAATTTAATCAAGTCTATAATAATAATAATAATAATAATGTCAAAAATAAACTGAAGTGGAATTTCTCCTTTTTTAGGTTTTAAAGCAACAAATTTGTTAAAATGTTGGACACAGAGAAAATGTATGTGAAGTTTGAGGACTGTTGTAAAATCTGGTGCAGGTTTACTATTAAACCATAAATATAGTTTGTTGTTGAAGGTGAATTAAAAACAACAGGATGTTTCCTCTCAGTTTCTGAGATTGGACAAAGAACATTTTGTTTTAATAACACTTGATAGTTTTATAACTCGGACGATTGGTTCGCAGAGTGTGCAGCTTTTCTTCAGGGCGTCTCAAAGAACTTTCAAAGCTTCTTGTTGATAAAAACACTTTGTGTTTTCAGTGGGTCGCAACATGTTTGAATGAATGTAATTCAATAAATGATCAGATGTGGAAAAACAAAGGAGAGGTCTTGTTTTGCATCGATTCTGAGTTAAATCGTCATCTGGACAGTTTCTTTTTGGGAGAAACGTTTCGTCTTTCATCTGAAAGACTTCTTCAGTCTGAGGCATGCCACTAAGGTCTGTCACACTCCCACCTTTTCTTCATTGGCTTCACCAAAAAAATCATTTCAATGTTTGAAGGTTTGCGCTTCTAGATTTCATGGGCCGTCCACGTAACTGTGAGAGGTGAACCGTTTGATTGGGGGTCACACGTGAACATGTATGGATGGTTATAGCGGGGCGGGCGGTTGGTTGGTTGCCTTGGCAGTGCAGGCCTCCCTCATTGGACAACAGTAGAGGAACTAGTGATGTAGATCTTAAAACGGTGGCCTTATTCAGTCTGCAGCAGCAACAAGACGCTCCAGCTCTCAGGTGAAAACATGTTTTGATGACGCAGTTCTGAGACGTGACGCCTGATTCTGGAGGATAAATATAGGAACGAATCACAGAGGAGATGAAGAGATGGCGCCGGGCGTGGAAATAAGGCAGCGTGAAGAACGGAAAATGAAACGAGCGTCGGCTGAGGACGTCCTGGGAGGACGAGTGGATCAAAGACGATGACGAGTTTGTCTCAGCAGAGAGGAGGAAGATGAAACGACGCTTCAGGAGCAGATTCATCATCAGTGGAGAAGAGCAGCTTGTTTTCCACACGGGAGTTCAAAGGTTTTTATTGTTTCCTGTAAAATCAACCTGCATGCAGACTTTAACCAAATTTATTAAAGCGCCATGCTGTACCATTCACCGGGTTTTATTCAGTTTCAGTCGCTTTCGTTTATCCTGCAGCTTTATGGAAAACGTACGTACAAAAAATTAAAAACAAAAAAAAAAAACACTTTAAAGTGCCCTGATGCATGCTCAATAATCCAGGTAGAAAAATCCAAATGGATGAAGGATGAAGATGTTCACATCCTGGACAGAGAGGAACGATGGTTTGAGAGAGGAGTAAAGGAGGCCATCTTTGTGAAAAGAAATCGTCCATCATTAAACAGGGGTGGAGGCCTCCGGGTTCAACTGTTCCCCTCTTACAATGCTGTGATTGCTAGTATCACTCAGCCCTCTGTGAGTAGTAAACAGCCATCAGTGTGCTAATGATCCATTGTTAGGCTGATGGTCCTTCTTGAGCATGTGATCAGCGGGTTTTGGTTGTCAGCAGCAAAACTGGTTGATCCACCCTGAGAAGGTGCTATTTAAGAGACTGAGCTGAAAACAGCACCTCAGACTGAGGAAGTCTCTTGGATGAGAGACGAAACGTTTCTAGATTTTTTTGCTTTGTTTTGTTTTTTTGAATGTCCAGAGGACCAGATTGAACTTTTTTGGACTTTAAAGTGCCGATTCAGCGTTTGAGCCGTCTGAACGTTGTTCTTACTGTTGACTCCCATCTCCCCATTTCCATGTTTCTCCAGCAGAAGCTCGATGTGTGAGCTGGCAGGAGGGACGTTGTCCGGACGGGTTCTGACTCCGCCGCCCAGCCCGTCTCTCTGCTCGAACAGAAGAGGAAGACAGCTCATGGGAGACCTGTGGAGGAGGAGGATGAAACTGGTCACTGTGGAGGCTTAACAGTGTGAACGCTGAAATCAGTCAGAGAAGCTGAAACTGAGTTGTTTATGCTTAAAGGAGCAGAACAATAGCCGAAAGCAAAAGAAAAACACCAGCTAAAAACTGAATACGGTAAAATTTTTGCATGAAGGCAAACCTAGTAAAAGGCTAGCTAAAATTTGACAGTAAAAGAAAGATGGATAAAACTAGAGCTAAACATTTTGATAAATGGCTAAAATGGCACAAAAGCTGAAAGCTAATTGAAGCAAAAGGCTAGCTGAAAGCTAGAAGAAGCAGACGGCTAGATGAGCTAAAAGTAGCATAAGTAGCACAATGTTTTTAAAATAAATTTAGACCTCATTGTATTTTATTGGGGAAAATATTTGTGCATCAAGTTAAATATTTAAAAACATTATAAAAGTGAGAATGAGCCGAACGTTTTGATGCGTGAACGGCTAACGGAGACTGGAATCAAAAGTCTTACTGTGAGGAGAGACTCTCTCTCGGCGAGTTGCCCTGACACGGGAAGCGACAGTCGTCCAGGTCCGACTCTGAGGAGCAGAACAAAAAGTTTATGTTTCTGTCGAAGCGTCTTCAGAGGAAGGAACGAGGCTCCGCAAACGCCCGTCCTCTCACCCGGCAGCGATGTCTGTCCTTGGCTCAGAAGCGGCGGCAGCGAGGACGTCGTGGAGAGACAGCTGGCGAACGGCTGAGAGGAGGTCAGGCTGTAGGAGGCGCTGGAACCTGGATGGACCTTCAAGACACAGAAGATCGACATCAGACTGACAAAGCCTCTGCAGGTGTCAAACGCTCGACCGATATGGAACTTTTGACTATCGTTGATACTGATGTGAGGAAAGGGCTCATGTTGATAACCGATATATTGGCTGGAATTTTTGAGCTTTGACCACCCCAAGAATCTAAGTAAACAGTTACTATTAAAGCTGTTTTAACTCTTGAAGTCTTGAAACATGCTTCGTAACGTGAGTTCACATTCTCTATCCTCCACTATTCACTATAAAGTTATCAAGTGTGTTACAAAAATATAAATTAAACAAAGAGACACCCTTCCCTGTTCAGTCACGTATGGTGACGGTCTAATTAGTAATGACTGCAGCAGAGTATTTTATTTTCAGAGAAGTAAAGATTTCAGACAATGCATTTCTTTGAAAGTGACAAAGATATCATTACTAACTCTGAAATATATTAACACTGCGTGAGATTTATTGTTCTGGATCAAGTTTGACAAGGCAATAGCCTATGCTAATTTATCTAAATGTCAGCTTGCTAACTTGAGAGGCCATGTAGCTAATGATAAGCAGGTTGGAGGATTAAACATAATTTATTATTATTGATTTATTTTACAGATCGGTTAAAATAAACTTACCATGCTTTGTTCAACAAAATACGATACACAGTACTTAGTTGCTCGCTGCTTCGGCTGTGCTGAAAGTGAAAGTTAAAAGTGAACAGCCATGACTTGAAAGTACAGAAGGCCTTCGCGTTTCATTTTTCGCAGACTTGCTCTATTACGGTTTTTCAAAGTAAGATTGGACACGACACACAATTGGCTGATTGATGGATGAGGCGCACGGTCGGCATGGAATTTTTATTTTAAATGAATTATTTTGAATTATTTAGCACCTGCTGCACCTGTGTGCAGCCCATACTGCAGGATAAGCTTCTTCCTGCAGCTGATCTCCGTGCAGAGCGGAGAAGTGGGCGTGGCCGAGAGCGCTTGTAGGTGGCACAGAGCAGCTGGAGGCAGAGAGCTGAAGTCATGACATTCTGTGCTACTACTTGTACTATTCCTACTTTGCGGTTTGTCACTTATCGCGGGTCTTCAGGGTACAGATCCCCCGCGATAAACGAGGGACTACTGTAATCCTCGTGCTTCCTCTGCTGGATATATTGTACAATTACGCCTTTAACAAGGAAGGACACGGCTGGTTCCCAGTGTTTATATCGGTGCATAATGGGGCAATTATCACTGATAACGATATGTCCCCAAACGCCCATATCGTCCTAAAATATTGGCCTGACCAATATCGGTCGAACTAGGGGTTCAAGCATGTCCTTTATCAGGAGATGTAGAGCACTTGGCGAGTATCAGATAATGATCAGTCATCACAGCTACAGTTCGTCAAGCGATTATTGGACTAATTGTTTCAATATTCTGGACACATTTTTTTATGCTGCTTTGTAATTAATAAAATTAAAAAACAAATGAACTCTTGCTATGAAGCTAAAGATGATTTGCTCCCATCCGGGAAGCTTTCTTACTTCAAAGCTGGAGTGTGGAGCTCAAAGCTTTAAACTGTACGAGACACTCATTTACCACCTGCAGATAAACTCCCTACCCTCCCTCCTGAGGGTCAACAGGGTCTTTGGTAGCCTGGCTCACATAGAGATGTGGTTTAGACTGAAAGTGACTGGAAATCAGGCAGTTTGTTCGTGACGGGGGACAATAAAGAAATGAGTTGGACCAGAAGTTTAGCACAGTTCTATACCAGACAAACTTATTTTATTTTAAGCTCAGATTTTTATAATTTCTTCCGTGTGCTTTAGTTCACAGATTTATTTACAGAACGTGCAGTTCAGTTTGTGCAGCTCGTCTGAACGCAGCCTCGCTGACGTACCTGCGAGCTGGAGGCGGCGCTGATGGACGGGAGGGACAGGGAGGAGCCGTGGGATGGAAGGAGTCCCGAAGAGAGAGGGGCGCTACACATCCCCCCTCCCAGAGACAAGGAGGTGCTACACACACCCCCACCCAGGGAGAGAGGGGTGCTGCAGACACCCCCGCCCAGAGTGAGAGGATCTTTCAGGCTGGAGTAGATACCTGAGGACAAGTAAACAAACGTTGGGGGGTTTCACGTAAGTTCTGAAACATGTTTGACACCAAAGAGACTCGTTCAGGAAGTGGGTCAGGAAGTGAGCAGCTCATACATGAGAACTGAACCAGGACAAAATCTGCCTCAGATTTAATGAAAACTAAAATAAAAACACAACGCGAGGCAATTTCTGCACAACCTGAAGTGTTGAAATGTTTCCACAACTCACAGCAGCTTATCTGAACATCACAGTGCACACACACGTACACATGCACGCACACACACAGATACAGGAAGTCAAGAGGGTCACCACCCCCTCTCGCTCAGACTCACCGGAGCCGAGCAGAGAGTTGCTACGAGCTGCAGAAAAGCTCCCGGCAGAGGAGGTGAACGAGGCGGAAGAGGAAGCGGTGGGAGGAAGTGTGGAGGGGAAGGAGGGGCTCGTGTAGAGTGAGGAGCTCAACGCAGGGGGCGTAGGTGCTGCGGTGCTGTGGTGATGGTGGTGGTGGTGATCCTCCTCCCTCCTCTCTCGGTTCTTGCTCCCCCGCGGACGGCCCGGGCCATGGCGGCTCTTTTTGTTGCCGTGGTGCCGCCTCTCACGGGGCAGCAGAGGGGGCGTGGCCTTGTCCTTCGGGCCGGCCTCCTCTAAGACGGGCGGCACGCTCATCGGTGACGGCTTGCCGAGAGACTTGGAGGGTTTGTAGTCGCCCGACGTGGAGATCTTGCGGATTTTGCTGCTGCTGCTGAGTCCTGAAGAGGTGGTGATGCGCATGATGGAGCCAAAGGTGGAGATGGTGACCTTGTTCTCGAAGGGGCTGGAGGTCCCCTCGGCGCGCTCGTGACTTTGTGACGCGGCTAACGAAGAATCGGCGGGGGTCAGCGCTGGGGGCTTGTGGTATTTACAGTCCTCTTCTTCCTCCTCATCTTTGTCCTCCCCTTTCTCCTCATCCTCCTCGTGCACCGCCGACCTCCTGTGACGCTCCTTGCGCTTCTCTCCACCGTGGTCGTCCCCCCCGTGGTCGTGCTCTCGCTCCGAACGGGTGGAAGACGAGAACTGATGGAAATCCTGAGTGGCAGACAGGGAGCCTCCTCCAGGAGAAACACAGAGTTAGAAACTACAACCTGAAGCTGATTTATCCAGTAAGACAGAAACAATTCAGGAGGTACCGGTGTTGAACGGGCTGGAGGAGCAGGAAGAGGAGGAGCAGCTCTTGCCGGTACTTCCTGTCTTCTTACAGCGATGACTGTGACTGTGAGAGCTCAGCTTCTTAGACTTTCCTTCACTGTCCTTGGTGCTGTGGTGACTGGACGAAATCTAACACAAAACACACAAACAAAAAAAAAAACAAGATCATGACTGAGTGATGCGTACCTCCAAAGTGGGACATCAACTTTTTTTGTAGTTGCTTTTCTCTCTACTGGCATCAACATTTAGCCACCTGCTGTTATTCACCATAATCCATTCAACTTCATAAAGAAATGAACAAACACTAACAGAGCCTTTTATGGCTGGTAAAAATTGTGCAGTGGTAAAATATTCTGATGCATTCTGACCGAAACACGATAACACGGGTCACAACATTCAAATGTGATCAACTTGTGATGTTTAGTATGGTACAGGTTTTAGAGCTAACACCGTATATATGCTATATATATATATATATATATATATATATATATATATATATATATAATTGGCTCTGAAGCTAATGTCATACATATTAGCTAATGTGAAAGACAAAAGGCTATAGCTGAGGCACTCTTGTTTACGAATCGGCTCTGCTCTCCTCCATCCACAGGGCAGCACCAGACAGCTGTCACATGTGTGCACTCTGTGATTAATGTGTGGTTGAGTGCTAAGCATCATTGAGTCTTGTTTTATGGTCTGGGTGGAACAAAGTTTAGCTTTACACCAACTCCAGAACCCTGCAATCTAAATTAGGACAAGCAGAATGTAATGGATGGCTGTTTAAAGTGACAACAAAGTGTCTTTAATTATTTATCATCATATAATGTGCAACTATTCTGATCTATTTGGGAATACGTTTTGATCCCGATGCTTGCGGAGCTCCGTGCAGCTGAAGCTCTCATCAGCATCACAAACAGCAGCTCTTATTTTGTTCCCGGAGTGACCAAAACGTCTCGAGCAACTCTGAGCTTCGGCTTGTCGCACCTTGTCCACGCTGCTCGTCGTCACAGAGGAGCTCAGGTTGTCCGTGGACTTCTTGTGTCGCTCTTTCTGACGGTTCTTGTCCTTATGACTCTGAAAACATACAAAGAGGCAATGTTGGGTTGGTAATCAGTACTTATTTTATTCTTTGTGTGTTTTTTTTCTTCCTAGAATAAAATAGCTAGCCTCTGTTTGTCCCTCTCAGCTGTTCTTCTGAATCTAGACAAAGCATTCAGCCTGTGTCTGCAGCCAAGGGCTTCCCCGTGTAAATAAAAACCGTTTCTGTAAACGTGTCAGAGCCCGGTGGTGCTCACCTTCCTCTGTTTGTGGTGGTGGTGTTGTTGTTGTTGTTGTTGTTTCTCCTGGGACGGTGAGTCGGAGCGCACCCTGGAGTGACTGAAGGAGCTACTGGCATTGTCGCTGGAGCGCAACTTCTTCTGCTGTTAAAAACAAAACAGCAAACGGATTTAGGGCCTTAAAAACTGTTTTTAGAGGACGTCGTCTTATGTAGTTGTCAAAGTTTATTAAAGGTAAAAATAATCCGTGTAGAGTGACGGTAGCTGAAAAAACAAAGGTTGTTGTTTCAGTGGGATGGAAAGGAGGTGAAAAGTGTCTCTTTACCCGCTTTAATAAAATAAAAATAAAAATATCAAATTAAATCAAAAAGTTTACAGCTAATTACTGTCAGTGTTGCTCAGCTCCTGTCAGGATTTAGTTTTTACCCGATCTGTTTCTATCTCCTGACAAGTGCCAGTTTTATTCATTGCAACGTGTATTAAGACCTCAGTCAATGCATCAAACTGAGGAAGAACGATGAAGAGGAGGAGGAGGATGGAAGGAGAGGGAGGATGAAGAGGATGATGAGACGAGAATGAGGAAGATAAAGATGGAGAAGAGGAATCAAATGACCACGAGGACAAGGATGATAGAGAGTGATGATGAGGAACAGAATGATTTAGAGGAACAGGAGGAAGATGATGAGAGGATATAGTTGAGGAGGGGGGTGATGAGAAGAAATAATAGATGAGAACGAGAAAGGGGTGAAGTTGGCAAAGAGGAAGAGGATGAGAATGATGAAGAGCTAATTGTGGAATAAGGAAGAGCAAGATGAGGAAGATAAAGATGAGGAGGATAAAGATGAGGATAAGGAGAACGGAATGACTGAGGAGGGTGGGGAAGAAGAGGGATGATGAAGAAGAAGATAAGGATGAATATAAAAACTAAGAATGAAAATGGGGAGGAGGATGATGTGAAAGGGCAAAATGAGGAAGATGATGACGGAGGAACAGAATGACTGAAGTGAAGGAGGATGGTAAAGAGAGGAAGGATGTCAAGGAAGAGAATGAGAACGGTGAAGATGAGGATAAGGAGGATCAAGATGAGTAGTAAGATGAAGAGGATGAGAAGAAAAGGACAGGAAGGCGAGGATGATGAGGATGAAACTTAAACAGAAAATCATAAAATTCTGATTATTTTAGTCAACGTTGCTTCTCCCACTCAAAAAAATGTTTTTTAGACCAATCCCACCTCCCTGTTTTAAAGTTTATTTAATTAATTTTTTTTAACGTTACGTACATTTTAACTTTCTAAGTTTTAAAATGATTTGTAAATGCAATTCTTTGAAGAAATACATGTTATCATTATTATTTATAATATTATGTGTGTACATATATATAAAGTTATTTTAAACTTATCTCCATACAATACCAACATAACACAAAAGACTAAATTTAAAACTTTTGTAAAATACTGCAGACAATGTTGGAACTAAACCACGACTCGTTTGATCAGCTGTCTGAGTAAAAAACAAAACGATGATTTAATTCAAGGTTTTAACTTTATCTGACACTAAATATTCTGATAAACACAAACAAATCAGTCCAATATTCAGGCTAAATAGAAGCAAAAATCTTACAACTTTGTAAAAAAAAACCTTTTTTTTTTTTTTTTTACCATTTTGTTGTAGTGGTGCTTGCAGTAGCCGCAGTACTTCACGTTGTCGGCTTCTGGCCCCTCCTCCTCGCACAGCAGACCGGCCATCTGAGCGCTGAGCAAACGAGACGTTAAGAGTTCAGTTTACGAACAAACATTCATCCAACTTCTATCTAGCCTTCTGATACCTTTAGCTTCTATCTAGCCTTCTGATACCTTTAGCTTCTATCTAGCCTTCTGATACATTTAGCTTCTATCTAGCCTTCTAATACATTTAGCTTCTATCTAGCCTTCTAATACATTTAGCTTCTATCTAGCCTTCTAATACATTTAGCTTCTATCTAGCCTTCTGATACCTTTAGCTTCTATCTAGCCTTCTAATACCTTTAGCTTCTATCTAGCCTTCTGATACCTTTAGCTTCTATCTAGCCTTCTAATACCTTTAGCTTCTATCTAGCCTTCTGATACATTTAGCTTCTATCTAGCCTCCTGATACCTTTAGCTTCTATCTAGCCTTTTGATACCTTTAGCTTCTATCTAGCCTTCTGATACATTTAGCTTCTATCTAGCCGTCTGATACCTTTAGCTTCTATCTAGCCTTCTGATACCTTTAGCTTCTATCTAGCCTTCTGATACATTTAGCTTCTCTCTAGCCTTCTAATACATTTAGCTAGAGATTTTCTACCTTACCTTCTAGATACTTTTTTGCTATTTGTACCTACCACTTTGCAAATGTATCTTTCAGCTACTCTAGTTTTTGCTACGTTTAGCTAACCTTTTGACACCTTTAGTTTTAAGCCAACCTTTTTGCTACTGTCAGCTTCTAGCTAGACTTCTGAATCTTTTAGCCAAATCTTTTCCACCGTAGCTAATCTTTGAGCTAGCCTTTTGCTACTTTTGTCTAATTTCACTGCCTTAGCTTGTATGTAGCCCTTAGATACTTTTAGCTAGGTTTTGGTAATTAAAGCCAACCTTTAGAGACCTTAGCCAACCTTTTGTTACTATCAGCTTCTAACTAGCTTCTAGCTACCACATTGCTACATGAACTTTTAACTAGCCTTTTGTTACTTTTAGCTACTTTATAGCTAATTTTTGCTAACATTTGACACCTTTAGCTTTTTGCCAACCTTTTGTTACTTTTAGCTTCTAACTGGCCTTCTGATGTTTAAATAAAATGTTTTCTTAGCTTTTAGGTAATCTCTTGCTATTTTTAGCTAGCCTTTTGCTACGTTTAAAGTCTTTTGTTTTACTTGTAGCTAACGTTTTGACACTAAGTGAGCCATTGACTGTTTTCGCTTTGGCCACCTTTCGGATACTCTTAGCCTTTTTCTATTTTAGCTAGACTTTCTTTACATCATCTTTTAGTTAGCCTTTTGCTTTTTTTAGCTAACTTTTTTGTTACATTTGGTTTTTAGCTACTTCTATCCTACTTTTAGCTGAGGTTGCAACTTCTAGCTTTTAGTGCTCACCACTTGCTCTTGCCGAGAACGGACACTTCTCCATTCCCCTCCCTCTCCGCTTTGCTTTGCTGCTGTCTGTCTGTAAAACTGCTTGTGAGCCTCTCTTGCATTTCTTCCAAACCATAATTATGGACTTGTTTTGATCAGTTGGTCCCTCAACTCAATTTACAACATTTCTTGAAGAGAAGACAGGCTTTAGGCGAGCCGATTTGCCCTGTTGGCACGCACACGGCTGGATATCTCATTGACTTGGAAGACTTGATGATGTGTCTATCTCTGCTGCCATTAATGGATTTTAAGGACGCATATTTAATTGGATTTACGATAACTGGTTCCTGCTTTTTGGATTTGGCTGGTTGCTGGTTTTATCTATAATCAAGGAAGTCGTTTGCAGCAGATTTGGACCCGAACACGCTGCTTGCCTTTGTGCCTCGAGTACCCGGACTCAAATGCTTTGGGCAGAATGGATCAGATCTCGGGGATTTTACTCAGTCACATTCCATCGGTGTGGCCATGTAATTTGGACATTTCTGAACCGAGTGGACCAACACAGACTCAAGGTTGATGTCATTAAGTTCTGCCTGTCCCCAAAACAACTGTGTTTATCTGAATTTGGCTCCCTTGGCTGGCCTTGAAGGCCATCTTATCTGAATTCGTCTGGAGAACATGTGATCTGACGCTCACCACCCTCTCCCTGAGGAATTTCCAACTGATAACCAGATGAAACCAGCTGAATAAACTTTGTGTCATCATTTCAGGACTCTTGGATTCTCATAGTCATTATTCTTGGCCATTCCTCGACATACCTCGATTGAACTTTTTTGAATACCTCGAGAATGTTTATGGATCTCACCATAGGACACTGGCTGATTATTACATCTTTATCAGAACTCTTACAGTGCCCTCGAGAGCATCTATGAATCATGCTCACCGCTCTCGTCGTCCCCCTCTGCAGAATGTCTACATCACTATGTGCTTGTTTGTGCGAGGTGTTTTTAATATCTGAGTTTTTTCGCCTCCAATTCCTACATGCGTCCAGTTTACCACTTTTGTTGTCTGTCCAAACAGGTCTCACTTGTAAATGAGTCTTTGAGGCTCAATGTGACTGTTTAAATAAAGGTTGAATTAATTAGTTGCAGTGTTGCTTCTCTGAGCTTCAACATGAGTTGTTCAGCGCTCGGCATTCATGCTGCATTTTAGCAAATTTTACCCAAAATAAACAAATAAAATAAAACAATAAGCCTAAACTGTTTATTTAACTCTAAAATTTAAAGCAAGAATAAATAAAGTAGCTAAAAACAAATAAAAATGAATAAATGAATGTGGGGATAAGTTCTGCACATGAAAGTATTTTTCAAAGTACTTCCTCATGGAGGATTCCTCGGCCCACCGGCGTTCCCACCTGTGTTTCCTGACTTCGAAGACTCACCAGGTGACATGGAATGCCTGCCGGCAGCCCTGCCGGTTGCAGGTCATGCAGGCTCCGCAGGCCGCCTTGCTCTCCCTCCCGTGGTCCTCGCAGATGTAACACGTCTGGACAGCAGAGCAGAAGCAGGAACACGGACACGTCAGTCATCGTTATCGTTATGGAGTCCAGCTGCTGCGGCCGGGGCCGACGCATAGTGACGGAAAGATTAAACACGTGTTAACGGAGCCGCAGCTGCAGCTCGGCTGTGAGTGATTAGCAAGTTCTGAGGATGAGATTTATCAAACGGAGCAGCACCGGGACAACGGAGCTGCTGACCAGATGTGTGTGGAAGTTGGAGAGATTATTTTAAACATTCTGAAAATGGCGTAACAAAGAGCATACAGCCGTCTTCTGACACGTACGGGCACACGTGAGCCTCCAAAAGGCTGAACCAATGAGCTCTGCATTTGTCCCTCGGTGCGCGGGGAGGACGGGTGGGGGGCAGGAGAGGCCTAGCAACAGGTGCGAGACAAAGGAACAGCAGCTCATTACCTTTCTTACTTCAGCGCTCTCTGCTTCGCCCGCTCTCCCCCCTCGCCCTACATCCCACTCAGCTCTCCGGTTCCCCCCCGGAGGACGTGGGCCGCGCGGTGAAAAGCCGAAGACGCGACCACGCCGAGCGTGCAGAAAGGACGAGCGGCGTCTCACGTTCTCACTGTCCATTGTGGGGCTGTGGAGGAATGCGGGCAGCAGAGTCCGGATGAATAGCTCCGACGGGGGGAAAGCTGCATGCAATTTACTGTAGCTGACATAGTAACATGAAACCGGGCCCTCAAACAGTCACACGTGTGCATCTGTGTGCAGGCAAGCACACGCCAACGACACTGGATGAGGCCATACATCACGTATGGATTCCTTTGTAACATGCAGAGCTTTAAAAGTCCTGCTGCGGCGCGTCGCACGCTCCTTTAAGAGCACGGAGCCTCCATCCTTCTTAACCTCCAAACACGAAGACTTTCTGTAATCCTCACAGCGGGTTTCATCGATAGTTCTTTGGGTTTTCTAAAGGTCTTTTTCTTTTGGACTTTAGCTGCTTTTTTTTTTTTTTTTTTTTACTCATTTTCTGTCCAGTTTGATAAGAAAAAAAGGAATAAAAAGACAATCTCAGTGTGGCGTAGAGTCGGTGTGTCTTTCAGAGTCTGGGAAGGACAAACCGAAGAGTCGGATGTAAAAAAAAAACGTACAATAAAAACGTTTCCAGCAGCCAAACAGAACCTCAAACTCTTCAAGAAGCAGGAAACAAGTCCGCCGAAGACCTGAGAGATGCTTCATCCTCCGGATGATTTCAGCTTTTTGAGCTAAAACCCAATTTATTGTCTGACCAACTAGCTTTAGTATTTTTAAAGATTCAAAATAAAATTTATAAAATGTGACAGAGTACCGGTGACAAACGGCCTAAATGTAAAACGAGAACCTTTTTAAAGCCCGAACGAGTCACCGATCCAAAGAGGAGGAGTTTTAATTAGGGGTGCACCTCGATTTCATTAATTTTGGAAAATCGGTCGAAACTTTCATAAGAAACCGATTTTATAGATTTTTTTTTTGTTTGTTTTAACAACAATTGTCTGAACTTCATTCATATTTCCGAGCACTACTTCATGGCCAGTTAAAACAAGTTTGTATTGTTTCTAGGATATTGTTCAGGAGTGTGTTTTTCAGTAAAATTAGATTAGAAAATTGAAGGTGCGCTGTGACCTTGTAACACCTGACAGTGTCGCTTATAAAACAAAATCAGTATCGGCCAAAATCGGAATCGGCAGGTCAGACTTTTTAGAAATCGTGATCGGCCAGAAAACTGCAATCGGTGCACCCCTAGTTTAAATAGTGGTGGATCGCAGCTTCCTGGCAGTAATGAGGGCGTTGCTCCAGTCTGTTGTGGTGAAGGTTTACTTGTTAATGTTCTGGTCCAGGCACGGTGGAACAGCGGTTAGCGCTGTCACCTCCCCATTTCTGGGCGGAGTTTGCATGTTCTCCTCGTGCACATGTGGGTTTCCTCCAGATACTCCGGTTTCCTCCCAGACCCAAAACATGCCCGTTAGGAACCATTTAGAGCTACGAGGTGTGATTGAGGGCAGTAATGAGACTGTTTCTGCATGTCCCTGTGATGGACAGACCTGTCCAGGGTGTCCTCTCATACAGCGGCTGCTGGGGAGACACCAGCTCCTCGCAAACCAAAAAGGAGAAGCGGGTAAAGAAAAAGGATTTAATTTCCAGTCCATTTACGTTCCTTGCCTCATCTCCGGTGATAATGACAGAAAGAAAAAGAAGCAGAACACAGACAGCCGAAAGGAGTTTCTTCTGTAGGGGGACCGGATCGACTTTAGAAACGAGGAGCTCCATCATCCAGAGGGAGCAAAGCTAATCAGCTGAGGTGGTTTGGAAAACTAAATTGGATGTCTCCCACTGGAACACGATCCAAGGACGGATCAAAAATAACTGGAGGGGTTACGTATCCTTCGGTCGGAGAAAACCTTGGAAGAACTGAGGAGCAGGATGTCTGGGTTCCCCCTGAAATCGTTGCCTAGATCAGAATTTCCAAAAGTTGGGGTTTTGACGTGAGGGGACTTCAGATGATATCCAGATATGCGAGCTCAGACTCCAGTCATGGAAACGTTGAGCTTGTAAATCAGAGCGTGCAGTTTCTCCAGCGTTACCTGAGCCGCAGAAGCACCGGCGCCGTCCTTCAGAACGTACTACCCTTCCAGGACCTGCAGCCCGGTAAAGCTCCACCCCCCCGACAGCCCAACCCATCTGTTCTCTGATTGGATTGTTAAATTTGTGATTGACAGGATATCGACCAATCAGATGAGAGGACAGAACATCTGATCATAATTCAAGCAAGTTAGAGAACTTGAGCGCAGAGTTTTAGTCGTAGTTTGTATTTTATTTTTATTTATTTTTTGCTTTGTATCTATAAACAGACCACAACAAACATTTTGTAACTTGTGTAATTAATTCTTTTTTAAATACAATTTTTTTTTTTTAAACACGCATGTAAAGTCTTACCTCGGGACGCACAAAGATGTAATTCTCAGACATTTTCATTTATAAGGTTCACAATTTAATCACAACTACATGTTCTGATTTACAAGCATCAAATATACGTAACTGGAATTTGTGCTCATACAGAAATCCAGAAACATTTTACAACGATGGCCAACAAGACCATCTGCAATCAGCTTCGTGTTCCTCAAGATTATTAACGAGCACCGCAGGCGGCACATTAAACGATCAACAAACTGTTATAATGGCCCGACAAGCAAGGACCTTGTATAACCTTTGACCTTGATTTGTGACCTTTAAGTGGGGGTGACGAAAATATTACGTGACCTGCCATGTAGGGTCGGTTACACATACGTCCGTATAAAAAGTTGAAGGTTCTTGGGACTGTTGCAAACTCCCCAGGTGGTGTACGCAAGAGGAAATGCGACCCCAGGTTCACCGGACGGTGCAGGTGGTAGAAAAGAGCCAACCAGAACCATTCAACTCCAAAGTCAAAGCACGGCACTTTCTAGAACCCGCTGCGAATCATAATTGTGCTTTGTTGAAGACGACCCAGAAGAACTTCACTGACGACAGAAAAAAAACAAAAACGGAGACGAGAACCAGTTTCTGGAACTGGTGAGACTAAACTGGAGCTTTTTGGCTCAGTTGTGATTTTGGGTTAACTTTTGGAAGAGAACCAAAAAGATTTATCTTTGAAAAAGAAGAAAAGAAAAAAAAAAACTTTGAAAGGGTTTCAGAAAGTTTTGGGAACAAATGATCAAGAGAACTCCTCAGCTGTAAAATGTCACAAAATAAAGATTTGTGCTCAGTGCTGCCACAGCCATAAAAATAAAGCGCCATTAATGAGTGAAGCGACAACAGATCTGTGGTTTGATAAATCTCTCGCAGCAGCAAACCAGTCTGTGGTGGAGCAGCTGGTTTCCTGTTCACAGCTCAGTTATGATTAATCGAGAAATCAACATTTTTAATGACTATTTAAACAAAACACAAAAGGCGAGCAACTCAGATATAGAGTGTGAAAACCAGGAAGCAGACAGCAACAACCTCAGAACAACTCAGCGGCTGTTTTGTGCCGCAGCTTTTGGTAAAGGTGCGTGTTTGTTGTTCCCAGAAAGACTCGTCAGCGAGCGGCTGCGACCTCGACTCGCTCAGCTCGGGGTTTGTACGGGACGTGTAGGTGGAGAAGGAGCAGAACTCTGCTTCCAGTTAAAGCCGGCGCCGTTTCCCCCGTGTGTCGGCACCGCTTCATCATCACGTGTTCAAACTGCTGGAGGACACGACGGTGCTTTCTGTTCTCTGAGGGATCGTTCACACTGGAAGGTCCATGTCGCCTTCAGGTGGAGAACTTAAAAAATAAAGTTCATTGGAGCTGACTGAGCTCAGCACCGCACATGGTAACATATTTCTCAAAAAAGGGGAATGTAATTTAAAAAAACAAATATTTTGAATATAAAAACATTCAGGCAGTTTTTAAGCACCTTAAAGCGTTGAGCGTTCTGTTGAACATTTATTGATGTATTTCTGTTAAAATTATGGATTATTATTATTATTTTAAAAGAAGGAAGAAAACGAGAGCATTGGATACAGCTCATTATACGCCCGTCCACAAACTGTTATACAGAAATCTATAGCAACGGCCCAGACAAGCAAATACCTCGTTCTAACCTTGACCTTGATTTGTGATCTTGACCTTGGAGCTGGGGTGGTGAAAGGTTGTGTGACACGTTGTGCAGTGGCGGTACAAACTCGTATCAAGTTTCATTCAAGTCATCAGAAGTTACGATGCGGACAAGAGAAAGTTTACAAACAAAAGACTCATTTGGTTTTTTTTTAATTAACCTGATTAGTTTTTCTTTGCAGCAGCTTTTTAATAAGAAAACGAAAATTTAAGAGTTTTTCTTGATCGGTGAAAATGGTTATAAACAAGTTTATCAAAACTGTTTTGTTCATTTCAGGCACCTGGCCGCAGGTGTTCCCTGTCCGCCGCAGGTGTTCCCTGTCCGCCGCAG
>NC_056513.1:9527201-9565765 GCF_014905685.2 Nematolebias whitei | reverse complement strand
GGTGTTCCCTGTCCGCCGCAGGTGTTCCCTGTCCGCCGCAGGTGTTCTGGTCAACTCCTTCTGTTGTGAATTGGTGCTGTATAAATAAACTGAATTGAATTCCATGAGCAAACTGCTCCGGCTGTCTCAGGTTTGAAGAGTTCCTTCTTCAGATGTTTCAGCTCTTTCCACAGATGTTCCAACAGGATTTAGATCAGGGCTCAGAGGGACACTTCAGAACAGTCCAGTGTTTGGTTCTGATCCATTCTTGGTGTTTTTAGTTGTGTTTTGGGTCATCGTCCTGTTTGAGGCCCATTTCCTTGGACCCAGGCCAAGCCTTCAGACACGGAGCAGCTCATTTGGCTTCAGAGCCGTGACAGTCTTGAGGTTTAACTGTACCCTGCAGGTTCAGAAGAAGCAGATGAAGCAGAACAGAACCGGGCCTCCTCCATGTTTCACTGTAGGTACAGGGTTCTTTTGGGTCTGAATGCAGAGCTGATGGGACTTGCTGACAAATAGCTCCAGTTTTGTCTTTTCTGTCCGAATGACGTCCTCCCAGAACCTCCGTGTCTTTTCAGTATGCATTTTGGTGAATTCCAGTCCGTCTTTTTCATGATCTGGCGTCGTCCTCGGTCGTCTTTCAATAAGTCCACTTCGTCTCAAACAGACTGATGGGTGACCTCTGACCTTTAAGTTAACCTCTAATCTTTTTTTTTATAATTTTTTCTGGACTTTTTGGTTACTGCTCATATCATGTCTTTTCAGTGTGTCATCAGCTGTCCTCTTGTGGACATGTCCAGGGAGGTTGTCTCCAGTCCTGTGGACCAAACCTTTGAATAACTCTGGAACATCAAGCTGATGGAGACGGTCTTACAGACTTTACCTTTAACACGAAGTCAGTCATCGTCTGTCTCAGCTCCTGCGTCTCTGTCCTCAGCTTCCTGTGGTCCATGTTCAGTGTGTTACACACCGTGAGACCAAACAGCCCTGTGACTACCTGTCACAGACTCACTGATTAGACTGAAGACACCTGAGACGCTGATTACAGGACACACCTGAGTCTAACGTGTCCCTGTGGTCAGATTAGTTTTCATCTTTTCTAGAGGTACCGTACTTTTCAATATAAATATATTTATTTATTTATTTATTGTTATTATGTCATGTTTCAGGTTATTTCTGAACCTTTGTGTTTTTTTTTAATTTTCTAATAAAAAGGCACAAACACATCGATCCACATTTCATTAAAAATCTAAAAAATGAATCTTAGAATTTTGAGCTTATAAACTATAATATCCTCAGACGCTCAATTATACTTAAAAATAACCGTTTTTATCTGTGCTTTCATTAAAAACTCGTTTTAAATAATTTGCACAAACCTTAAAGTAAAAAATGTTGTTTTCAGACCAAATATGAATTTATTTTACACTCTTACTAAAACTAAATCAGATTAAGTTCAGTTTTCAGACGACCCCGTCCTCTGACAGGTGAACTCAGGTGTGTGTGTGTGTGTGAGCGTGCGTCGGTACCTTGATGTATCGCTCGTGTGGGACGTACTGCAGGATGATGGGCTCCATGGTGAGCACGTTGGCAAACTGCACCTCGGGGATGTAGAGCGCACACACAACGTGCGCCCAACCTGATGGGCACAGAGATCGGCAGAGCGTCAGAGACACGACCGGGACCTTCAAACAGTTTCAGGAAGTGGTTCTCAGACTTACCGCCGCTGTCCGTCCTCTTAAGGGCTCCATCTTTGTGGGGGCACAGTTCACACCTCTGCGGGGAAACGGGAGAAGGCGGAGCTTGTCGTTAGTCCGTCATCGGACGGATGAGTCATGATGTCGGAGGAGGGATACTCACCACGCGGGCCGCTCGCTCCTGGGACTCGCACTTCCTGCAGAACCATGGGCCGGTGGGGACCTGGACGATGCCGTAACACGCTGAAACAAACACGAAGACGCCGTGACCAAGAAGCTCCGGGTGTTTGTAGACAACAACAAATAAATATTGATCAAACTACTACTTCTTTCAGCTGTTCCCTACTCAGGGGTCTACACAGCGAGTCCTCTGTCCTCATTCTGTCCTCTGTCTTCACTCCAACTACCTCCATGTCCTCTCTGCATCCACATATCTCCTCTGTCTTTTAACCTGGCTGCTGCATTTCTAACATCCTTCTACCAATATACCCACTGTCCCTCCTCTGGACATGTCCAAACCACTGTCCCTACTCTGGACATGTCCAAACCACTGTCCCTCCTCTGGACATGCTCAAACCACTGTCCCTCCTCTGGACATGCTCAAACCACTGTCCCTCCTCTGGACATGTCCAAACCATCTCAGTCTGGTCTCTCTAACTTTATCTCCCAGTTGTTCAACCTGTGCTGTACCTCTGATGATCTCATTCTTAATCTTCTCCATCCTTCTCACTCCTAAGGAGAACCTCAACATCTTCATTTCTGACACTTCCAGTTCTGTCTCCTGTCTTCTTGTCCATGTCTCTGTCTCCAGACCATGCAACATAGCTGGTCTCACAACTGTCTTGTAAACTTTTCTTTTGATCTTTGCTGACACACTTTTGTCACAAATCACTCCTGAAACTTTTCTCCATCCTGCCTGGACTCTCTTCTTCACCTCTTCACCACGTTCCCCATGTTCCTGGACCGTGGACCCCAAGTCCTTGAAGTCCTGCACCTTTGTGACCTCTGCTCCTTGTAGCCTCACTGTTCCACCTCCTCCCTCTCATTCACACACGTGCTCTGTCTTACTACGGCTGACTTTCATTCCTCTTCTTTCAAGTGCATACCTCCACCTCTCCAAGTTCTCTTCCACCTGTTCCCTGTTCTCACCACAGATCACAATGTCATCTGCAAACACCGACTCGACTGAACTAATTCAACTTTGTAAAACCAGCTCTTCTTCATCACCTTCAGCCTGTTGGTTTCTGTTTAGATTTTAAGATTCTTTCTCTAACTCTTTAAGTTTTAAACGGTTTGGAAACCGGTTATGTAACGCAACCTAATGACTTTGGGGATCGAGCCCCCAGACTCTGGAACAGCCTGCCCCCTCGGTACAGCTCGGTCCGTTGGGATTCATGATTTGTTAAATAATTAAATATGAGAGGGAGAAGTTTTTAGAAAGCATCAGGAAGAGAATTGTGGACCCCCAGACTCAGTTCAGCCTTGGGCTCCACATGTCTGAAGGTTTTCTGTCCAAACTGTTATTAAACCTAAATAAAATAAAATAACTCTGAACTGTATTCTCTCACATGGAACGTTAGTGTCCTTAAATTAAACACCTGTGTGTGACTGTATGTTTGTTTCCAGCCGACGTGACTGAAAACGGGTCAAGAACGCTGACGTTGCTCCTCAAAGATGTTTTGGTTCAAGTTACCACGAGCGCATTGTTTACGTTTACCTCTCAGATAAATCTGGAACGAGCGCTGCGATCTGCTCAAACAGAACCAAATGATGCACGCAGGATCACTTTCATGTTTTACTGACTTCATTCTTTAAAACGAGCGACTCCGACCGACAGCAGAGCCAAAATAACTTGTTCAAACAGCTTCACTAGATTCACTTTGTTTAGAATCACAACAACCAAACAATAAAACTGAGTAAACCAACAAATTCTATAATAATCGGATAAAAAGTCGATGTGAAACACAAAGTCGAGTAATTCTCGTAAACAAAGAGTTTGTCTCCAGGTTTAAAAATCCTAAATAAACTCAGATTTTTCTGGTCTATTTGTGTTTTTCATCAAATAAAACCAAATATTTAACAAGCTGAGCTGCAAGTTTTCTACTCCGTGATTGATTAGATGTTCATCGGCTGATTTATGTCTGAAAAATGGCCGACATTGGCTGTTTTTTTTTTTATTAAAAGTGGCTGATATTGGCTGATTTTTGTTTAAAAGTGGCTGATATCAGCTGATTTAAGTCTGAATAGTAGCCGAAATCGGCTGATTTGTTTTAAAAGTGGCCGATATTGGCCAATTTATGTCTGAATAGCAGCCGAAATCAGCTGATTTTTGTTTATAAGTGGCCAGTATTGGGTCTAGATGAAACTGGAGGAGTTTTATTGTTAAAAAGTTTTATGTGACTAGTAAAATAAAACAATTTAGTGATTTGAATGGAAGGTTAAGAGGAATTGGCTGTTTTTATTTATTTATTATTGTTTTGTTTTTATTATTTATTTATTGTGATTCTTTTGTTGTTGATCTTTATCTACATTTATTTATAATCCGGTTCTGTCTATAATCTGTCGTCGTCTAGATTTAACTGTTTTGGACTTTCCGGACATTAAACTGGTTTTAATCCGGACCAGAACCAGCAGATCGGGGTTTAAATCCAGTACTTTGGGTCCGTTTCTCCGTTCAGAACAACAAAGCAAGTGTCCGAACCGGAGGGCCTCGGCAGGGGGGGATGCTTGGTGGACCGGACCGGGCCGGACCTGCCGTGAAGGCTCCGCTCAGTGACAACAAACAGCACGCCTACCTACCACCACTCCCACACACGCGCTCACGCGCACGTAGACAGCAGCCAGCCTGCCTCCAGAACCACCGACCCGACCGAGCGGCACCGGCGGCCGCTCAGCGCGCGCTAACCTCAGCTTACCCTGGTGAACGGCCACGGAGCAGCCGTGTCCGTCGCAGTAGACCAGCGGGTTCTCTGCCCAGCCTCGCTCGTCCGAACACACGCAGCAGCCTCCGACCATTTCCCGCATGCTGCTCCCATACGAACAAATGAGATTTCCCCTCCGGACAACGGCTCAGACCCGGGCCGCGTCCCGTCAGGTGGTCCTCCCGAACCTTACAGCCGAACCGGGCATAGTCGAGGGGCACGCGCCGAGGGGAAACAAAAATCTCGATGAAGGAAAAAAAAAAATCCGCTGCTTCTACGTTTTCTGCGTGATGTCCTCCTCGATGCAGTGCGCATGCTCACAGCTGATTCCTCCGGGTCGGGAATCAAAACTCAAGACGAAGGCGGCAAAATCCCGTATTAACAGTTTTTTTACAACCGTTTTCGTTATTTTTTTAAACGTTTTGTCGATTTATTACATTTACAACCACTCACCTGCGCCGCTGGGACGTCATTTTTGTCGTTAATGTGGATTAAAGCGGTCAGAACCGCTGGCTGTGCTGCTTTTAGCCTCCGCGGGGAAACAGCGCCCCCTGGCGAATGTTTGCGGCAGCGCAGGTTGCGCGCTGTTTCACCATCCGACCTGAAAACAGAAATCAGCCTTCATCTTTGTTTCTCACACACAGCCCTCATTCAGCCTCGGTCCACACATTCGACTGCAGCGTTTTACATTTAAAATCCCACTTCACTATAAATTCACAGTAAAATATTTGTAAAGAGGCTGTTTTTAACCGTGAGGTCCAAATCCAAGGAAAGCGAGGCTTGGCGCTCCTGGGTGTGCACGTCACTCGCCACTTCTACACAAATGCCCACTGACCAGTTCAAGTTGCATCTGCATGCCCACCGGTTTGTGGGATATTTTGCCAACAGACGCAGGGATGGTTAATGCCAGTGTCGCACTGTTTGTTGTGCTTGTTAGGTACAACTCTCAGCTACTACCGCAAAACATTTTAGGTAATCACAAAGTTTGTTTTCTCAGTCATCCAGGTATATAACAACAAAAAAGGTTGAATCATGTCATCTGGACTTCGTTTTTTTGTTAAAAAGAAACGTTTCGCCCCTCATCCAAGAGGCTTCGTCAGTCTGAGGCCTAGCCATCTGGTATTACCCAGAAGCCACCCTGACTCTTGTGTTTCAAGCCTGCCTCAGATACCCCTGAAGTCTGGCCTTTTCACTAATGGTTTCAAAAACACATGATTTTAGGTAATCATCAGTAAAGCAGGCTGCGTTAGTCATTTTTGTGCATTTTGAGATCAGTTGTCTGTAGCGTCCATCTTAAACCAGTGTTCACTGAAATATTTTTCAAACGAACATGGGCAAAAAAAAAAATTCTTGTGCCTTTGCCTTTTATCGGTGGGCGATAAGTTTTGAAAAAAGGTGAAATCTTCCTTCCGTTGGAGCGTCTGGGAGTCTTGTTTATGAGCGACAGCAGGATGAGGATCCGGGAATCTCCAGCAGTAAGGAGGCTGTTGCTCCAGTCTGTTGTGGTGAAAGAACAGCTGAGCCTATAGGCAGATCTCTGACCGGCTTCATCTATGCTCCGACGCCCGCCTGCGTCTATGAAGTTTGGATCGTGACCTGAAAGAACCAGATCCTGTATTAGAGCAGCTCGCAGAGTGGCTGGGCCGGGGGGTGGGGGGTAGAGCTGCTGCTCTTCTGGATCAAGAGGAGTCAGCTGAGGAGGTTCATATCGTGATGACTCCTTTCTTCCCCCAGGAGAAGATGGCGAGCACAGCCGGGTAGAGGGAGGTCTGGGTTTCCTTCCTGGACCTACTCAGACTTTGGTCTCCCCCCACACACCCACCCAAACTTCTTCTGTCCAAAAACATCTTGGTCTTCAATTGTCCCTAACCCTCGAAGTGTTCTGGTCTTAGTTTGCTCACAGAGACATGAATATGAACTTTTTTTTTAAATGCACGGAAGGATCAAACAAATGTTAAGATCTGTCAACATTCACCTGATGAGAAGAAAACAGATCTGTTTTAAATTTCACATTTAATTTTTCTATTTGTGGGCTTTAATATTTACTCCAGGTCTAACTTCAGAGAGCTTGAAACACCATCTTTGATACTTCTCATTGGTGGAGAGTCCGAGTCTGTACTGTTAGTAATCACTGCATGTATGTCTAAGACGTGTCAATCTCAAGGCCCGGGGGCCAAATGTGGCCCTTGTTGACATTTTATCTGGTCCCCAAGCTGTTATTTTAAATGTAAAATACTATTATCACTTTCTTTTTTTTTTTTTCAGTAATCTTTGATTATGATGTCCATTGTGCAACAGAGAACATCAAATGAGACCAACCAAGCTCTTGTTGAGGAACCTGTGACCAAGAAAAGATGCTGGGTATTTAATTTAAGTTAATATAGATTCTGAAACTGGCCCTTAGTTTGAGAAAAGTTTTAATTTTGGCCCCCACTTTGTAAGTGGGTTTGACACCCCTGGTCTAAGGCCTGATTCAAGATGGCCGCCACAGCAGCGTGATCTTAAAACACTAAAATGGCTAAAATTCGACCAATTTTACAGGTAATGAGCTGAAATTTGGCGTAGTAGTAGCTGAGAGTCATCCCCAACACGTGCTTGGAGTGATAACAAATCACATAAAATATTTTGAAAGTTTGATTAAAACTGATCAAACTTAGTTTTTATGAAGATGATTTTAGTTTCAAACCCTAGCACGTTAGATACAGACCTTTAGGTATATATTTTTGGTCTGTGGGAGGAAACTGGAGTACCCAGAGAAAACCCACGCATGCACTAAGAGAACATGCAAACTCCACCCAGAAAGGCCCCTGGACTGGGATTTGAACCAGGGACCTGCTCGCTGAGAGGCAGCAGCTCTACCAGTTGCGCCCCCGTGCTGCCAGTGAAACTATTCAATTTTGATCATTCATTTAAGGAAATGAGGTCAGTTTGTTCTCCAGTAGTCTAAGCTTAAGGCAGCAACAAGCCAACCCTAACTATAGGATTTATCAAAAAGGAAAGTCTTAATCCCAGTCTTCAAACTGGACAACATGTCAGCTTCATGGACAGAAACTGGAAGTTGGTTCCACAAGAGAGGAGCCTGATAACTGAAAGATCTTCCTCCCGTTCTGCTTTTGGAAACTCTAGGAACCAAAAGTAAACCTGCAGTCCGAGAGCGAAGTGCTCTGTTGGGAAAATATGGAACAATAAGATCTGTAATATAAGATGGAGCTAGGTTGTTGAGAGCTTTGTAGGTTAGAAGTAAGATTTTGAATTCAATTCTGGATTTGACAGGGAGCCAATGGAGAGAAGCTAAAACTGGAGAGATATGATCTCTCCTACTAACTCCAGTTAAGACTCTGGCAGCAGCATTTTGGATCAACTGAAGATGTTTTGAAGACGTATTTGGACATCCAGAAAATAAACCATTGCAACAGTCCAGTCTAGACGTGACAAATGCATGGACCAGTTTTTCTGCATCATTTTTAGATATTTCTAATTTTAGCGATATTACGCAGGTGGAAGGTGGTGGTCCTAGTAAAGATTTTAATGTGGGGGATAAAGGACGTGCTGATCAAAAATAACACCCAGATTTTTAACATTAGAGCTGCAGGCCAGATTAATGCCATCCAAGGAGGGAGAAAGACTGAAAAAATTATTCCTAAGATGCTCAGGTCCAAAAACCAAAACCTCAGTCTTGTCTGTGTTCAAAAGCAGAAAATTCAGGGTCATCCAGGTTTTTATGTCTGTAAGACATGCTTGTAGTTGGATTCATTGGGCTTCATGGACAAATATAACCGTACCATCAGCATAGCAATGAAAATTTATCCCATGTTGTTTAATAACATTACCTCATGTAAGCTTATAAAAGGTAAAGCATATTGGTCCAAGTACTGAACCTTGAGGAGCTCCATGACTAACTTTGGTGTAAGAAGATGATTCATTAGAATTATTATTATTACAGTAAATGTTTGTAGTATTAGAGTTGAGCGTTTTTCTGGACTGGAATTAAACTGAATGAAGTAAACTTTAATATTCAAGTGGACAGGAGTTACACTGTGGAGAAGAACAGAGACACATTTCTGTTTTTGTTTGAGACCCTGGCGTTTTGTCACTACCAGGAGCAGTGGAGGAGGGGGTGGCCTTTGGTGGCCTTGCCCATCATAGAATAATATTTGGCCACCCCAATCATTTGAGGAACGTTTAAGCAATATAAAAACTAGAAAGCAGTGTTTTCTCAAATTCAATTCAGTTTATTTATATAGCGCCAAATCACAACAAAGTTGTCTCAGGACACTTTACAGAAACATTCACATACATAAAAGCCAATTGGTAAAGTTCTCTAAGGAATCCAGCAGACAAGTTGAATCTTGAAATGAAAGGGTTGGCCAGTTTACATATATACAGCGGCAGCCATTTTGGATGTTGACTTACAGTAGCAACCCAATTTTTGAAAGGAACCTTTTTGGAAGTTGGTTCCTCACTTATTTTTCAAATTATCATGCTCGCAAAGCCACCAGACTGACGGAAGGTGTTTCCGATCCTCTTCTTGGCTCCTCCACGGAGGACAAAAATATTCAAACATCTCTGCATCCCGACAGAACAAGATCCTGCCTGTCCCGTCGTTCAGTCAGCAGATGTCACCAAAAACTTAAAACGCATCAACTTAACTTTTGGTGCTGGAAACAAGATAAAAAGAAGAGTGAGGAGAAGCAGCCACAGGTTTATTATTTCTACATTTTTTAACCCTCCCACTCGTCTGTGAACCGTTTTAGTCACAGTTTCACCCTGAACTCTCATACTGAGAAGACGGACGCCTCCGAGTGTTGAAATGGTTGGAAAAGAGAAGCTGTTGGATGACTTGGCTGTTTGGGTCGACATGTTGGATGGAAGCCGTGATAACAGCGTGGCCTTCGCGAGCGTCACTTCTCTTCGAGCCTGAGGAGAGAAAAGGGAACTGGCTGCGATGGGGAGGCCAGATAACGAGGTGGCAGCTGGATGAGGCTAACACCCGCTCTCTTCTGGTCTGAAGGCAGCAAGGCGTGAACCAGTTCCTGCAGCGCCGTGTGGGCGGCGTGAAAAAGCTCCTCTGTGGCTCGTCAGCAAACCCTCGTCACACTCAGAGGAGGCTTTTAAAGTTTGTCACTTCGTTCAAAATTCCCACAAAGCCTCGGTTTTTGAATAAACGTTTGCCCCTGCAGGTCTGGAGTTTTACCGGCATGAATAACGAGACGGGCCAGCCTCGTGGGCGGAGAGGGAAGAGCGAAACTGCTGATTAAAATCACCGATCTGCAGCTTCTCATCCTTTCCTGGTTGAATGACTGCTACAGTTGAACACGTACAAAACAAAACCTCCACTCTCCTCCCACCGGCAGCTGAATGAAAAAGGAGGGAATGCATATCGCCCGCCGCCTTTCCCACCAGAGACTCCCCGCCTCCCGTTGAGGAGTTAAAGCCGTCATGGTCAAACATGGGAATATGCTAAATTTTATGCAAAATCTCATACGATCCGTTAGCTCTTTTGAGTGCGGCTGGGCTGACCCTTGACTATTACCATGCCGAATTTCAGCTCCACATCTGTACGTCTCACCGAGCTATAGCTGTTTATATTTTTTATAAGTTGAGGATGACTCTCAGCTACTACCACGCCGAATTTCAGCTCAAACCCTTTACAATTGAGAAATTAAAAGCCATTTTCTGTGTCTACGAAGACTGGTTAGCTGTGGTGGCCATTTTGAATCAAGTTGACTCCAGACATGACGAGTTTCCTAAAGTTTAATTAAATCAGTTCGATGACTCGGGAGATATTTTGCTAACAGACAAACCTGGTCCTAAACGTTATAAACACAGCTATCGTGTCATCATGTGTTGGGATGACTCTCAGCTACTACCACACCGAATTTCAGCTCCAAAATTTATATAATTCACTTTGTTATAGCGTTATAGATGTTTTTTTGTCGTTGGCAGAAATCTATTGGCTGTGGCGGCCATCTTGAATTTGACAGACTAAAAGCTAACTGGTTGTAGACATCTTGAGTTTCTTTAAGATCTGTCAAGTGGTTTGAGATATTTTGCTAACACACTTGATTTTAAGTCATAAACAGATGCGATCGCAGCTCAAAACATGAGTTAGAGATGACTCTCAGCTACTACCACCCCAATATTGAGCTCAAAGTCTGTAGCCATTTTTTGTGTCTACTTAGCCTTGTAGGCCATTTTGAATCAAGTTGACTCCAGAAACGATTATTCTCCTAAAGTTTAATTAAAATCCACTCAGTGATTCATGAGATATTTTGCTAACGGGACAAACGTCACCCCGCCTTCAAAGGAAACCTTGAAATCTGACTAGTGAGGAAATGACGAGCCGATCCTGAAACTGTTGGCATGATTTTCAGAACCTCCCTCGTGTTTTTTAGGTCTGTTCGGGTTCTGCTGCTCGTTGGAGAGCTGAGCGAGTGTTTTGTTCTGGAGTGAGACGTGCAGAGTGTCGCAGAGTGAAGTGTCCTTTGAAGCGTGAACTGCACCTCTCTGAAAACCACAGCTTAACAAAAGAGACGTTCGACATGAGAGATTTTTTTTCCTCTTCTGCAGCCTTGAATCGTCGACCTGACGTTCTGACAGAGAGCGGTTCGTGTGAGGGAGGAAGTGTCGGCTTTTATTTTTTACACAAGTCAAACAGAAAAACAGACGATGAACGCTCGTCTCCTTAGAGGAATAAAACTTTACGGCACAAACAGCAGTTAGGAACAGAGGCTTTACGGCCGTCGAGGCGGCAGAGCAGAAGGCGACTCGGAGCAGCCGGGGGCCGACGGGTCACGCTCCGCCTCCATGAGTCCGTCCGTCCTCGTGCGGCGCCGCCCGCCGCCGTTTACTTCAGCTCCAGGCGGTGCTCGCCCCGGGCTATGTGGGACGAGAACTCGTAGCGGTCCCGGCTGCGGTGGCCGCACACGTTGCACTCCAGCGGGTCGCGGAACCCGTGGCACCCCATGTGGATGGTGAACATGACGTAGTCCAGGAAGATGACCCTGCAGTGGCTGCAGGGGTACACGGCGCCGAGCAGTGACCCCGCCTCCCCGTCCGCCCGCATCACGCGCAGGGCCTCCAGGGGCGACAGCGGGATGGGCTGGGCGTGCGGGTGGGGGACACCGTTCTGGTGGTTCAGGCCCCCCAGCAGGTGTCCTAAGCTGTACACGACGGGCTGGGACATCTGGGAGCCGTCGGGGTGGAAAGACTCCAGGCCTAGGGGGGGCTGCGGGGCGTGAGGGAGACCCAGCATCGGCATCTTCTGGCCGTTCGTGAGGCCCGTTGGGCTCATGTCGGTGCGGTTCAACGGGATGGGGTAGGGCCTGTGGGAGGGAGGCGGGTCACCATCTGGACCCATGTGGACCGGCTGGTGTCCATCGGGCCCGGGCGAGCCTGGAGGGGGGTTCTTCACCTCAGACCGGTGGAGCAGCTCCCTGCTGAAGCTCAGGTCCAGACAGACCCCGTTGTCGCCTGCACCGGTGACACAAGAGAGAGCTGAGCAGGAGGTTTGGATCAGAACCAGACAAACAGAGCAGAGAGCAGCGAGGAAGAGCCGCAGGCAGGAAGGAAGCTACGAGGAAAACACCCACTCAGTTCCAGGACTCAAACACTCGGAAATGATCCAAACCGAACCGTCGGTGAACAAAAACTAACTGTTGGAGCTGCGAGTAGAACCCGGCAGCTTCAGCACCAGAACCCTCCGTGGGTTTCTGCATCAGTCTCAGGTGGTTGTGGAGGAGCTTTGGCCCAAACAAACCCTGAAGGTACTGGTCTGAACTTTGAGGAGCAAACCCTGCAGGTTCCATGTGAGTTCATCTGATCAGCTGCCGAGGAGGTCGCGCTCCTAAACTCTGGAACAATCTGCCCCATCGTCACTTCCTGTCGTTTAAAACCCGTTTGATTAACCCGGGTCGCTTGATTCAGAACTTTATTGTTCTGTTTATTTGCTTCTGATGTTTTAAAATTATTATTTTTTTCTTTTAATCTTTGTCTTTTATTGTTCAGCACTTCAGGAACAACTTGTTTTTAAACATGCGTTGTAAATAAATCTGACTTGGACTTTATGTACTAGATACACAACCTGTACGAACTCTGTAAATACTTTGTGCGTACCTGGTGAGTACCTTGTCAGTATCTGGTACGTAGCAGATATACCTCACTAGTACCCAGTATGTACCAGGTACACTAACAAGTATGTACCTTGTAAGTACCCAATATGTACTTCATAAGTATCAAGGACCTGTAGATACCAGGCTGTATTAGTTATTTCTGCAGCTTGTAGAACCTCCTCCAGCACCAGAACCCTCAGTGGGTTCTGTCTCGTGATTGTGGAGGAACTGTAGCCCACTCTTCTTTCCAGCGTTGCTTCAGTTCACTGAGATTTGCAGACTGGACTCTGACTGGATCGTTGGTTCTGTTCTTTTTGACCCGTTCTGTTGCAGATCAGCTGCTGAGTTTGGACCAGTTTGGTCTAGCCTTCAGCTGTTGGGACTCCAGAACCATTTGGTCTCCAGAGGAGTTCTGGTACACTCAGTGACCGAAGGAGCCCAGACCATCAGCCCTCCACCACCGTGCTGACAGCTGGGAAGAGGTGCTTGCTGCAGTGCATTCTGGATAAACATCTGTTCTCTGGTCTGGTTCTGTTAAATGGACCTTTTCAAACTTAAGTGGTGCTGCCATGTTTTCTGCTGCAGCTCTTCCAAACAAGCCGTGACCTTTGACCTTTGACTGAGGCTTGTTGGCCTTATTTCTCAGACTCCAGGGAAGATTAGCAGCGGTCTTAAAGCTACTTCTTCAAACGTCACAAAGATTGTTTGTTTGTTTGTTTACCAATAGAAACAGAAGCAGTGGCTTTAAAAACAGGTGGTGGAGTTAGTTGTTGGGGTCAGAAGTTTTACGGTTTTGTTGTTTTAAATCTGTTTATTATGAAAATAAAACGACGACGCAGTAAATTTACCAGTCTAGAAGTTTTGTGTTTGAATTTGGAGTTCTGTCTTTTGATACGTTACATTTCTTCGTAGTTTTAGAAGATTTTCCTCTTTTTTTGGGGGGTGTGTGTGGTGTTAATCAGCAGATCCCCCGTCATATTTCCACCTGAACATCTTCTAAGCGTCTGCTTCTTGTCTGGATTTCTCGTCTTTACCCACAGACTGCGACCTGATGCAGAGGACTCGAGCTTTTTGTTTACATCGAGTGTGGACCTGCATTTTAGAATTACAATCAATAAACCAGTTGGAGTAAACAAAACTAACCACTTGATGCAGTTCACTCCAGTTTGGAAATGACCTTTGACCCTCGGCAGGTTGATCATTAGCCGCAGCTGCTTCTATTCGGGGGTCATTGCTGATGTCTTTCCGTCTTGGTGTGTTCACACACTCCTGGATGCTCCGAGCTGCAGAACCTTGTGACCAGCAGCTCCTGAGCGGTACTGAAGCTGAGATGGAATGAGTGTTTCAGTCGCAGCGAACGACTGTTGAGCGTTTTTGTTCACCTCAGATTAGATTTAGATCAAATCAGTTTTATTAAAGCAAGTGACTTTTTCCCTCCATGATTGTAACAGATTCACATTGGGGAGTTCCTCTCTTGGGTGCGGAGAGAAAAACCGTCCCCCCCCCCCCGAACAAGCAGGTGCTTCAAGAGACAAAAGCAGCTTTAAAGCGAGGAAGCAGATGCTCCACAGAAGAATCGACACCTGCTCACGTTTCGCCTCTTCTACCTCTGCGGTCGCAGAGCCTCTTTTCTCTGTGGTTGTCACGTTGGAGGATCTTCATTTGTCAAGTTGATAGACGTGGGAGGTTTTTGTTTTAAAGGCGTGATTGTGAAACTACAACCTCATGTTGAGTTTAACGAGCGGTGAAGGCAGGTTAGTGAAAATCGAGCTCATAAAGTTTGGGAAATGGCGGTGTCGCCTCGGCTGTTTACCGAAACCGAACCTCCGATCTTTCAATTCATTCACGGCACACGAAGTGAGCAAACACTGACGTGTTTCAGGTGCACGTTTTCTTTTTGTCGTTCTTTCCACGTGAATTTGTAGATTGAAGCATGCACAGTCACATACCCACCTACAGCACCGCTGACGGAGTATTTATGGCGGCGCAGACGAAGCTGTGGCGCTGCAGGCATGAGGCAGCTGCTCTGCTCTCAGTTCTTGTCTGGCAAAAGATAGAAGCCGGCAAAAATAAACAGACGAGCTGCTCAGACAAACGGCTTGAAATACACAGATCTTTGTTTATTTTAAAGCTTAAAGCGCAGCAGGTGCAGCGTGAACTGTGAGAGCTGGTGAAAGAATAAACAACACAAACTGCGTATTTAGACGAGACGAGTTAAAAACATGTGAAACCAGCGTGAGCGCTCTGAGGGCTGCGACTTTGCTGCTGATCTTACCCGTGAACTTCTGCGGCATCGAACTTTTCCGCTTGGCGACGTTGCTGGCGAGCCGGTCGAGAAGCAGCGCTCGCTCCGAGCCCATCTGAGACCTGGACGTGTGGCTGTCCTCCGCTGGACAACAACAACAACAACAAAACGAGAGGGTGTGAGCCACAAAGAGGCTGGAAGATGAGCTGCCTGAAAACACAAATGAAACACCAGCTGCTCTACGTGGAGCCTCTCAAGGAGGAACAAGATATTAATTTAAGATGAGTCGCTCTGACCTCACTTCCTGTTTGATTATTTTGTTTTCTTTTACCTCATTTGTGCAGGAGAAGAGACCGCAGGGTGAGGATGTACTTCCTCACCACTACAGCACTATCAAGAGAAAACTTGAGACACTCGGTGACCACAAATCCTGCACAGTCTGAGTGTTGCAATGTCCTGTCAGAACACAGAGAGGCACCGAGGGGGGGCGGGGGGGCTGGAGATGCTCGTGTCTGTGTGACAGAACTCGAGTTGAGCGGCCGGGCTCAAACGTTTGCCCTATTTGGCTTCCCCTTTGCTGATACAGACACAAGAAGTCTCTCCCCACCACAGCAGCCATAACCCATTTATCTGGAATCAAAGGGCAGCGCTCGTTAACGTAACGAGGCCAGAGGAGCCGGAGCTGCTGGCAGCAACACGCCGCGACCGCAGCCGAATCAGACCTGCAATCACCCGAGTCGTCTGATGAAACGCTGGGATCGTGTGAAACAAACAGAACACCAACATTTAACGCAACGACGAGAATCAGAGCTTAACGGCAGCAACAAGCATCCTTAAAGGAGTTCCAGGTCCTGGTTTCCTCTGTGAGGGGTCCAGGACCTGAGGAGTCCAGTTGTTGGAGGTTCTGGAAGGAACGTTGTTCCATTCTGGTCTGGTGGAGGGTTCTAGCTGTTGTACAGTCCTGGATGGGAGCAGATGTTCTACAACCTGTAGATATTTTTCTTCATTGATGGAGTCTCCAGATGTGGAAGCTACTCATGCCAGAGGCACTAATGCACCCCCATACCATCAGAGAGGCAGGCTTTTGAACTATGCTCTGATAACAGGCTGGACAGTTACTCTTCACTCTTTGTGGCATCCGTGGTTTCCAAACAGAACCTCAGATTTGGACCCATCTGACTTCAGAACAGTTCTGGTCCATTTGAAATGACCTCTGGTCCAGAGAAGACAGCAGTGATTCTGGATGGTGTTCACATCAGGCTCCTTCTTTGCCTGATAGAGCTTTGAGCAGAATTTGTGAATGAACTGTGTTTACAGTGGAACTGTTCCTGAATCCAGAACAGAACCAGCACCAGACCTGGTGGCTCCCGAGGGCCTGAAGGTCACGACCTTCAGCCTCTTCTTTTGAGCTCAGAGGTTTCTACAGATTCTTCTAATCTGGTGATGAGGTTATGAGCTGCAGATGATGGAGAATCAAATTATTTATAGATTCAGTTTTTTACAGACTGCTGAACCTCTGCCCATCTTTACTTCTTTTTATACCAGTTCTCTTAGTGATCTGCCGACAATGAACCTCATTAGTTGTAAAATGTTCCTCTGGCGTCTTATTCATTCATTTGTTTGTTTGTTTATTTATTTAGAAATTGCCCCACTGACTCTGCGAGAACAACTTTTAAAATTTCATTTGTTTACCGTGTTCCATTGTGAAGAAAATATTTGTTTATAAACTTTGCAAACGGTTTCTGTTTTTATTTGTGTTTTACAGACCAGCACAACTTGTTTTGGCGTCAGGTCTTCATGACAGATTTTATTGAATCGCCCGGTTCTCTGCTTGAATCTGCCCGATCAGCGATTACTGTTTGGATCTGCTTAGAGTCCAGGAGGTCCCAGTTCACTGGCACCAGGACCACACCACGGCTCTGTGACACGCGGACAACAGAACATCTCAGGAAGGCAAGTTGTTCAGTTCGATCCCGTCTCTTCTGCAGGACTCAAACTCTGGAGCGTCAGACGACACAAGGTGAACTCTCTGGATCTGAACGCATCGGAAACAAATGAACCGATTCTTGACTTTGGGGAAACTAAAAGGATGAACCTAAAGCAAAAAAATGTGTGATGATGCAAGATGGAGAGGAGCACGCTAACGTTAGCTTAGCACCGTCAGAAACAAGAAGTCTTATAAAAACAAAACTGCTTTAGGCAGATGACGAGTCTCAGTCGAGGTAAAAACTGATCCTCATCATTTTATCTGTCAAACAGTTTTATTTGACTAATAAAAGATCTAAACTCTAAAAACACAAAAGTATTTTGTATATAAATGACTTTCAGGCAGTTTTTAAAGCACCTTAACGAAACATTGAGCATTCTGTTGAACTAAAACAGTTCTTCATGTATTTCTATTAAAATTATTGATATTTTAAAGATGAATTGTTGAAACTGGACAAGTCCAACAAATACAGGAAGTGTTAAAAAATTAGGTTAAATAATAAAACCTCAGGAAAACAAGAGTAACGCGTACAGATAGTCTGTCAACAAACTGTTATAGCAACGACCCAGATGAGCCTTGTGTAACATGTGACCTTTATAATTAATTAATTAATAATGCTGCACATCCTTTCCAGCCTGATCACGCTGTCTCGCCAATCGGTACAAGTCCTTCTCGCCCTCTTTAGTGTCCGTCCAACCTCTCATACAACTCATCGTGCACCTTCTGCTTTGCCTTTGCCCCCTCCCTCTTTGCTCTACGTCCCATCTCCTTATATTCCTGTCTCCTCTCTTCAGTCCTCTCTGTCATACTTCTACTTGGCTAACCTCTTTCTTTAAAACACTTCCTGCACTTCACTATTCCATTCATAATTAATTAATAAGAATAAGAAGAAGAAGAAGAGGAGGAGATAGAATAATTTGGTAAATAATAAAATAAATTTCAGAGGACTCTGAAGGTGTTTTTAGTGATAAATTAACTCTTTTTTTTAATTTATTTGCTGTAAGCTCGTGCTGTCAGCGAGCGTTGTTGTTCAGGACCGATCTCGGCCGTACAGGTGTGAAGTGTGCTGGAGTTCGGACCGGCTTTGCGCTCACCTCTCTCGGCAGGACCTTTGCTCTGAACGTACACGTGGCACCTCTCTCGGTGCTCCTCCAGGGAGCTGCGCTGCTTGTAGCTGCGACTGCAGTGGTTGCATTTAAACGGCTTCTCGACTGCAAAACAGGTTTCAGTCGATCGATGAGAGCGAACGAGCACAGACAGAAAATGATTTCCTAGAGCGGGCGGTTTCGTTCAAAACCGATGAGCTGAGCTTTAAAGAGCCCGTCTGCAGGTAAAACATGACATCTGAAAGTAAGATATCGTGTGTGTGTGTTAGTGTGTGTGTGTGTTAGTGTGTGTGTGTTACTGGAAAAGGCTCAGCAGACTTCATGTGTCAACAGTTTACAAAAAGAGTGAGAAACAACTTGAAGGAGTAACTGAAACAGTCCAGTACGCAGGTGCACACAGAACCAGAGAGCGTGCGTGAGCGTGCACGTGGTGGGGCGCTACCTGAATGCGTGCGCAGGTGCCCGCTCAGAGCGTCGCGCCGTCGGCAGGCGTAGCTGCACATCGGGCATTTGAAAGGCTTCTCCCCGGAGTGCAGTTTGATGTGGCGGAGCAGGTTTCCCTTCTGGGTGAAGGAGGCGCCGCACTGAGTGCAGTGGAAAGGCCTCTCTCCTGACACACACACACGTGCACGCACACACACGTGCACACAGACACACACGTGCACGCACACAGGAAGAACAATCCACGTGGTTTCACTCAGTCACGTGATGGAGTTCACACTTTAAAATCCAACATTCTTCAGTCAATCAGACAAAGCTGTGTCCGTGTCTGTTAGCAAAATATCTTGTAAACCACTTGACGGATTTTAATAAAATTTTCAGGGAATTAATCGTTCCTTACACGTCTACAACTAGTTAGGTTTTAGAGTTAACCCGACATGTCAACAGACTTTAAAAAACAAAAAAGTGTCTCTCAATCTAATTTAGGTCCACCGAGCTAAACGTTGGTGAGGTAGTAGTTGAGAGTTATTCACAACACGTGCTCCAAGTGCTACTTGGACTTTCAGCCTTACCTGTTAACTAACCCAACTTTAACCTTGACTTGGTAATCAGCTCGGTTCGTCTGGTTTAAATTAAATGGTTTTAATGAAATTAGACTCCAGCTCAGCCAGTTGAACCTTTACTGGTCTAACATTCATTGCTTTAGCAAAAGCTTTAGACTCGGCTGACGGCGCAGACGACAGTTTGATCACATGGACATGTTGTCAGCTCAGGTCGTTTCAAAATAAAAGTCCCCAATGTCTGTCGAGGCTTTAGAAGAAAGACGATGGAAGAGTTTATAGTTTTTAGTCTACGGTCGATGATGTATGAAGGATGAAACTGTGTCATGGATTGTGTCAGCTCTGGTTCTTTCAAAATAAAAGTGCCCAATGTCTGTCGAGGGTTCACTTCAGTTCGGTTTATTAGTTTAATAATAATAAAAGCATTCATGTAACAGGTCTCTCTTGTAAAGAAGGTTTCGAGGCTCAATGGGAACTAACCTCTCTAAATAAAAGGTCTAATATAGCGTCAGCTTTAGCAGGAAGACGACGGAAGGGTTTATAGTTTTGTAGTCTGCAGTGACGTATTCATTCGTTCCTTCATTCAACCTTTATTTAGACAGTTAATCGCATTTAGCCTCAGGGACTCATTTATAAGAGAGACCTGAATGAATGAATAAATGAATGTATGAAGGATGAAACTGTGTCACGGATTGTGTCAGCTCTCCTCGTGTCTGATGGCGAGCGGACCTCCACAGAAAGGTGCCGCTTCACGAGTCTGAAGGTGACACTTGGACCTGCAGCTGCGCTCAGCGCCCGTTGTTCTGAATCTTTATCAGCCGCCATCAAATCACACGGCTTCAGTGTTCTTACTGAACAAAAGAAGATGTTTCACAACCAGATGGTGACGATGATTAAGCCGCGCTCATTTGTTGCACCGACCCGAACAAAAAGATCTGAAAAGGCGTGACGGTGGTGCAGCGGTTGATGCTTACCCGTGTGGCTGCGCTTGTGCACCAGCAGCACGTTGATGCTGATGCAGGACAGGCCGCAGATGTCGCAGCTGAACTTGCTCGACGTCTGCACGCGGGGAACCGCGCCGCCGCCGGCGAAGCTTCCCTCTGCACCCTCCTCCGCCATCGCCGCCGCATGGGCGTCCGGCAGCGCCGCGCCGTCGTAATGAGAGTAACCGACGAGCGACAGGTCCTGCGGCTCGTTCAGGACGTCCTCGTCTCTCGGCTCGTCGTCCTCCGTTCGCTCCTCGTCGAACGACCCCTCCATCCCGTCCTCGCTGCCCTCCTCTTTGGGCACGAGCTCCGCTTCTGTTCCCGCCTTCAGACAGCGCTCGCTGTCGTCCGTCTCCTCGGCCTCCATCTTAATCACGCCTGAGGAGGGAACAAAAAGCATTTCAGCCCCACAGAACCTGCAGCTCGGACACGTGGAAGGGTTTTAATGACCAAACGAAAGAGCGTGAATCACGTCTTTTTTCATTCATTCAACCTTTATTTAAACAGGTTAGTCCCACTGAGCCACGAGGACTCATTTATAAGAGAGACCTGGATTTTAACAAAGAGTGATGACAACAACGACAACAACAGACATTCACATATGATTCATACAAATTTAAGTTTTGTGTTGCTTTTTTACAATTGAAAACAAAATGATAATTAAAATGAGAAAGAGCCGTAGCGAAAAAACAGCTAGATTACGAGGCGGTGTAGAAAACTAAAAACAGGAACATGTCTGAAGTTCTACTTTTGTTTGAAGTTGGTTGTTAGAATTTATAGCGGAGTTGATCGGTGCGCGGAGCTTCGTTTGGGCGAGTGTCACAGATTCAGACGACGAGCGCCGAGATAAGAGGAGAGCGTTTCCTCTGAACGAGCAGAAACCAGAACCAGGAAAGGCGCCGGCCGACGACTCGTTCTGCTTAAAACGAGTCGTTTCAGGTCGTCTGCCGCCTCCTTAGTTCAGCGTCCGTCAGCAGCGTCCTCCACAGCCAGACCCGGTCCAGACCCGGCCCATACACAACTGTGCAAAAGTTTTAAACATTGCTTCAAGAGTTGCTTCTTTTTTTAAAGTTGGTTTGGTCAAGTCTTTGTACTTCCAACAGGAATTTTCTACGTTTTCTTAGAAAATTGGCTTCTTTTAAAAAAATTTAAATAAATCTTCCATCTTCTATCGGAGTATTTCAGAAGAACGGCGCTTTTTGTTTGTTATCTTTGACCTAAATCTCTGGATCAGCTCTGTGTCGACCCACAACCTGAAGAACCCATTTTAAAATGGGATTTTGGGGCTTTTTGTTAACTCTGTGACACAAAAGAACAATTTGCTCCCATTTATTTAGCTGAATCTGTGAAAAACACCAAAGATAGTTTAACAGACAAAAAGGAAGATTTCAGAACCAGCAGAGATTCTAAACGCGTCTGAAACTCGAGTTAATACAACTCGAGGATCATAGATTATTCCAGGGCTGTCGGGTTTTGACACGACTCAGATGCTGAAGAAGACTCTTTTTCTTTCTTCCTCCACTTTGTCTACTTTTCATGCAAACGTTATAAAACATCCCACCAGGTGCACAAACAGGACAGAAAACTGGTGATGAAGCAGCAAAAGTCCAAGAAAAACCTACAAATCCTGGAGAACTGAGTCATTGTTGGTATTTGTATAAATATCACGTCGTGTTGTAATGCAGGCTGCTGGTAATTTCAAGTTACGTCTTTCTAAGTTGTCTGCGGTGCGTCGACACAACTCTGATTCATTCATTGAGCTTTGGAGCTTCTTATGTCTGAATGAGTCAAACTGAAATGGGTGAGAAAAAAACAAAAGACAGCTCAAGTCTAAAAATTAAGAGGGCACAGGGCATGGTTGCATCTTCCTTGGACTCCAAACAGTTTTGTGCATCAATATTCACTGATTTAGCAAAAGCTTTTGACTCAGCTGATCATTCCATCTTAGTGAAATAAAATGACCATATTAGAATTTCGGGACAGCCACTAACATAGTTCTGTAATTATCTTTTGAATAGGTTGCAGCAAGTGATGGTTGACTCTCATACTTCACAGTTTCTCCCGGTTATGTCAGGTGTACCCCAAGGCTCCATTCTTGGTCCACCTCTTTTCTCCATATTTATAAAATAAAACTCGCATTCTGTCAGTGAGGCCTCTGTTCATTTATATGCCAATTAAACTGTTTTATATGCTTTTGGTTCTTCGGATGAGGTTGAGAAGTCCCTGGCATGTGGTTTTCTTGAAATCCAGCAGACCTTTATCGACATAAATTTGTCCTTAAATGCCAGGAAAACTAAATTTATGTGGTTCGGTCATGGAGGAAGGACCATACCCACCTCGGTGGACTGTAAACAGTGATGTTATACAAGAAGTAACAGTTTGTAAATATTTGGGAATTTGGATTGATGGTGCTCTGTCCTTTTCACATCATGCTAATGTTTTGCAATCTAAGGTTAAAACGAGACTTGGTTATCTATAAAGAAATAGATCTTTGTTTACATTGGCTGCAAAATGCATCATTGTTGAAAAAACCTTTCTACCTGTGTTGGAGACATAATTTATAGACATGCTTGTAAGGGTGTCCTTCGTAAGCTGGACACAATTTATCACTCTACTTTTGGCTTTGTTACAAATGCTCCTTATAGAACATTTATAAGATGTTGCGGGGTTATTCACCTCCATATTAACTCATCTACTGCAACTAGCACCTGTTTCAAAGTATCACCCGATTCTCTCAGTATTTGTGGTAAATAAGTCTCGCTTTGGCTCTGCTGCTCCATCTGACTGGAATCTGCTACAAAAACTTTGTGTCGGACCTCCGTTAGCTCAGTTTCTACTTTCAAAAATTGTTTAAAAGCCATTTTTAAAAACACTTTCAAGTGCTTTCATGCTTAGTTAGTACTCTTATTGCTTAACTTTGACAATGAACTGTTAATATAATTTATGATTTCTTGTTTGTTATTGGCTACTGTATTTTATAGTTTTGTCTAACTGTATTGCGTCCCTTCCCTTGACCTTACAAGTACCTGTTGGTGCTGCCAGGCCAGCACTGTAAAATAAGAAGTTGTTCTTAGTGTTTATGCTTGGTTAAATAAAGGTGAAAAAAAAAACCTCTCAAAACGTTTGGAAAGCTGCTGATCAGGTCGGACTGCTCCGGATGAGAATCTAAAGCATGGAGGGGTTGTTGAAGACTTTTGCACAGTATGGTTCTGTGTCCTGCAGACAGCACAGAGTCAGCTGAAAGCATGAAGCTGGCTGCAGGACCTCTCACCCAGCCTGTTACTAAGCGTTAACCCCCACCCCAGTGCTCAGTTCCATCCAGAAACCACGCTGTGGTCTTGGTGGTGGCTGATGATGAGCTGCAGAGCGGCGCCTCATATGGTGGAAAGCTCTCGGAGGTGCTATGGAAACTTTGCACATGCACAGATCCGAAACGCCTGATATAGAGTCCAGAGCCTCAGAGAACCGCAGGCCGTGCAGCTGAAGCAGCGCGGGGCTTCAGGAGCTGCACCCGGCGGGCAAGATGGCTGTCAACCAGAACCAAAGAGGGCCGCCGTCTCAACGTCATGTTCTCTCACCGCATGTCACATCATTAAAAGAGACATTCTGTAAAACTGGGAGCTTCAAAACCACAACTCACCAACAAATATAAATACCACACACACACACATATATATATGTATATATATATTATGCAAAGTGATTTCAGCCTTTACACAAGCCTCTGGATTAGACTGGACCCCCTCTCTGTTAGTTAAATATCATAAAGATTAAAGACTGAGTGCTGAGGGACCACCACCCGAGCAAATAAAGTCTTATCCGCAGCTCGGCTTGTAGTTTTCTCCTGTTTCAGGTGTAAACAATAAACTGATACAAGTTTGTTTTAGTTAATAATTTATTCTATAAACACATTGGTTTAAATAGAACTAACACAAACTGGGGAAAACATCTTTAGTCTGGGGTCGTTAAGACCCTGACAGACCAGGCTGTTTGTATTTTATTAATATTTCAAACTAAATGTTGTTTAATTCAGTTTGGATCCGGCGTTTGTGTTGATTCAGTTATCCTGCACTCAGCTGCAGCTGCTATTTTTCATTTCCCTTCTCATCCTTAAGACTTTTTTTTTGTATTAAACTATTTTAGGATTATTTAATGATAATTATTATAATTAATTATATTTTGTAGATTCTCAGAAGACTTTAAATGTCAGTTTGGACTCAGATGAACTTTGAATGGATTCATTTTAAACATTTCAAAGGTCCGGTTGGAAATGTTACGTCTGTAGAGATGAAACGTTTTAATATTTATAATTCCTTTATATGAAGTCCACATGATTATCAAGTTCCTGCAGAAGAGTTTGATTAAAAAACATGTTTTAAAACGATTTTTAATCACAAGCGTTTCCATGTTAACTGATTTAATTCTTTGGTCCCCTTAGAGGAAAGAGTGAACGACAAACAGTGGAAATAAATCATTTGTTTGTTTTTACAAAGTTTTTCTGGTGTCTAACGAGGTGTTTGACCTTAATTAGCATCACCAGACGTATCAAAACGCCTTTTTAAAAGAGAACAAACGGCCACCGAGTGGTTCCGTTCGCCACACTGAACATGGAGCAGCAAGAGCTCAAAGAGAAGATTCCAGATCTCCATGATGGACATAAAGTTTATAAAATCTTCTCCAAGGAGCTTCATGTCGCTCAGACCGCAGCTGATAAGATTATTAAGAAGCAGAAGTTTCACGGGACTGCAGCCAAACACCCAAGGCCTGGACGCAAGAGGAAATGTGACTCCAGGCAGATCAGAAAGATATTTGGTTGAAGGATTGAAGGAAACCGTCTGAAGTGACTCGAGCTGAACCTCCAAGACCGTCACTTTTTAACCGTGATGATGGAAGACGACCCAGGAGACGCTACGATTGGCAGAAAAACAAAAATCCAGACAGGAATTCACTGAAACGCCGACAAGAACCGAAGATTCTGACTGACGAGAACGGGACCTTCGGCTGCGGGCGCACCAGGGGACAAATCCAAACGGCGAAGTTCAGTTCAAAGGTTTTGTCTTTTCCTGAAGCCCAGAGAAGAAAACAGCTGAACTGTAACGGACAGACAAACACACACGTGTGTGTTTGGACATACGTGCATCCGTAACACCGCCGCACCGCGTCCCATTCACACCAGCCGACTTCTCCTCCTTCTCCTCTTCCTCCTCCTGTGACTTCACCTCTGCAACTTCATCACAGGTTTCTGAAACAAACGGTAACAAACGAGACGCGTTGAGTTGGTTTTTGTTTGTGAAACGTGGAGCAACAAACGTGCACGAGCTGACGTGAAGCCAGGAGCCAGGTGACGCCTCCCACCAGGATCGAGCCGACTCACCCATCCCGTCGTCTCCATGTGGAGATGTGAATTCAGGACGTTTGTCTGCGTTCATGGTGAGGACTTCCTGTGGAGAAGGAGGACATCTGACGTCAGCCGCCTCACAGAACCATTACTGCGAAAACTTGCTGCAAACAATCGTCTCACGCTCCGTTTGGACTAATATAAATAAAACTCTAATTAAAGATCACTTCTGTTTCTGCTGAGCGGATGAAGAAATAGAAGCAACGCTCGCGCCTCTGTTCCTGTTGAGCTGTAAAAAAAGGTTTAGTAAAAATAAAAGTGGGTGAAAGCCCACGGTTGATCGCTCGAGCCTGTCTCTGCATTTAGCCCGATGAGACGGAGGTGTTCTCTGCGCTCGGGCTTCCTGCCGCCTTCGTGCATCATCAAAATGGGCTTTCCACTCCAACAGCCACAGAGACTCCGACCAGAACTGGAGCGTTTGTTTTAAGGTGCTTCGTCGGTTCTTAAACCCAGAAGGTTGAAATTCATGTAAAGAAAAATTAAAGTTTAAACTTCCAGTCTGACAGCTCAGAGTTCAGTGATAAATTTAAAAAATAAAAAAAACTTCTTGTGAGCTGAAAATAAAAAGCAGAAGTGCATGTTTGGAGCAAACCCAAAGGCTGGTTCTGGACCTGAAGAGGAACCGATGAGGAGATCCTACCTGGTCTCTGCTCAGCACCCAGAGGAAACCGCTCTGGACTCTGAACATGGATCACACGCAGCGCCGGAGACATCCCTTAAAGGAACAGGAACTCATTCTGAATGAGGTGGAGCAACAGAGAGCTGCAGGTTCTGGGTACGGAGGAGCGACCCGGAACGCAGAGACCCGGGCCGGCTTGGATCAACTGCTCACCGGTTCTGGTCCTGGACCTGAAAACTGCACAGCTCGACGTATTTATGAGTAAGAGCTCTAAGAGTTGATGAAGTCCTTTAGGCGGTTCCCCAGGAGATTAAAAACGGGTTCCTGTTTGAGGAATCAGAACTCCATCTGGTGGCAGAACCAGAGAACTGCTGCTCTCTCCGAACAGGTCCAGAACCTGTCAGAACATGAGCCACCGCTTTCTGAATACACAAGGAGAGTTAGGGTTAGGGTCTGTCTCATTGTGTCTGTCTCTCTACATATTTGTCTCTGTCTCTAAATGTGCCTGTCTGTGTGTCTCTGTGTGTCTGCCTCTCTGTTTATGTGAATGTTTGTTTGCTGTGTTAGTAAAATATCTAATGAACCAGTGGACAGACTTTAACCTCCTAAGACCTGAACGCTTGCCTATGTGGGCGCCAGGTCCTAGGAGGTTAATGAAAGAAAATCACTGGACGTTTATCTACAGCTGAAAAACTTTGTCAACCTAATTCAAGATGGCCGCAAAGCTAAGCAGCTATAATAAATGTCCCTCACTCAGTTGATAGATGAAAATAAAAACAGAAATTAATAATTGGCAAATCTCATAAAAAATATTTTTAACTAATCATATATATTTTATATCGGCATGTTTCTGATGTTCCACTATGAATAAAATAAGTTTATAAGTTTTACACATCATTGCATTTTGTGTTTATTTACATTTTATTTATGCATTACATACGCAGGAATCCCTGTGGACTATGATGTTTGCAGATGACATTGTCATTTGTGTTGAGAACAGGGAACAGGCGGAAGAGAACTTGGAGAGGTGGAGGTATGCACTTGAAAGAAGAGGAATGAAAGTCAGCCGTAGTAAGACAGAGTACATGTGTGTGAATGAGAGGAAGGTCTGGAACAGTGAAGCTACAAGGAGCAGAGGTCACAAAGGTGCAGGACTTCAAGGACTTGGGGTCCACTGTCCAGGAAAATGGGGAGTGTGGTAAAGAGGTGAAGAGAGTCAAGGCAGGATGGAGTGGATGGAGAAAAGTTTCAGGAGTGATTTGTGACAAAAGGGTGTCAACAAAGGTGAAAGGAAAAGTTTACAAGACAGTGGTGAGACCAGCTATGTTGTATGATCTGAAGACAGAGACATGGACAAAAAGACAGGAGACAGAACTGGAAGTGGCAGAGATGAAGATGTTGAGGTTCTCCTTAGGAGAGACAAGGATGGATAAGATCAGGAATGAGATCATCAGAGGTACAGCACAGGTTGAACAACTGGGAGATAAAGTTAGAGAGACCAGACTGAGATGTTTGGACATGTCCAGAGGAGGGACAGTGGTTTGGACATGTCCAGAGGAGGGACAGTGGATATATTGGTTGAAGGAGATGAAACAGCTGAAGACGAAAACGTGATAATCTACAAGAAAACCTGTGTTACTTTTTTATTTATTTATATATTTTAAACGGAAATGTTAATTTCCTCAGAACAGCTGCTGAGACACGTTATGTTTCTAAAACAGGAGAACCTGATTCATCACGAGAATGAAGCACTTTAGTTCTAACCATGTTCCTCCACTAAAGAACAAATTAATGATGGGCTTCCAGAGTTCTGGTTCTGTTTACTTATTTACTTTAATAAGTCGATCATGATCCGCAGACTCACATCTGGACCTCAGTTCGGTTCTATTATCCTGTCCTTCCTTCATTCTGCTCTTCTCTGCTCACAAATGAAGCCCAAAAAATTTAAAATCAATGTTTTCTGTTGCAGACAAAACCCGGTTCTGTGATAGTCCTGGGCTTGGATCAGGGGTGGTTCTGGTCTTGGATTATTAACGTGGAGATTTCACAGCAACTTGTGCTGCTTTCAAGGACCACATGTTTGACAGGACGTTGGAGTGTTTTTCATTAAGACGATGTAAAACAACATTCTGCTCATGTTCTAAAGGCTGAGGAAGAATGGGGACAGGTTCCGGCCCGGCCCACTTTGCAGTCCTGACCTGCTCCAACTCTGTAGTTGGGACAGCTGAAGACATGTCTGCTGAACGGATGGGACAGAGCAACACCTGAAAGTTTTCACCTCTTTGTTTCTTCATTGTGCTTTTTGTAAGAAGGATTGGAAACATCAGGCAGAAAGTCGGACCTCTTCAGGGTGGGAGTCGGATTCCAACAGCTCAGTGTGAAGCGGCTGGGCTGAAGATCAGAACCTCCAAACCTGAAATCACGGTCCTCAGTCAGCAAAGGGTGGACTGTCCTCTCTGGGTTGGGGCTGAGGTTCTGCCTCAAGTGGAGGAGTTCAAATATCTCAGGGTTCTGTTCTCAGTGAGGGAAGAATGGAGCGTGACATAGACAAACAGATCGCTGCAGCTTCTGCAGTGTTGTGGACACTGTGCCGATCCATTGTGGTGAAGAGGGAGCTGAGCTGCAAGGAGAAGCTTTCTCTGTTTACCGGTCAGTCTACGTTCCTCCCCTCACCTGATGGTCCTGAATTCTGGGACTGAAAGCTCGAGATCATGGATCCAGGAGGCCTAAATGAGTTTCCTCTGCAGGGGAGCTGGACTCTCCTTAGAGATCGGGTGAGAAGTTCAGTTCTTCGGGAGAGAATTGGAGTAGAGCCGCTGCTCCTCCACATCCAGAGGAGCCAGGTGAGGTAGTTCAGACATCTAGTCATATGTCCAACTGGAAGGAGACCCCTGGGTAGACCTAGAACACGCTGGGACTATGGCTGCTTTGCCATTGATAAGTGCGACTCCACTCAGCTCTCGGTGATTTGCCACTGTAACTTGTTTCCCCGCTCAGTGGGTGGGGTCATCAATGCAAAGTGGGAGGGATCATAATTAGTCATTGTGTTCGAGCCGTTCCACCCGTTGTGGTCCTTAATTGCACTATAATCAGATTTCAGTTTCTTTAGCTTATCCCAGCACAGCTTAAAGGTGTAGCCCTGCTGCGCCATCATCTCCAATATCTCTCTGTAAATTCACTCATTACTTGTGGTGCCGTCCAGCTCACCCTGAGTCCTAACACCGACCAATAAATTTAGGAAGGTCTGTACCTCGTCGTTGGTCCATGGCACTATTTTTAGAGCGTCCATATCAGAAACTAACAACACAACATGATCAGAGAGGAAATGATGGTTGAAATGTAGTTTGCAGTTTTTCTGGGCAGGTCATCCAGTGACATAGCTCCGCTGGCCACGGCTGCTGTCTGCTTACGTGAAAGTTATCACCTTGGGGCAGTCCGCTTGAAACCACGAACAAGGTGGTCCCATAAACCGGGCTGAGTGGGGGTGGGTGCCGGCAGTGGGTAAACTGCTGCGGTGTGGAACAGACAGTAGCAAAGCGCCGTAAGTCTCTCAGCTGGCCAGGGAACACCTTGGAGTCCTCCCAGAAGAGCTGGAAGAAGTGGCTTTGGGAGGAGATGTCTGGACCTCCCTGCTCAAGATGCTGCCCCCGGGACGAGTCCAGAATGAACGGAGTCATACTAGAACAGTATCGCTAATTCTTCTTAACCTGAATGTAACTCAAGAGTCCACCCAATTTACCTAAACAAAGGTGAACTGACACACAATGAAACAGCTAGAGGCCCAGAACTGTTTCGGCTCCCAGATATTAATAATAATAATAATTATTATTATTATACTATCATTATTTTGTTGTTAATATCATCAATCATCTCGGTAAAGAAGACATGGTTTTCTTTGAAGTCTGACCCATCAAGAAGTGTAGCTGTATCGTAGCGGGACATGTGTAAACATGTAATTACTGCCATCGTGTTTCATTAAACCTGCCTCTGGGTCAGGGGTCTGCAAACTGCGGTTCTCAGGCCACATGTGGCTCTTTGACCATAAATAACATGGACTCTAATGGTTACATTTAAATCCAAACCAGGCACAAAGTTTATTGAAGCAGTTCAGTTTTCCACGACGGTAACGGTTTAAGCAGTTTGTCACTTCATTCGTTCACCTTCCAGACGTACGGCTTTTCTCTGAAACACGTTTTCTGTGAAACTGCAGTTAAAGCCAAAACTTGTTTCCTAAGAATATGGTCTTTTGGTGTTAAAATGTAAAAATACTGATAAACGTCAACACTTTTTTCAAATATTTTATATAGTATTTACAAATCTTTTTTGAGCAGATTTTGAAGCTCTGGACTTATTTCATTTAGTGTGAAAAGGTGCAAAAATGTTGCAGCTCCCCCCGGTCCAGGTGAATCTGCAAAGCCCACCGGAGCGCTGCACGGCCTCGGGAAGGTTTGACTGCTGCTCGTGGCCAAACAACCACCAGCTTCCCCTCAAAAACTAAACAGCTCAAAGGAGGTACGCTGGGCCTCCATGGCTAAAAGAAAGCAAAGGAACACAGGAAAGAGAAAAAAAAAACAATAAAAGCTGAGTGGAGGGCAAAGTCCAGAGTGTTTCATGATCAAAAACACAGATGATAAACTGTCCCTGCTCCACAGAGTTGTTAAAACAATCTTAAGATCCTACGTGGGGGGGTGGGGGCAGGGAACTGGTAGTGTTCGTTTGCATTTTATAGCTGCTCACCTCAGTTAGGGGCAAAAGAGAAAGATCTGAGAGCAGAAATAATGAGGTGAGACGGGGGAGGCAGGGACCTGTCTAATCGCTGGATACCAACAGAGATCTGGGTGAAGAAACAGGGCTTGCTTCGGTGCTTGGGCATTCAGCTCCAGAATGAGGACTTTCTACATTTGTTGCTGATTAAAGTGAAGCTGATGAGTTTCTGTTCCTTCTTGACCCAGATGTTGCGTCCAGTACACGAGTCTGTCATGTGAAACAGACCTGAGTGAAGTTGGTTAGTGAACAGTGAGCGAGGGGGAAGTCCATTCAGCCGTTTCTGCTCGGTGCCATCAGGTCTTGATGAGGACAGGCGAGGGGACGTGTGTGCAGGTTTGTGGGTCTGAGTGTGAGGAGGCTTTTGAAGAGGCAGAGGGAGACAGAGGAGAGAGATTCAGCCTGGCTCTCCTGCGCTGCGCCTGCACACAGAGGCGTGGCCAGGATCCTATAAAGTCCAAGCAGAGCCTCTCTCTTCTCAGAAGACAGTCCTCTGCGCTGCACACCAGCGAGAGAAGGAACCTGCAGCTTTAGCTCAAACCTCTGCCTTTCTCAGGATCTGCTTCGGACACTTGTTGACCCTGGTGATTCCCAGCAGAAAGGCAGGCAAAGCCCACCTGAACATAATGCTGCTTATCCTTCCTGTTCCTTCCAACTAGTTTCCATTACAACAACGTTTGCCGGCTGAGGAGATCAAGGGGCTCAAGTTTCTGTGCAGTGAAACTGACCCAGAGGAACAAAGAAGCGATACAGCCGAGGCAGCTGGAAACATCAAAGAGCCTCCTGGACAAAGCTCTCCTCTCAAACCTCCTTTGTCTAAAATCTGCTGTACAAGAAGAAAGTGGTCAAAAAGCTCTCAGAGAGGAGGAGGAAAGCTCACTGACAAGGGTAAAAGATCAGGTGCTGGGGCGGTCATGGTGCGAGGACGTGGTGTGGCTCCGTCCTACTGGGGCCTGTGGGTGTTCAGTGCCTTGTTCCTGGCAGCGTTGTGCTTGTCTGACCAGGCCATCCGCTGCCCGGTGTGCTCCGAGGAGAGGCTGGCCAGCTGCCGTCTGCCCGAGGGCTGCGAGGAGACGGTCCGCGAGCCGGGCTGCGGCTGCTGCCCTACATGCGCCCTGCCGAAAGGGGCCCACTGCGGCGTGTACTCGCCCCGGTGTGCAACGGGCCTTCGGTGCTACCCGCCTCGCGGCGTGGAGCGGCCGCTGCACACCTTGATGCATGGCCAGGGCGTCTGCACGGATGAGAGGGAGGTGGAGGACAACTCAGGTAAGAGAACCACAGCAGGGCTCTTCATCCTGGGGCTGGGAGATATTAGATGGTGCAAGAGCAGAAAGGGTTGTTGATCTACCAACCCAGAGATCGTGGGATCACCTACAGAGCACCTTCTATCTATCGTTGTTTTATGTTTTGTGGTGATGCTCAGCCGAATCACACTAATGACTAGTTAGCTTAATGCCCGCCCTAAAAATCCATCAATCAACCAATCACACCAGATTACAGCTGACGACTTCTCTTTGAAACAGCAGAAACAAATAAAGCGGAGCAGAAAAAAAACCCTCCACTGCCATTAAATAAGACTGGTTTGACGAACATCTCGTCATCTGCGGTCACACTGAGCAGCAAGCAGTGCTCCCCTCACCCACCTGTTGCTCTGAGGCGTCATTCAGGTGTACAGTCACTGAGGAGGACATCCTGTAAACGTTAACGCTCGTTAACAAAGGCTGTCGGCTCGTTGTATCCAGCAGGTAATTCAGTGAGTTGTGGTTCATCTACCAGAGGGGTGAAACCCACCGCTCTCTTTTTAGGGTAATTCTGTTCTGAAGCAAACGTTTGCAACGATCAGCTTGAGTTAGCGTGTTAGCAGGTGAAATACATTCACTGATGTTAAATGTAAACGTACTGCTCTTCTTTGTTAGACGGAGATGTTTTTATAGAGAAAATTTGTTTGGTTGCACCGTTTTGTAACTTGCAAGATCAAAAAAAAAAAAAAGTGATGTAAAATGGTGATATGGAATGGCTTTACGGTAAAATATTGAGATATTTTCGCCACATCGCCCATCCCTACATCACCCTTCTCTGCTGCTGTCAGTCAGGTCTTTGCTCCCCCGTCCTCACCTGAGCCGGGAGGTTTCAGAGCCGTCGTGAAGCAGAGCGAGCACCAGCTCTGGTTAGTCGGGCGCAGGCAGTCCCTCTGCACTGAAACGGAGGCCCTGCCATAAAGCGAGCGTCTCGGTTGAAAACTGTGGCAGCATGTGTGTGGAGTCAGACCAAACCTGTTCCAGGAGCAGCACGGGGAGGGATGTGCACGTTGGTGCCTCGGCCTGTAATGGGAGGAGGTAATAAAAGCTGCCGTATGAAACGGGTGTAATGGATTGTGGTCAGTCTGGGGCTATTAGCGCTCTCTGCAATCACTTGGTGCTATTTCATGGGTATCCCTCTTCCTCCTCCTCCTCCTCTCCTGCTGCTGCTGCAGATTTCTCACACTTCTTCATCTGCTGATGTCTCTATCCTGCTCCTCTTGGCCTCCTTACCCCCTCCCTCCCCTCTTTTCCTCCTGCAAAGAACAAAGTCTGTTTCCACTGTCAAAGTGCAACTGGATGTCTAATCAGCACAAACGAAGGGGTTTGAACCTTTAGGCAGCTCAGGACTCGATTACGATTCAGAACACGCTTCAAACAGAATCCCAAGGATAAAAACTCTCAGACATTAAAGCGACTAGATAACTTAATCTGCACTACAAGATAAAACAAGATTTTGGAACAAAAAAGCAAGTAGCCATAAGAGCTGAGTCTAGTGATGACGTCTACGTGTTCGAGCCGTCTGACCCACTTTCTTCTGCTTCGTTACTTTTGGTGCAGGGATGACTCCATTAGCTTTGTTAGCATCTTTAGGATGATCATGTTTAATTGTGGGGCAGCACGGTGGCGCAGTAGGTAGAGCTACCGCCTCTCAGCAAGAAAGACGCCGAATCAAATCCCGGCCAGGGGCCTTTCTGGGTGGAGTTTGCATGTTCTCTCCGTGCATGCGTGGGTTTTCTCCGGGTACTCCGGTTTCTTCCCACAGACCAAAAACATTCATGTTAGGCTGACTGATAACTAAATTGTCCCTAGGTGTGAGTGAGAGAGTGAATGGTTGTTTGTCTCGTTTGTCTCTATGTGTCCCTGTGATGGACTGGAGACCTGTCCAGGGTGTCCTCCACCTCTAGCACAGTGACTACAGGATATGGGCACCTGTGACCCCCGTGACCCGAAAAGGAAGGAGCAAGTAACAATAATGGATGGATGGATGGATGGATGGATGGATGGATGATGGGTGGTTAATTGTGGCTCCAAAGGTGCAAAGTAAGACGGTATCTCAGCGGGCTGCAGCTGTTGGAGCCTCAAAACTGTAGGAAATAAATTGATGGAATTTCTGTTGTCTGACTCAGTCCTCCGTGTTTGTGAACGAGGGATCAGCGAGCCATGTGGCTGTTTTGTACTTACAGTTTTTGAAAAACTATGATCTAGTTTTGTATTGATGGCTTGGAAAACTATTCTTGGCCGTGCCCATCATTAGCTGCCGACATTGTCCCCATTGTTACAAAAGACTTGTCTGTTTAATTGACTTGGATTTAAACAATTTGTGTGACGTCAGTTCACAAACATGAAGGAGCAGCTTCACCCACATTACTGCAGCCTCTGCAGCTACGTGCTGAAGTGAAGAGCCTCTGTAACTAATTGTTTAAAACAAACCAGACTTTGTGCCGAGTTCACGCTGTGAAGTTTTAACATCTAATTAATGGGTTTGAGTTTAGAAGAGTCAGACTTTGAGGTGAAATTAGTCGGGTTTGTAGCAAAAAGATTTATCTCCAAAATATTTACGAGTTATGTGGCTCATCCCCCTCCAATATCTGGATCAGCTGCCATCATGTCTTCAGATCTACAGTCATCAAAAAAACTCAGGTTGTACCAGGCTTCAGTCCCACAATGTCCCGTTTGTTGTCAGAACCAGAGTTTGGAAAAAAGGTGTTTAAATACTCTGCACCTAATGCCTGGAACTGCCTGGAAATCAACGGTATGGTCTCTGAGAACATTAAAGTACTTGAGGCTTAATTGTGATCAAATCAGAGATTGTGTGTTCTTTGATTGTTCTAACTTGTTTTAATCTGTACTGCACACTTGAAATAGACTTTTCATCTGAATAAGTCCTTTTCCTGGTTTAATAAAAGATAAATAAAGACAAAACAGGATGAATAGAACCCCTGCCCATTCACAAACCGCTCCAATATGCTGCCCTGAATTTATTTTCCCTGATGAAATCTGCCTCCCCAAAGGGAGTGGCACTGATTTCCTCGCTGACAGATTCTGCCGGAGGGCTCTCAGAACCAAGAAGAACTGGATCGGGCTCAGTCGATGTAAAACTCCTGGGATGAGCATCTTCACTGCAGCATCTGTTCTCCCTGAACTCGCTACACCCCACCTCCTCAGAGTCCTAACGAGCCTCGAGCGCGTCGCCCACCAGCTCCTCAGTGAGGATGAGCTCATCGACACCCTCGAGCTGAAACCAGAGCCTGCTGGTCTGTCTGCGCAGGGCCGGCGAAGGTTAGCGTGACTGCGTGGAGTCAGGGAGGAGAGAGGAGCTCGTTAAAAACAAACGCTCGTCTCGGTTTGTCCCGGCTTTGGCCGCCAACACCCGACGGGTTTACCGCCCCTGAATCAGGACTACGGCGAGCCGATGGGAGTTCCTTCATTCTGGGAATGAAACCGTTCAGAACGTTCATAAGTTTGTTGTTGTTTGTTTATTTAGTGGGTGTTCTGTAACCCGAGTCTGCCATAACAAAGTGAGGTTTGCCTTTAGATCAGATCAGCTCAGATCTGAGAGACCCAAAACAACAAAAAAAGGAGAAACAATCAAAAAGAGGAGAGAGAGGCGACTCCAGTCGGGAGCAGCAGAGCTCCTGTGTGGCACATTCACTTGTGCATTATTAAAGACGGGGGTGCATCTCCTGAAAACTTGCCCCACTCCTAGCAACAGCGAACATGTAAGATAAAAATAGAAGAGGGTTTTTAAAAACCAGGAGGATCCATCCTGAAGGGAGCGGAGACGAAGCGAGGCACATCCTCACCGACAGGATTTTAGGGTGTTCGTTACAGCCCTGCAGGAAAAAAACATCAAAGAGCTCGAAGGAATGCTTATTGCCCGCCGCCGCTCATCATCAATTTTAGACAAAGATCATCTTTAGCTGAATGATTAAACAATTAAATGCTAATGCTAAGAGTAGAGTGACTCTCAGCTACTACCACACAAAATTTTAGGACAACTCCTATCAATGTTAGAGTTGTAGCCATTTTCATGTTGGCTAAGCTCAATCAGTTGTGGCGGCCATATTGACAGGGTCTGAGTTGAAAAGTTAATTTATTTAACTTTGCTAACAGACAGAGGAATTGCTGGCCGATATCTTCAACTCCTCCCTGACCTTGGCAACAGTTCCCCACCTACCTGAAGACCACCATCATCCCAGTTCTTAAGAGCTCTGCAGCGACTGGTCTGAATGACTTACGGCCAGTAGCCCTCACTCAGATAGTTGCTAAATGCTTCGAAAAACTGGTCACGACCCGCATCAAAACAACTATCAGCATCAACGAGGACCCTCACCAGTACGCATACCGCAAGAATCAGTCAACAGAGGACGCCATCTCCTCTGTGGTCCACATTGCTCTCACCCACTTGGAGCAAAAGGACTCGTACGTCCGTATGCTCTTTGTGGACTTCACGTCTGCCTTCAACACCATGATCCCCCAGACTCTGATGGACAAACTACTCACATTAGCCCCCCCATTTGCAACTGGGTCCTAGACTTCTTAACAAACCGACCACAGTCTGTGAGGGTCCACAACTTCTCCTCCTCCACCATAACCCTCAGCACTGGCTCCCCTCAGGGCTGTGTGTTGAGCCCTCTCCTGTTCACTCTGCTCACGTATGACTGTGCAGCTGCCCATCCAGGCTGTTATATAGTAAAGTTTGCAGATGGTACAGAGGTGGTTGGATGCATCACAAACAACGATGAGTCCAGCTACAGGCAGGAGGTGGAACACCTGGAGAGCTGGTGCAGGAAGAACAACCTTCACATCAATGTGAAGAAGACGAAGGAGATTACTGAGGATTTCAGAAGGAACAAACATACCTATCCCCCCCCCCCCCCCCCCTACCCCGACCGCCCGTGGAAGTGGGCTCCAGGTACAAGTACTTGGGTGTGCACCTGAATGACAACCTCATCTGGGGCAACAACACCACCAGCCTGATCAAGAAAGCTCATCAGAGACTCTACTTCCTCAGACGGCTGAGACGAGCTGGTCTGTGAAGCTCAGTCCTCACCTCCTTCTACAGGTGTGCAGTGGAGAGCATCCTGTGCTCCAGCATCAACATGTGGCATGGAGGCTGCACAGCTGCAGAAAGAAAAGCTCTAGACTGAGGAGCAGCTTCTAACCCTGAAGCTGTTAAGACTCATAAATCCCTATCCAGGTCACTGTAAGAAAAAAATAAATAAAAAATTCACTGTAATGACACTTTAATTGGTGATATGGGACTTAACTGTGCTGCTGATTTGCTGATCTCTTGCCTTGATGCTGCTGTATTCATTCATACCCATCTGCTCACTACAGATTCATGTTCGAGCTGTTGTTTAATATACCGTATTATTTTACATTATTAGTGTTTGGCGTATATCTTAGTTCCTTATATATTGTTTCTTTTTACATTTTATTTTTGCCATTTTTGTGTGTAACTGGGACCCTGAGTACACAGTTTCGTTCCACCTCATGTACAACACGTGATGCGGATGACAATAAAGAACCTTGAACCTTGAAACAAACCCCTCTTAATCCATCAAATCTGAGTTTTAAGGCAGGGAGGTTTTATTTTCTGACATCTATTCTCTGTAAGTGGATCTCCATGGCAACAACAGGCAGGATCCTGGATCTCAGGATGAGGTCTCAGATGGCTTTAATATTCCGTTCCTAGAAAGCCTCCAAGTCCAAATACTCAGAATAAATCATCGTGTGGGACTTGGCCTCTGTCCCTGCATTCCTGTCGGGTGGACCCTGGTGTCGGGTGGACCCTGGTGCTGAGTGGGCCCAGGTGTCAAGTAGACCCCGGTGCTGAGTGGACTCTGGTGTCGGTTATTCGGAGTCCTCTCTGTAACGGTGAACACGTATAATTCACAAGCCGGTATTGGAAGGTCTCGCTCCATCGGGCCTGGTGGGAGCTGTGTGAAGGAAGCTGCTGGCGGAGCTGGACTCTGTTTCAGCTGCGCTCGGTTTACTCCGAGACACGCACAGAACCGGGCCCAGGCGCGACCCGACGCTCTGTGGATCGTACTGTGCTGCCAGTTCACTCTATCAAAGATATTCTAATAAAAAGCTGCTCAACGTTCAGGCTTTTGTTCTGACATTTAAATCCTTCAGCTGCTTTCAGCTGTTTCAGACAGTCAGGTATAAAAACATCTGGCTCATCTGGGACATTTCAGCTGCGGCTGTTGGTTTGAGTCATGTTTGTACTTTTGGAAATTATTAAATTTAACATTGTTTTGTTCTGAAATGCACAGAGATCTCTTCAAATCCATCAAAGACCCCGTGCTCCATCTGTATCTCGCTTTGTCTCTTAATATGTCCATGATGTCTTCTTATGTATACTTTGTGTCTCATCTGTCCCCATTGTCTTCTTATGTATACTTTGTGTCTCATCTGTCCCCATTGTCTTCTTATGTATACTTTGT
>NC_056513.1:9518932-9527191 GCF_014905685.2 Nematolebias whitei | reverse complement strand
TACTTTGTGTCTCATCTGTCCCCATTGTCTTCTTATGTATACTTTGTCTCATCTGTCCCCATTGTCTTCTTATGTATACTTTGTGTCTCATCTGTCCCCATTGTCTTCTTATGTATACTTTGTCTCATCTGTCCCTGTTGTCTCCTTGGAAGCTTTTCATCTCCTTATGCATCCTTTTTATTTCCTTTTGTTTTGTCTTTTAGTGTCTTTTTGTATCCATTTAGCATCCTCGTGCGTCCTTTTCGTCTCCTTATGCATACTTTTTGTATCCTTCATGCCTCCTGATGTGTCCTCCTCATCTCCTGTGTCCGTTTTATCTTTTTCTTCTGTGTATCCTAGTGTCTTTTTAGTCTTTCTGCATCCATTGTCTACTTTTGTGTCATTTTATGTGTCCTTTTTGTCTTTTTATGCTACCTGTTTGTCTTAATTCTCTTCTCGTTTGTCCCATTGTCTCTCATCCCGTCTTTTAAACATTTAAAGCACTCTTAAAGTTCAGCTCCTGGTCAACCATCTCCTTATTGATAACGTCCTGCAGTACTCAGCTCATGCTGAATTTTCACAGAAAGACATTTTTCACGGTTTGTTCACCTGAACTTCAACCGACCAACGACGTGTTTTATTCTTTCCAAACCGTTTATCCAAGTTTAGTTGGTACATTAAATCATATGAAGAGGGGTAAACCACGACGAATGTTTTAGATGCACAAGCGTTTAAAAATTGACAAAGGCAGAGTGAAAAGCCCGTCATTTTTTTTCTTAAGAAAGTCCTAAAAAAGCAACGTTCTAACCTACAAGCCGTTCTCTTCAGTTATAAATCCTGGTCATATTTTGGAAGTTTTAGAAGACAAAGACCCGATGTAGTTTTATTTGTGTCCCTTTTACAATTCAAATAATGCCAAAGAGCTCCATGGGAGTTAAATCCAATAACTCATTCCACCACATTTAGATTCAGATTAAAATCCAACTTTACTAAGTCCATCTGAATTTGCAGGCAACCCAATTTACTAATAAACTCAACAAGCCAGATTCAGAGATTTATAATAAATTAGTGATTAATAAGAAGGTTTGATGTAAAGAAGCCAACAGCTCTGATTGGATCCTGCATCATGCATTGAAGGTGAAACGGCTTCAATATGTTAATGTTACAATAAGAACATTTTAATGCACTAAAAGGTTTGAAGTTAGTGAAACTAGTCTTTTCTAGTTTTATTGCTTGAACACGTCAAGTCAAATCTGAGTTTTCTCTGCTCTCCTTCAGCAGATGTTCCTGTCTATTTGCTTTTTTTAGGCTGTTTAACACATTTGTACAGCTGGGCTGGTGTGCAGCAGTAAAAGCGATTAGCTCACCATTGTCCTCTGTGGGACAGGGACCACCTTCTGGACTTGAAGCTGAAAGACACACAAACAATCCAACACTGCCCGGGTCATGACACAGAACCGGTTTGAGGGCAGTGAATCGACAAAGGAAGCAACATTTATGTCTCATGGTGCAGGAAGGATAATTAGGTGTGATGATATGAAGGTCAGAAGTTTTATTTCTGTCGTTTTCTAACTCAGGATGAAGAGAACCAAAGAACAGACTCTCTCACGAACTGTAATACAAAGTTTTTTTAAAACATTTTAGTTTATTTTTCAAACTGTTTTATGTCTCCTTAAATGTCCTTTTGTCTCTGCATTTTAGACTCTTTCTGTCTGTTCTATCTCCCTATATGCATCCTCTTGTCTATCTACGCACCCTTGTTGGCTCCTTGTGTCCTTTTTCTCTTTCAATGTCTTTTTTTGTCTCCTAATGTGCAAGTTTTGTATCCTTTTTAGTACATTTAGTCTCTGTCTGTGTTCATTTCATGTTTGTGCTGCTGTTACATCGTAATGTTTTAGTATTATTAGTGTTTAGTGTATAACTCAGATCTTTTAGCGTACTGTTTGGCGTTCGTTTAGCATATAGCTTAGTGTATATCTTAAATCCTTATTTACTGTTTCTTTTTACACTTTATATTTTTGCTGGATGGATGTAACTGTGTACATAATTTTGTTCCACCTCATGTACCACTTGTGGTGAAATAACAATAAACCTGCTTGAACTTGAACTCATTTTGTCTCCTTATGCATCCTTTTTCTCTCCTATCACCTTTGTTTCCTAGTGGGACATTTTTGTCTCCATGTGCATCCTTGAGTCTCTTATGATGTTTTGTCTCATTCAGAATTCTTTCTGTCTCCCTTTGTGTCCTCATGCATCTTTTTTTGTCTCCTTTTGCTTTTTTGTGTGTCATGTATTTAGTGTTTGTGGCCACGTGCTTATTTTTGTGTGTGTATTTTTGTATTTATATGAATCCTTTTTATCTCCATATAATTACATTATTGCATTGTACATTTATATCAGATGCATCTGTTGTCCGTAAAAAAAAATTTCATAACGCCACGTGTTTTTGTTTATTTTTTTTAAATTTGCATTTAGACTAACATTAAAAAACAACTTCAAATTTTTTAATGTTTAAAAAAAAAAACATATAAAAAAATATGACGCAACGTAAAAAACATTATTTGAATAATAAACTTATAGTGGTACATTTCTATTCATTTTTGCCCCAGCGGCAGTTCGTGGTTTATCTGCTTTAATTACCTTACCGGCACTCGGCGGTGCTGCTGTCACCATGTTGGAGTTGTGTCTCCCGGCTCCAGCGCCGGGCTCCTCCCGCCTCTGATGACGCACTTCAACGGTCTGTGGGTTCCAGGTGGGGCGAAGTCCACTGCATCCAGGTGAGACTTCCACTATGTCATCGAGCGAAAAATATTATTCCAGATGATAAAATTACTGTTTTTAAAAATTACACTTAAATCTTGAAAAAATATATATTTTTTTTAATTAGGCACCTGCTAGCCTCCTATTAGTTAGCAGACTCGTTAGCCTCTGATTAGCTACCTGTTAGCAACTTGCTAACCGCCAATTAGCAACCTGCTAATTAGCTTGGCAAAGACTAAATTTCTGTCTCTAATCCTAAAACATGAAAAAAAAAGTAACAAAAAAAAAAAATTTCAAACCGAGTAAAGATACATTTTTCAATTTCTCACCAACAATTGAATCTCTCACACTTAATCCCAGGAGACAAATCAAGGCCCACTTAATCCACTGCTAACTAAAATGGAGGTGTAGTTACCTTCCCATCATGCATTGCGCCAAGAAGCATCTTGATAGCTTTCAGTTAGTTTGACTTAAAGAACATCATTTATTCAAGGTTTGCTACATATATGTTGACTGTAGTTCATACTTATCAATTTAATAATTTAGGTGTGCTATTGGTAAACATAAAATCTTTGTTAACCCGAGTTTTGTTATTGCAGCTATTCCACTACAACCAAATGATGTTAGATAACTGACCTAAACCCATTGTTCTGTTTCCATCCAGACAAATAACAAAATTCCTTTCTGAAACCAAGACTCAGAGGAAGAAACGGACAGTTCTCTGATCCAAACTCTTTCACAGGATGGAGGACCATGTTTGTCTTGTTGACGGTCCATCTGGAACAGGTTCTGCTCTACCCTTTTAAGCGTGTTTTTGTATCTGATCCACACCTTTGTGGTGTTATATCTGGCCCGTTAAAAGTTTCAGGCCTCGGGCTGAAGCCTTACACAATTTTCAAAGTCAACAAAGTTATTTCCTTTCAGGAAAATCAGTAAGCTGCTACAAAGGGTGATGGGATGTTGAACTCAGCTTAAGTTTGGGTCAACTTTTGTTTCGCAGTGGCGTTAATCAGCCATGCATTCTTAATAACTGCATTCAAACTAGAAGTATGCGTTTGTAGTTGACGAATTTGTTGCTTGGATTGTCATCTCCATGATGCGTTTTCTCCGTTTGGATTCACACAGACTAACACATTGTTCTGTTTAGTTAAATTGGAAGCAGGGCGGCGGTGGCTGGTGTCTTGTTTTGATGATCGAATGTTGGTTTAGTGTTCTTTAAGTCCTTCCATTGACAAACGGCTCTGCAGAGAGGTGGGGACAGCTCTCGCAGGCTTTGTTGATCGTCTCGAGCGGTGTTTGTACAACTGAATAAGACATCAACTGATGATTAACTGATTTCCAGAAATATTTTCCCTGGAAGCTGAAGGTCTGACACTGATACTCTGGCAGAATCCAGTGTTGACTGAGAAGAAAAGCCTTTTGGTGCCGAGCCTGGATGACTTTTGAACTCGCTGCCAGAACCTTTTAAAAGTCTCTGTTGGTGGAGAATAAGCTGTTCTGTCTGCTATAATCAGTGTTTTTTATTCCTCTTTGGGTAATTCGCTTTAAGTTCAGTGAAAAGCAGTTTGATCCAAACGAGGTGAACAAACGGGACCGATCCGACTGGAATTCTTTTGGAGCAATAAAACGGCTGCAGTGGTTTATAATATTTCACTTTAAATCTCTGTCATAAATAGTTTTATCTCTATTATTATGGATCTTCTGGCAGAGGAGATGATGTGTTGGCTTGAATCGCGTTCCTGCTTTTCATCCATCGTCCTCGCTGTAAATCTTTTGCACGCTAACTTTCTGGTTAACGTCCATTTTTTTTTAACTTTTTTTTTTAATGCAGATACACGAGAAGGCTTAACAAAAGAAAACAGTTACCATATGACTTTTTTTAAAACCAGTTGCACCACCGGCTATAAAATGAGAAGCTAAAACTCTAAAGTTTGTTGTATCGTTTTGCTTTGGTTGTTTTCAGGGAAATTTTAAAGACTTTTTTTTACCACGACTCAAACAGATTAATTAGGTGGGTCTCGTGTCAAACTGAAGGCCCGCGGGCCAAATCTGGCCCTCATTAACATCTTATTTGGCCCCCAAGACGATATGTTAAATGTTAAATATTTTTATTGCTTCTCATTTTGCTTTAAATGACTCCATTTAGTACAGAGTTCCATGCTGGATTTGTCTTCTTTGATTTGGCTGTTGAAAAAGCAACAAAACGTCAGATGAGATCAGAATCTCGTTGATGAACCTGCAACCAAGAAAAGACGTCGGGTATCTGACGTGACCAAAACTGTCCTGTGGCTTGAACAGTTTTTAATTTCAGCCTCCTTTTTGTATCAGAATATTGGAATAAAATATGTTTCAGGTCTCTAAATGAACCCTCGGATAAACAACAAAAAATGTATAACATCGTGTTTTTATGTTGTTACCAAAAGCTAAACAAACTAAGCCTCGGTACTAACTGGCTGTCATCAGTGGCACCACCTCTTGAAAAGCAGCAGTGTTTCTGCTCTGAATCGTACAGGTGTGTGTCTTCACAACACCAAGGTGGAATGACATCAGCAATGACCTTCAAGAAGAAACACTTGATGCTGTTCACATGCGGAAATCATTTAAGACTGTTGACGATCTTCCCAGGCGTGGAGGAGGTCCGGGCGATGAATAGAGCATATTAGATATACTTTGGGGTTTCTCTCATGCAATGTACTACAAATGTCAATTAAAAATTTTATTAGCTATTTCTTTGCATATGTATTTAATTTACTGGGAGTTCAGGTATTCCCGGGGCACTTCTATTGCTTCACAGCTGACTCCCATCCTGACTATCACAATAAACCTCTAATATAGCAATATTAATTTTTTGCTAACACAGCCAGCCCCAAACTCATGGCAATGAGCGCCATCTTGGGTTCTCCGGGCCACAGTCAGCAGGTCAAAGGTCATGACTGCAGGAGAAAGCCTCTTCTCTCTAAAAACAGCATGGCAGCCCCAGTTTAGGATGGGAACATTTCATTTGAAAGAAACAACAAGACTTCTGGGACAGAGCCCGACCAAAGGACAACTGTTTACCCAGAATGCACTGCAGCAAACCACTCCTCCCAGCTGTCAGCACGGTGGTGGAGTTCTGATGGTTTGGGCTCATGTCAGTTACTGAGTGGACCAGGAACTCCACTGAAGACCAAAGGTTCTAGAGTCAGATGTGAGTCCATGTGTCCAACAGCTGACACTTGAACCAAACTGGGTCCAGCAGGACCATGATCCCAAACAAAGCAGCTGATCCTGTGCACCAATACCAGTGTGTGTGTGTGTGTATATATATATATATATATATATATATATATATATATATATATATATACTGGTATCTGTGTTTAGATCAAAGTGAAGTCTTTGCAGACAAAGATTTAAATAAGAAACTGAGACTTTTTAGTTCATGTTTCCATGGATTTAACAAACTTAGGATTTAATTATTTCAATAACAAAATATAAAAAAACATACAGACATTTTACTACTTCTGCGTTTAAAGTGTAAAGACTTATAAAGCATCATAAGCAATTTTTTTTTGCTATTTGAGCAATTCCTTCACTAACGCTAAACTGCTAACCGCTAAGACGCCTGTCACTCACTCAGTGTCACACGTCTTCGTCTCCTACCAGTTGAAGCAGCGTCGACCAATCACATCTTGTCACGTGTGCACGTGGTCAGCTAATCGCGTGCCTAACGGACTCTTCGAGACGCCCACAACAGACGGGAACATGTTCAGGATTTTTGTTAGTGGACTTAAAGTTTGAGAAATCTAATTTAGCGGCGGCTAACTCCGCTAACGGTTTCCAAAGTTATCTAATGTGCTAATCTGCTAAACTAAAAATTAGTTCCCTTTTAGCTGTTAGCAGATTATTGTGCAATTTTAACTTTTTGAACTTTGTCGGCCATGTTTATTACATTGAAAATGAATGGAACGCTCCACATCCTTCCAACAATTTTCAGTCAGGTCACCTGGACAGTTTCTTTTTTTGCTGAAACGTTTCACCTTCCATCCAGAAGGCTTCATCAGTCTTCCGGATGGAAGGTGAAACATTTCAGCCAAAAAAAGAAACTGTCCAGGTGACCTGACTGAAAATTGTTGGATTGTATACCTGGACTATTGAGCATGGACTATTTTGATCTCCACATCCTTCACATTTTTTTAGCTGTTTTCAACCTTTTACTTCTCATTTCAGCTTTTGTTCTTGTTCTGCTGCTTTCAGCATTTTCCTGCTCATTTCAGCTTTTATTAGCTTTTTCAGCTGCTTTTCTGCACATTTCCAATGTTTTGTATTCTATTTAGCCTCTCTGCCTATTTTAACTTATTCTTACTATTCTATTATTAGCTTATTATTTTCTACACATTTCAGCTGTTTTTCTGCTGCTTTCAGCTTTTATTTCCCTGCTTTAATCAAATGTCAGCTGTTCAAATTCAACTTTTATTAACAGTTCAGTGATGAACCTTTTCAACTGGTTTCAGCAAAAAATATTCAGCAATAAGCGTTCACGCTGCATTTTCACAGGAAGTGACATTTCTCTGGTTATAATAAGGATAGTTTGTGAAGAGTAACCCAATTGTGGCGCTCCCAGAATATAATGTTGAAGAAATATATAAATAATACACCACGAGGATGGAGGCCCAAATCGAGTGAAACCACAAAGAGAAGTGGCAACTTCCTTCATGGAAAACCACAGGGGCAGCAAACAGGACACGCCACCGCTGACCCACTTCGAAAGACCTGAGGCTCGCCCTGCGGACCGAGTCAAAACCGCGAGAGCTGCCAGACGAGACGGGATGAGAGAAAGGAAGCAGCTGAGAGACTGTTGGCTGTCATGGAAAAATAGTGCTGATGATCGAATTTAATGCCAGCGGAGCTAAAAATACAAACAGCTGAGAGAAACTTCCCCTCCCGGGCTGATCAGAGCCGGGGAAGTCGAGAGATCTGGTTCAGATCCAGATTTCGTCTTCAGCTCAAGAAGACTTTGTGCTCAACCTGATGAGAACAAGAGGTCGCCAACCTCAGTCTGAGCTCAGATCTGGATCAGTCGGACCACAAAGGGGTTCCTGAAATCAACGAGCACAAAAACCCATTTTAACTCTTCATGAAAGTGCGCACACCTGAAACGGTGTAACGGCCTCCATCTGGCACAATCTAGCGTTAATCTGGCCTCATTTTAGGCACATTTTAGACACATTTGATCATTTTAGCCTCATTTTAGCATCTTTTTAGCCACATTTTAGCATCTTTTTAGACACATTTTAGCCTCATTTTTTAGCCTCACTTTAGGCACATTTTAGCATCTTTTTAGACACATTTTAGCATCTTTTTAGGCACATTTTAGCCTCATTTTTTAGCCTCACTTTAGGCACATTTTAGACACATTTTATCATTTTAGCCTCATTTTAGCATCTTTTTAGCCACATTTTAGGCACATTTTAGCATCTTATTAGACACATTTTAGCCTCATTTTAGCATCTTTTTAGGCACATTTTAGCATCTTTTTAG
>NC_056513.1:9516268-9518922 GCF_014905685.2 Nematolebias whitei | reverse complement strand
TAGCATCTTTTTAGGCACATTTTAGCATCTTTTTAGCCACATTTTAGGCACATTTTAGCATCTTTTTAGGTACACTTTAGCATCTTTTTAGACACTTTTTAGCCTCATTTTAGGCACATTTTAGCCTAATTTTAGCATTTTTTTAGACACATTTTATCCTCATTTTACAGGGGGGGGATTTTGGTCGGCAGGGTACTCGGTTCTGTTGACAGGGCAGGGCGCCTTTCTTAAATAAAAGTGGAAGAAACACTGCCATGGTAACCACACACCTGTCTGTCACTCCCTGACTGCACTCCTCAGAAAACAGAGCAGGAGTGAAGCACACGGTGCTGCTTTTTGTGTTTTTGGACCAGAGTCTGCCCGCTTGGGATGAAAGTCCTGCCTTTTTACATCAAACTACATTAGTACACATTCATAAACCACAACAACAAAATTTATTTAAACATATTTTAGTAGATATGCTTCGTTGAAAGAACAAATAAGATCGAAACCTGGAAACATTCAAAATGTCCTTTTTTTTTTTTTTGTTAATCTGGAAATTTCCCGTTCGTGTGCACCGACCCCATCTTAAACTGCTTCAGCCTCAATGTCTGCAACACATTCCTGTGTCTAAGTATTAATACTTGTCAACAATTAGTTAATTTAGTATTTTATGGAGGCGTTTTGAGGAGAACTTTGAGCTCAGATCCAACAGAAGTCGTGAGAGTTTGGCTGCATTCTGAGGAGATTTGAGCATCGGTCTGACAGCAGAGACGCTGAGTGGACGTTTTTCACATATAATCTGGATTAAAAAAAATGTAAAATTGGTTCAAGATTCTGTTTTAAAATCTACAAAAATCGTAAAATTTTAGCTACAGTTTAGTGAATTTTAGGTATCGTACTGTTTGTTTTAAGCTACTTTTAACTTAGCTTTTCTTCTAGTTTTAGCTTTAGCAACTTAGTGTCAGGCCTCAACCTTCACACAGTATTTCACAGAATAAGCTTATTTTTTATTTGTTTGTTGTTGTTGTTTAGCGATGGACAGACAGGAGGAGATCAGCCCCGAACACCCTAACAACAGCAACATCCGCTGCAGCCCGCAGGACAAGCGCTGCATTCAGAGGACCCTGGCCCGACACCCGCTGAAGTCCATAAATCTGAGGATCAACGGCGCCAGAGACGAGACCAAGCTGGTCCTGGTGAGAACCGCCACGAGCTCCATAAAAACACAACGAACCCTGCAGGTGGTTCACATTAAGGCTTTATGACTCCAAAGTGCAACAGTCAGGTTATAAATTCTTTCAATTAGTTATTTACCAAGCAGAACACTTAATAAGCGTCTGGGGAAATAAAGTTCTGATCCGCGCTGACATCAGCAATCTGCAATTATAATCTGGCCCAGAAGAATCTTTATGTCTGGATTAATCAGTGCCAGGCACGTGTTCTTACATAAACATAAACATTTTCACCAGGCTCACGCCCCAACACAAATCTTTTTAACGGGCTTTGAGGAAGTGTCGGACCGAACCGAACGGCCGCCGGAACAAACCGTTCACACGCAACCATAGAGTGGTTTGATAAAATAAAACAAAAACGCAGCCGAGTCCCAGGAATATTTAGACAAATATCCAACACGTCCCTCCTGCGCGAGGCCGAACACTGACGTAATTCACAACAAAACAGAGAATTATTATTAACACAGCACAAGGTCTAAAGTCTGGACCCAGAACTCCAGAACCACACACAGACAGTTCACTGTGAGGAGGGATGTCATTAAATATATTTTAAATTTGTCTTCAGAAGTCATAATCATCGCCCGCCACCGTAAAGTGAAGGCAATTGATTATTGGGTCTCCAGCGAGTTACCTTATGGAGACAACCCAATTAAAAATGGCCACCGCAGCGAACCTTAGCTTACATAACTCAGTCATTTCTGCAGATACTGAGCTAAAATCTGGTGTGGTAGTAGCCGAGAGTCATTCACAACACACACTCTGAGAGGGACAAGTTATCCATTTTCAGTTTAATTACATTTACAGCTCATTGCCTCACATTTTTGTTTTACCGTACAGTTACAATATCTAATCAGAACTTCATTCTCCAAAAGGCGCCGTGTCGCGCTGAGCTCCAAAGAGCACTGGATAGGTTGGGATCGAACAGCCGTACCCACGACGACCTCTTCACCATCCCCATCCCCAACTGTGACAAGAATGGAGACTTCCACCCGAAACAGGTTTGCAGCTCTGAGCCTAAACCGGAACAACAAGCAGAACACTCTTATGGTCTTTGGATCCTTATTGTCAACACAAACAAGAGAAATTACATTTTCTGTAAAAACGTTACATGAACTTTAAATGTGTCCTAAGTTTGCTGGCAAACCTGATACTGAGCTGAAAGCTAAATAAAAAATTCACTGACTAAAAGCTAATAGTAGCGAAGAGCTAACAAAACTTTGCAAATGACTAATTAAAACTTAATAGTAAATACCTAGCTAAAACAAAAATAGGCTATTGCACAAAGCTAGTTTAAACCAAAAAGTAGCTAAAAGCTAGCTTAAACCTAAAAGTAGCATAAAGCTAGCTTAAACCTTAAAGTAGCAAAAAGCTAGCTTAAACCTTAAAGTAGCAAAAAGCTAGCTTAAACCTTAAAGTAGCAAAAAGCTAGCTTAAACCTTA
>NC_056513.1:9501987-9516258 GCF_014905685.2 Nematolebias whitei | reverse complement strand
GTAGCCAAAAAAACTAGCTTAGACCCAAAAGTAGCATAAAGCTAGCTAAATACCAGAAGTTACAAATGGCTAACTAAACCTAAAGCATTAGGAGTAGTAGCAATAACAAAGAGTATTAAGAGGAGCAGCATTAGTAGTAAAAAAAACAGTATAGGAGTAGTACTAGCAACACCAGTATTAGCACAAAAAATAGCTTAAGGAGTAGCAACATTAGCTATAGAATAAACTAGCATTAGTAGTAGTGGTACTATCAGTAAGCAAACTAGCATTAGGAGTCGCAGCATTATCTGTTGAAATATTAGCGTTAGGAGTAGGAGGACTAGCATTAAAAACAGTACTGTACAGTACTGTAAAAACACTACCTAAAAGTAGCAGAAAGTTAGCTAAAAGAGGCATAAGAAGGAAAAACAGAACCAGTAGCTGAAGCAGATTTTAAAGAAAATGTTAACTGATCAAATTGAAGAAATCTTAATTTCCATGGGGAAAAGTTTAGTAAATAAAAAGTATTCAAGCTGCAAAAACCAAAAGTCACAGCATCAATCTTCTGAATGAGCTGAACGTTTTAATAAAGGAACAGGTAGATACAAGAGCACAAAGAGTACAGAAGTAGTTTGATGCCAAAGAACGTGTGGAAAAATAAACAGGAAAACAAAAGTGGAAATCAATGGAGTGAATGTTGACTCAGCCTTCAACAACAAAACGGAGAAGCTGCATCCAAAAACTAATTACAACCATCAGAGTGATAAAGTGATGGTTGTAGAACAGTTCGGGGTAAACCGTAAACCACATGACGTCTTAATTTCTGGCTGTAAATCACTTCTCATGAGAGCCTAGGGAAACATGGTTCTGGCGTGATGGTCTGTTTGGAGGCGCTGTTGTTGACGTTGAACCAGTTTGACAGCATGTCATCGTCTGCAGGCGTGCTTCGTGTCCTGGCCCGCAGAATGCTGACATGATCCGAAGAGAACCGTTTGAACTTTAAAGATTGACAATTTTATTGGATTTTTGGCGTCTGACATCTTCTGCATACTTTGTGCTTTTTTTATTTTTTTTACAGTTAATATATCAATATGTTTAACTCATTCATGTGATGGGTCGTGCCACAACTTTTGTTTTTTGTAACTTTTATTTAGTTATAATAATAGTAATTAAATATTTTAGTTGCACTTTTTTTTAAATATCATTGAGAATAGCATCAAAAACATACTTTAGCATAATTCTGCTGATAATATTAGTAGCTACAGTACTCTTATTTTAGCTAGACTTTAGCAGTTTTTTAGCCATTCTACTTATTTTAACTTAATATAGCCTTCTGTCTCCTTCAGCTTTTAGCTAACCTTTTTCTCCTTTTAGTTTAAGTTAGCTTTTTGTTACTTTTATTTTCAAGCTAGCTTTTTACTACTTTTAGCCTTTAGTTAGCATTTGGCTTTTAGCTTGTGTTTTGCTTCTTTTAGCTTTTGACAATACTGTAGTTTGGCAATTTTTGACTTTAAGCTAGCCTCCAACGTGTTAAGCTTCTAGCTAACCTTTTTATATTTTATTTCTAACAAGCCTTTTTATACTTTTAAAAAACCTTTTGCTGCTTTTACTTTTAAGCTACTTTTCTGTTGCTTTTAATTTTTAACTACAATTCTACTTTTTGTAGCTTTTAAATAAACATTTGCCTCTTTTAGCTTCTAGCTAGACTTGACATTTTATAGTTAACTTATTTTTTAGGCAGACTTTCATATATTTAGCTAACTTTTTGCTACTTTTAGCTCTTGTCTAGCTTTCTGCTTCTTTTAACTTGTAGCTTTAACTTCCTCATGATACTTTTAGTTTTAACTTAGCATTTTTACTTTTGTCTTCTAGCTAGCCTTTGATATTTTAGCTAGTCTTTTGCTACTTTAGAAGTTAAGCTCACGTTTTGTTCCTAGCTAGTCTTATGGTACTATTATAAGGCTATCTGGGAGGCTAGTTGCTAGTTAGCCTTCTAATACGTTTAGCTTCAACTTGGCATTGTTTTACTTTAGTTTACTAGCTAGCCTTTTATATTTTAGCTAGTCTTTCGCAGCGTTAGAAGTTAAGCTTATGTTGTGTTTCTAGCTAGCCTTATGGTACTGTTATAAGGCTAGCTAGGAGGCTAGCTGCTACTAAGTAGCAGCTACTTAGCCTTTTTTACTTTTGTTTTCTAGCTAAATTTTAATATTTTAGCTAGTCTTTTGCAACTTTAGAGGTTTATCTCATGTTTTGTCCCTAGCGAGCCTTATGATACTACATATTATAAGACTAGCTAGGTGGCTGCTAGCCTTCTAATACTTTTAGCTTTAACGTAGCATTTTTTTTTAACTTTTGTTTTCTAGCTAGTATTTAATATTTTAGCTAGTCTTTTACAACTTAAGACGTTTAGCTCATGTTTTGCACCTTTTTACCTTTTAACTATCATTCTGCTCATTTTTGCTTTCATTTTACTTTTTTAGCTTGTAGCTAACCTTTTGATATATTCTGGTTAGCCTTCAAAATGTTTAGCTAGAATTTAGCAACTTTCAGCTGATGTTCTGCTCCTTTTTAGCTGTAACAGTTCAGTTTGAGCAGTCATTCAGCGTTATCACTGTTTTCACAGAAAGTGCTGGTTCTGCTGGAGGCTGAGCAAACGTTCTGATAAGACTGAGAGAATCAGAGAACGTATTAAACCAGAGATAAGGCGACTCTAAGCTGGTGATAAAAGAAAGCTCCAAACGTCTGGTTGTTCTGTTGATCGTGAGATGCGGTCGAAGGATCGGGGTCTTATGGGGTTCTGTTTACTGTGTAACTGGACCGGCGATGAGATAAAAAGTTTGGGTCATTAAGGGCGACTGGGACTCGTTTTAGGCCTCAGTTGCTCCCAGATTCTAAATCAGTTTGTCCTGAAGGCTTTTAAATTCAACAAAATTGTTTAGAAACGCACAAAAAAACAACTGGAGTTACTGAAAACTCGCAGAGGAAGTGCAGAGGAAACAAAACTAAATCATTGATATGTTTAAAATACATCTTGTGCCTTTTTATTTAACTAAATAAATCACTTTGAGGTATGATAAATAAGCTGTAGGAGCTGCTTTAAATCAAACGGAGTTCAATGGAGTCCTTCAAAAGAATTTCTGATGTAATTTTATTGACTTTTGGTCACGAACGAAGAGCAAAGAGTCAAAGAGCACGTCGGTTATTTACTTTTTCAGTGCACGGAGGGATGTTTGGATTCTTCTAGAGCTCTGTTTGAGTCCAACTGAGAACTTTAGGCCAGGTCTTCCACCTCATGTCTGTTGTTCTGCTGGAGCCTCAGTTTCTCTGTAAAATGGTTTTAAGGAGCAAAACTGAGATTTTTAAAGGGATCTCAGTCCACTAATATGTTGTTATATCTCTATTATACTAAAAGTTGTTGTTTGCAACACATGAAAACTCCTAATTATAATAACTAGAGAAACTGCATTTCCTGCGAAAATGCAGTGTTAATGCTTATTGCTGAAAAACGGCTGAAATTAGCTAAAAACCTGCTGAAATGTTGCTAAAATGGAAACCTAATTTAGCAGAAGAAAGCGGAAAAAACACATTTGCTGAATTTAGTTTAAATAAGCAGAAATGAGCGCAAAGATTAGTAAATTCGCTAAAAAAAAAGAAAAAGAAGCTGAAATTAGCAAAAAAAATTGCTGAAAAGTAGCTGAAAAGGCAGAAAGAAGCTTAAGCTACCAGAAGGACATAGAGCGAGCACAGTTGAGCCTAATTAAGCTTAAAGAAGCAGAAATTAGCACAAAAATGCAGAAATTATCAGAAAAAAAGTATAAATTTGTAAAAAGCAGCTGAATAGTAGCTAATAAAGCAGAAAGAAGCTTAAATTACTAGAAAGAAGTAGAGAGCACATTTGTGCTGAAATAGGCTCAAAAAAGTTGAAACGAGTGCAAAAAATTGTGGAATTAGCTGAAAAGGCTAAAATTAAAATAAAACGGCTAAATAGTAGCTGAAATGACAGAAATAGCTGAAACTTACAGAAACAAGCTGAAAGAAGCAGAAAGAAGTTAAAAGAAGCAGAGCAGAAAAATGTTGTGGTTTGCAGAAAGAATCTGAAAGGAGCACAAAACAACAGAAAAAACAGCTGAAATTAGCTGAAAGTAGCTTAATTAATCTATTAATTTATTTATTTTTGCACAAGGAAGCTGAAAGAAGCTGAATCAGAACAAAATGTGAAAGGAGCAGTAAATGGTTGTAAACAGATCTGAATGATGTAAAATGAGCTCAATTCATTTTCTATGAGAAAAGAAATGGCAAAGGCTAAATACTTTAAAAAGCTAAAGTTGCACCAATACCAAAAGTCATAGCAGGATTGTCCTGAAAGAGCTGAACGTTTAACGTACAGAAGAAAAATGGATCACGAGTGAATGCTTCATAAACATTCACACAATAAATTGTCATGAGTCACATCATCGGTGATGTACTGTGTAAAAGTCTTAATCTGGTCTCCATCGTTGTAATATTTTCCGTGATCGTCAGCTCTCCAGTGCATTTCTTTTTACTTCGGCTGCTTTTTCACCCAGTTTCACTCTTTGGACCTGGACGTTTTGTTTTTGTTTGGTAAAGTTGCCTCAGGTGGAGGAGTTCAAGTATCTGGACCTCCTGTTCCTGAGTGATGGAGCAAGAAATGGATCCATGAATCGGAGCCTAATCCTCAGTAATGAGGGTGTTGCTTTGGTCGGTCATGGTGAACAAAGAGTTGAGTCCAAAGGCAAAACTCTGGATTTACTCGCCCGTCTTTATGCCAGTGGTCAGCTGTGGTCATGAGGTGTGGATCATGACCTGAAGAACCAGATCCTGGATCCAAGCAGCCGGAATGAGATAGGATGGCCGGGCCTTAGAGAGGGTGAGGAAGTCCATCAATGGGGGGGGGGGGGGGGGGGGGTGGCTTGGAGTAGAGCTGCTGCTCCTCTGCATTAAAAGGAATCAGCGGAGGTGGTTCATCTGATCAGGACGCCTCCATTTGGAGGATTTATGGCGCGTTCCACTGGGAAGAGACCCTGGGGCAGACCCAGAACCCTCTGTAAGGATTATGTTTCCTCTCTGGTCTGGGAACACCTGGGGGTCCTCCAGAAGGAGCTGGAGAGAGTCTCTGAGGAGAGAGAGGTCTGGGTTTCTCTCCTGGACCTGCTCCGTCCACATCCCGACCTCAGCGAAGCCATAGAAGATGGAGATGGTGACAAGCAACAAAGACTGGACCTAAATACGCTGGAGGGTTTTAAAAAATGTTTTTATAATCTGCTAAACCAGGTAGTAAACGGGTTTTATACAAATGTGGCTCATGATGATGTCATCACGTCCGGGAAACGAGGCGTTCAGGCAGTTTAGAAGACAGAACTCTAAAAACGCAGAGGAAAGTAAAATAATAAACAAACTCGGATCTTTCTAATTTCGCAATCTGACTGTTCTTTGTAAAATGAATAATTCTTGTCTTTGTGCTCACAGTGTCATCCTGCTCGCGACGGCCACCGGGGAAAGTGCTGGTGCGTGGACCCGAAGACGGGCCTGAGGCTGCCAGGTCCGCTGGAGCTGCGAGGGGACCTGGACTGCCACCAGTTAATGACCGCCACCCTGAGGGACTAAGCAGCGCCAGGGGAAGGTTGTGGGGCGGTTTGGGTCGCGGGACCGGCTGGATTTTACTGGTGCTCGTTTGTGGAACTACGTGACTGAAGGACTTCAACCCTCCAGACCGCCGCTGTCGGTTCTGGAGCTCGTGAAACAAAACAAAGAAAATCTGATCGAGATGGTTAACCGTTTTTGTGTTTGTGATTAGTCTTTTGAGCACTTGTTGTTTTTGTTTGTGTTCTGTGAACTTCAGACAGACTGTCTTTAAACGTGCGCTTTAAAGTAGCAGGTGGCAAAAAAAAAAAAAAAACATTTTCCTAAAAATAACCGTTTTTTTGTGAACTTTATGAGAGGGTCTACTGTATAATACTCCTAAAACCATTCACTCCACAGTTATATATGAAAAGGTTATTTTATTTCTTTCTGGAGCACTATGTTAGCTGGAATCACAAAATTCGGACAATCTAGAAAACTTCTCACTCAAAGAAACTTTTAAAAAAATGAGTAAATTTTTAGTTCGTTGTCAGTTTTGTCTCACTGTTCTCCTTCTTGACTGCTGAACAGATTAAAGCAAACCATAAAATGTGTTTGATTTAAAGTCAAAGCTCAGCGCCGACACCGGAGCAGCAATAAACCCAAGGATGAGACCAACAGATTCCCCCTCTGAGAAATAAGCGCTCTAGCATGTTAAGACAAAGCTTTTCTTTCTTTCTTTTCAAAGCATGCCAAAATGAAAAGTGGGATTTGGTGTCAAAATGCCAGATCACCCCCCCCCCACACACACACACACACTTTTTTTTTCAATTTTTCTAATGAGCAAGAAGCATTGGCAGCCGAACGCAGCTGAAATCCATGCACACAGCTGATAAAATAATCTTCTCCCTCCAGCTGTTACAAAGATCCTATGACGACTCTTCTGTTTGGATGAAAATGCTTCGACATAGAGGACGGCTTGGCAGAACGTCTCGGTGCTACATAATGACTGTGCCAAAATACCAAACCAATGTGGTTCCTGCATTTTTGTGTTGTCACTGTTTAGAATAAGGCTGGGACAATTATGGAAGCTAGACTTTACCTACCTGTACGATCTAGTAATACATAGTAGGGGTGCAACGGTACATGTATTCAACAAAGGTTAAATCGTGTCATCTGGACCAGTTTCTTAAGTGAGAAACGTTTTGTCCCCCATCCAGAGGACTTCCTCAGTCTACAGCCTGCCAACCAGATCTGTCCCATAGGTAGCCTTCACTGCTGTTTTTCAAGCCAACCTCAGAAACGGCCTGAGGAAAACCAAGGCCAAAGTGGTGCATGTATTCATACCGAACTATCGCGGCCCAGATATCGATGTCTGGTTCATGCATTTTAACAAAGAATATGTTTATCTCCAAGAGAGCGCATGTTCTTTAAGCGCTTCTAGTTAGCGGCTATGACAAAAGGAGAGTAAAGGATCCAAAGGTTCTATCAGAAAAGGGTGGACTGTCCTCTCCAGGTTGGGGTGAGGTGTTGCCTCAAGTGAAGGAGTTCCAAGTATCTCATGGTTTTGTCCACGAGTCAGGGAAGAATGTAGCGTCAGATTGACAAGCGGATCAGTGCAGTATTGTAGACTCTGTGCCGGTTTGTTGTGGTGAAGAGAGAGCCAAGCTGTAGGAAAGGCTCCCCGTTTAGTGGGCGGTCTACGTTCCTCCCCTCACCTGTGGTCATGAACTCTGGTTCTGGTGTCAGGTCTTGGGAGCAGGGAGGTCCAAACATCTCCTCCCACAGCCACCTCTTCTCACTCTTCTGGGAGGACTCCAAGGTGTTCCCAGGATAGCCCAGAGACAGTCTCTCCAGTGTGGCCTGGGTCTTCCCCGGGGTCTCCTCCTAGAACACCTCCCTTGGGAGGCGTCCAAGGAACATTTTTTCCAGATGTCTGCACCACCTCAACGGGCTCCTCTGGATGTAGCGGATCAGTGGTTCTACTCCCGAGTCTCTCCTGGAGAAATGAACTTCTGACCCCATCTCTAAGAAAGAGTCCAGCTACCCTGCAGAGGAAACTCATGCCTGTGTCCATAGTCTCGTTCTTTTGGTCCCTACCAAGAGAAAGAGAATGGATGGATCTAAAGCACTCTAAAACAAAGAAAAGCAAGACCAATTGGTTCAGATTGTACACGAGTTTGTTTGAAATTTAACCGTAGAAAAAAGAGTTTTGTATTCCCATTGGTCCGTGGCAGCACTGGAGAGCGAGTCAATGTTTGGAAAACCAAATGGTTCATAAGTAGAGCGCTTTGAAATGCCGTCTGTTTTAAAAAAATAAATAATTTTTTTTTATGGAGTTTAACCATTGCAGGTTGAGCATACTAGCACTCAGCTAACTGAGGAATAAGTTGCCTAATGTATTGATTTAGCATTTTCACATTTTGAAATCTTTGGTTATTTTTTGTCTTTAGCATCGTATCTTGGCCAAATTACTTGGAATAAAAGATGCCTTTAAGTGTAATCTTCTTAATAAAAGAGAGATTTAACTTTTGAAATTTATAAAATTTTTGTTTGACCGTTAGCCTTTACAGTTCACATTGGAGGAATATTACCATACAAATAAAATTTTAAGTAATTAATTTTACAAATCTTTGTTTCTTTTTCATGTTGTACTGAACTTGTTTCAAACCCAGACCCAAAAGTTTAGGTGTGTACCGGGCCGTGGTTTCGCAACACCCTTCTTGTTAAGCTAACAAAGGCCTTAGCTTTTCCAAAAGTACCTTTTGAAGTGTAATATTCAACTTTAGCATTTCACTAATCCTGCATCTGACAGTCCAGTGTTAAGATACAGACAGAAGACTTGTGTTTGAAATGGAAAAAAAATGTATAAGAAGATTTTGTGATTTAGCTTTTGACTGCAAAGCTAATGCAACATTTTAGCTAACACTATACAGTAGTCCCTCGATACTTTGTGGTTCAACCTTTGCGGACTCTTTTGCGGGTTTTCAACCTAAGATTGTACACAACACATGATTGGCGAAGAGAAATGACAGATCCCGCCCCCTCCTTTCTCTTTCTGAAGCCAACAGCCTCAGAAAGAGAAAGGAAGGGGCGGGGTCTGTCTTTCCCCAACAACACCGCTCAGGGAGCAGGGATGAACAGATTAGATGAAGAAATGTAGAATATCTGAGAAAATGCTCAGGTGGAAAAATAAGAGTGAATCAGTTTTTAAAAAGAGAGTGGGTGAGTGCAGCTCACTCAGGTATAAGACAGACCCCGCTCCCTCCTTTCTCTTTCTGAGGCTGTGTCACAGGCGGGCGCTCAACAGACGGCCTCGGAAAAAGTCACCTGAGTGAGCTGTATGAGCAGCATGGATTGTTTATTTAAAATAATCAAGTGCGACTCGAACCGAGCCTTTAGTCCCCCTCAGTGTTCACTAAGGCCAGGCCACTGGGAAATGTCTCAGTGCTCTCGATGGTCAGTCCGCCCCATGGCGCTGATTGGCTCACTAACCGTAGCATCAGTCTGTATGCTGTCTTTCGCTGTGCTCTTTTAGAGAGTTTAGAACATTGTTAAGAACATTACAAGAGTGTGGGAAGGGTTTATAAAGCCTTAAAATATATATAAATACTAAAATAAATATAACGTCCCTACTTTGCGGATTTTCACTTATCGCAGGGGTGTCTGGAATGTAACCCCCACAATAACTGAGGGACTACTGTATTTTGGCTAATGCTACAATTTAGGTAATGCTATGTTTGGCTAATGCTATGCTTTTAGCTAATTTTGCGATTTGACTGAAACATTTATTTTTGTATTTTAGCTAATGCTACACTTGGGCTAATGCGATGTTATAGTTGGGGCTGTATTTAGGCTAATGCTACATTTTGACTAGTGCAACGTTTTAGCTATTGCTACATTTTGGTGGTGTTACATTATCAGTAAATGTACAAGAAAAACAAACTTTTTGTTTTCAATCGCCTGTGAAGTATCAGCTACTGTTAGCATAGCTGGTTGCTAACATTAGCATTTAAAGCGAAGTGTTGGTTTGAGTCTGAGCAGAGTTGCAGGTTTAAGCTAACTTTTGGTGTTCATCGTCACCAGAAAAGGACGGCTTGCTTTATCTGCTCTGTGGCGAATGTTTATTGTTGACTAAAGAAAATATTTCTGTATTTAGATTCAGTTTTTGTGGAGAAGGGCGAATAAAGTAAGCACAAAAAAGTTCAAACCGCAAAGAAGAAGCCTTAATGCTAGCCAGACAAAGCATTTGTGTAGAAATGTAAAAAACTGATACTTATTAATACAAATTATTTCTATTGTTCTGCTTTATTTCAGCCTTACATGTGATTTATTTCCCCCTAAAATATTTTTAAAATGTGCCATGAAAACAGTAGTAGTAATTTTTCTGTAGTAGTTTCAGCAGTGAATCTAGCACCTCTTTTACCGGAGTACACGGAAAAAATCATCTTATTGCGTCATTGTGAAATATATTAAACCAAATAAGCTACAAATGGGAAAAAAAAAACAGTTCAAGACAATATATTTATAAACTCACCGATTTTTACAAACTCACACCTTGTACGTTTGGAATTCAACAAAAAGTTTTTTTAATTGTTGTGTTGATTTTTTTAATATGTAAAATACACTTTTATTTACTAGTTAAAATGTTAGGTCTAAATAAGAACAGTTAATTATTAACAGTGGTTGTTTATGATTTATTTTTTTCTGGAATTGTGTTTTTGTGTGTGTGTACATAAGATAATGGTAAAGCAAACAAATCAAAGCTGTCCATTTATTCCAGTAAAATCTGTCTCAGTTGATCAACTAATGAAGCAAAGCTAAACCTGCTCGGACAATTCTTTCTAATAAACAAATTAGATTTTTGACAAGCAACAACATGTTTAACTTTTCGATTTTGTAACAAAGGGTTTTCATCACGTAGTCAATGTATTTTACCTCTAGTAACTTTCCTGATATCCAACTTTTCCCCATTTTTGAAACTGTTATTTTTTTTGAGAATATTTTATTTGATATTTTCTGTTGGCGTGTGGACGGTATGAGCATGCTTACAAATGAACTGGAAACTGTTTCTTGTTTAGGATTGTGTTCAAACACGGGAGAAAAGCTTTGAAACAATAAAATGCTCAGTTACATTGTAAATGTTTATCTGATGAAAAATTAACATGTACTCATTGTAAGACATCAATTAAAACATTTTAGAATTTTTGCTGTAGCTGTGGAATTATTTATTAGTGTCAGAAATAATTCACATGTCACATTCTGGATGTGTAAGTACAGTATTTTTGCTCAAAGGCTACGAAGGTTTTATACGTTTTTATTGTTTGGTGGCTAAGTTTTCAAATAGCTTTTGTAATGAAAAGGAAACGTTCTTGCTAATATTTAAAACTCTAAACTTGATATTTGTAAAATAAAAACATGTATACAGACCGATAAAACAGTTTCTTACAACTCGTTGAAATAACGCTGAATTTTTTTTACAAAACGTGATTCGATTAAAAGCTAATATTTATCGTAAATCTACATGGTTTTAGTATTATAATAAAAATTGTGAAAAATGAAGATTTGCTAAATTAGAACGGAAAGCTTTGTTGTTTCTCATAGTCTTGGCCTTATAGTCAGGTTTCAAACTAGGTGTTTGAACTTAATTGGTCTTACAGGAGCATTGAAGCTTAATATCAGTCGTTTGAAATCTATTTAAAGAAACAAAACAGCAAGAAGAAGTGTCACCGCACTGAACGTGAAGCAGCAAAACCAAAGGAGCTTGAAAATAAGATTACAGAGACGAGGGTAAAGGCCTCAGGACCGCCTCTGAGCAGTTTCAGTTCCTCTGACCACAGCTGCTAATATTAAAATGTAGAAGGTCCACAGGACTGTAGACAACCTCTCAAGATGTGGACGCAAGAGGAAATGCGACACCAGGTTGATCAGTGCAAAAGGTAGAAAATGATCAAAGGAAACCTTCTAGAACCATTCAAGCAGAACTCCAAGGTATGTCACCTTCTCATCATACCACATTTCACATTTTGAGTCATGATTGACAACGACCCAGGAGGCTCCATTGTTGGTAAAAACACCACAAAGACAAGACGAGTAGAACCAAGAACCGACGTTCCTGGATCTGACGAGACAGAACTGGAGCTTTTTGGCTCTTGGTCACATCAGGTAAACCTACAAATATCCACGTCTGTATTTATGCTGTGATATATTTGAACTTGGTCCATCTGCAGATGTGGGATTCTGAAAGATGGAACAAGATTTCAGATTGTGTTATTCATTAGATATTCAACAGAAAGATCTGAAAGCTAAAACAAGAAGTTTATTCTACTTTAATATTTTGTTTTCAAGCCATCCCCTTTAACCACCTCCTCATCATTTACCTCCTTCCCATTAGTAATTTTCCATAAATTTGACATTCACTTCCATTTTTATGCAGATGACATCAAGCTCTATCTCTCCAGTAAACCCAATTCCGTCCTCCTGTCCCCCTCCTTTACCAACTGCCTTAATGACCTTGAACCCTACTTTTTGTTGTTGTTGGTAGTTTGATGTTTTATTTGCATGTGTTGCTTGTACCTTCTGTTTGGTATCCTTGTCTTTGGAGCGCTTCACAAACATCTGGAGTTACAAAGTACAATCATCAACATGTGGAAGAGGTTCCAGTAGAGTTTACTTATATCAAGCTGTTGCCTCTGGAGCAGAACTGGTAAAAACATCAACAATGGACATTTTTGGAGTTTGAACCCATCTCACGATGGAGCAGCTGGTCAGGACCCTTTCCTTGGGTTTTCTCTGTGTCTTCTCCTACAATCCAAAAACCAGCACATCAGGCTAATTGGTGACTCTAAATTGTCACTAAGTGTGAGGGTTGAAAGTTGTCTGTCTTGTTATGTGGTCCTGTGATGGATAGTGGACCTGCCCAGGGTGTCGCCTGCCTCTCGATGAATGACCCCTGGGGATAAGCACCAGGTCCCCGGGACCCTGAATAAGACCATTCATCCATTATCTTTACCCGTTTCTTCCTTTCCAAGTTGTGGGGGTCACTGGTGCCCATGTCCAGCAGTCACCGTGCGAGAGGTGAGGGACGCCCTGGACAGGTCTCCAGTCCATCAAAGGGACACACAGAGACAAATGAGACAAACAACTATTCACTCCCTCACACGTAGGAACAATTTAATTACCACTTAGCCTAACATGCATGTTTTTGGTCTGTAGGAGGAAACCAGAGTACCTGGAGAGAACATGCAAACTCCACCCAGAAAAGCCCCTGGCTGGGATTCGATCCAGCAAACTTCTCGTTGAGAGGCAGCAGCTCTACCAACTGCGCCACCGTGCCACCCTGAACAAGACCAAGTAGATAAAAACAATGGATGGATGAAACCAATTTCACAGTTAATTCATCCATTTGTCCATCCACCCATCAATCAATCAACCAGCCAGTCAATCATCTTGTTCTGGACTCAGGTCTTAGGGGCAGCAACTTGAGCAGGGAGGTCGAGACACTTCTGTCCAAAGCCACCTCGTCTGAGACAACTCCCAAGGTGTTCCCCGACCAGCCAGTGTCTCCTCCCAATTGGACATGCCTCCCTGATTAGGCGTCCAGGGTCCATCCTTACCAGGTGTCTGAATCATCTCAACTGGCTCCTCTGGATGTGGAGGTGCAGCGGTTCTACCCCGAGTCTCTCCTGAATAACTGGACTTCTCACCTTATCTCTAAGGGAGAGTCCAGCTAAGCTGAGAAAACTCATTTGGACCTCCAGTGACAACAATCTCACTCTTTTAGCCACTGCTCCGAGTTCCAGTTTAAAAAGATAAAGAACAGCTTCGCGAGAACATCTTTATAATACTGATTGAAAACATCAGCAGGCCCCTTCCGCCTCCAGGCATCCACAATCCCACAGCTGATCCTGGGGGGCCCCTGTGGGAGTGTCAGTTTAGTGGGAGCTTAAAGGAAGCACGTGACCTCTGCCCAGATGGACTCCGCCGCAGGTGTCCGGGGTCAATGAGAGGCTTGGACATCCCCTCAGGTGGATTCAGATCCACATGCAGGTCCCCGAGCCTTCGACTGATGAATGGAAAAAGAAGGCGAGTCTCCACATCGGGGGAAAAACACGTAAGGTCAAGCAGAATGAATAAAAGCTCGAGTGTGCAAGAAAGACAGAAAGAAACGGCTCACAATGAACACAATCAATTAACAAACCCCAAACAAGAAGCGCTCGGGCTGAATGGACAGAGATATAAGCTGAATCCTGCAGGATTGGAACTGTTATCTTTAGGCAATACGCTTTTACAACCGTTGACTTGGGCAGCTCGCACACAATGTGAGCAAGAATGTAAAGTATTTCAGTTCTTCAAACAAGGCGGCCGTGAACGGAGCGACGTTTGGTTTGTGCAAAGCTCAGAGGCTGCAGAGCGTCCACAGAGCAGCTCACGGTTTGCTGACACGGGTTTTCTGCTAATTACAACCTGACATCACGAACAAGTCCAAAAAAAGTTACGGAAAATGTAAATAAAAACAGAATTTAATGATTGTCAAATCTCATGAACCCGTATTTTTTAAATACGGTGAAACAAAGTAAACATCAAACATTTAGGCTAAAAAATACATTTTTATGTTAGTTTAGGTTTTTTATCCCCTTCCTCTGTCAACAGTCTGTAAACATCCAGGACCAGAGGAGACCAGTTGTTGGAGGTTCTGGAGGACCAGAGGAG
>NC_056513.1:9501610-9501977 GCF_014905685.2 Nematolebias whitei | reverse complement strand
GTTCTGGAGGACCAGAGGAGACCAGTTGTTGGAGGTTTTGGAGGACCTGAGGAGACCAGTTGTTGGAGGTTTTGGAGGACTTGAGGAGACCAGTTGTTAGAGGTTCTGGAGGACGAGAGGAGACCAGTTGTTGGAGGTTCTGGAGGACCTGAGGAGACCAGATGTTGGAGGTTTTGGAGGACTTGAGGAGACCAGTTGTTGGAGGTTCTGGAGGACCAGAGGAAACCAATCGTTGGAGGTTCTGGAGGACCTGAGGAGACCAGTTGTTGGAGGTTCTGGAGGACCAGAGGAGACCAGCTGTTAGAGGTTCTGGAGGACCTGAGGAGACCAGTTGTTGGAGGTTTTGGAGGACCAGAGGAGACCAGTT
>NC_056513.1:9490129-9501600 GCF_014905685.2 Nematolebias whitei | reverse complement strand
GAGGAGACCAGTTGTTGGAGGTTCTGGAGGACCAGAGGAAACCAATCGTTGGAGGTTCTGGAGGACCAGAGGAGACCAGTTGTTGGAGGTTTTGGAGGACCTGAGAAGACCAGTTGTTGGAGGTTTTGGAGGACCAGAGGAGACCAGTTGTTTGGAGGTTCTGGAGGACCTGAGGAGACTAGTTGTTGGAGGTTTTGGAGGATCTGAGGAGACCAGTTGTTGGAGGTTCTGGAGGACCTGAGGAAACCAGTTGTTGGAGGTTCTGGAGGAAACGTTGGATGGGTGCAGTCTGTGGTTTAACATTGCCTTGCTGAAATATAAAAGACCTTCCCTGAATTAAAAACGTCTGGATAGGAGCAGATGTTCTAAAACCCGAACCTGTTTTTTTTTTTTACATTGATGGAGCCTGTCCAGATGTGGAAGCTGCTGATGCCAGAGGCACAAATGCGCCCCCATACCATCAGAGAGGCAGGTTTTAAACTGTGTTCTGATAACAGGTTGGTTGTTCCCTCTTCACTCTTTGTGGCGTTTGTGGTTTTTCTAAAAAAGGAATTTCTGATTTGGACCCGTCTGACTTCAGAACAGTTTTGGTTCATTTGAAGCGAGCTCTGGACCAGAGAAGACAGCAGCGATTCTGGATGGTGTTCACATCTGGCTCCTTCTTTGCCTGATAGAGCTTGAAGCTAAATTTGTGGATGAACTGTGTTTACAGACAATGATCTGTGGGAGTGTTCCTGAGCCCAGAACAGAACCAGACCTGGTTTTAATGCAGGGGCCCCTGAGGGCCTGAAGTTCAGCCTCGTCCTTTGAGCTCAGAGGTTTCTACAGATTCTGCTAATCTGGTGATGAGATTATGAGCTGCAGATGATGGAATATTTAGTCTGTTCTTGAGGAACTTTATTCTGATTTTTTTCCATATTTTTAGACAGTTTTCCAGACTGTAAACCTCTGCCCATCTTTACTTTGATGACATTCAGCCTCTAAAAGTCTCTTTTTACTCAGTCCTCACTGACCTGTTGACATTGAACATGTTTAGTTGTAAAATGTTCCTCCAGATGTTTTTTTTTTATCCTACCTCTTACTTTTACAACTTTTTTGAGATGTGCTGCTGTCACAAAAATCAAAATGACTTTTTCCTCATTGAAACATTTCACACAACTACTATGTTCCTTTGTGAACAAAATTTAGGTTAAATTACAAATCACTGCATTCTGATTTTATTTACATTTTAAAACATCCTGACTTTTGATGAACTTCTAGCACTGATGAGGGATCATAACAAGATTATTCCTGTAGAAAATTAACACATTTAAATGATGATTGTTGTCTAATTTATACAGATTTGGACCAAACAGAGGAGGTGGAGAAAAAAAGATCAACCAGACTTCAGGTGGTATTTAGGGACATAAATGAAGCATCTTGCAGGTCATGCATGTGCTGCTGCACATCTGGATAATCTGTCTTTAAGAAGACAAATGCCGTGAGTGATGCATCAGAGTCGGAGCAGTGGGGCAAGTAGGCAGTGGGGGGGATCTCCATCAGCTTGGAGGCGCCAGGAGAGGGTGGGGGTGCAGATTTCTGGAGGATTCTGCAGGAATCATCTGAGAACACCCCGTTTACTGTGGGGTGCTGTTTGTTCCTTATAGCTGCTTAGCTCCGATGTGAAGACTGGAGGCTCTCAGGGTGAGTTTGTCTGCAACTGTTTCAACACGAAAGCTGTTTTTATCCCCACCAGAACCTGTAGCAATGCTCTTTTCTCTGGACGTGTTGGGTCGGGTTGACATGTCTCAGCACGTCTGATTTCTTATCCGTCGCTACGCTAGCAGCTAACGGTAGCTAACAGAAAAGCTTCGCTAACCGTAGTAAATAAAATAATACCATAACTAAATATATCACTCAAAGACCAAAGCAAGCGAACAATACGCCAGTTTTAGCTTTAGATCAGACAACTCAAATTATTTTATTATCGGCTGCTACATAGCTTTAGCTCGACGGCTAGTTAGCTTTAGCTCGACGGCTAGTTAGCTTTAGCTCGACGGCTAGTTAGCTTTAGCTCGACAGCTAGTTAGCTTTAGCTCGACAGCTAGCTCACAGCCGGTCCGTTTGAGAACAATGCAGACAAGTCAAGGTTTAACTAATGCCACTGACGAGATGTCAACACATACAAATGGGCTCAAAATGTTTTCGGAACAGTGAGAATCTGCTGTCACTGACCCGGTTCTTTAGTCCCGGCAGAGGCGTAGCTTTCCCTTGACAGTAAGGGGGGCCCTCAGCTGGGGGGTACCACCATTAGGTTTAGGTTTATTGTCATATGCAGATCAACACAAGGTCAACAATGTAATGAAATGCTCAGGACGAGAAGAACCGTCTCGACTTGCCAAAACAAACAAACAAACAAGAAATACCAAAGCATGCAAAAAAATACAAAAACAAGGCACCTAAAGTTAAAAAGAAATACAATACAATACAACTTTATTTATTAAAGCACTTTAAAACAACACCGTTGGCCAACGTGCTAACACATACAAGCATTAAAAACTATGAACTCAACAAATACCATAATAACCACAAATACATCTACGGCAGCATGGTCCTATTAGCAGAGTGCTTCTGTTGGCAGTGAAGTTCTCTTAGCATCATGGTCCCATTAACAGCATCCCATTAGCATGGTACTGTTAGCAGCACGGTCTCGTTAGCAGCATGCTTCTGCTAGTCACGAGGTTCTTGCCAGATATTCCACTTTGCACTGCATTTAAAAAATAAAAAAAGAAGCATCGTCAGAGTCAGAGCTTCTTTATTGTCATTCACACCTCATGTGGTACATGTGGTGGAGTGAAATTATGTACACAGGGTCCCAGTTACATCCAACAATAAAATGTATAAGAAAAACAGTAATAACATCTAAGATATGAACTAAGAAAAACATCAACTAAATATACACAAAGCACTCATAACATAAAAACATTGAACATCAGCACAAACATGAACATGAGTCTGTGAGCAGATGTGCACGCATGAACACATCAACATTGAAACAGATCAGCAGCAACATGAAACAGATCAGCAGCAACATGATGTGATTTTTCACAGTGATTATTCTAGTTAGAGATTCATGAGTCTAACAGCCACAGGGTAGAAGCTGTTCCTCAGTCTAGTGGTTCTACACTTAATGCTCCTCAACCTCCTTCCTGAGGGGAGCGGGGCAAAAAGTGTGTGTGCTGGGTGAGTGGGGTCCTTCATGATGCAGGTAGCCCTCTTCCTGCATCTAGAGGTGTAGATGTCTGTGATGGTGGGGAGGCTGACTCCGACAAAGTCTTCTGTGCAGCCTTCTTCTGAGTTTTCCGATAGAAAAAGTCATGTTTCTGACATAAATGTAAAAACTATGAATAAAAAATATGGTAGGTGCAGTCGGTCGACTGTTAAAAGTCTGATGTTTGACTGTTAGAGGCCGGCTGGTCGACTGTTAGATGCCAGTTGGTCGACTGTTGGAGACCGGTTGGTCAACTGTTAAGGGCCGGTTGGTCGACTGTTAGAGGTTGTTTGGTTGACAGAGACCGGTTTGCCAACTGTTAGTCCGGTTGGTCAACTGTTAGAGGTTGTTTGGTTGACAGAGACCGGTTTGCCAACTGTTAGAGGCCGGTTGGTTAATTGTTAGATTCCGGTTGGTCTACTGCTAAGGCTCCAGTATACTCGCGCGTCCTGTCAGCCGTGCGGAAACTGTGCGCATTGTCCGCACTGTCAGCAGATGGTAGAGACTTTATACTGAAACATCCACCCTGGGCAGCTGCAGAGCAGCTCTGCAGGAAAGGGCCATTTACATTCGGGTCAAATTGAGGTCGCCGATTGGTCATTTGCTGACACGCCTACTGGATTAATTGACAAGCTGTTTGGTCGACTGTTACAGGCTGTTTGGCTGACTGTTAGAGGCCAGGTGTGTGTAACAAATTGTTTCCTTTACTAGTCACAGAGTTGCTTTGTGTCTTGAACCTGTTTCAGTTTAGTTTCTGTAAATTAAAATGCACGTGAGCTGTATTTTAACCTCAGCACAGGAGCTGTCCAGTATCACTGAAGACATCCAAAGCTACAGGCTTGAATGACTTTGAATGTCTATGTCTACAATGAATAAAATATGCCCATGATAAATTATAATTAACCATATTCTGCATATTTTCTTTTCAAAAGTCTTAAAGTAGGGTCAACTACTAAGGTGGGTACAAAGTGGGTGGAGGTAGGTCTGATTTCAGAGATGGAATGATATGCGTGGCCAGCTGCTTGCCTAACTGGTCGCATTAGTAATGGTGTTAACAGACACAAGACAGAACAATGACGTGAGCAAGTAAGGTTTACATTCAAAGTCTCAAGAACGTGTGCATGTTCTGCAATGCAGTGTGTCAGGATGCTTTCCACCGTGCGCCGATGGAAGTTTTTGAGTAGATTCTGTGGCAGACTGACTCTGCTCAACTTCCTCAGGAAGTCGAGGCGTTGCTGTGCCTCACCAGTGATGAGGGAAGTGTCTCATCCAGGCGTGGTCCTCAGTGATGTAAACATCCAGAAACCTGAACAACCTTCAAATTCCAGAACAAACAGGCAAATATACCTTTAAACTTGAAATCTTACATTACTCCCTTAAATTTTAGGGAGTATTTATATAAGACCATTATCAGGTTTGGGTGATGGTAGTTTGGATCAGCTGTGGGGATTTTCTGTCATATCTGGGTGTTTCTAAAGGAAAGAAAAATGCCGCAGTTCAGAGATCACAACTCCGTCTGTGTGTTTGTGTTTCTGTGTTTGTGTCATGGATAAACTTGTTTGCCACCAAATCGTCAGTGGTTGTATGAGCTCATGATTCATACATTTCGAGTATAAATAAAGACCATGTGTTGAAGAAAAAACAACCCACTTGTTTTCCTCTGCAGGGTTGTGCTTTTCTTTCATAGGTTTATACGACTGACCAGTGTTGAGAATAAAAACACTCATCATGAACTGAAATAATGTTATATATGTTTAATGTTTACGTTTCAGATCCAATGACTGAAATAGACTGAGTCCAACCCCTCACTACAAAAATGTCAAGTAAGAAACTGGAAGTATTTTCCGTTGTACTGTTGAGTATTTGATGGTATTTAAGTTTATATGTAGCTAACCTGCTGTTTCAGTGAAACCATCTGATTGATTATTACCAAAATAAATGTTTATTAAATTATATTTTATTGAAGTCATGCGCATGAGTCCACTGGAAGATGTTATCCATCTTCCAGTGGACTCATGCGCATTACTTCAATAAAATATAATTTAATAAATATTTATTTTGGTAATAATGGGGTTCAATCAGATGGTTTCACTGAAACAGCGTTAGCTACAACAATCTTCTTCACTAAATTGATGTTGGGAGTTTTATTCTCTTTCATAACAGAAAGGCCCTACGCCCCCCCGCCTCCCCCTGCCCCTACAACAGTAAGTATTTTTACATGAAATTACAAACACGATGGGTACCTCATGTTAAAGTTGTGGTGCTGTTTGTTTAGTTAATTTCTGTTCGGTTTGCTTCACAGAAAATATTTTTTACAGGTAATCATTATGTTGTTGAACCCCTATTTTTGACTTACATTCTTTCGCGGTTTTTCTAAGTAAGACTGGACATGACACACAATTGGCTGATTGATGGATGAGCCGCATGACCGGCATGAATTGTTTATTTAAAATAAATCATTTTAAATTATTTAGCGCCTGCTGCACATGTGTGCAGCCCACAGGTGCAGGGAGGAGCTCTCTCCTGCAGCATCATGATTTCCGCTCACAGCCACACCCACTTCACTGCTGCAGAGAAATGGGCGTGGCCATGAGCACTGGCAGGTGGCAGAGAGCAGAGATCATGACATGCTGTACTACTACTTACTACTACTACTACTCTTTGAACTACTATCCCTACTTGGCGGTTTTTCACTTATCATGGGGTGGGGCAGGGTCTGTGAACTGAACCCCCTCGATAAACGAGGGACTACTGTATTTGTTTTTAACATTCTCAGCAGGATTATAAATGATAAATTTATATATTTTTTCTGCTTTTATCATTAGTTAGACACTAATGCACCCACTTTACAATCTTTGTCCGTTTTCAAGTGCCATGGTTTTATACAACGATCATTTTTAGTAGCGGCACATCGTACAACTTAGATTTAGCAAAAACCAACAACAGCAGCTTCAAAATTTCAGAAATTTTCTACTTTTTTTTTTTAGCTTTGTATGAGTGGCGTTTGTTGTGAAACTCTCCTGACTTCCTCTTTTTATGTTTCTGTCTCAATTGTTTCCATCAGCAAATTTCCAACAGCACAGGGTTTGTGGGCTACAACCCGTACAGCCATCTGGCCTACAACAACTACAGGCTGGGAGGGAGCCAGAGCACCAACAGTCGGGCGACGGTACGAATATTAACGAAGTGAAAACATCAATATGTTTATCAAATGAAAGTCACGTCTGTCGTTAGTTTCCCTTTCAGTAAAAATGTTCAGTCAGCTGAAGTCAATCTGTACTAGCAGCCGGAGAACAGCACATTTATTGGGGCCTGCCGTTAAAAAAGCATCCGCCTCCGATGCTTTCCAATAGAGGCCCCATCTTTATCTTGCTCAATGTGGCCCAAACGGACGAGCGCACTTGCACAAATGCACCAAAACGAACAACTCGGTGACAGAATGCACGCGGTTACTTTTAATGGAGTTTGGATTCAGCGTGACGATGTAATTTCCCCAAAAAACAGCATCTAAAAAAACCCATTAGAAAAAAAAAAACACAGAATGATAGCAAGCAAACTGTTCCTGCCCACATATGTTTTATAGTACAAATTCAAATTAGTCATCAAAATACAGGTATTTATGTCTTTCTGTTTTTGCAGTAGGACTTTTGTTTTTTGTCAAATACCCCCAGAGAGCAGAGAGTCCTCATCAGATCCCATTCAATTCATATTAAATTAGTAATTTGACTGTCCCTTTGACTGGGGTGGTAGAAGTGTTTATATTTGTTTAACTTTGACATAAAGCACTGTGACAGTTTTTAATTTACATGAGTGAGATCCAATCTCTCCATTCACTCACGGTTCAAGAATATTTTCAATACACCTTATAGTTTTTGCTTAGCAACTGTTAGTTTGACGCAAACTTTAAAAAAAAGTTTCTCCCTGTTTTAATCCAGGCACGACTGTTGTCTGCCCCGCCCCTTCTGTGTTCCCTAAAGAGGGCGGGAAATTCTGGCTTTCTGATTGGCTGAGACAGTTTTCCTTGTACTAGGCTACAGTAAAAAAATAAATAAATAGCTGAGGTGGGCGGAGCCTCTTTATATCCTTGGCAACCAAGTCTTAACAGCTGGTTTGAGGTTTACTAGCTTTAAATTAAACTTTAGGTATTTTCTTTCTCGTGCTTTCATCTTGTCTGACACCATAAAAAGTATGTCTTGCATTATTACATCATATCCTCTTGTTAGCAAAATATCTCAATTAAACTACTTGACAGTTTTTATTAAAGCTCTTAGAAAAAGATGTAAGAAACTGCCTTGTTTACAGAAACACAGTGGGAACACTGAGAGCTGATCGACTGCTGAAATTTGCTGAGAAATTCAACTGAGTTGTTAAGCTAAAAGGACACTAGCTAAAAGCTAAAAGATGTAAAATGCTAACTGAAACCCCAAAGTAGCTCAAGGTTAACTAAAAGCCAGAAGTAGCAAAAGACTAAAACACAATTAAAAGGTAAAAAAAATAAAAAGTCAGTGAGCTTTCTAAAAGCTAAAGTTAGCAGAATGGTAGTTAAATGCTACAAGTGGCAAAAGCTTAGCTAAAAGCTTAAAGTAGCAGAATAGTAACTAAAACCTGAGTGTAACAAAACACTAGCTAAAAACTGAAATAAGTAAAATGCTAGTTAAAAGCCAAAAGTAGCAATATAGTTAAATGCTGAAAGTAGCAAAAGGTTAGCTAAAAGTAGCAGAATGTTAGCTAAAAGCTGTGTGGATCAAAACACAAGGTAAAAGCTAAAATAAGTAAAATGCTAACCAAAAGTAACCAAATACTAAATCAAGGCAGCAAAATCCAATAAAAAAGTAATATAGTTTAGTTAAAAAACAACTAGATGGGTAGCTAAAAGCAAACATTAGCAGAATGGGAGTTAAAAGCTAAATGTAGCTAAATGCTAGCTAAAGCTACAAGTAGCACGAAAAGACAAAAACAAAACCAGTCGCTGAAGTAGATTTGAAAGAAAATGTTTGTAAAGGAATTAACTGTATTTCTATGGGTAAAATATTTTGATGCGTGTAAAAGCCGCAGCGCCCGCCTCCTGAACGAGCTGAAAGTTTTGAGTTAAAAAATTAAATATACAGCACAATCTGCAGACAAATATGTCAAAAATTGTACACAAAAACAGGTAAACGATAAAAATGCCGAATCAGTCAACCCAATTCAAGATGGCCGCCACAGCCAAACACCCCCTCTGAATTTCTCCAGGTTTGTTTGGGGCTGTAGAAACGTGTTGAGGTGTTTCTTCTCCGCGGCTGAATTTAAGATGCAGATTGTTTCAAACCCTCAGAGAGTCCGTCTGTTCAGAGTTTCTGACGGCCATGTTGATGAACCCGTGGCTCCGGCGTTGCCATGGCGACGGCGGCTGCTGCGCGGTAATGCGGTCGCTGCGTGCAAGCTGTGGTCGGCTGACTCCGGTAATGGCTTCATGTCTCGCAGACGGAAAATCCCAGCTTAAAACCAGCTTTTTGTTTAAATTTCTCTGTGGGGCTCCTGGAATTTGTTCAACACTGAACTCTTTTAAATTTAATTATTTTGTCTGAAGAGATTTAAAAAAATGCTGCTAATCAAAAATATAAAGGCTTAAAACACAGTCTGTGACTGCGTTCAGCACATCGGACATTTAAAACGAAGTTATAAAGTTTATTTTTGCTTTTTATTCACCTAAACCAAAACATTTCTAGCTCTTCCACCATAATGCCCCATACACTGTGCAAAAGTTTTAAACCATTTCTAATCATCTCCACTGAAGATGAGAGGCCGTCATGATCTTAACCATGTCTGTTGTAGCGTTAGCAAAGTTTCTCGTGAACAAGCGGATGGATTTAAAAGAAACTGTCAGAAAAATCTAAAACTTAACATTTGGAGTTAAGCCAATTCAAGATGGCCTCCACAGTTAATGGGCCTTCGTCAGCCTAAAGTCGTTTATACACATGTGGAGCAGGTGTGGTAGTAGCTGAGAGTTATCCTCAACACATACCTGATCACTGACACCTCTCACACATTGAGTAGCATGAAAAGTGGCGGGCGACGTGCATTCCTTCAAGAAATGCTTGTTGTTTTTCAGCCCATGTGTCTGAAACGAGCTGCTTGGGTTCATAAAGATGCAGGAAGTGTACCGTATTTTCTGGCATATATGTCGCAGTTTTTTGCGTAGATGTGTCACTCCTGCGACTTATATACGTTTTTTTTTCTTCCATATTCATAATGAAATGTTTGACTGACTTTAAATTTCGAAGAACTGCAACAGCGAGTCCTCCCGTGCACGCTCGCTTCACTCAGCTGGTGCAGGCGGAGGAACGCTGGAGAGCTAGCAGCTCCGGCTGCGATGGATGGATGGATGGATGGATGGCGCCGCGCTGCCCAGGCGAAATGAAGCTGTTTTAACCATTAAATAAAGGCGACGGGTCAGAGGTGACTCATAAATGTGACATACGCCAAAGTGACATATATGTTTTTTTTTCCTCTTCATGATGCTTTTTTTTTTGGCCGATGTGACTTATACTCCGGAAAATACGGTAGTTTCTTTCAGCTTCTCCCTCCTTCTCCACAGCAAAATGTTTGGCAATTGTTTAATGTCAGATGCTCTTCCTGACACAACCTGGACTCGAACCTGCAACCTCGGGATTTTAAGACCACGGCACCGACCACCGAGCTACCGCAGCCATAAAGATGCAGGAAGTGGAGGAGGAATTTAAAAGTGTCGAGCAGTAACTGGACGTCCTGTCTTTAGTTAGGAGCTTTTTGTTTGTTTTTGTTCTGAACAACGTGAAGGTCAAAGTTTCGTGACTTGACAAGCAAACAAAAACACTTCTCTGTAAATGGACAAAACGAGTGAAACCGAGAGGACAAAGCAGCCGAAGTCTTAACGAAAACCATTAAAATACCTCCAGGAAGTCTGGAAATCTGTCCCATCATGACGGGGTTTACAGGAAGGAAGGGAAAAAACAAAGAAGTGGGAAATGATTTAAGAGTTTTGCACAGAAGCGTACGTTTAAAAGTTGTTTTATTTGCATAACCTGGACATCTGACCTCAGATCTGCACCGGCTGCGTTGCTCAACACGCCTTTTCTGTTGACGCGGACCGATAACCCTGTCAGAGCTGCCAACTCGTCACTTGTTGCTGCACGTTTCACGAATACTGTGGGAACGAACGTAAACCCTCAAAATACAAAGAATTCTGTTTAGAAGAATTTACCATTTTGGTCCCAGAATCCTGATTTCCTGCTTGAACCGCCTCCAGCTCTGAGGTACCCCTGACACAAAACATGAAAACAAATTAAAGACCTAATACTCCTTGAATGCATGTCACCCGCCACCTTTCACACCTGACGTTTAGACTAAAATCATCCTACGTTGAGAAATGATGGAGTTGTAGCAATTTGGTCGAACCTTGACTATCACACTCTGCACAATCTTGCATTACATCTTGTTAGTGTTCAGCGTATGTATTGTGAACGACTCTCAGCTACTACCAAGTTAGATTTTAGCTGAATATCTGTAAAATCCTCGTTTTTGTGCAGGCTAAGGTTGGTTTGCTGTGGCGAAAGTCTTGAAGTACGTCGACTCCCAACAGTGAATCGGTTGTAGATGAACATCCAGCGATGACTTTCTGAAAGTTTATTTAAAGTACAGCCAGTAGGTCACGAGATATTTTGCTAACAGACATGAACACGCACGCAGACAGATGAACAAACATTATCAAACGCCTTTGCCTTTCAGCAGCATGTGGTAAAAATCAGGAGTTTTGCCGTTTTTATACAGAAATCAACAAAATACTTTAAACCTTCTGTCATGGTCTGTTTTTCTGTTATTGATGTATCAAAGTTCAGGCTCAATAATCCAGATTAAAAAAATCCAACAAAGTAAAAGTTTAAAAAATCCAACTGTCTAGATGACCTGACTGAACTTTCTTGGGTTATTGATGTAGTTCCTTGAGTTTATCTTTTATTCTTTAGTCTTATTCCCTTCGTGGTTTATGTTTTATTTTCTTCTCTGTTACGTGTTTTCTTGTCAGTTTCAAGTTTTATCCATTTTGTTTTCTTCATTTTTAGATTTATTTCAGTAAAGTCTTGTTCTGTTTCTCAGTGTTCCTTGTGCCATTTCTCATTCATCCCCATCTTCTTCTGTGTTTTTTCAGTTGGTCTTCTACCCTCACCTGTCCCCACCCTCACCTGTCCCCACCCTCACCTGTCCC
>NC_056513.1:9486279-9490119 GCF_014905685.2 Nematolebias whitei | reverse complement strand
CCCTCACCTGTCCCCACCCTCACCTGTCCCCACCCTCACCTGTCCCCGATCAGCCCAGGTGTTTTCATCATCCACTTATCTCTGCTCTGTTTACTCCGTCTCTGTCTCACCTCTCATCAGTTCAGCATTTTTGATCTCATTGCCTCAGAGTCTGTGTCTCACGTCTTCCTCTGAGCTTTTGAATGTTCTTGTTAGTTTAGTTTTAGCTGCCACATTAGACTTTTTGTTTTATTTTATTAAATTAAGTTGTTTATAGTTTAACGTCCAAGCTCCACGCATCTGTCTCCACTCGGGTCCAATCCTTCAAAAACCCAACACCTTCCTTACCACCCATTTAACTTTCTACCCACCTTCCTTCCTACCCGCTGGTACCTTGTTTCCTAAGCATCTATCCACCTTCATTCCTACCTGCTGGTACCTTGTTTCCTACGCATCTACCCACCTTCCTTCCTACCTGCTGGTACCTTGTTTCCTACACATCTACCCACCTTGCTTCCTACCTGCTGGTACCTTGTTTCCTACGCATCTATCCACCTTCATTCCTATCTTACTACCCACCTACCCACGTTTAATACACCGTGTTATTTTACATTATTATTGTTTAACCTCTGTCTTAGATCCTTGTATACTGTTTCTTTTTATACTTTATATTTTTGCTATTTTTGGATGTAACTGGGACCCTGCGCACTTAATTTTGTTCCACCTCATGTGCCACGTGTGATGCGAATGACGATAAAGAACCTTGAACCTTCTTTCCTCCCTTCCTTTAAATGCATTAAAAGTTAAAGAAAGTAAAGGTGACTTTATTTGTCGTTAGTAGCTGAAAGTCATCCACAACCAGACGGTGCACGATGTGTGTTTAAACTTCAGCATGAAAATAGGCGGGTGATATGCATTCCTTCACAGTTCGCTGGTTTAACGTAGGCGGTGTGTAAGTTTTGTAAGTGACACACTCTTCCCATGAGTTTATGTATCCAAAGCGGTACCAGTTGTCCTGTTGTCTACCTCTGGTTCAATTCTGACTAGCAGAACTGGTGTCAGTTTTCCACCAGCTGGACTCCTCCATTAAAGATACTAAAAAAACTAGGGATGCACGATATTATCAGCATGGTATTGGTATCGGCCGATATTAGCGATAAAGTTAAATATCGGACATTCCTTCAAAATAACTCACCGATATAAAAGGTTTCTGTTTGAAGTTGATTTTTAATTTAAAAAACTGTCAAGTAAATTATTAATGCACTACTACTTATGCACTTTTCACTTGTTGCTTGTGAACAGGTTGAGTTTAAATTTGTGAAAATTTACAAATTTGCACTGTTCGAGTGTTGTTGTTGTGTTGGAGAGTAAATGTCATGAATAAATTTGACATTAAACATCCAAGTTGAAGTGTTGCGTCATTTTTGCCTTCTGCATTTGGTATCGGGTCAAACTGACAAAGACCGTGCAGAACAATGTAACATTTTAATTCCACAGCAGAGAAAGCGATGTAGTCTCTGTAAGTACGTCTAGGGGAAAAAATATTGTATTGTATCGGTTATCGACCAAATACGTTTTAACATATTGGATATCGGCCAAAAATCGAAAATCGTTCGTTCATCCCTAAAAAAACTAAACTCAAACCTAATAAATATCCTTTAGTCCATCAGATGGTGCAGTTTGTTTGCTCCGGTAGTGTTTCCACAAATTCAGATTTAAAATGCAGGTCTGCACTCAGTGAAAACAAATCCGTCCTTTCTGCATTTATCTTCCCCACGAGAATAAAATGTGTGGGTTTCTCTTTGTACCTTTACGTCTGATCAGATCGATGCGGTTGGAATGAAGCTGTCTGAATGTGTCTTTTAAATTTTTATTTTTTTTTACCAGAATTCCTCTGGAATAAATATCCCGAAGCCTCCCAAACCCCCCGACAAGCCCCTGATGCCGTACATGAGATACAGTCGAAAGGCAAGTATCCAGAACAAACGGTTGTGTGCTGCTGAAACGTGTTTTTAAGACGAGTCAGCTCAGAGTTCGACGCACATCATTTGATGTTACGAAGGAAGGCGAGGTCCAGACGTTAGTGGGTTGTGATGACATTTCTTTTTAAAGATGGAGCTTTAAAGCACACGGCCTCCTCTGGTTTGTGACCTCTCTGCAAAGAGATAAGCACTCGTAGCCCCTCCGACCCAACCCAACCCCACACCCATGTCTGGTTCTCATCACCAGGTTTGGGATCAAGTAAAAGCCTCCAATCCTGATCTGAAGCTTTGGGAAATTGGGAAGATAATCGGTGGCATGTGGAGGGACCTCACTGATGAGGAGAAACAGGATTATTTGAATGACTACGAAGCAGAGAAGGTTGGTTGTTTTACAGAGGGGGTGTTTATGGGGGTTTGTTCTGATGGGGGACCTGCAGCTTGGTCCCTTCATTCCTTCATCTATCTTCTCATGGTTGGAAGGTCCACATGCTCGCCTCTTCTTTCCCTCGTCATTCTTGTTTTCTCCGCTGTAGATCGAGTATAACGAGAGCATGAAGGCCTACCACAACTCGCCGGCCTACCTGGCCTACGTGAACGCTAAAAGCCGAGCCGAGGCGGCGCTGGAGGAGGAGAGCCGCCAGAGGCAGTCCCGGCTGGACAAAGGCGAGCCCTACATGAGCATTCAGCCAGCCGAGGATCCAGATGGTAAGGCCACAAATCTGAGTGCGCTGTAATTACTGCCGGCCGACCACACAGAGCCGCCGCTCCACCTACACCACCCTCTGTTTACAGCCCCGAGTCACAAAAGGTTGGGGAAAACGTAAATAAAAACAGACTCGGTACATTCCAAACCAGTGTTTTACTCACGGTGGAACACGGTTCCACAGATGTTGAATGATGCTTTTCTTTTTTTTTTTTTTAGAATTTTATGTTAGCAACACGTCTCAGACAAGTTGTTCCAGGAGCAACAAAAGGTTGTAAAGTTAGTGGCACGAATAAAAAACAGCTGCAGGAACGTTTTACAGCGAATGAAGTTAATCGTCAACAGGTCAGTGAGACGAGTGGAAATACAGAGAGGCGTTTAGAAAGGCTGAATCTGTCAGAAGTAAAGACGGGCGCAGGTTCACCGGTCGGTGAAAAATCATGTATAAAAATAGTGGAACGATTTCAAAATAAAGTTCCTTAACAGAAAATAAGGAAGACTTTGAATCTCCATCATCTGCAGCTCATGATCTCATCACCAGATCAGAAGAATCTGTAGAAACCTCTGAGCTCAAAGGACGAGGCTGAAGGTCGTGACCTTCGGGCCCTCAGGGGCCACTGCATTAGAATCAGGTCTGGTTCTGGTTCTGGACTCAGGAAGACTTCCACAGATCATTGTAAGCACAGTTCATCCACAAATGTTGCTTAAAGCTCTATCAGGCAAAGAAGCAGCCAGATGTGAACACCATCCAGAACCGCCACCGTCTTCTCTGGACCAGAGCTCATTTCAAATGGACTGAGGTGAAGTCCAGAACTGTTCTGAGTTCAGACGAGTCCAGATCTGAAGTTCTGTTTGGAAACCATGGATGACAGAGATAATAAAGAGGGACCATCGAGCCTGTTATTAACGTGCAGTTCAAAGGCCTACCTCTCTGATGGTATGGGGGTGCATTAATGTCTGTGGCATTAAAGGCTCCATCAATGCAGAAAAACAAATACAGGATTAAGAACATCTGCTCCCATCCAGGACTGTAGAACATCTAGAGACCTCCATCAGACCAGAATGGGACAATAATCTGTCCAGAACCTCCTCAGGTCCTCCAGAACCCCCAACATCTGGTTTCCTCAGATCCTCCAGAACCCCCAACATCTGGTCTCCTCAGGTCCTCCAGAACCC
>NC_056513.1:9478897-9486269 GCF_014905685.2 Nematolebias whitei | reverse complement strand
ACCCCCAACATCTGGTCTCAGGTCCTCCAGAACCCCCAACATCTGGTTTCCTCAGATTCTCCAGAACCTTCAACATCTGGTCTTGGACGTTTAGACATTTTGTGTTAATTATGTTGAATTGTAAAAAATGTTTTTCATCCGTTGTGTTCGTTTTTTATTTATATTTTACTCAACGTCCCAACTTTTCAACAACTGGAGTTGTTTTTCTTTGAGTCGTACCTTCACGGGGAAAAACCAAAAAGTATTTTTTCCCTTCAAGCTTCAATCCGAGACAAATTGTGCTTTTTGTTTTGCTCGTGCGTTTACATTTCTGCCTTTGGTTTGGACATGATTACTGAATTTACATTCTTTCGTCTGTTGTTGTGAAGTCTGACGCACAGAAACGCACATTTAGCAGCAGAAGAAGAGTTACACCCACCTCCAGGAAATGGCGCTCGTCTGGGGTCGGCCCGGGTTACAGTAATGATGTTCAGGAAAACTCCAGATAAAACTCCTGCTATTTAAAATAAAGCCAGCCCGGACCTGAAAACTGTTAAAGCTGGCCCCCCAGAGGGGTCCGGTCTGAACAAACTGCACGTCTGGCAGTAATTAAACGCGCTGTAGCTCTCCGGGTGTGTTTTATTAATAACATCTTAGTGAAACTGCCAGTCTGCTGCGCTTTATCCTCCAAGCATCAGAACGTTTGTAGGTCTGCGTTGGGCAGAACTCAATCAGAAACATAAAAATCTCAGGCGTTCAGATGGGTTTGCCAAAATCTGCAGCAGTTCCAGTAAAACCAGGTGGAAATTTCTCTCCACATCGAGGGCCGGCGTTGGCAAACACGCTTTAGTTTGACGTTCTTCTCCACAACACGTTACGCTGCTCAAACTGCTTCCTGTTGTGGTACCGGAGCGCTCATACGGGCTCGTCTGAAGCACGAAGAGGCAGAGGAGAATCACTTCTCTTTAGAAAACTTCAGACGTGCACAAATGTTGCACTGCAGCAGCATCATCAGGTGATAACCACAAAAAAACACATTTGGATTCATTTAAAGCTCCACAGTACCAGCAAGTAGACAGATCCTAAACGATATGCAGAAATGTATGAACTTAGATCCAGTTCAACCTGTTAATGTTAACTTGTTGTTCTTGTTCTTCATGCCCTTGTTCTTGTTGTTCTTGTTGTTCTTCATGTCCTTGTTCTTGTTGTTCTTCTTGCTCGTGTTCTTGTTCTTCTTGCTTCCCCTCTTCAGGGGTCACCACAGCGAGTCATCCTCCTCCATCTCACTCTGTCATCACTTCAGCTACCCCCATGTTCTCTCTAACTGCATCCATCTTTGTCTTTTTCCTGGCTAACCTATTAGCTGTTATTCAACCTATTTATGTTAATAATTTGTTCAAATAGGATCAAATAAGTCTTGAACAGTTACCCGTTATGTTGGATAAAAATATCCTCTATTCATTGTGTTACTCAGAGACGCCACACTCGAGGACACAAGAAGATTTGTAACTGGTTTTACTTGCGAGGGCAGACGTTCACAGCAGGTTACACAGATGTACAGAAGCATGGAGCCCAGTCACGAGAATCTGCACCGGGCAGCGTGCGAGGCTTGTTTTTATAAACTTGTCAGCTCTCACAGCTCACAGGCAGACTCTGATGACCTCGGCCATCCAGCTGCACATGCAGGATCATGTGGGTGTATAGTGGCATGTCATTAGCATTTTTGCTTGCGCGCTTGTATTGTACCCCATGATACATCATACCGACAGTTGTCGATTGTGGGTGGGTGGGGGGTCGTAGACGGGGCGGGACGCCCTGTTTGTGTAACGGTAGGGGAAACACTGACAGCTGCATCAATGAGAACAGATTTTTGTCACGTCTCGCTGAAAATAATTCAGCCTGAGTAGAGGGCAGAGCGTGCAAACCCAAACTCCTACAGGTTCTGGTGAATTTTGGCTCGCATTATTTTCTTCAAAACAGGAAGTGAAGGCTGTTTTTAACTCGCCATATCTCACGCAGCGAACGAAGTCGCATGAAGACTTGGCGATTATTTTTATGCCGGATGCCCTTCCTGACCCAACCACAGACCACTGAGCTACCACAGCCCTCTGTGTGGAGCAGAGAGCTGCCATATAGGATGCCCGGGAGGGGGCGGGGCTTAAGGGTCTTGCCCAAGGCCCAGAGTGGGGCAAATGAGGGTGGAGGCAGGTGTGGGTGCCCCACCCATCCCACCCACATTCTGATGTCGGAGTTGAACCGGCGATCCTCCGATCACAGGCCCACCCCATCCAACCTCAGCGCCACCACTCCCTTAAAGATAATTAAAATAAACGTGACGATTTGAGGCTGTTTTCCGCCTCTCGTTACACTGGCAGTCAGGGAGCGACGGACACCGATGCGTGGTTACCATAGTGACCGCAGCGATCCAGTGGCAGCAGCTGCCGCATTTATTTATATCTCTACTTCAAAATGTTTCGATGTTGAAGTCCTGCTGGAGTTTCAGGCACCAGCAGCTCCTTCACGCTTTGCAAGAATGACTCAGTTCCCAGAAACTGTTTTTAATCTGCGCAAATGGATCTGAGTCAAATCAAAGGTTTATTTCCACCAAATCGGATCCAGTTCTGGTTCTGAGCCTGAGAGTCTGGAGCGTGAGACCGAAGGACGGTGGAAATGTTGTGACCGCGTTCAAAAGTGTGAGTTTAGTCTGCTCATTTTAAAACGGGACAGGAAAATCTCAGAGCTTCAACATTAAAGGGATACTTCAGATGTTTTGAAAGGTTACGAACGGTTAATATCTTACCTGCAGTAGATGGCTGTTTGACAACGGAGACGAGACCAAAGTGGAATGCTGTCGTTTTAAAACAACTCCCATTTTTAAATTCCACGCGGACTTTTACACTTCTGTTGGTGTTACATTAAATTATAATTCTGGTGTAAATATTACTATATCTCTGCAGGAAATGCTACAGCTAGCTGCTGCAGGCACTTTCTATGCTTGCGATAAAACAGAATTATACGCGAGTGACCATCTAATGTGAAACTGAGCAATACAACGGTTTGTAAATCAAGCTTGTGAAAATTGGGAAGTTAGAGCGGTGATGGTCAGTGGTCATTATTTAAACACTTTTTAATGTATTTTTAAACTTTAAACATTTTGATTTTATCAACTGAAGAAATTATTCAGTCCTGAAATGTATGTTTGTGTGTTTGTCACGTGTGTGTGTGTTGTCCCTCCAGCCTCTTCTTCCTCTGATCTGTTTCGTGTCCTCAGAATTCGACGACGGTTTCTCCGTCAAACATTCGGCCGCGGCCCGTTTCCAGCGGAACCATCGTCTGATCAGCGAGATCCTCAGCGAGAGCGTGGTCCCGGACGTGCGCTCCGTCGTCACCACGGCCCGCATGCAGGTCCTGAAGCGGCAGGTCCAGTCCCTGATGGTGCACCAGGTGAGAGCGAGCGGCAGAAACGGGAGCGCCGACGGCTCGGTTCGGCTCGGTGTTTTAACGTGCGGCGCCTGCGTGTCTTGTGTCGCAGAGAAAACTGGAGGCGGAGCTGCTGCAGATCGAAGACCGGCACCAGGACAAGAAGAGAAAGTTCATCGAAGCTACAGATTCCTTCAACAACGAGCTGAAACGGGTACGGCATCTTTTCCATCGGCTTGGGTCATTGCTCTCTCACACGCGAGCTTCGGCTCACATGCAGCATGCAGCTCGAGCCGCCAGCTGCAGCTAACTGCATCCACATGGCGGGGGAGTCCCAGAGCTGCCAGGTTTTATTATTCACGACCTCCATCAGAGCTCTGGGTGCAGCATGTGGTGTTTACAGCAGGGGGAGCCATTTAGCCTTCAGCCAGCATCTTTTCAAAGCACAGCTGAACATGAGCCCAACACCTGAGCTGCTCTTCCACGTGCATATCTTTTCTCTCAGCTGCAGGGGTTCAGGAGACAAAAGTAAAATTTAATTTTCTTCTAGATGTAACACATCAGCTTGTTTTCAACTGTTTTTAACCCTTAGTTTATCAAAAACATTCGGCTCATTCAGAACATTTTAGCCGCAATCTTTGTTTTTTAAATATTTTTATCCTTTTTTAAATGTTTACTTTTATTTACAAAACTTTCTCCATAAAAATACTTGAAGGTATCTTCAGATCATTAAAGTTCTGTGCTTTTTAACATCTGCTTCAGCAAAACTCGCTTCATTTTTAGCTTTTAGCTACTGTTGTATCAATTTTAGTTTTAAGCTCTTTTGCTCTTTTGAAAAATAGTTTTAGCCTTTAGCTGCTAATTTAATAAAATTAGCTTTTACCTACTGTTTTGCTAATTAAATATTTTAGACACTGATTGTAATAATTTATGCTTTAGCTGCTTTTTTGATTTTGACTTTTTAGCCACATTTTTCCTTGTCAGATAGTGATTTGTTAGTTTTAACTTTTAGCTACTGTATTTTTAGGTTCAGCTCCATCAACTTTTAGCTGTTGCTTTCTGTAAAAGAAACAGCCAGAATGTCTGTTTGTTTGTTCCTTCAGCTGTGCTGCATGAAGGTGGAGGTGGACATGGAGAAGATTTCTGCAGAGCTCGCTGCAGCAGAGGAGGTGGCACGCAAACGCATCGCTGAGAGGGACAAGGACTCGGGGGACAAAGGAGCCAAAGGGACACTGTCGTGCGTCCTGGCAGAGGAGGACAAACACGTTTGTGCCACACATGGCAAAAAGTCTCAGCCGAACCCTCAGAACCTGAGCAGCAGCAAGGAGGGAGAGGACGCCGAGTCAAATGGTGCAGAGACACCAGGTGGGTCTCTGTCGAGTCACATGACTTCGTGTGTCCAGTCAGGACAAGTCTGTGTTGTCTGTATTAATCTGATTTTTAGCTCTAATATAATCTGATCTCTCGTTTTATTTACGGCACTCTGATTTATTGTTTTTATACACTACTCTTATTTTAACTGCAGTTTGTTGTAGTCATTATTTACTGTTATTGTTTACTGTTATTGTTGTCATTGTTTACTGTTATTGTTGTCATTGTTTACTGTTATTGTTGTCTGTAGTTTATACGTCGTGTCAGGTCTCTTCGTTTCGTCCCACCTCGTGTCCGTCATGTGGTGTGTATGATAAATAAATCTCTGGCTCTTGTACATGAGTCCTCGTGGCTCAGTGAGACTCGCCTGTTTAAATAAAGGTTGAATGAATGAATGAATTATTTATTTAAATGATAATTAATCGTATTTGGTTTTTAATTTAGGGAAGCAGAAGTCGTCGGAGGAGCTCGATGCTCCCCCCGGCAGCGATGAGGGGGCGTCGGAGGACAAGGAGAGCGTCCCAGAGGGGGTCATGGAGGAGGGAACCAGCGACAGCAACACGGGCTCAGAGACCACCTCGGCTCAGACAGAAGACCCCGTCCCCAGTGAACCGTCTGAGGGCCCCGGCAGGGCCCGGGAGGCCCCTGAACCCAACACCAGACTCTGAAGGACCGGCAGGTCGGCGCCTCTGCCGGTTCCAGCTGGTTCTTGGATTACAGAAATCGCACAATCTAACGTCTGTTTGACAAAGTGGAGCGTTCAGATGAGCCGAGGCTAAAAGCCGAGGATCTCGCATGAACAAAAAAATAAAATAATAATCTGCACTAATAGCCGACGGAGCGGTGAACCTGTTAACGTCTTCGGCTGCTAAAATGAGCCACAAAATCCTGCAACAGTCTTAAAGCCAGAAGAAAACAAAGCGGTTATGAAGTTTATTTAAATTATTTTGAGATTAAAGTTCAGTTATTGGCAGAAAAAAATTTCAGTCTTGAATTAAAACAAAGTGAACTTTTGATGGAAAACATCAAAGTTCATGCTCAATAATCCAGATTAAAAAGAAATGCAACAAAGTTAAGTCGGGTCCTCCGGACGGTTTCTTTTTGTTGAGACGTTTCGTTCTTCATCCAAAGGACTTCATCGGTCCAAGGAGCCACAACGATCTCAGTCCCATAAGCGGCCAGTTTTTTACCTGGATTATTGAGCATGAACTTTGATGTTTTGAACCACTTGGGCCATGGCGGCCTCAGAGGAGTCCACGGGGGAGAGGGTGGACTCCAGAAACCATCTAATCACCATCAAACTGGTTGGCCCACCATGTGAGTAAGCCACTTATGGGACTGAGTTTGTTGTGGCTCCTCGGACTGAAGAAGTCCTTTGGATGAAGGACGAAACGCTTCAACAACAAAAGAAACCGTCCAGACCTGATTTTAACTTTGTTGGATTTTGATGGAAAAGATGATAAGTTGGCTGATGAGTCTCGATTTAAACAATATAAGTTGCAGATTTTACAGAAAAAAGTTCAGATTTTGACTTTTTTTTTTTTTTTTTAAGTAGCAATTTTTATTTTAAATTTTTTTTTTTAAGTCACAATTTTGACTGGAAAAAGGTGCAGTTTTGAACAATCGTCTCAATTCTGGCAGAAACCGTTTGGACAGAAAGTCTAAATTGTTCCATTTTTCCGTCAGTATAATTGAATATATTTACACTAACAAGTTATTTTTATTGAAAACTTCAAAATAAAAATAACTTTCCTCTGTTTTTCCATCATCCTAACCCGTCACGGTGGAACCCTGGGAGAAACGACGCTCGGCTTCAGTCGCCGTCCTTCAGCACAAGTTGAAACAAATCATCAGACAGAAGATCTCAGTGTTTAATCGAACTGAACTTTGTTCTTTGTATCGTAGTTTTATTGTTGCTTTTGTTGTTCTGCATGTTGCCGTTTTGTTTTTGAACCCAGTTTGTGACGAGTGGAGCTCGGTGACGTCTCCGCCGCAGGAGATTAGTTGTTTACTCTGTATCAGTATTACAGTGGCAGTATCGTCTCAGGAGTTTGTAGTTGGTACTTGTTCTTTATTTATTGTCAGCCTTTTTGAATATTCTTGGTGTACTGGGTGCTCCGGGTCCGGCCCATCTCTTAATGTTTATCATCAATGCTGTAAAATGCTCGACTACCAGCGTTCTCAAGTTTGCTCGCTGCCAATCAAATCAAAAGCGGTACGCTTAGAACACGCGTGTTGTTACGGTTTTTAGCAGGAAACGTGTAAATGTACCGTGAATGTGTACGCAGTGTAAATGTGGATTTTCTTGTTTTATCGTTTAAAAAAAAAAACAGCTCGAAGAACATTCAACAACACGTGGTCCTAATATGAATTTCTTTTTTGCATATTTATACAAATAAACTTTTCTACTCTAAGAAAATGCTTTTAATTTTTTTTATAGTTCTATAATGTCAGTAGTTTAATCATCTGACTCTCATTTGATCCTGAAAGTGTGTAAAAGTAACCTCAGCGACAATGCAAGACATGATTCCTACCCTACCAGGAACATACTCTGCAAGTACCAGGAACATACTCTGTAAGTACCAGGAACATACTCTGTAAG
>NC_056513.1:9460801-9478887 GCF_014905685.2 Nematolebias whitei | reverse complement strand
AAGTACCAGGAACATACTCTGTAAGTACCAGGAACATACTCTGTAAGTACCAGGAACATACTCCGTAAGTACCAGGAACATACTCGATAAGTACCAGGAACATACTCGATAAGTACCAGGTTCAGACTAAGTACCAGGTACAAACCCTGTAAGTAATTGATACATCTAAATACCAGGGACATGCTCTGGAAGTACAGGATACATACCCTGTAAGTACCTCTAAATACCAGGAACATACTCTGTAAGTACTGGGTACAGACTGCAAGTACCAAGTACAAACCCTGTCAATACCAGGAACATTTTCTGTAAATACTGGGGACATACTCTGGAAGTACCAGGTACATACCCTGTAAATACTAAGAACACATTCTGTAAGTACCAGGTACATAATCTAGAAGAACTGGGTACATACTCTTGAAGTACCAAGTACATATACCTTGTAGATACTGGATCATTACTTGGTAAGTAGCAGGATCATACTTCAGGCATAATTTGTAAACGCTGGGTACATTAATTCAGTTCAGTTATACAGCGTCAAATCACAACAAAGTTGTCTCAGGGCACTTTACTTTTGATTCACATACATAGAGAAGCCAATTAGTAAAGTTCTCTATCTAAGGAACTGGTTGGCCCACTATGTGAGTAAGCCACTTATGGGACTGACATACTCTGTAAGTACCGGTTTGATAATTTGTAGATATTAAGTAAATACCTTGTAGGGGTTCTTAGTACGTACCAGGATCATACCATTGTGTACCTGTTACGTAGCAGATACATACTTGCTATGCACACTTAAGTACTTGGTACATGTCCAGTGAGTACTTACTATGTACTTGTTATGTACTAGGTACATAACCAATATGTACTCTGAAAATACCTAGTGCATACCAGGTATGTTCCTGGTATGTACTCTCAGCATCTGGTAATTACTAGGTAATACTCTTGGATATACCTCATAAGTACCTGGTATGTACCAGGTACACTACAACTAACGAGTACATACCCAATAAGTACCTAGCATGTAGTTTATAAGTACCAAGCATGTGCCCGTAGATACTGGGCTGTGTAGACCGTCCTTCAGCAGCAGAACCCCGGGTGGTTTTCTGAAGGACTTGATCGTGTCTCTAGTGGTTGTGGAGGAATTTTGTCCCATTCTTCTTTCCTGTGTTGCTTCAGTTCTTTGAGGTTTCTGCTCCGTTCTCTGAAGGTCCCACCACAAGATCCAGAGCTAATAAACATCACAAGTTGATCACGCTGGTTCGACCCATATATTTAGCCTAAGGACTAATTACTGGCTTTACTCCTTTTGTTTTAATCTCCACTACAACCGATGTTGTAGTTACGTTGTAAGATTATTAAGCTTGCATCAGATATAACCGATGTACGTCATTGTCCCAGAATGCATCGTACTAATATAAATAGATGGAGATCCTTTTGACGTATTTAAATACAACTTCTGATGTTTATTTAAAATCTTCTCGTGTGTGAAGCTGCACAGGATCGAGCGGTCGCATTTTCTGTTTTTCAGGACTATGAGATGAAAACACGTCTGCAGGGAACTCGCTGGGTTGAGCTGGTTTGCTGAGAGCGTGCAACTCGGTACATTTGTCCCCTGCACGGTACAGGTAAGGGAAGTGGTACAAGATCAGAGGGAATTCTGATTTCCTGTTTTTCACGCAGCGCCTGAGCTTGTTCGCTGTTGCATCGAGCAGCTCCTCCAGCTCGAGGAAAGTGGCCGAAAATGTCCTGGTCCTGTTGGACTTCGGTCTGCTCCTGTGAGATTTAACGTGAATGGATTAAACTGTAAAAACTGTGATTGGTGTAACTTTTTAATTTTTTTTTATTTAAACGAGCCATGTGGTTAGAGCTGCTGTAAGTGAAAGCGCCAAACCGCAACCGCAGAGATCCAGGTGTGCAGATGTCTGCAGAGCTGCTTTAAAGGGCTTCGAGCAGAACTTCAGCTGCTGTCCAGGACCAAGATAAACAAATGATGCCACACAAAACAAGGCAGAACCAACATGTATGATAAAAACATGTAATTTACATAATGATTCATATCGAGAGCCACCTGTTGACTCTCAGGTAGTCCCTGCTATAGAAACCGAGAGTAAACCTTTACAAAAACTGTTATCATAGCCTTCGAGTTTATAGGAAACGTGCTCGATGCATCAAACATTTCATTTTTGTCCCGTTGAGCTTTAAACAAACCTTTTCTTCTGCAGGTTTGTTTCATGAAACAAAAACATGATTTAAGTTGTGGTTTTGTCTCTCATGTGATTTGAGGGTAGGGGGAGAGAGAGAGTTTCCGTGAAATAATGTGTTCTTTCTGATTGAGGGAAACCACCATCAAACACAGACGCAGAGGCTTCTCGTCCAGAACCAACATGACGGCTGCCGGCGGTGAGTATCTGACCCGAGCTCTGGGTTTAAGGCTTCTGAGGCCGAGAGAAGAATGAAACCTTCAGTGATGGCTGTTTTTATTTACCTGGGATGTCGCTGCACCTGTTCTGTTAGTTTAGTCCAGTGGGTGCACACATCTGTATGACCAAAGATCAAGTTTACAGGTGACATTTTACACATTTGTTTGTTTAAAAACAGTAAATAAATAAAGATGCACATTTTAACCTGAAAAAACTACAATTATGTTTTTAAAGAGTCCTAATGTTGTCACTGTTGAACTTCTGTACAAAAATACACTGAATAGATAGTATTTGTAAACGTTTTAATATATATACATATTTCAATTTAAAGCTGGCAGTTAGTGATATTATTCTGTGAGAACCTTCACTCAGAAGCTTGTTGTCAGTCAGAGGTTGTTCTATTTGTGACTCTGAGAGACCGACGGCCGTTTAAAGACCTGGCTGTGGTAAATAAGAAGCTAAACTGTTTTCCACTGAGTCAAACAGCTGGTTGGACAGGAAGTAACGCCAACCTCACCTATCATCTGACAGACACCTCAAGAGGAAATTCACCTACAACAAAAACTATTAACAAGACATTTATATTAATTATTTCACTGTAAAACTGTTTACTTTGCAGTATCGTTACTTTATTTACAGTATTCTTACTGTATTTTTACTTTATAATATCATTATTTACAGAATCACTGCTGTATTTTACTTTTTAGTATCCACACTGTACAGTAATATTACTGTAGTTTACAGTATCGATACTTACAGTACCACTACTGTATTTTACTTTAGATTATCAATACTATATTTAACTTTACAGTATCATTATTTACAGTACCATTGCTGTATTTTACTTTACACTATCATTATTTATAGTCTGCTGTATTTTTACTTTACAGTATCAATACTGTATTTAATTTTACAGTATCATTATTTACAGTACTATTGCTGTATTTTACTTTACACTATCATTATTTATAGTCTGCTGTATTTTAGTTTACAGTATCAATACTGTATTTAACTTTACAGTATCATTATTTACAGTACTATTGCTGTATTTTACTTTACAGTATGAATATTTACAGTACCACTGCTGTAATTTTCTTTACCGTATCAATACTGTATTTAACTATACAGTATCATTATTCACAGTACTATTGCTGCTTTACAGTATTATTATTTACAATGCACTATTTTACTTTACATTGCCATTCCTGTAATTAAATGTACTGTATTATTGTATTTTACTTTTAAAGATTAAAATGGCTTCTGACTTTGCTGTATTATTACTTCATTTATAATACCATTGCTGTGTTTAACTTTACAGTATTGATACTGTATTTAATTTACAGTATTGATACTGTATTTACAGTATTGGTACTGTATTTTTCATTACAGTATAAAACAGTTTTACTTACAGTATCATTATTGTATTTACAGTACCATTACTTTATTTTACTTTACATTATCAGTACCTTAATTTACTTTATAGTATCAAAACCTCAATTTACTGTACAGTTACAATACGTCATTTACAATACAACTGATGGTAAATGGTAAATGGGCTGTACTTATATAGCGTCTTTCTATCTTATCAAGATACTCAAAGCTCTTTACAACACAATACGTGCCCTCATTTCTTCATACAGCATTCAACATTGATGTTTTAACTTTACAGTATCAAAACAGTATTTTACTTTACGGTGTCGTATTTTACTTTACGATACAGTTTGTTTTATTGCCTCTTTACTGTATTTTTATTGACAATAATATTACTGTACTGTTAAATTAATGTTTTATATGTGTGTTTATTTTTTTTTTTTTATATTTCTGTAAAGTGACTCACAGTAGAGAACTTTACAACAGAGAACTGAATATTTTCCCTCAGTCCATTGTGGTTTTCAGCTATGTTCTGTATACAAGTACACACAGAAACAAAACTGTAAAGATGATTTAGGAAATCTGGGGAAATGACCCTGAAAATGACAGAAAAGAGATCAAATGATTTTTGCAAAAGACTTTGGGAGAAAAAGCGACACAAAGTTTAGACTCTAAATAAACTCTGTGTGTGTTTCAGATCTCCAGAACCTTCTGTCAGCTCTGCTGATCTGGACCTGGTTCAAGGTGAGAAAAGTTACAAATAAAAGCAAACTAATGATTTAAACTTTGGCCTTTAAATTGTCCTCATTACTGACTTTTATTAAAAATGAATTTAGGACTTAAAAGTTTAATGCATTTTTAAGAATGTAGTATTTTTATTTATTTTCTGGAGTTTTTATCAACAGAGGTTTGCACAAGTATTCACATCACCCTCCATTGGTTCTGTTTTGTTGTCTTACAGCTAATAAACTGGGTAGTTTAGGGTTTTATTCATTTATCAACAAAACATCACCACTAAGAAGATGATAAATATTTTTGTTTGTGTAACAAACAAGAAATGAGACCAACCTAAAAAAATTCTGAATGGGCATCTAGTCCCTTCAGGCTTATCTCCATGATCTGGACATTTTTGCTGGTGTGCTTTGTAAGACCAATTGGTTGTGGCAGCCATCTTGAATTGGGTTAATTCAAAGTCATCCAGTGAATGTTTCCAGAGAGTTTTATAAAAATCCATCCACACACAAGCAAAAACACTATTGTCCCTTTTCACCTTTTGGCAACGACTGATGACGTCCAACAAAAGAATTAGACGTTAGTAATCCTGGTTGTTCCTGGTCCAGCGTTTTGTTGTGCTGCACCTAAAAGGAATAAAGAAGGCTCCTCCCCTTTGTTTATCTTTGTTTACAGTCTTGTTTGTCCGAAGAAGCAGAGAATACGACGGCCTACTACGACAATGAAACCGTTTCCAGTGACTTCTATGACGACATGCCGGTACTTTGTGTGAAACAATCGAACCGTAACTTCCAGCGCTGGTTCATCCCGATCTTCTACAGCATCATCTGCCTGCTGGGGCTGGCCGGGAACCTGCTGGTCATCCTCACCGTCTTCTACTTCAAGCGTCTGAGGAACATGACGGACGTGTACCTGCTCAACCTGTCCTTCGCGGACCTGCTTTTTGCGCTGTCGCTCCCCTTCTGGGCGGCCAACTCCCTGTCGCAGTGGGTTCTGGGCCTGGCTCTGTGCAAAGCCATGCACGCCATCTACAAGATCAGCTTCTACAGCAGCATGTTCCTGCTCTCCTTCATCAGCATCGACCGCTACTTCGCCATCTCCAAGGCCGTGTCCGCTCACCGCTACCGCTCACAGGCCGTCCTCTTCAGCAAGGTGTCGTCGGCTGTGATCTGGGTCATGGCGCTGGTCTTCTCCATCCCAGAGATAGTCTACACCAACATCAACAATGGCAGCTGCTCTCCATTCTCCAGCAACACGGACACGCTCCGCGTCAGCCTCCAGGCTAGCCAGATCGTTCTGGCCTTCCTTCTTCCTCTTCTGGTCATGAGCGTCTGCTACAGCAGCATCATCCGGACGCTCTGCCAGGCTCGCAGCTTCGAACGGAACAAGGCCATCAAGGTGATCCTCGCAGTGGTCGTCGTCTTCCTGGCCTCCCAGGTGCCCTACAACGTGGTCCTCTTCTTGACCACAGTGGTCACTGGAAATGGGGGAACCATCAACTGCGACTACGACAACAACCTTCTGTACGCCACCGACGTCACGCAGTGCGTGGCCTTCCTGCGGTGCTGCCTGAACCCCTTCGTCTACGCATTTATCGGTGTGAAGTTTCGTCACGACCTGCTGAAGCTGCTGAAGGACAATGGCTGCATGAGTCAGGAGATGTTCTACAGGTGCACCTTCAGGAGGAGGAGCTCCGCTGGCCTCGACACTGAAACCACCACCACCATCTCTCCCAAACTTCTCATCACATCACCCAAAGACACTTAAGGACAATAGCTTCACATGTAAATATCAAAAAATGTATTTTTGCAAATGTTTTGTCTACGTTCTAAGTTCTTTTTGCTCTTTTGCTTTTAGTTTGTTTTTTGACTTTTTCCACAGTGTACAGGGCTGTAAATGGTTTTAGTGTCAATAAAACAAAGTAAAGCATTCAAACTCAGAGATTAAACCACACTTGTGTCTTGTTTTTGTGCTGTTTATGCACCACAAATCTAAAGTAACCAAACATGAGCAGTCACTTTTTTTTCGTGCGTTTACTTTTTTGGGTTCTTTTCTTTGGGTCATTGTTTTGTCCCTTTTTGTTCAAGTTTTCTTGTTGGTTGCTCTGCGTCACCAGCCCATTCTCCCTGGGTCAGTACTTTTCCACTCAGTTAGCCACGCCCCTCTACACCTGCACCCTCACTCACAGCTGCAGTCACTCTGCTCATCAGCCCCTGTCTTGTTAGTTCCCCGGTAGTTTTTCCTCTTCAGTTGATCGTTGTGTTCCTGCACCTCATCCAGACCGTCTGTGCCTCGAGTCTCCCAGAGCTTCCGAAAGTCTGATCCTCGGTTTTTGTAAGTGTTTGGTGTCTCGACAGTGTTTTGTTTCAAAATAAAATAAAGGTATATTTTATTCGAGCTCCATCAGCGTAGAGTTGCACTCGGGTCCAAATAATCCGACCCGGCCCCAGCCCGTAGCCGTCATCTTCGAACCCCACCCGATCCGATGAATTAACAGTAATTACAGGTCTGAACCCGAAAAAAGGGTCCTGAGACAACACACAGACACAGGAAATTACATGATCGCCTGCCTTTCCTGGCAGTCAACAAATAATCAGCCTGAACACCTGACTCACCTCTCAGGTGTGTCAGAGCTGGAGGAAAGACCCCGCCCCTTTTATAGACAGATTTCAGCGCTATTTGAACCTCAAACGCACAAGTCCGCACGACGTATTCCAGACACATTTACCTGCTGACGCTTGTTCCGACTGCTAATCCTTTCCGTTCTCGTGAAAACTTCTCATTCTGCTCTTCAGGTGTTACATTTCACGGTTTGGGACCTTTTCACACGGATTCCGAGGTGCAGATTTCACAGAGACCGTTTGACTCATTCCTCTCACAGCAACAGTTTGAAGAATCTTTTGTTTGTTTTGAATTTTTAGGGTTTAAAGTTGGTGTTTCTGTGCCTGAAGTCTGCAGAAGGGATTTAAAGATGCTGATTTAAAACTATTTGTAAAAATAAAGCAGAGGTGCTGTGAGTGCTTGTGTTGTTTTCATGACCAAAACTAAACGAGAAAACACCAAGAATTTTGATTAAGTGTATTTTCTAAAGCTCGTAACTCAAAACAAGGAATCCTGAACAGATGACGCAGAAAAAACAAAACTAATTTATCATGTTTTTCTTGCAATCAAACCGTCAGGACATCTTCAAACGTTTGGCTTGTAGAAGGTTTACTTGTGGTTTCTAGAGTTACTAAAAGTAGAACGAGAGGCAAATTTCTGAACGTCACACATAAAACAACAACAAAGAGCCGCATTTCATTAGAAATCACACTAAAATAACTTTTTTTTTTTTTTTTTAAGAAAACAAATATGTTGCTCATAATGATTTGGTGCTGTTCTGCACTAACACAGAGACAAAAATCATCAGATAAAAAGCAAATTTTAGAATAAAAAAAAAAAACAGTAAGAAAATGTAAAAAGAAATGAATTAAGTATGAATTAAGATTTTCAACATGCACATGAAAAGTAGAGCTCAGTGGCTAACTGCTAATGCTAACAGAGGCTAATGCTAATACTTGCTAGCAATGCTATAGCATTGCTAGATCTTTGTTATAACAAAGATCTGGGTAAGGCTAACAGCGATGAGACAAAAATGAAGACAGACTTCTCGATGGACGTGGGACTCTGAAGACATTTTAGTTGTTTTGTCTGAATGCTGATTTAACTTTCATATAAATAATATACTAAAATGGCTCCAGCAAACTTTCTCGTCTTTTCTTAGTTTTAGCCACCTTGCAAACCTTAGCTTTGAAATGTTTAGCTAGTCTTTTGGTAGTATTAGCTAGCATTTTGCTACATTTAAATTCTAGATCATCTTTTGATATTTTGAGCAACAGTTTAGCTTTTTTCTTTTGCTATTTTAAAGTTTTAGCTAGGCCTTGCAACTTTAAGCTAACTTGTTGCTTTTTTTTTAGTTACCGTTTTAGCTCAACTTTTTAGCCTTTAGCCACTTTTAGCTCACATCTTGCCATATTGAACTTTTAGCTCACCTTTTGCTATTTTAAATTAGCATTTTAGCTTTTAGCTCTGATTTAGTTTAGTTGTTTTCTCATTTTACTTTTTAGTTAGCCTTCTGCTAATTTTGGCTCTAGCTAGCCTTTTGCTACCTTTATCTTTTTTAGCCTTTTGCTACTTTTAGCTAAAGTTTTACAACTTTTAGCTAACTTTGAACATTTATCTAGTCTTTTACCATTGTAACCGAGATGAAAAGTTTAAGGAATCACCAAAACTGATGTTATTATTTCTCTGGCGCCACCTACTGGTAGTTTGGCACAGTTGCATGCGAAGGGTCCTTCAGGCGCGCGCTCCGCTCCCCCCAGCAAAGTGATAATGGAAGTTGGTTGAGGTAAGCGAGCCCATTCTACACTCAACATCAGTTTAAAGTCATATTTATGCTAAATTAACTAACCCATAAAACCTGTCACGGGTGTATGAGCACTGTTAGTGTATTTTGTGAAGGTCTTGCCGTGTTTGTGTCCAAATAACGACTTTATGGATGAGATTTGCGCCGGTTAGCATGCTAAGCTAATAGAAGCTAACCGCTGCTAGTCGTTTTTCTGATAACAGGTTCTTTATCTTTTTGCCCTGAACAGATCCATGCATGCAACTGTCGCACACATACTGATAGAATATTGCGTGTTGTTTATTATACCAGGTAGGCTGAAATGTGTATGAATATGTAATGTGTTTTTAAAATGTTTTACTGTCATAACTGACAGTTACTGTTTTCATGCTGTTAACTGTGTTTTATGGGAAAAGAAAACGTGTTTTGCTGTAAAATGTAAAACTGTTGCATGAATATATTGAGGAGGAAAAATAAAGTATACGATCACACAGAAAAGAAAAAGCGATATTGGAATCTGGTGGAGATCCATGCATGCAACTGTTGCACACATACTGATGGAATATTATGCTGTTTATTATACACATCCCTGCAGTAATGAACATTGAAGAGCAGTCCTGTGCCCGTGACCTGAGTTTACTCACACTTTGTCGTATTAGTGAAGAAAAACAACTCGGATGGTTACACTATTTTAAACTTCTAGTTCATTCTAATGTTAGCTATCATTATCTTTTAGCTAACATTTTGCAATTCTGCTTTTAGCTAACCCTATGACACCTTTAGCTTTTAGCTAATTTTTTGCTCTTTTGTTTTTGAAGATTAAACTTTTTTTCAAAACAAACAAGTGTATATGTTGCTAAAAAAGCTCTGTTTATTGCAAACAAATTCATAAAACAACCTTTTTACAATCGCTAAAACAAACAGCACACGTTTTATTTGTTATTAATCTTGATAATTTTTGTGCATTAGAACCTCCTGGTTCTCCTGGTGAAGCGGCCTCCAGCTACACATTAAATCAGTAATAAGATACAGTATAATTATGTTGAAGCTAGATTTACATCCTCACTGCTGATTGGCTGACAGGAAACGGGGCTGGGATTTTATAAATAAAAGCTGCACCAGGAGAGGAGAAATCTGAAGAAGGAGCAACAGAAACCTGAGCTCAGGAATTTAAGGTAAGATATTTAATGTTTTACTCCGAGATGTTTTGATTCGTTTATGCTCTTCAGAACAAAAACAGGGGAGGTCAAAGTTTTGACTGTTCTAAAGAGTAAAAATAAGAAAGTAAAGTGTCACAAAACTTTATGGACTCCTGTGTAAGTTTAATATTAGAGAATTTAAAGGAGTTCCTCTGCAACTGATATCAACATGTCACCACCAAAAATATTTTTATTTATTTTTGACTGAATTTCCTTCTTGATACTTTAAAGATATATATATATATATATATATATATATATATATATATATATATATAAAGCAATCTGGGTGTCTTTAAGTCTGATTACAGCTTGTCTGATTCTGCTTCATGCACAGGAGCTGATTTTAGAGTTCAAACTTCACGTGTTTCACGCCTTTTAGCACACGCTCTCTAAAGTTTGGACCTGCAGGGTAAACATAGCTGTAACCATGGCGACAGTCGGTAACCTGCATGACTCAGAGGGCTCCACGCCCTGCCTGATGAGACGCCAGCCGACCCTCCCTGGTGTTGCTCAGCCTCTGCTGATATCAGCCATGAGTTGCATCATTCAGGCAGCGTCTCTTCACCGTTAGGTCCTGGAGTTCTGAAGGCAACGACCAACTTCAGGTGATAAAATGTAAACAAGACCAGGGTCGAGTCTCTGTGCCTCAGGAGGAGGAGTTCAGGTGTCTGGGCATCTTGTTCCTGAGTTATGGAGTGGAAGACAGAGACGGGCTTCATTCTCAGTAATGAGGGCGTTGCTTCGGTCAGTCGTGGTGAAGAGTTTAATCAAACTAAATTGATTTACTGGCCTGTCTATGTTGCAGTTTCCAAAGAATCAGATCCTGAATCCAAGCCGGTGCAATGAGCTTCCTTCATTACATGTCCAGGCTCGGCCTTAGAGATCTGCTCCTCTGCATCAAAAAGAGTCAGTTGAGGTGGTTCATCTGATTAGGGCACCTCACTTTTGAGGCTTTTATGGCATGTCCCATTGGGAAGAGACCCCAGGGCAGACCCAGAACTCTCTGAAGGGATTATGTATCCTCTCTGGTCTGGAAACACCTTGGAGTCCCCCCGGAGGAGCTGGAGTCTTTGGGGAGAGGGAGGTCTGGGTTTCTCTCCTGGACCTGTTGCCTCCACACTCCGATGTCAAACTAAAAAACTGATTGAGGTTCTAGCATCCTAAAGTTTAATCTAAGACTTTAATTTGGTTAATGGTGGGCACAGCTAACTAAAAAATTAGCTTAGCTAAAGCTAAACAGGTAAAAGAAAATTAGCGTAAGCTAACGCTAAACCGTTAACCGCCAAGACGACTGTCACTCAGTCTGTGTCACACATCTTCACCTCCTTCCAGTTGAAGCTGCATCGACCAATCACGTCACGCATACACACAGTCAGCCAATAGCGAGCCCAACGGATTCTTTGAGACACGCCCACAACAGACAGGAAGCTTGTGAATTTTGTTAGCTGACCTAAAGTTAGTCAAACCTAATTTAGCAGAAGCTAATTCTGCTAATGATTTCCAAAGTTAGTGCAAACGATAATCCAGTAAATGAAAACGTTCAGCGATTAGCAGATTGGCAGATTAGCAGAATGGTTTTGGCTCTCCTGCATTAATTCTTTCCAACAGGAAGTGTTTTTATTTCTCCGGTCGAGCTTGAAAATGACTTGTGATGCTTGAAACCACAGTTTGGTCGTTTCGCGCTCTCTGCACGCGTCACCTTTCAGTTTCAGTTCGTTCACAAAATCCTTTTTGAATGAACTCTGATCAACATTTAACAATGCTAGCAGTAGCCTTGCTGCCCTTCCACTTGGTCTCTTGGACACATAAAACATCTACCTTCCTTCTCTGCATCATGTCAGCCTGTTCTCTTATCTTTGCCTGTCATTGTCCCCACATTTAGAGTTGCAACCCTCAGTCCTACTTTCTTCACGTTCCTCTTCTCTCTCTGTCTCCTGACACGTTTCCCTCCTCGTGGTCTTCAACTTAACAGTAGCACAATTCCTGCCGGCACCGTATTTGTCAACAGCACCGGTGGCGATGGTTCTTAATCCGGGCCTTAATCCGGGCCTCGACCGATCCGGTATGGTTTCACTTTGATGAACTCGCATTGTAGTTTTGGCAAAAGTGTTTTACGTTGGATGCCCTTCCTGACACAACCCTCACCGTTTACCTGGACTTTGGACTGGCACAAGAGATACACTGGCTTGTGCTCCCTAGTGACTGGTTTTTAACAATGCTTATAAAATCTATTTAAATGTTTACAAAATGCATGCATTAAATGTACATAAAGATAAAACTACATTTAAAACTTTAGTGAAAGATGTACTAAGAATGAATCAAATAAAAATGAGGGTTCCAGTACACGAACACTGAAGGTTTTAGTCATTTTTCTTCTGAAAGTTCATGAAAACTTTAAGATAATGAGCTAAAATCTCTGTTAGCAGAACTTTTTATGACGTAGATGAAATTCAGAAAAAAATCAATAAAATTTTCCCCTCATAGAAGTCAATGAGTTTAGGTGAAATGAGCCATTAAATCCAGCTGCGTGCAGCTCAGACTTCCCAGCAGAACCATCATTCAGCGTTTAAACGGGTCACAGAAGGCTGGACCGGACTTCAGATCTTTAAACAGTCACAGGTTTAGTTTAATTCATAGTGAAAAATTTCCAGCAGTATTATTTTCTCTTTCTCTTTGAGCGGTTTAAACTCTCCAAGATTTTTGCAAACAAACTCTACAATTTATCACTTTAGTTAGAGTTTATTTGTCAAATTGTTTGCATCACTCGGAACAAAAAGTCGTCTGATGTGAAAACAACAAAACCAGAGGTTCTGATGTGTTTGTGTCCTCTGCAGTCCCAGAGAATCCAGCCCTCCTGACCTGATGCCTACTGCCGGAGGCATGGCCCACGTGAGACCCAGTCATGTTCTGAGAGTGGGCCAAACCATCTGCCTGGACTCGGTCCAGGACTCAGTCGCTCAGCAGCCCAGCTGTCACCTCGAGGACTCGGATCTGGACATGACCCTGGAAAACCTGAACCAACTCATGATAGAACTGGACCCCACGTTTGAACCAGTTCCTGTCAGCAAGACCCCGACCTGCAAAAAGAACCCAGCAGGTAAAGAGTCAAACTGACTTTGAACTTGGCCGTGAATTTAAAACAGGAAGACATTTTTAGTGTTTGTAGAGAAATAAACTGAAACAGAAAATTAAAATAAAGGTTGTAAGTTTATCTTTAAATTTAACAAAAACAATAAAAGACTGATTAAACTACAATTTAAGGAGGATAGATCTGTCATGGTTTGAAAATTAATTAAAATTTTGAATTGTTTTGGGACAACGTTCCTCAAGGCTCAGTGCTCGGCCCACTTATTTTTTTTGGGGTTTTTTGTACGTTTGTATTCAACATTAGGGTCAAGGATAAAAATCCATTTTGTTCTAGACAGGATTTGAACAGATATTAAACTTGTCAGAAAGTTTGTTTAGTGCTAATAAATAAATGTTTTTGGGGGTAAATATGTAAATATTTTTCATATAAAAAGTGTTTAAAACCATAATTTTTTTGCAACATCACAGCTTAATTCATACTTTTCTCAAATTAGGTTAAATTAAAGTAGTTTTTTTGACTCCGGCTTCAGTATAAATTTAATCTATTTTTTCTATGTGCACAATTATTAAAAGATAAAGATAATTTAAGAAAACTTGATACACATTTGCAGCACTACTAGACAGAGTGTCTCATACACTTTTCATCACCCTATCCTTAAGGTCACAAATCAAGGTCAAAGGCTGTACAAGCTCTTCGCTGAGCCGTTGCTGCATAACATTTTGTCAACGGGTGCATAATGTGCCGTATGTTTTGTTTATCTTGTTTTGACATTTAATTTATAAACATGCAAAGGATGGGCATTTTTAATATTCTTTATGTCTATTTATTTGCTTATATGTTGAAATTTGCCACAGATTTGGTTGTTTTTAATGATTTTTATTGTTTTTAAAGCCTTTTATGTGTTTGGCTTCATGTAAAACATGCAGCAGTGTTAGCCCAGACCGCCTGCAGCTTTTTAAAAGCACACACCCTGTGAGACACGTTCAATACTTTTAATCATGCGGTCGATTCACCACCTCTGCCCGGACCGACACCACGCCCTGTCGGCCCCAAGTTACGTATCGAGACGGTGCAGCAGAACCCCTGGCTCCTCGCAGTCTGTACAGAAGGTAAGACGGCAGAGAACATCACTTCCTGCTGCTGGGCTCGTTTGGAAACAGTCACTCGCATCTTTGTGAAACCAGCGAGGAGAGCAGAGGTGAAAACGTTGACAGGAAGCTGAGGAATAGTTATGAGAAGCCGTTTAAGAGTTCACGTGTTGATGAGTACCTGCTTCCTGTTTCTAAATGATTCTACTCATCAGATTTTACCAGCTTTTAGGAACATTAGTCTTTATTCCTTTAGTTTAAAATCCACCGGTCTGACGCAGATCCCTGACCTCGGGCTGTGTTTTCATTTAAAGGCTTCATTTTCTTCAACACAACAAGGCCGAAGGAACAAGCTCAGACTTCTGTCATCGTTCTAATTGCAACAGAAGGAAAACGCCTCGGAAAGCAATTTGTTAAAAAAAAAAATAAAGGCATCTCTGCGTGTTCCTGCAGGAAAAATATGAACCTTTTTTTTTTTTCCTCTCGAGGTTATATAACGAGGTTAAACCCATTCTGCACACAGTTCTGGGACGTGCAGGGGTTTAACTTGACCCTGTCAATTTCACAAACTGTGACTGAACAAAACAGAAGCTTTATTGTGGAAAACGTGGTTCTGCTCGGGTCTGAAAGGATGAACGACTTAGACTGATTTATGGAGTCAAACCAATAAAGACACGAATAACAGAGGTTTTACAGATGTGGAGCTGAAATTTGTGCCCGCGGAGCAAATTTGACCAAAATAAGACGATCTTAGTTTCCAACTTTGACCAAGTTGGAACTAGTTGTAAATAAAAACCAAATGCAACGATTTCCATTCTCTTAAACAGAAACAGGTTTTATTCACAAAGAAACATAATAAACTTTAAATGATTAAATTAAGAAATTATCCTTTTTTAAAATAAAAGTTATTTAGAATTTTTCAGCAGCAACACGTCTCAGAAAGTCAAATTAAATTAATTTAAAGAGCAAATTAACAAATAAATACATAAAAAGACAAAACTGAACAAGAGATCATAAAAACAAACAAAAATAAAAACAGCAACAAAACACAGTCCTGGACCTCAGGACATCTAGAGACCTGGTCACCTCTGTGGACCAGCCTGGACCTCGGAACAACTAAAGACCCGATCGCCTCTAAACTTGCAGGAATCTAGATCTGTGGGAGCTCTCAGGGGTCTGACAGGTCTACAGGAGCCGGTCCCTTTAGGTTCTTTCAGTTCATGGATAAAACTCTAAAACCAACAGGGATCCAGTGAAGGCTCAGCAGTAGCCTGAGCTTTAATTTTACGATGGATTCAGTGAATTGGCAGCAGGTCAGGTTGCAGTTCGGTTACAGAAAGAGCTTCAGGTGATACTTGTTCCTTCGAGAACTGCTTGTTCTTTTTAATCCTCTTTCTAATCCTTTCCCTCTCTCCCTTCAGGCTCCTTGTTTTCTGACGTCTCAGATGAAGTTCCTCGCTGCGTTCTGGTTCCCAGGGGGTGTCCGTCCAGCCCTTCGCCCACCGCGGTGCGACCTGCAGCGCCCAGCAGCCCCATCCCAATCCTGAGCTGCAGGCCTCAAGGTGCGCCGGTGTTCTCCGGCTCCCCTTCATCCGTCCTGCCCCCGCTGCCCTGTGGAAGCGCCCCCAGGAGAAACCCCTCGCCCAAACCAGACTTTCCCCAGGGATCCCTACGCACCACCCAGTCCAACAGGAACAGCGCCGCCTCGCTCCTCTCCACGTCTACGTGCTCTGACACCAGCTACATCCTGGGCAGGTATAAACGAGCTAATTATACACCCGAGTACTGTGTTCAAAGTCTAATGTAGACAAAAAAAATACAAATAATAGGGGAAAAGAAAGGTGGAGCTCAATGGGGTTTTGGAAAGTTGGACTTGACATGACTGAACTGGTGTTTTGATCTTTTTCAAGAGTTTTAACACAAACACAGCAGGTTTTGTTCAGCTGCCACTCGATGATGTCATCAGCCTTCGTCTAAACTGATCAAATCTTTGTCTTTCTCCTGCGACTCTTTTTGGCACACAAACGTATTACACAGTAAAATGCCAACATTTTTCTCTCCTTTCTGCTGGAGAACCTGGTGTTTTCTCTCAAATACCCTCGGAGCACAGAGAACGCTGCGTTGAGCTTCAACAGAATCCGTTTTATTTGAGCTCAAAGTGTTCTCTTGAAAACAGGAAGTGAGGGTTCTTTTTCACGTGAGATTTTTTTTTACGTAAAATGCTGTAGAAACACAAAAACTCACGCGTGTGACCATCAAAGTTTTCTACCGATCACGGTTCAAGAGTCTTTAAGACTCGATTCGTACTGTCTGAACAGCGAGACTTACTTTTTAGTCTGTGTCTCTTACGTTTGTTGCCATGGACTGAACTGAAGTCCAGTGAGGTTTTATTTGTTTATATATAATGTTTATATCTTCTTCGAACAGCAACCTGTCCCTGACCGGAGAAGATCATGACTCTACAGAATCCATCCTTCCCTGCACACCCGGTTCCTTCACGGAAGGATCCAGAACCCGGATGTTTGACTGCAGGCCGTCCCTGACCAAACACGGACATCTTCATGGACTCCAGAGTAAAGGAACATGGAGCAGTCCTGCTTCACTGTCCGGTTCTCAAACGGATATTCCCCTGCTGCTCATCAACGGAGAACCGGAGTCGGACCTGCACAGTCCACCAGGACCAGGGGCTGACCTGTTCCAGAACATTCCCCTGTCTCCTTCCAAGCAAAGATCTCCAGGTTACATAGCCAGTTTCTGTAGCAGCTTACCGTCAATGAAGTTTGTCATGGACACGTCAAAGTTCTGGTTCCGTCCACACATGAGCAGAGCAGAAGGTAAGAACGCTGCTTTACAGCGAGATAAAGCCAAAGTTTATTTAATCTGAAGGTTTGATACCGTCTGAAGATCTTCCAGTTATCAGGCTCCTCTCTTGTGGAACCAACTTCCAGTTTCTGTCCATGATGCTGACACTTTGTCCAGTTTTAAGACTTTCCTTTTTTCCTATAGTTAGGGTTGGCTTGTCCTGCTGTCTTAAGCTTAGACTACTAGATAAATGGTAAATGGACTGTATTTATATAGCGCCTTTCTATCTTATTTCAAGACACTTTAAGCGCTTTACGCTACAATCTGTGCCTCATTTACCCATTCATACAGCTCTATACTAGATCTCTACAAAGCTAATTGAACAAATCATTCTAATGAGACTAATCGGAGCTTTATCACATTCATACACTGATGGGACACACATCAGAGGCGATGAGGGGTTCAGTGTCTTGCCCAGGGACACTTCAGCATGTGACTGCTGGTGGATTTGAACCCCCAACTCTCGCATTGGAGGACGGCTGCTCTAACCACTCAGCCACAGTCGCCCCAAAGAGGACATATTGACCTCATTTCCTTAAATTAATTGTTAAAATTGAATAATTTTCATTTGATATTATTTCTATCTTAACATGTGATTCTTGTCCTGCCATTGTGTATCTGTTCCTACCAAACCCAGCCGGTCGAAGCAGATGGCCGCTTGTCCTGAGCCTGGTTCTGCTGAACGTTTTTTCCTCATGAGGGAGTTCTTCCTTTCCACTGTCGCCTTCGTGTTTGCTCAAGATGAGAGTTCTGTGATGGAGTTATTTCCTCAGATAAATAATGTTAACTTGTTATTTTTATATATGAATGTTTCTGTTCAGTGTCCTGAGACGACTTCTGTTGTGACTTGGTGCTGTAGAAATAAATTTAATTGGACTCTGAAGCACACAAAATGGACGCTGACACACACACTCATGATAGACTACAATCATGATGGAC
>NC_056513.1:9450348-9460791 GCF_014905685.2 Nematolebias whitei | reverse complement strand
CGCTGACACACACACTCATGATAGACTACAATCATGATGGACGCTGATACACACAACCTAAATGTGTTGTATTGTTTGTATTTATTCTTTTCTTGCACGTTTCTGCATTCTGCTCAAGTTTTTGCATCTTTGCACTTTACCCACTTTTTATCAGCTGCTATTCAAAAAACCTGAAGAACGTTGTGCTGCTAACCTCATATCAGAACATGTTTCTACCTCATGCACCACCTACACATGCACCAATCAGCCCTTGTCTCTTAATTACTTGTTTAGAGTAGGTTACATATCTGTTTGTGTTTGTTGTTCTGTTGTGTAACTGCACTGCGTGTTTTGTTTTTGCACGTTAAGTTCTGTGTTGCACCGTGATCCTGGAGGAACTCCGTTTCATTTCAAACTACTTGTGCGTGGCTGAAATGAGAATAAAACCTCTGATCTGATCCGAAGCTCTTCCTGTGTGGGTTTCTTTCAGTTGAAGCTCTTCTAATGGACAAAGAAGCGGGCATGTTTGTGGTGAGGGACAGCACCACCCACAGGGGGAGCTTCGGTTTGGCCATGAAGGTGGACCAGTCGCCCACCTCTGCTGCCACTGCTGCCCCATATCCAGGTAAACAGCTTCACCTCTTCATTCCCACCCATCGACACAAATCCACCTGTTCACCTTCAAAGTATTAGATCTAAAAGGCGACTAGACTTCTTGTTTCCTGATTCACATCTCACCACCTGAAAGGCTTCAGCTCGGATCATGGATTGAGGGTCTCAGGCTGATTAACGCTCTGAAACAGTCGGAGTCTGTCCCACGGGGGTTGTTGACACGTGCAGTGTTTATCTACAATCCTAACGTGAGTTTCAGTCTCACATTCTGAAGTGTAAACGGTTGTGAAACCTTTATTACAGTCGACTTCCTGCTCTCCTAAACAAACATTTCAGGTGAGAGGTGAAAGGTCATCCAGATTCTTTCTGTTCCAGAACTGAACCTGTATCGGTCTGAATATACACGCTCGTTATGACAGGGTCAGTTTCCTCAGCAGGTGGAGACCTTTTGTAAAAAATGGAGTCTGTGCTCTTTGAAGAACATCTGGACGTTTTTGTCCGGAGGTTTCTAAAAGACTCCACCTGCTGGCTCTGGAGGCCGAGTGGCTGAAAGAGAAACGATGTGGCGTCTTTACTTCTGCCCCCGCAGCACAACTCTTTGGACTTTGTCACATTCAGTTCCAGGAAATAGTCACAAAAAACACTGAGCAGGTTGTCAACTTCCTGTCGGTACCGGAGCATCAGAGCCGGTCCTGTGAGCTACCTGGACCATGTCTGCATATTGAAAAAGTGACGTTACGCTACAGCAGGAGATCAAACAAGCGTGAGGGAGCCCTGTTACTTTATTTAAAACCATTAAAAGGACCTGGTTTGGTCTGGTCTGTAAAAACATTTGGGTCCATAAAACCAGCGATGGGTCAACCCGAAGGTCTGCAGTAAAATCTGATATTTACAGTGTTAAAGAAAGAAATCCATAAATAAAATCCCTGTGTACAGCTGTGTGGAGTCCAGATGTTTGCTGATGGTGCCTGAAACCAGGAGGCTTCCTGATCGGGGACAGAACCAGAACCCAAAACTGTTGAAATGGTCCTGTAAGAGGTCCACTTAACCGACTGCAGCAGTTCTTCAGCACCCTGCTGAATGAGTCATGGCTTCTGTAGAACCTGAAGACATCCTGAAGGGCAGGGAGACGGCTAAAACACGCAGGGTCGTGGTCCTCCAGGACCAGGACTGAAACTGATTTTTATTTTTGTGGTCATGGGGAGTCTCGTAACTCTTCAGGGACTGGAAGTTTTCCTGGACCTTTGACTCTTTTTGTGACTTTTTGTGTTTTTGTTTGAACAGGAGAGAGCAACTCAGACCTGATCAGACACTTCCTGATTGAATCATCAGCTAAAGGCGTTCGGATCAGAGGGTCTTCTCAGGAACCGTACTTCGGTGAGTAAAGTTTCTCAAACGGACCCGTAATCCAGACCTCTGAGAACTGAATCGTGTCTGGGGTGTGGGTGGGTTCTGTTACGAGAAACAAGCCCTTAAGATGTTTGTTTTCACCCACTGAGGGTTTATTATCAGCCTCCTCCTCCTCCTCACCATTCAGCTGACGGTTTTCAGGAATTAGACACGTGCATGGACCTGTCTAGTTCCTGCTCATATCAGCTCTCGCCTCTAACCGATGAGGTCATCAGATCAGAAAAATACATTTTCTAACCCAACAATAGCATCATAGTTAAACAGTTAAAATGTTTTAAGAAAATATTTTGCACAACGTACTGCAGGTAAGATACTGACTGCTCAAAGCTTAAATCTATCAAAACAGAAAAATGACTAAAACTCTGTCATTTTTATACTTATTGCATTAAAGTTTGGTGTTGTAGCTGAGGCTGATCAACACATATTGCAAACACAAGATCTTTATTCACAATTTGGCCATCAACTATTTGGAGCCAACTCTGTTAACAAAATATCTCATAAACAACAATACAGATTTTAATGAAATTGTGAGGAAACGATCGTTGGTCAACCCTGATCTGTCACGGTCTGTAGAGGTTTGGATCCAGGAATGTCGATTTTATTTGACCAAACTTTTATTTTCAAACAAAACAAACAAGAAACGCTGTTGAGGCAGAGAAAAAAAAAACTCCCGCAACACGAGGAAGAAGGAGAATCACACGAAGAGGCACGGATTGACTCAGGAAGGACTAGAAGGCCCGAGGCTGATGAACGGAGCGGCTGCAGCTGTGGCAGGGGAAACAGAAATCACAACATCTGCCTCTAAACGACCTCAAAGACGCAGTGGGACATATTCAAGATGGCCGCCAAAGCTAACTGAGCTTAGGAAACCGAATTGATCGCTCAGTCGCAGACACAGTTCTGAGCGAGATGTTCTGCGTTATGTTGTCAAGATGGCCGCAGCTCCAAACGTCATTTCTTCAGTTTAAACTTTGATCTGGAAGGTGGCGGGCGACGTGCATTCCTCACCGGCGTGCTAGGCCTTTAGTTTTTATGTGTAAACGTGTTTTCTATTTCTTTATTTTAACCGGTGCAGTTAATTTAAAATCCAAAACAAACAAAACAACCTGAATATTACAAACATGTAAATATTTAAATAAAGGTTTTTAACGCTGACTGGTTTCTGCAGGAAGTCTCTCTGCGTTGGTTTACCAGCACACCATTTCTGCGTACGCCTTACCCTGCAGGCTGCTGCTCCACCACCGAGGTAACGGACCTTCAGCGCCCGACGGGCCTCCACGGACTCGAACGTAAAAATAAACAAACGTTTCTGTTTGTTTGTGCAGATTTGTGCAGAGCGGAAGAGAAGACGAACGAAAAGACGGCGGACGACAGAAATAAAACAGGTATTTAAATTCGTCAACGCGGTTTAACTCTCGAACATCGGATCAGCTTTAAATACAATTCTGTGCAAAATAAACCAGTCCCTTCTTTTAAATACTAATCTGCCGGAAATACAAATATCAAATTTCAATGACTTTTTAAAATTTAGATCAAGGCTCATCAGTTTAACAAGCTCCCATATTCAGTTTTATTAATATCAACAACAAAAAAGGCAATTTATTTATTTATTTTTTACATTACAATAATCCAGTCCAGGATTTTGGGATAATCCTCCACCACCCTGGACTGTCCAGATTTAACAACCACAACTTTACGTGTTTGCCGTTAATAATTCTTACGCTCAAGTCAGGATTTTGCGATGCATTGTGGTCCAGATATATTCACGCCTGCTTCCGGTTATTTAACATCTAATTAAAATATTTTGTTTGTTTGTGTACACTTACTCATATCACTAACTGACCTCAACAGACTTGATTAGGAATTATCCTTAAGTATAACGTGTTATTTTAGCGTTCACTTTCATCAGCGGCTGGTGTTCTACCAAAATATTCTACCGTGGACTCCGGTAGTAGCTTGAATGTATTTGTGCTGGGATCTGTTAGATCCGTTAAAAGATCAAAGATGCTTTATTTTTTATTTATTTTTTAACTGGCATGAATCGTCCCCGTGTCAGATATGGAAGTATTTTATAATCGTATATTTTCCCACTCTATAACCGTAGTCGGATGTGCCGCCATTTTTGACTCTTACTGAACCAGACAGACCCCCGAGCTGCGGCAGCTCTTGTTTTTGATCCAGCTACAAAACGTTTTTTGATTTTCTTTGTAATTTTTTAAAAACGTGGACGATCGTTCAGCCCGAGGGAATGTGGATTCACCGTTTTGTACCAAATGTTTACTCGTGCGCAACACAAGTGTGTTTTGTTGTTTACTTCTACTGAACCAGAGAGAGACCTTAGATTTGTTTACCTGAGCACTGTCATCTGTTTACATTTGTTTGTTTATTTACAGCCTTAACTTTGTTTACCTGAGTGCTGTCATCTTTGTTTGTTTGTTTGTTTACAGCCTGTAACTTTGTTTACATTGTAGTGATGTAGGGTTAGGTTACAACATGACCACTGTCACCTGTTTACATTTGTTGCTTATAGCATGTAACTTTTCTTACCTGAGCACGTCATTTGTTTACATTTGTTTCTTTGTTTACAGCATGTAACTTTGTTTACCTGAGCATCATCATCCTTCTATGTTTGTTTGTTTACAGCCTGTAACTTTATTGATCTGAGCACGTCATTTGTTTACATTTGTGTGTTTGTTTGTTTACAGCCTGTAACTTTATTTATCTGAGCACGTCATTTGTTTACATTTGTGTGTTTGTTTGTTTACAGCCTGTAACTTTGTTTACCTGAGCGCAGTCCCCACTGAGATGCTGACGGGCCCCTGCGCCGTGCAGCGAGCCGTGACCTCCACGCTCCTGATGCCTTCAGGTTCCTTCACCCCGACCATCGTCAACCTGAAGGCGTCTCCGAAGGGCGTCACGCTCACGGACATCAACAGGAAGTAAGGAGAGACGCTTCCTGTCGCAGAGTTTTTCATCACCGCGCGGTTTCACCTCGACTGCTCTCGTCTTTTCAGGCTCTTCTTCAGGCGCCATTATCCCGCTCACCTGCTGAGCTTCAGCGGAAACGACCCCGACAACCGTCTGTAAGAGTCCGAACCGAGAACCACGAGTTCTTCTGATTGGTTCTCGTTCAACTCATCACTTTTCTCTTTTACTTCCTGCAGGTGGTGGAAAGGTTCAAACTTTGGTGCAAGGTAACGGTTTTTAAAATAACGTGTTTTTCTTTTAGTTTTTGCCTAAATGTTCTCACCTGTCGTGTCTTTGCCGCTGCAGGATGTTTGGTTTCGTGGCCAAAGGCGTGGAGGTCGGCTCGGAGAACGTCTGTCACGTCTTCGCTGAGTACGACCCCCTGCAGCCCTGCAGCAAAGCTGTGAAGTCCATCCAGGCCGCGCTAACCCAACCGTAGACGTACGAGCGTCGAGTTTTTATCACCTGATCACTCCAACACGGCCGCTAACGCCAGTTTGTCACTGCTGATAAACTGGGAAGGTTACAGTCGGACTGGAACACCTAAAACATTCATTAGTTTTATTACAGTCAAATAACAAAATGCGAACGTTGCATAAGTGAAGATACTTTGATTAAAGTTTGTACTTTGTAAATAAACATTGATTAGTTTGTAAAAGTGCCGACAAAAATACAAATTTAATTTCCTAAGTGAAAGATGGATGTTAAAGTTTTGGACGCATCTGAACGATACGAAATAATCCTAATTTACAGATTATTTTACCGGCTCAGAGTTGGCGTCCTTGTGATTTCCGAGCAGGACGTCTCTGAAGAATTAAAGATTATTCTTTGTTTACGTGAGCTGAGCTCTCGTGCCTTGATACGCCGTCTCTCTGGGACAGTAAGGTTTGTGGGGGGGTTCAAAACCAGTCTCTGCTACTGGACAAGAAGGTCCGGCTCGCAGTCGTCGCTTCAGGAAAGACGACGTCTCTGGTTTGAACTTACAGAACCTGAAGGATTGAAGTGAGCAACGATGAAACCCCCAACAGGTTCACGCAGTCCAGCGATGATCAGAGGCCGCAATAAAAAACTGAACATGAACCAGAACTGGGTCTTCAGACCAGCTCTCTGCAGTCCACCTTCATCTCGAGGACAGCGAAGACTCTTTAGAGGACAGATTCCTAGAAGACGACGGTAGTTCACTGAAGGAGGTCATCAACGTTTAATGAGAAAGAACGAAACAGAAAGTCTGAGGCTGAAACTTTCCAGAACTTGCGTTTAAATGTTTCGTTACATTTGTACATAAATGTGAGAATTTCTGAGTTCCAGGTCGGAGAAATGAACTGAAACGCCCCAAAAGTTGAAAACTCACCAGCCCAAAATCCAACATGGCTGCCTCACTCCTGAGAAGACGCAGCAACGTTCAGTTCAACGGTACCATCGGACCGGAACACGCCGCTGCAGCACAACGCCGACGACCACAACGCTGACGACCACCGCCATCGGCTCGTTCTGCTAACGTAGTTCGCACGATCACTGAGCGCGATGGTTTAGCGCTGGGCTGTTCACACTTTTTCAGCCTGCGAGCTACTTTTAAAACGACCAAGTCAACTTACTGTAAGGCACAACCATTAATGTTTTTTCTATGTTTATTGGGGAGGATAAACAAAAAAATGAGCGCGTTTACATGAAAACGCTGCTGTTTCCATGTCAGTCGTGTTGCCAGATAAGAAATTATGAACTATAGTGCGGATTTAAAATTATAGTATTTTGACCTAAGCTGTCATGTGCTGAGTAAAGATATTCTAAGATGAGGTGTGTGTTTGTAGAACATGTGCACAGAAAAAGGTAAATAAGACATTTTAAATTTATCTGGCAACCCTGACAGGGCTCAGCTGCATTCATTACTCAAGCTGCAGCTGCATGATCACAGTTAACGTCCAAACTGGTGAAACTAACTTTGGACCCTGGATTTTATTAGTTTTGCTGAAAAAGGGTGAGTAGCACAAAAACACACTGCCCTCTGCCATTTATTAGAACTTTTTTGTTCTTTATTATAACTGTTGTTAGTGCAGAAAAACTGGACTGCAGCCGCCTGCAGTGTGCATGTGCCACTTCACTTGTGGAACATTTCATGTCTCCATGGAGGGTTCCCTTGAAAATCTCCACTCTCTGAGACCTGGCTTCAGAAACCATCGGTTTCAGAGAATGATGTCGTGTAAACGGGGCCTCAGACTGGCTGCTGTCAATCAAGTGACAAATTTCATATAGATGGATGATCGGCTGACGTCTGTTTTATTAATGCCATGAGATCTACCAATAATATCTTTGCGATGGACAGGTAGATCATGATCGGCGTATTGAGCACTCCTGGTTTAGTGGTTCAGTTGGTCCAGTCATTCATCCATGGGACCAGCACCTTCACATCCACTGAGACCCTAATGACCCTCAGGACAGAGGGGCGGGGGATTTACCCGTGAGTTCAGCTCGTTAAAACACAAAAGAGCAGTTTTAAAGTTTGGACCGTTCAACAGTTTTAGTGATCCCCTCAGTGTACATTTTGGGTTGAATGTATTTATTGGACTGAATTCTCTGTAAATTTATTAAATTGTATGTTTGTTTTTTTTATATTGCACTGAAAAATAAAAAGTGTCGGAGCAGCAGATGTTGTAAAGTGTTCGTTGTCATCAAACCTGAAAACACAAAGAGAGCGGACAGACATCACACCAGCTGACTCATTTCTGCTTTATTTGAAACCACAAATCTTGAAACGAAAGCTGCTCTCTGGAGTTACAGAGCGCTCAAACTGAAGGCCGAAGCAAACGAGCACAGAGCACTCGAACTGAAGGTTGAAGCAAACGAGCACAGAGCTGCAAAACAGAAAAGATAAACTGGTTTCAGTCCTCTCAGGGACCTAAAGGGACCTGAAGGTCTTTAGTCCAGTTTTAGCTGCAACTCCCTGTAGGGGAATATTTAGCCACAGCGCCCTCTTCTGGTCAGCAGAGGGAAGTTAAAGTCTGGATCCACAGCAAACAATGAAATAATTTTAAATTAATACATGAAGGAAACTGGAATTTTCTCACGAGGAGCTTCTTTAAACACTCAGTTTGCAACAAACACGCAAGAACATTAAGTAAATTGTATTTATGGTTGAATTTTAAGGAGTTTTTTTTCATATTTCTGTAGTTTCAGAAGAAACGTTGCCGTAATGTGAGACATTAAAAACTAAAGAGTTCTGGGGAAATAAACGTGTTTTTTCAGGTTAAAGGTGTTTATTTAGATGTTTGAACTCACAAATGGATCAGATTCATGGTCGACTTCTGGACACCTGGGGCGGGGACACCTGTCCAACAGGACTGACCGAGTCCAAGAACCTTATTGTAGTTCTGCTACAAGTCCCCATTCGGACCAAAGTTCTGCAGTTTGGTCTTAAACACATTCGTAGGCATCGACCGTGGATGGCAGGAACCAAAACCTCAGGGAGCCTGTAAACCTGGACCGCTCCCGGGTCCATCAGTGTTTAGAGACCTCGAGTCAGACGAATCAGACTTTCGTCAGCAGTAATGAGGACGCTGCTCCGGCCCATGATGGTGAAGAAGGCGATAAGAGCTGCCGCTCCTCCTTGTAAGGATTCATATGAGGAAGACTTTAAGTTTTCTGGGTCAGAACTCTCTGGAGTTCTTAGCTGGAAGTCCTTGGGGAGCCGGAGAAGGTCCCGGGGGGGAGAGAGAGTCTGGGTTTCCATCCTGAACCCGCTCCTCCCATCACCTGATGATGAATAATTAATCTAATGAAACTTCAAGTGAAGCGGAGAGAACTTTGAGCCCAAATGTGTTTCCACTCAACAAACTTCTGAAGGAAACTAAAACCCAGAAGAGGGACTCGGCCTCCTGATCCGATCCAAACCTGGTCCACAATAAATACGACGATGATAAACTCCTGAAACGATAGAAAACTACGACTGGAACTTGTTTCACCAGCGCTTCTTGAAAAAAGCTGAAGGCTTCTCCTCGACAGCTGATGGTGGAAGGATGACATCTGGAAATGCTTCAGTCGTAAAAGTTTTACTGGAAATCCTCCAAAGAAATGAACTTTGTGTGGTTTATAGAATCCTGGGGGGTCCAGCCGTGGCCCTCGAGGGCCACTGCCCTGCATGTAGACGTTTCTCTGCTGAATGAACGAGTGACTACGAGGCTGCTGCAGAACCCAAAGACCGGCTGAAGAGCGGGGCCCGACTAAAACATGCAGGAGAGTGGCCCCTGGGGGGCCAGTATCAGACGCAGCAGCAGCTTCGTCCTCCAGAGTCAATAAAGATTTATTTTACTCAGTAAAGTCTGAAACGACGAGAAGCACTTCCTGTTTGTCTGCTCTGACAGAAATCATCTTAAAGACTCTAAAACTGAAATGAAACGTTTCTCCGGCCGGAGCCGGGGGTCTGATGTCAAAGCGTGACGGTGGGTAGCGCGGGTTCTGACTCAGTCCGTGATGGTGGAGATGCTGCGGGACCGCTTCATGATGAGGCGGACCTCCACATCGGGGAGGCTGTCCTGTTTGGTCTGGGCGCAGCCCTCGTCGGCGGCAGCCATGTGCAGGTCGAAGCGCAGCGACACCGACTTCTTCCTGAGCTTCGGGTTCCCTCTGAAGAACGAGCCCTCCCACTTCTTTATCACCTGGTCGATCTTCTCCGTCCTGCAGGAGGAAAGACAAAACTTTATCCAGGTGTGGATGGGGCGGCCGTGTAAACACAACGGTCTTTGTCCAGTTGTCTTTGTGCAGTCTGGTGATTTATTGAACTCCATGTCTCTCAGGCAGAGAGAGACATCATCTGGCTGCAGGTCAGAACTGCACCTGAGTGAAACCCTCAGCACTGAACTCATATTTCATAAACATGCTGAAAACAGAATGAATAGATTTATAAAACCTTGTGGAGGGGAGACAGTGCTTGTTGGATAAAACTGTATAAAATACAAGCATTACTGAGACAGGGGTTCATATGTTTAGTGTGTGTAAATAGTCATACGTGTTTTATTTAATGTATGTAATTAAATCTGTTTAAACCCAAATATATGAATAATTTCAAACATAAACTTCAGTCACTCTCCCTCTGAGGTGGATTCAAACAGCAAATGTAACGCCAGCGCTGAATCTGGAAAGACTGCAGTCCAGCTACTGTATGTTGTCTGATCTGGAGACAGAGACATGGACAAGAAGACAGGAGACAGAACTGGAAGTAGCAGAGATGAAGATGTTGAGGTTCTCCTTAGGAGCGACAAGGATGGATAAGATTAAAAATGAGATCATCAGAGGTACAGCACAGGTTGGACAACTGGGAGATAAAGTTAGAGACCAGACTGAGATGGTTTGGACATGTCGAGAGGTGGGACGGTGGTTTGGACATGTCGAGAGGTGGGACGGTGGTTTGGACATGTCGAGAGGTGGGACGGTGGTTTGGACAAGTCGAGAGGAGGGACGGTGGTATGGACAAGTCGAGAGGAG
>NC_056513.1:9423196-9450338 GCF_014905685.2 Nematolebias whitei | reverse complement strand
GAGAGGAGGGACGGTGGTCTGGACAAGTCGAGAGGAGGGACGGTGGTATGGACATGTCGAGAGGAGGGACGGTGGTATGGACAAGTTGAGATTAAATAAGTTTTAACAAAATGTCTCACACTCCAGGTGATATCCCTTCTTGGATTAGTTTTGCATTCTCAAGCTTTACGAGTTCTTTACCAGCTTCAGAATGACATGGAACAGTAATGACAGTGTCGGTACGGTCACTGATATCTGTCCGACCTGAACCTGCAGGTGGATGTTTTGTACTGGTAGAGTCAGGACTGGAGTGTTTGTGGTGAGACGATTTTTTCCGTCTGAGAGAGAAGCATGCAGACATCATTAAAAAGCACAATGAAGTCCCTTAACGATGTCTGGATGCTCATGAAGTGTGAGGTGAAGTTCGAACAATGGGCTCATGCTTAAAGACAACGAGTACTTCAGGTAAAGGTGCTAAAAGTCAGACCTCGGCAGCCGCAGCTCTCCCTTTCAGTGTCACGTAAGCAGCTGGTAGCACCTGAAGCATGAAGAACATTTTCCGCCTCATGTCTCATCAACAACGAGGCGTGCTACGCCCTGAAGCAGGCGTGTTCTCCACATCAAACACAGCTTCTCATGCAAACAGCTCCTCCTGGGAACCAGTGAGACCAGCTGAGGCCTTTATGGACCTGTTGGATGAGTGACGGGCACACAGTCCTTTTAAGGTTGTCTGCTGCACCTGACGTATCTTCTAATGTTTCTATTAACGATGCTACTACTATTAATACCACATCTGCTAGTACTACGACAGCTTATATATTTTTCTAATGCTTCTACTTATAATGCAATGTTACTACTACTAATACTACCAATACTACTAATACTTCTAGTGCTACTACTGCTAATGCTAAATAAAAAGCTGATACTACGGTTACTACTTCTTTTTTCTACTTTAGGCGTTACTGACACCCTTTTGTCTCAAATCACTCCTGAAACTTTTCTCCATCCACTCCATCCCACCTGGACTCTCTTCTTCACCTCTTCACCACACTCCCCATTTCCCTGGACAGTGGACCCCAAGTACTTGAAGTCCTGCACCTTTGTGACCTCTGCTCCTTCTAGCCTCACTGTTCCACCTCCTCCCTCTCATTCACACACATGTACTCTGTCTTACTACGGGTGACTTTCATTTCTCTTCTTTTAAGTGCATACCTCCACCTCTCCAAGTTCTCTTCCACCTGTTTCCACCACAGATCACGTCATCTGCAAACATCATCGTCCACGGGCATTCCTGCCTGATCTCAACTGTTAGTCGGTCCATCACCAGAGCAAACAAGAAGGGGCTCAGAGATGATCCTTGATGCACTCCCACCTCCACCTTGAATCTGTCACTCCTACAGAACATCTCACCACTGTCCTGTTGTCCTCATACATGTCCTGTACCAGTCTAACATACTTCTCTGCCACTCAATATATCCTTGTGCAACACCACACCTCCTCCCTCGGCACCCTGCGCTTTTTCTAAATCTACAGACACAATGAAGTTCTTCTGACCCTCTCTGTTCTTCTCCATCAGCATCCTCAAAGCAAAGATGGCATCTGTGGTGCTCTTTGGCATGAAACCATACTGCTCCTCAAAGATAGTCACCTCTCGTCTAAGTCTCGCTTCCACAACTCTCCCAGATCTTCATCGTGTGACTCATCAACTTAAGTCTCCTGCAGTTGCTACAACTCTGGTGCTCAATGGGCACCAGCTCACTTCTTCTTCTCCTTTCATCAGACATTTTCTCGTCCTCAAGTTTCTTTCGGATTCTCCCTTTTTCAGGGGTCACCACAGTGAGCGAACTCGAACCTGACGCAACCTGGGCTCGATCCCACAACCTCAGGATTACAAGACCGTGGCACTGACCCCAAATATGCCATTCAGTGGTTGAGTGAAGAACTCACTGCCGTCTGTCCAAGACATTTCCAAACCTCTCCTGTATGTCATCAGGTCCTACTGCCTTCCCCTCCTTCATTCCACTAATGCTATTACTGCTAATGCTATTTCCTAATGCTAGTTCTGGTCATGCTAATTTCAGTTAAAATAAATGTTTTGAGAAATTTAGCCAGCTTTTTGCAATTTTGTAGTTTTTAACAAGTTAGTTTTAGGTTTTAGTTTACATTCAGCTTCTTCAGCGCTCACTGCTAGCGCTGCATCTTTGAAAAAATGCAACTATTTAAGTTAAAAATAGGTTCCACCTGAAAGAAGTTTAAGTGTTCAGTAATATCTACGTGTCATGAAAAACCCTGGAACCACCTCTTAGTAGTTTGTGCTACCAGGGAGCCAAAGACATCATGAAGACCAAGGAACTCCACACAGGTCAAACACAATATTTTGAAGAAGTACAGATCAGGGTCAGATTATAAACTAGATCCCAGAACTCTGAACATTTGAATTTAAGTTTGTAGAGTGTCAAAACAGGAAGAACACCAAGAGAACGTTGAGTTGGACTCGGTGAAACATTAAAGCTGCAGCTCAGGCCACGAAACAACGAGACGTTGTTTCTTTGGTCTCGGGTCGTTTGGCTCGGGTTCTGAGGCGATTCAAAGCTTGCTGTTGAAAAACACCTACGCCTCAGACGGAGGCAGCGCTGCTGACAGAGACGAGGTGTGTGTGTGTGGTAGATCAGTACTAACTCAATGGTGCCGTGGCCTTCTGCACTCTCCTGCACCACGTTGCCCTGAAGGATCTCCTGAGTTTTCACCGTGGAGATAGGCAAGTCTTTGTCGTGTTCCGGTTCTGCAGAGAGACGTGAACGAGGCGTCAGGACCGGACCGGACCGTGATCAGCTGGTGTTTGTTCTACCTGTGAGGATGACGAGGCTCTGCTGCCGGTACAGTTTGCTTTTCTTCAGCCCATTCTCAGCTGGGAGGAGTGAGGGGATCTCAGGCAGGGGTTCTGATTTGGGCTCGTCCGGACTCACGGTGGGGTCGCTGAAGCTGTCCTCCACCCTGTTTTCCTTCGGCTCCACCACCGGAGACCTCCAGGGCCGCAGACCCATCAGCGGCTGCCCAGTTTGGCCCATGTACCTGCAGACAAAATTATTTACTAGAACGTTTCTGAAGAACGTCAGGAGAGTTCTGACGAAGCTGTGGCCCAAAACTCCAGCAGAACTTTGTAACAATCTACGAAAGACGGACGACATTCAACTGTTTGGACCGAAGTAACAATGAACCAACCAGCTGCTGCCAGTGGCTCTTTATGGTCTCCATGGTAACCGTGCGCCTGCGTCCCTGACAGACATGTTGGTGAGAGGCAGACTAAAAAGTAAGTCTCAAACAAACAGCTGCTGTGGAAAAAACTATAAACCATCCATCATCCATCTGTCCATCTATCCATCATCCATCCATCCTTCCATCCATCATCCATCCTTCCATCCATACATCCATCATTCATCCATCCTTCTATCCATTCATCATCCATCCATCATCCATCTATCCATCCATCATCCGTCCATATCTAAAACTAGCTAGTAGCTAGCTAGCTCCTGCCTAAAGTCCCACCCCTCCCACTTTCTACACTCTGAAAGAGCAGGAATCACCATGGCAACCACAGGCTCAGCAGACTTTGGGTCGATGGCTTCTGTATTGTGCTGTATTTTTCATAATGACTGCCCCCCAAATCTTTAAAAAATGGTCTAGTTGATCATTGATCATTTTTGTTTAATTGATTTTGTCTGTGAATTTTCTGAGTAAACTGGAGTCAGTGCCTCAAACTGGGAATTACTTTGGATGTTGAATTCATATTCAGATAAATTCTATGTGACAAATATTAGTTTTCTGAGCAGCACAAAATATGCTCAGTTGGACAGCTCACATCAAAGGAAACTGCTGGAGTAAATTTTTTAACTCCTAAAGAACAAAAGATGAACTTGTGTTAAGAAACTCTGTTAGAAGCTGGGGGGTTTCTACACACGTTCCTATAAAAACACTTTTTCTTTGCACTGTTTTGGACCATGAAGCTGCTCCAGGAAAATATTCTCAACCAAAACATGAATGTTGACTCCAGATCCACAACGTTCCCTCTCTGCGGATCCCTCCTGGGGGGTTCCCAGGCCTCACCTGCCCTCCTCTTGCTCCAGCAGCCGTCGGTACGTGGCGATCTCTCGCTCCAACCTCATCTTGGTGTTGAGCAGCTGACTGTGGCGCTGGCGCTGGGCGCTCAGGCCGCTCCTCACCTGCTCCAGCTCCCCCTCCAGCCCCGAGATCACCTGGGAGAGGTCGTGGAGCTGGGTGGAGTACAGCTGCTGGGTGTGCTGCAGGGAGCTCTCCAGACCTTTCTCCTGGAAACAAGGCAGCGAGCAGCTTTTAGACAGAAACACCTCTCATGTGAAAACACAAACATCTGGACCCACCAGAGAGGCATAATTATATTTACATCTTCGTGCCTTAAATCAATAAATGCTTTAATAAAATGTCAGCGTTCGATGATACATGTGGGTCAGAATTGTGGCTTAATATTCTCAATATTCATGTTTTTGCTTTGAAATGCTGTGAAGAAATAAACACAAATTAATGTTTTGTTTTCTTGAGTTACTCGAACTTTGAGTCATTATGAACAGAGTAGAAACGATAAAGATGAGGGTCAGCTCCTCTAAGCCGGAGGTCATGTTCTCAACAGGAAACGAGTAGGAACCGTCCTGGTCAGGGGGAGACTTTGCCTCAGGTGGAGGTCGTCAGGTCTCTGGGCGTCTGGTTCTTGAGTGATGGAGCAGGAACGTCAAGGAATCTTTCCAAGAGATCCAAAAAGTTCTATCTAATCTAGTCTAGGAGATGGATCGACAGATCAGGACCTTGTCCTCGGTAATGTGGGTGTTGCTTTGGTCAGTCGTTGTGAAGAAAGAGTTGAGTTGAAAGGCAAATCTCTGGATTTACAGCTTTGTCTTCGTTCCAAGCCTCACCCGTGGTGAAGAAGTTTGGATTAGGACTGAAGAACCAGATCCTGAATCCAAGCAGCCGAGTGGGGGGAGGGTGGGGGCTCAGCCTTAGAGATCGGGCTAGGAGCTCCATCATCGGGGGAGCTCGGAGTAGAACTGCTGCTCCTCTGCATCTTGAGTCATCTGAGGTGGTTCATCTGATCAGGACGTCTCCCTTTAGAGGTTTTTATGACAGGTCTCACTACAAGATGCTCCTGGGCAGACCCAGAAGTCTCTTGAGGGACTCTGGTCTGGGAACACCTTGGGTTCCCCCTGGAGGAGCTGGAGGGAGTCTCTGGGTTTCTCTTCTGGACCTGTTGCCTTCACAACTCAACCAGGGATACGTGGTACAAGATGGAGACAATAAATGAAAACAGAAAGAGAATAAACTGCTCCGTCAGGATTATCCACAGTGACGGGTTTCTGTTCCTCCTCTTCTGGCTAGTGGGGACATGTTTGGCCCGATGCTGTAAAGTCCTGATGAAGGAACGTTTGGGTTTCAGTGGGTGGAGAGTCGGAAGAAGATACTGATCTGTGAGGGTTGGCGTTCAGTGAATGTGGCATCTCACCGGTCGGCAAACGGCATTCACAAGAAAGATTGCTAAATGTCTGGAAACGTTCATGTTTTTGTTTTTTTTACTTCTAGCACAAGTCAACTGTCTGCCGGCCTGATCTTGGAACATGTTCAGAAATGTGCAAGCCAAATTTTTCTCCCAGATAAGTTGCAGAATTGGCCTCTCGAGTCCTTCTCACTTAACATTTTTAGACAGAGCTGTGGTTTGACACCTTGACGGAGCTCCTCTATAAAAGAACGCATCCGAGGTTACAGCCCCAAAGGGCCACGTCTAAAAAAAACATGAATAGTGAATAAAAATCCGGTCCAGCTCTGCCTGTCTTTACATCAAATGTGAACGCCAGGAGGTTAAATCATAAACTCATAGGGGCGGCTGTCAAGCTGTGTACAAAGTGGGTATGATGTGGGTGAAAAAGGGCAAAGAGAAATGTGCACAAGCAAGAATACAGTCGTGCAAGAATACAGTCGTGCACATGAACATAAGCTGAGATTTTTAAAAAGCAGCAGCTGAAAACGTGGCCGCGCCGCGGTCGCAAAAAGAATTCAGTGAGATCGCAACAGGAAATTTGCCATTTCTCTTGTAAATTTGCCACAAGTTTAAGCCTAGGCCTGTCACGATAACAAATTTTGCTGGGCGATTAATTGTCTCAGAAGTTATTGCGATAAACGATAATATTGTTTGAAATTTTGAAAAATTGTCAAATTTCAGAAGAAATGTTCATTTGTTTGGAGTGTAGTAGTATAAGACTATTTGAACCAAAGGATGTTTGAGCAGCGTGTCTCTTTAAGAAACATGGGAGGGAGGGTCCTTGACGTGATATGGGCTGACTTGGTGACATGGCAGACGCTCGGTGATTTGAGCTCTTTAGCATTTTTCCCGCACAAAGCTTTTAATAATAAAAAAATAAATCAGTAAACAAGTTCTCAGCTTCTTTTTGCAGAGAAAAACAACTTTTTTTAGACGAAGGCACGAGTTTCAACTGTGAATTTTGGAGCTTCGACAAGACGGAGGTTTATTCCCCGAGGTCGGCCTGTTAGCTTAGCTCGTAGCTTAGCTTCAGTTAACGATCCAAAAATGTGATTTTGGACGGTTAAAATGGATTTTAAAGAGAAAGGGAGGGGTCAGTGAAGAGCACCGGAGTCCAGTGTCTTCAGTAGAAAGAGAGAGACACGAAGAAACGATGAAGCCGACAAATGAAAATGAGGTTGATAATTTTATTTTATCGTGTGATTAATTGATTTATTGTTTATCGCGACAGGTCTGTTTGAGCCGCTAGCCGCTCTCCAACAGTCACAGCCGGAGAGAGGCCACCTCAAACTTCCATCTCTTCGTGAGCTCGAGACTTTTGGAAAAGAGCCGCTTGTTGTCGGCATCGCCAGCAGACAAACAGCTAAAACCTTTAGTAGGATATTGTCTGTAGCTGAAGTCCAGCTACTCTTTTCTTGTTTTAGCTCAGTAGCCGAGGATGAATCGGGGAATCAGGAGCAAAGATCTTCTGTATACGCTGATTTTTTTTTTTTTAACCATGAGTGAAAGTATTTTTTTTTGTTTTATGGTTAATGGGCCAGAACGGTTGACTTTAGCCTGTCAGTGTTATCGCTGACAGACGGGGATTTTCCTCCTGTCTCTGATGTGTTATCAGTGTTTGAGGTGGGTGGGGTGACCAGCGACGCGTTCTCTCACCAGGGCGTGTAGCGTCTCGATCTCCACCTGCAGGGAGCGCCACTGCTTCCTGGCCTCCGTCAGCTCGGCCCGGGCCTTCCTCAAGGCCGCGCCGCCGAGGTTCACCTGGGCCCAGGCCGCCGCCTCCTGCGTGACGAGAAGGGGACCAGATATTAAAGCGGGTATCGACCACAACAAACCTCCTACTGGGCTTTTATGCAACAGAGAATCCAAACTAATGGGAGTTCTTGGGTTAGGTGTCTGAGTAAACACAGGGACACACCTTGTGGGTAAGAGTTTTCGTGTTTCCTTTTGGCACTTAATCAAACGGTGCAGAGGAGAAGCGCCGGGTGGTGATGGTTTGTGCAAACAGATAGTGTGTGTGTGTGTGTGTGTGTCACACACACCTTTAAACGCACCGGGGCGGTGAAGCCGCCCTGCTCAGTTATCACTGCACTTTCACAGTGAAAACAAAAGCAGACTTCAGTTATTTCAAGTATTCTCTGATTATTTTCTTGACTCGTTATCTGTTCCAACCCACGAACCAGTCTGAGACTGGGAGCACAATCTCACGGGAAGCCTTCAGGTGATTACCAAGAACACGAAGTCCCGCCTCAGATCCAACCGGGAAGTGGTTTTCATAGAGACATCTGTCAGCTGGTGTCGGTGTTACACAAATACGTATTAAATTATTTTGTTGGTGTGATTATTGCAATAGTTTATTATCTGGGTGTACAAATACTTCTTTAAAACGTCTTCAATTAATCCAAAGTGCTGCTGCCAGAGTCTTAACTGGAGTTAGTGGGAGAGATCATCTCTCTCCAGTTTTAGCTTCTCTCCACTGGCTCCCTGTCAAATCCAGAATTCAACTCAAAATCTTACTTCTAACCTACAAAGCTCTCAACAACCTAGCTCCATGTTATACTCGCGGTTCCAAGAGTTTCCAAAAGCAGAATGGGAGGAAGATCTTTCAGTGATCAGGCTCCTCTCTTGTGGAACCAACTTCCAGTTTCTGTCCATGAGGCTGACCAGTTTTAAGACTGGGCTCAAGACTTTCCTTTTTGATAAATCCTATAGTTAGGGTTGGCTTGTCATGCTGCTATAGGCTTAGACGACTGGGGGATAAATTAACCTAATGTCCTTAAATAAATTGTTAAAATTGAATAGTTTTCATATTCTTGACCTGCCATTGTTTATCTGTTCCTACCTAACCCGGCCGGTCGAAGCAGACGGCCGCTTGTCCTGAGTCTTGTTCTGCTGGAGGTTTCTTCCTCATGAGGGAGTTTTTCCTTTCCACTGTCGCCTTCATGCTTGCTCAGGATGAGAGTCTGCGATGGAGTTAAACTCAAAGCAGTCTGCTCCTCAAATAAATAATGTTAACTTATTATTTTAAACATCCTTAGTTGAAAAATGTAATAAACATATTTAATTTTAAAAGTAATTAAACATTTTCACGTGTCACAACCATTTTTAGAAGAAAAGGGAAATAACAAATTAAGACCACCATGTGCACGTACATGAACACTCAAGTCAATCATGAGAGGATGAAAACTTTTGACCACAGCTGTAATTTTTGTGTTTACATGTTTACATGTTTACATGTTTACGCTACATGTTTTTACTCTTAGGTGGGCTTTAATGTTACTGACAGTGGTGGGTGCAGCTAACAAAAAGTTTGCTTCACTAACCCATATTCCGCTAACGAAAAAAAAAAAGCTTTGATGTTAAAAAAAAAAAAAAAGTGGAAGCTAACGGTAAACCGCTAACCACCAAGACGACTGTCACTCAGTTTGTGTCAATTCACGTCTTCGCTTCTTTCCAGTTGAAGCTGCGTCGACCAATCACGTCACGTGCGCATGTAGTCAGCCAATCGCGTGCCTAACGGACTTTTTGAGACACGCCCACAACAAACAGGAACAAGTTCACGATGCTAGCGGACTTAAAATTAGCGAAAGCCAACTTACCAAAAGTTAATTCTGCTAACGGTTTCCAAAGTTGGCGAAAGCAATAATCCAGGAATTATTATTTTTTTAATTCTGCTATTAGCTGTTAGTGGATTAGCGGGACTGTGTCCACCACCGGTCACCGAACACGACGATTGCTGCTGTGACATTTTGTTGCTTCAGATATGGAGAGGAGCTTTTTGTGAGCTTTTATCCCTCCGACTCCCGGAGCCAAGAATAGATCATCTGACGGCATCTTATTCTAAAAATAACCCGACCTCTGGTCATCCTGGACACCTTGCAGGTTTTGGACTGCAGCATTGTTTGGGGGGAGGAGGGGGCGGCTGTCAGAGCGGTCTGCTGTAAACAACAGGGCTTAATAAAAGCTGCTCTGATTTGGCACTGTTACTTAGTGAGGGCACTTTATCATGGCTGTCAGCCCAGAGCTGGACTGCTGAGGCACAGAAACACCCGGAATGCTTCGAGAAGAGCAGAACAAGCTTAAAAAAAACAAGTTGTTGTTATAGGACGGGGTCATAAAGGCTGCAGTGATGATTAGAGATCAGATAGACGGAAGAATGAGGAGGCAAACCCACAAAGAGGCACCTGCAGTCCTGAGGGTGTGTCACGGCCCGGACAGCATGCAGAGAAAGTGAAAACGTACAAGTGAGGACGTGGGCTGGGTACGCACCTCATCAAGAGCTCCTCTGAGTGTCCTGGAAGGGGCTGCTCCACTTCCAGCCCGGTTAGGCCCCCCAAAGGCCAGATTGGAGCTTGCTCCCAAACTGAGGCTTCTCTGAACCGGAGCTGAAGTTCTGCTCTGGCTGCAGCGCGCCGTGGTTCGGTCGAAGAGCTGGGTGAGCTCCATCCCTGTGCCATCGTCCTCCCCTCCTCCAGATGCTGATGCTGCGGCTAACAGAGCATCGCAGGATCCGTCCCGCTTCAGCTGCAGAGCCCGGGCTGCCTGCAAACAGCCGAGCAGAGGGGAGGGAAGGGGGGGGGGGGGGGGGTGCACAGAGTCAGGGACGACAGCTAAAACGAGAAGAAGACGAGACAGAGCGATGACAACAGCCAAAAAGTCACGCAAAGAAGAAAAGATGACGTGATGGAAGAATCACGCACTGCAGAGGCAAGAAAACGATGCAGAACCAGATGAGCGTGAGCAGGAAAAGACCCTGCGGGGGAGGGAAGGGTGGGGGGTATTAGTCAGCAGGAATCAGGAATGAAAGGAGAGAAGGAGGTGGAAAAGGATGGAAGGAGGAGAGGAGGTCAGTGAGAGGGGACCGGAGGAGTCAGAAGATGTGAATTCAGAGAAACACACCCAGCCATTACAGGACTATTACAGAGCAGGAACGTATAATTTACCTCACTTTATAAAAAATAATAAGTATTCTCATAATTACACACGTTCGTAGGAAAATTAAACAAACACGGTTACCAATCATTTTACAACCTGCCAATCTAACACGGGTCATACGGCGAACACACAACGATGCAGGTGTGCAAATTATAACTTTACAGACGGAAATGTAGCAGTTACCAGGACACTGTGTGTTCCCGTTAAATATTGTCTAATTTACTCTAAATATAGGTTTGGACAAAATTTTGGCACAATATTAAAGCTAAACAAAAAGATAAAGGCCTAAAGATTTGTATGGGATCAACAGGATACAGCTAACAGATTAGCATTTGCTAGCATTAGCTAATGTAGGGGAGAAATCAGAAAAGTTGCACATTGCTATTAACGACCTGCTATTTTGCTTTACATTAAAATACACACAATTATTTAAATAAGTTATCACTATACATGTTAACCACCCCATTTAGTAAAGTAAGTAGCTAAGTAGCTAGCTGCTAACTAGCTAGATACAGTCAGGCCTAGCATTTAAATCTCTTTACAAAAACTTTTAATTTTAGTATTTTTCTTAATGAATTAACTCACGAGGACTAGAGAAACTACATTTCCTGTGAAAATTCAGTGTGAACGCTTATTGCAGAAGAACTTGTTGAAAAACAGCTGAAATTAGCTAAAACTATGCTGAAATGTAGCTGAAATGGAAGAGCAAGCCTAAATTAGCATAACAAAGCAGAAACTAGTTTCTTCTGCTGTTTTATACAAACAGAAATGAGCACAAAATTAGGAAAATGGCTAAGAAAATCTGAAATTAGCAAAACAGCTGAAAAGGCCGAACGAAGCTTAAACTGCCAGAAGGAAGCAGAAAGAGCTGAAATAACCTAAAAAATGTGGAATTAGCTGAAAAGCTAAAATTAGCATAAAACAGCTAAAAATAGCAGAAAAAGCTTAAACTAGAAGAAAAAAGCTGAAAGGAACAAAACAAGCTGACATTAACATAAAGAAAATAACTAGGCTGCAAGTAGCAGAAATAACCACAAAAAATCTGAACAGGTGAAATTAGCTAAAAAATGCTACAAATGTAGCTGAAAATATATAAAAAAAAAATAGTAGAAGAAAACGGAACACGTTTGTCCAATTAGGCTGAAAGAAGCAGAAATGAGCACAAAATAGTGGAAACGATCTGAAACGTAGACCGACCAGTAAACAGTAAATAGCGAGCTTCTCCTTGCAGCTCAGATATCTCTTCACCACAATGGACCGGCACAGAGTCCACAATACTGCAGAAACTGCACCGATCCATCTGTAGATCTCACGCTTCGTTCTTCTCTCAAATACCGCGGTACGTTCCGTTTCCTTCTCATGGTGCTTTCACCCTTCAGCAAACCGTCGGTGGTTGCTGAAGTTCAAACGTAGCTTCTGTTGCAGACATGAACTCCCGAGGAGTGAGCGCACGGATAAAAAGTTACAGTTTTACGTCTGAGATGACGGCGGAGTCGAACATTGACCTGAAGCTCCCGGTCCAGATGCTGCAGCTCCATCGCCGAGCGCCGACACTCATCCTGCAGCTCCACGCCGTCCTCCTCCGCCTTCCTCTTGGCTTCTCTGAGCAGCGCCACCTGATGCTGCAGGCGCCCGGTGTTCCTCTGCTCCACCTCGCACCTGAAACAGGGTTTGAGTCGATGGTTTTAGATTAACCGGAAAAATGTTGAAGATCGAGGCGATCAAGTGAGTCCTAACCAGAGGACAGAGTGTCCAGCTGATCAGGAGACGCATCAGGTGGTGCAGCAACAACAGGAGCTTCAGCTGTCCTTTATGGGTTAACAGCTGACAGCTGGGGGGGGGGGGGGGGGGCTGACCAGGCACAAAACGGGCTCACCGGGAACCGACCCGTTAGATTACAGACGACTGGGAAAGCACAGCTGCAGAGTTGTTTGTTGTAATGACTAGAAAATAAACAGTTTTATGGGTTTGTAATTCCAGATTATCTCACTCTGGTTGTCAGTGGATTAACTGGTGCAGATTAATCAGATTATGATGTTTGATATTCTGAACAGGAGCTGACCTGGTCTGGATCTGAGCAGCTCTGGACTTCATGCTGTCAGACTGCAGGGCCAGCTGAGCGTTCTCCAGCACGAGTCTGCAGATCTGAAATAATTAAAAACAAACAAACAAACAACAAAAACAAAAAGAGGCTTTAAATGCCACGAGAAACACATTAGACTATTTTATACAGAGAAGGTTTTTATTTAGGAGTCTGTCCATCCATCCATCCATCATCCATCCATGCAGCCATTCATCCATTCATCATCAATCCATCATCCAACCATCATCCATCAGTTGATCATCCACCCATCATCCATCATCCACTCATCATCCATCATCCATCCATCCATCCATCATCCATCCACTCATCCATTCATCATCATCATCCATCCATCATACATCCATCCATCCATCCATCCATCCATCCATCCATCCATCCATTCTCCATCCATCCATCTATCCATTCTCCATCCATCCATCCATCATCCACTCATCCATTCATCATCATCCATCATCATACATTCATAATCCATCCATCATCCATCCATTCATCATACATTCATCATCCATCATCTATCCATTCTCCATCCATCATCCATCCATCATCCACTCATCCATTCATCATCCATTTATCATCATCCATCCATCATCTATCCATTCTCCATCCATCATCCATCCATTCATCATCCATCCATCTATCATCATCACCATCCATCAATCATCCATCCATCTATCATCCATCCATCTATCATCCATCATCTATCTATCTATCTATCCATCCATCCATCCAACTGTTATCCACCATCCAGCCATCATGTATCAACCCATCCATCATCCATCTACCCATCCATCATCCAGCTTTCCATCCATCAATCTATCCATCCATCTTCCTAAATTCAGAACAGTGGCAGCTGGTCTATAGGGGCAGATCGGGTGCAGCCTCTCCTAAAAATCATTCGCCCCACAAAGTAGTTCCTCCTAATAAACAATGTAAATGACTAATTTACTGAGCTTGATGAGTGTGTGGTTTTTTTGTGTGTCTTTTTCAACAATTTTGACATTATTGACATCATTAATGTTAAATGGTATTCAGACTTAAATTTAATGATTCATTCTTATTTTTTTTTAAATTTATTTAAGATTATGGAGCGCCACCGTTTAGCGACATGCATTCATCAAGCAGATCGGAACATGTCCAGTGATCCTAACAGCCAAATCCAATATAGTTTCATTTGGGGCATCAGATTTTCTGTCCTGCGGACACATTTGGCTGGTTTTAGCACATTAATGTGACCTCTACCTAGACCTGATGTGAGCTCAAATGCAGGAGCAGCTGCAGTGAAACCTGCTGAGCCCAACAGTGGAGATATTCTCTTTTTAAATCCACTCTGAGCAGACAGACAGGACCAGAACAGGAAAGTGAAGAGGATAGACTGAAAGTTGGACATTTTCGCCTACATGCGAGGATCTTTTTTAACCAGTTCTGTGTGTGTGTGTTAGGTCAGTGGTTAAAGCATTGGTCTTGAAATCAGAAGACTGTAGGTTTAATCTCTGGTTAGAACATTTATTTGAATCAGTGATGATGTATTCTAACATACAAAGTAATTTCTTCATTTTTATTTTTTTGTTTATAAAATAGAAAAATCTAAAAAAGTTAAATCTAGTCCTCTGGACATTCATGTCCAGAGGACTAGATTTAACTTTTTTAGATTTTTCTACCTGGATTATTGAGCATGCATCAAGATAAAATAGAAAAAAACGTTTACAGGTCCAAACAATATAAAGTGCACGTGTTTTGCAATCTGCCATCTCTCTCTTGTGTCGGTTGAATTGTGATAATTAATTCAGTCATGCGTTGAAACGGTCAAATTATCCCCTTTTTGGTTGGATGTGGATGTGGGAAGCGTCTGTTTCTCTGATTTATTAGACCGGGCTGTTTTTCACGAGGCACAACCTCGACCCGTGGGAGGGAGAAAAAAAGCAACAAGTTTGTTCTCGAAAACAAACAAAAAAACAACAATAAAATAAATATTAAGCACTCCTATTTTCACAGAAAATGTAACGCTGTTGGTAAAGTTTGTGCGATTCAGGAAATGAATGTCCGCCCCACTGAGGAGGCGCCACAGCTTCAGTAACGATCAGCGTAGAAGTCTGTTTGAACTGTTTACACGAAGTGGTTTTTGTGGATCACTTCACTAATCCTTTAAACTGCCAAATATGTGAGCGGCATTTGCCTCAGTTTCACAAGCCAGTCAACTTTCATCTTCACAAATCTCAAACTTACTACGACTAAACAAGTTGTTTAGAGGCGAAAAACGCCCTTATTTGTCTCCTCACTTTCCCCTTGTACACAACCCTCTCACATTAGGGTAAAGTTATCAATAACAGAATATTCCCAGACTGTACCAAACGCACCATTTACTCCCATTACAAGGATATTACTAAACCCACTGCAAGGGTGACTAATCCCTGCGTCGTGTCTTGCAGGACAAGCACCCATCTTTGGGTCTGGGACGTAAATAAAAAGACAAAAAGAGAATAAACTGCTGGGTAATCCTGTACATTGAGACGGAAGCTCTCCCCGGATGAGCAAACAAAGCTCTGACAGAGTCGGCCGTGGTCATGGAAACATCTCCAAAGCTTGCAGTAACACAGAACGTAAACGGACACATTAAAACGTCTGTCAGAGCACTTACTCATGTGTTCAAAACACCAAGTGACACCTGAACGTGAGAGGAGGTGGAGGCATGAAGCTGAGTCAGGAGGGATGCACCAGTTACTGTCTGAGGGAAAACAGATTTCCACATTTCTCTGTGGGTGTAAGTGACATCCAGACCGGCTTTTCCTGGCACTGGTTCAGGTCCAGTGACGCAAACGTTGGTTCTCTGGAAGCAGCTCCTTTGATGATGGCTTCATTTTCACATTGACGGTAACTGTTTGAGTTTATGACAACTGGATTGTAACGGCTAATGGATTCTTAACCCTGCTGCTGCCCTTGGGTCAAAATGTCTCACAAGTAGGGGTGCACCGATTGCAGTTTTCTGGCCGATCACCGATTTCTAAAAAGTCTAACCTGCTGATTCCGATTTTGTTTTCTAAGCGACACTGTCAGGTGTTGTAAGGTCACAATGCACCTTGAATTTTCCACTCTTATTTTGTTGAAAAACATACCCTTGAACAATATCCTAGAAACGATACTAACTTGTTTTAGCTGGCCATGAGGTAGTGCTCTGAAATATAAATGAAGATCAGACAATTGTTGTTAAAACTAAAAAAATCGGTAAAATCAGTTTCTCATGCAAGTATCGGCTAATTTACTTTTTCCCAAAATGAATGAAAATCGGAGCCGATTTATCGGTGCACCCCTACTCACAAGGCTTCAGTCTTGAAAGTTAGAGCTGTGTCCTCTCAGCAAGAAGGTCACAGCTGCAGCAGGTCCACTTAACAGCCCAAAAATTAGCATCTGTCTTCTCAAAACTGACAAAATGTTGACATTTTAATTAATAAATAGTAAAATGATAATAATGACACAAAAAATAACTCTATATAAGTTCCATCCACGCAAGATTTGCCAGATTATCGAACCCTTTTTGGTATTAGATGTCCAGCTCCTTGTTCATGTTCACACCTGACCCTCTTGTCTCGACCTCACGTCAGTCTCTTGGATTCACCGGCCTGCTCGCTCCACGCCTGGTTTATTCTGTCTTTCTGACCCTGGTAGCTACGACCCTTTTGAATTAAGGATTCCCCTCTGGATCTGTTCTTGGACCTCAGCCTCCCAGTGCTTGACCCCTGCCTCTCTTTTTGGACCACGACTAAAGTTTACCCTGCTGTTGTCACAGTGTCGTGGTGTCTCTGAGCAAGACACACAATCCCTAAATGTTCCCCGGGTTCTTACACAGCTGTCCACTGCTCCACCTGGGTGTATCCCAGGTGCGATGGGTTAAATGCAGAGAACCAAGTTGGCCATTGTATGGGAACATAAAATGATGACAACACATAGCACTTTACTTCATTAAAGCTCTCCCTCTGCAGCTGCTCCTCCACCACTTATGGTGGCGTCAGTACCATCGCCGACACCGTCTCCTCAAGCTCTAAAAGGTGTCTCTACGTCTTGCCTCACCTGCCTGAGAAGGTTAGTGGATGTTTTCTGCCTTCAAGCACATTTCCTGAAATCTACAGCCCACTAACTCTGTCTCTGCAGACCTGTTCACGGGATCCAGACTCCCACCAGCAGCTTTAGAACAATAAAATAGTTTAAAAGTTCTCGTTGTCTGGCTGAACTGTTGAATCTGAAAACCAGGTTCTTGTCAGAAGAACCATGTTTGTTGGACGGCTTCAGCTAAAATCAAGTTAATAAATTACTTTTATTTAACAAGTTTAAACCTTAAATCCACGTTTTTCTAGCATAACCTGTGAGTTGTCAGTTTAACACAGCCTTTAATTGAACCGGAGTATTACCGTAAGTTCTGCAGCATCTCATCACAGCAGCGTCATGAACTGAAGGTCAAACCTGAGCACGGAGGTCCCTGACGGTCTTCTCCTGCTCGCTCCAGTCCCGGCTGCTGATCCTGACGCTCCAGTCTGCGATCTGGGCCTCCAGCCGGCGGTTGGCCTCTTGCAGCCGGCTCACCCGCTCCATGAAGCTCTTCAGCCGGACGTTCAGGCTCCACGCCGGGCGGTCGGAGTCCTGCGGAGGGTCCATGGGGACCTGGGAGGACAGAAACCTGAATGTTTACAGTCCCACACTCGGTGACAGAGACGCTGCGAGGGCTGCAGGGAGATGAGGTTAGAACTTTCACAGCAAACAGTCTGCCGCCCTTATAAAACCACACGCTGACACAGGTGTTCTGGAGGTAAATGTTTACCCAGGACACTCACCTGACGTGGCCCTCTGACAGTGCGAGGCCAGCCCGAGCCACTACTCCTCACAGCCCAGACTCATTCCTCCACAGAGACCTGGTCCTCTGCTCCCCTCGGTGTCCTGGCTCGATGGCAGCAGAACCCTGACAAAGAGCAGACAGGATCAGCAGACGGGGACGGTCCTCCCTGTCCCTGGAAGTGGTGAGGTGGACACTGGACATGATGCTTACATCACCAGCCCCCCGGGGCCCTTTGTCCTCCCTGATCCAGGATTACTGAGCTGCTTTCAACACGAGCACTGGGGGAATGTTCTGGGACGTCCAGTGACTGGACCCGTGTGTGTCGGAAGTGTTTTCTATAATGTAACCCTGTCCCACTTACGGTTTACTCCGTCCTCTGACTCAGTCCAAGTCTCGGCTGGTTTGGAACAGTCAGACAGTCTGGGTCAGCGATTGATTCTCTGAAGCAACGCGGTGTGGCTTCAGAATCCCAAAGACCTGAACAGCTACAGATTTGTGCTTTTTCTGCAGACACAGCCTGGTGTTTGTGGTTTTAAAGTTTACATACACCTCCACAGTGAGCAGCAGAACCATCGCAACCATTAGAAGTTCCAAACGAACCATCCAGATTTAAGGAATTGGGTCCGTTTTGCAGGTCAGCTGGTTCCAGTGTAAACAAGCGGTACGCTGATGCTTCGATGAGGGATCTGAATAGGACTGGATTTGAACAGGGAATGTAATTAATGTTTCTGAAGCAAGATGTTCATGTGTTGAAGAACAAAGGTTTTATTTATTAATTTATTTATTTTACTAGTCCGAGGCAGCGCTGAGTGATGGAGCCTGGCGAGCGGAGGGAGCAGGTTTATCCACCACTGGTGCAATGGTGGAGCCAGGGGGTGGCCAATGGTGGCCTTGGCCCCAATAGATTAATCTTCAGCCATTTCATTTGAGGAAATTATACTTTAAAAAATAAAATCAAAGTCTTTTTATTATTATTTTTAAACATGAAACAAAACAAACAAACAAAAAGACAAAATGTAGAACAAACCCCTCCCCCCTTCCCTCCCACACTGGATCAGTCACACACTAACAAATTAATTAACTAGGCATTGACATGTTTTCTATGTACAACACGAAAGGTTGCCAAGTGTCCCAAAATCTTTTAACTGAACACTTCAGTGTATATCTGATTTTTTCCAAATGAATATGATACATCACTTCTCTTATCCACTGAACATATGCTGGGGGGTGTGGGTCCTTCCAGCTGCACAAAACAAGTCTTCTGGCCAGAAGACCGCCAAAAGCAATCACATCATTCTCATACTTGCTGAAGGATGTATCCACTAAGATGAGCAGTGATGGGTGTACAGTTTTGCAAAGGTAATTATACTTTTAAGCAAAAATAAAAAACTAGAAAGCAGTTTCCTCAAATGATAGGGTGGCACGTTAACATATGGAGGCGACCATCTTGGATTTTGATGTAGCAACCCAAATTTTGATAATGACTTTTATACACCCAGATTCAGCCACACACCAAAATGGAAGTTGGCACGATGCTTAATTTTCAAGTTATACAGTTCACAAGACAGACGTATACAGTGGCAGCCATTTTGAAATGGCAACCCAAATTTTGATAGGAAGCTTTTTCACGTTAAGATGTTTCCACACGTCAAACTAGAGGACAGTACCTCACTTATTTTTTAAGTTATCATGCTCACAATATGGACAAATGGACGGATGTTTGTTTGTCTGGTCTGGGAAAACCTTGGGATCCCCCAGGAGGAGCAGGAGAGAGTCTCTGAGGAGAGGGAGGTCTGGGTTTTCCTACTGGACCCGTTTCCTCCACACCCAGACCATGGATTAGTTGCAGAAAATTGATGGCTGGAGGGATGGACAATAAAGGTTTTCTATGGTTCTGTAACTGTTTGGTTAATGTTGCACCACAGGCGCTTTACAGATAAAAATGGGAATAGAGGTGGGGAGCAATTTGACTTGGCTTTTCCTCTAAAAAATAGCACTTCTTAAAATACTTTTTGTTTTGATGCAGTTTTTGAGGATCAGGAGGTCCATTTAGGCAGAAAGAAAACCCAAAAATGTTGAATAACTAACAAAAACCAAGCAGGTAAGTGTCTCAAATACACCACGACTGACCAAGAAACTTCCACCAAAGATCTGCCAGACGGTTAATTAGTGAGAACAGGTGTGTTAATTACAGACTGTTGACAGGTGTGAGAGACGGGACAGGCAGAGGAGAAAACTACAGCCATGGAAAACACAAAACCAAAGTGTCAGGCGAAGTATCAAAAACTCTGATGGCTAAAAACTGAATACATCGGCAGACATCAATTAAACCTACTTATTCTAAAACAGGTAAACAAAAACACCAAGAACACAAAAACCATGACGTAAACAACAGTTTACAACACAATGAAGAACTGGCACTTCCTGCTTTTATTGTGAAAGGAAAACCAACGACGACCAAATCAAAGGCGACTGGACTTTTGTCCGTCCCGCCGGAGCTCCACGTACGAGTCGTGTTTTGGTGTGTAAGCTCTGTCTGGCTGTTTATTTGCTCCAGCTGTTTTGGTTTTTAAAACGATGTTACCAAAGTATGAAGTATGTGAGCGACACGTTTGGGCAAGACCTGATTCAGTTTCAGGACCTGGACCGGGGCCAGTGAACCTGGCCTGATTTATCTCAGGTTTTTCTAATCTACTGACAGACTTAATGTGCAGGCTTCCTTGTTTTCAGATTAAATAGCTTGTCAGTCATGGGACATGGACACAAGACACCAGAAAATAATTTTTTTTTTGTGAATAAACATTTTGAAACTAATATATTTAGCGTTATGGCCTGTGGCTAAAAACAACTAACCTGATCTGTCTTGAGCCTGATTTTATCCTGTTGAGCTTCCTGAGCTTAACTTACTTCAACTGGTCATAAACCAGATAATCTAAGTGTGTTTACCCTTAAATACCAGTATATGATAAGTATACAGAATTAAAGTTGCATTGGTAAAAATCACAAATGAGTACCGTATACGGCACATTATACACCATCAAAAAATACTATACAGCAATCTATAGCATCGGCCCAGACAAGCAAAGACCTTGTTTTAGTTTATATTTGTATTAACTTTCAACATATATAACAGAACACAAGGTATATGACAACATTCACTCCAGCAATACATCAGTAGTTCATGGTTGTACATGTGTGCAAATACAGTACGATCAAAGTGGTTAGCTACAAGTGCCAGGTGTTGGCACTGCTTCCAGAGATGGTACATAAATCAGTTCCTTATCTTCCTTAGCCTAGAAGTAATATCTGAAGTTTGAAGTTTAAGACCACCATCTGTCATGCAGATTGTGTTTTTTGCCAAATTAATCTTGCAATCATCTTGTTCGAGTTATCAAAAGTTGATTTTGGAATTGTCATAGATAGCATCTGAAATAAGTAGAGTAATCTGGGCAGGATGTTCATACGGACACTTTCAACACGACCGAGCAGGGAGGGGGACAGCGCTGACCACCGTTCAAGATCATTACTAATGACTAATTATTTTACTGTAATGAGCATCATATAAATCTTGTAGCAATAAGGGAACGTGGAAGCCACGATATTGTTGCCCTCTTTTGACTATTTAAATTCACTCTGGGGTTTCATAATTCTTGGGATTTCACCAGTGACATCCAAAGCCTCCGATTTTTCCACATTTACCTTGTATCCTGAATAATAACTCGTGTGGTATTGTTGATGCTGGTTGTGTGAGATACTGTCATGATCCGCTCTCTGACACCTGTCATGGCCACTTCTCCACCTCAATCAGCGCTCATGCCCTGCACCTGCTGCCCTATATAAAAGCTCCATCCATGCAAGACCTCTGCCAGATTATCAAACCCTTTTGGATATTAGCTGTCCAGCACCTTGTTCATGTTCACGCCTGACCCTCTTGTCTTGACCTCATGCCTGTTTCTTGGATTTGCCACCCTGCCTGCTTCACAGACAAAGCATCTACTTTGAGTTTTTCAGCCATATCTGGACTCTCACTTCAAGTTGGAGAGGGTTCGTCTGGGTCACCTGTTGCACTCTGCTTCGTGGCTTGCAAGAGCCATGAAGTGCTAATGAATTTATGTTACTGAAGCTTTTCTGCCATTCATTTCAGTTTGAAGTATCCACTTAATGCACTTTTTAACTTAACTTTTTGTGTTCTCCCTCAACCTGTTGGCTGGAGTTTGTGTTTTAATAGCGGTTTTTAATGAAAATATTGTAAGTCCTGCATGAGCTCACAAATTCACGTCTTACTCCATGTACTGCTCACTAGCACCCCCAAAAAACCTTTTTGAACTTTGGCCTTGATTTGTGACCTGGACCTTGTAGCCGGGATAAGGAAAAGTGCGTGCAACAATTCATCTAGTGATGATGCATATGTGTATGAGCTTTTGTTATTATCTTGAGAAGAAGTTATGGCACATAGAAGCAAAGACATTGTATAACCTTTGATCTTGACTTGTGTTGCAGGCAGGACAATAGAAAGTTTACACATGGATGGACTGATGGAGAATATACCGTAACACATCCACCTTTCAACGTGAGTAAAAAACTATGGCTCCAGGTGTCCTATCAGAACATCTTATCTCCAATTAAAGATGATAGTTATCAGGACATTTAAGTAAAAAATGTATCCTGTCAGTTGCGGAGATCCTCAGGGTTCAGTGCTTGGACCACTACATTACTATACTTCCATTACATAATATTAGACAGTGTAACATACATTTCCTTTGCTATGCAGATACTATTCAAAGCAGTCAAACCATTTAGGCCTCAGACGAGACAAAAGGCTGCAGGGCTTTTTTTTTCTGCTGAGTTCAGACAAGTCATGTTGTTGTTAGACCGGGATGTCTGAGCATTAACTGTGTTAACAGTAGCAGGTATGAGGAATCTTAAAGGTATTCTTATAAGTCCTTTAAGTCAAAGTTTAAGTATTTTCTTCCTTTAAGACTGGATTAACTCTCTATTGTCAGGGTGCCAAAAGAACATGTGAACAATATTCAGCTGATAAAAAGTTTTGTAAAGAATTCAGATAAAAATGAGAAGAACAGGTTAAATATTCTGCTTTTGTTCTCTGTTAAAAACTCAAAAGTAAATTTAAAAATTTTCTTCCTCTTTTATAAATCATGTTTGGACAGAATTTTACTATAATACATGAAGAGAAGCTTATGTAAAATGTGTGGCAGCACGATGGCTTTGTGGTTAACACTGTGAAATCACAGCAAGAAGGTCCTGGGTTTGAGCTTTGGGTTGGATCTGGGGTCTTTCTATCAGGAATCTGCATGTTCTCCTTGGGTTTGCATGTTTTTTTCCAAATACTCCTGTTTTCTCAGGATACTGCGGTTTTGCCCCACAGTCAAAAACATGCATGCTTCGGCTGCCTTCAGGCCCAGGCCTCCCTTGAAAAAGAGGTCTGCGATCTCAGTGGAGTATAAAGGTCAATAAAATTAATAATAAATATGATTTTAAATTTTAAAAAGTACAGCAATGATACAAAAAAGTAATGATATTTTAAAAGAAAATACACCATTGGTGTTGTAAATTGAATAAAGTAATGATGCTGTACAGTAGGATACAGGTACTGTAAATTTAACTATAGTAACCTGTGTATCCTAATGTTCATCACACATCTTAAAGAACCTATCTTTACATATTAAAAGAAAACGTTTGGCACGGTTAGGCCCTTTTTATATATAAACAACCTGCTGATCATGTAAAAGTCACACGTTTACACTGTAAAGCCGTCCTCGTGTTCTCTGTAGTTTCCATGTAAGTTTACTAGTTGACGCTGTGATCATTGTATTTTTGGATACTTCAGTCACGAGCAAACGGTTAAATCCAAAATGTTGAATACAGGAACGTTGGTTTGAACCAAGGATGAGTTGCTCCTACATGATGATCAGCACAAACAGCACTCTGCTGTCCGTCGTTGTTACTGATGTTCAAAGGGGGAGTGGTGGCGCAGAGGTTAGAAGATGGGTCTGTGATTGGAAAGTCGCAGGTTCAACTCTCGGTACCGTCAACATAAAAATGTGGGTGGAAAAGGTGAAACACCCACACCTGCCTCCACCCTCATTCGCCCCACTCTGGGCCCCTGAGCAAGGCCCTTAACCCCCACCATCTGCTCCCTAAACAGGTCTCTCTTGAAAATGAGTTCTCGTGGCTAATGACACTTCCTGTATAAATAAAGAGTAAATGGAAAAAAAAAAAGAAGAAAATGAATCTAATCGTATGGAAAAACTATTGAACGTAGCCAGCCTTAGTGCGTAACATCACATTAAAACCCTCCACTCTGAGATCTGGATTAAAAAAGTTCCATGTCAGAGTCAAACAACTACCGTTGTTGGGAACATAAACGGATGAAACGCAGAAGAAATGTTACGGTTTCACCTTAAAAACGCGGTGGTGTAAACGGCCTTAAATGTGTTTAAAAGCACCTTTTGTCTGTGTGTCTGCATACGTCACTGACTTCAAAAATCTGCTTTTGTTAATTTGCAAAGGACTATATCGAAGTACATTTATCTTTCTGATGACTTGTCCTCTTAGTAAACAGGCGTGCTTTGTTAGGGGACAGGATGTGGACGGTATTAATGCAGACAGCTACGACCGCTACACAAATATTGTCTCTGTCTAGAGTTCAAGTCTTTTTGTTTAATCCACAGAAGGCAGCTGACTTTCTCATGAGATTTTGCTGACTTCTGCCTGTCAGCAAAGTTTTGGTTAATGTAAAATGAAATTGTGAACAGTTTTGCAGATATTATTAATCGAACATAAAGCATAGAGCCGCGCAGGACTGCCGTGACACTTACTGTCAGCACCCTCCCACGCCCTCTCAGACAGGGATACTCCTTTGGCAGCGACAATGACGAGCAGTTAAACTCCTTAAAAAGAAAACCCACACATCTGAGGGCGTAGCAGACGGCTGTGATGTGAGCGGCCGGTGATTTCTGCCGCAGACACGAGCAGGAAATGCCTGTTTCTGGTTGTGACGTTGCTCCAAACGACTTTGCACGTGTGCTTGAGGGTAGGTGAGGTCTGGAGCGGGCGCGAGCTTTTTATTCAAATTTCAGGAGGCGAGGTGGAGGCGAGGTGGAGGCGAGGTGGAGGCGAGGTGGTGGACGGTGTTTACAGCAGGACAGAAAACAAAACAAGTCGGGCTGAGAACACCAAAAACGCCTCCATGAACCTGACCTGCGTGACTTCACATTCCACGGCCTCAGATCCTCTGAAGCAGCTTTTTGATCTGTTCTCACCTCCTGAACAAAGAGTCTTTCACCGACAAATAAAAAACGCTGAAATCTTTTATAACAGCTCCGTGTTCTGCTTTGTTCTCTAATGGTGATGAAACAAACTCCTTGCCAACCCTTCTCTTGTCCATACAAGATATGATTACGTACACCACTTGACATCATGTTTGGTACCTTTTGTGTCTTAAATCCAAAATCGCAGAGAGGATTATCGTACTATAAACTCCTAACCAGACTGCTGTAAGGTTTATGTTCAGCTAAAGCTTGTCTTGTGACATAAAAACTGTTTTTACTCAAACCTGGGATTTAGTTAAAGGACTAGAACTGCTTCAAGGAATGCATATCTCTTGCTGTTTCTGAATTAGTCCCTGTCCACACGGGAACCCTCTTTCCAAAACAATCTTTTTATTTATCATTTGTAAATTAAAGCAATGATTCTAGAAATGTTTTCATTGACACAAAGTGGTCCAAATGCTAAGACTGAGGCCTCTTGGCTCGTTTTGACCCAAGGGCAGCAGGAGGTAGAGACATCTCCTCCTAAGAGGAAATGTTCCACTTTTTTCAGCCATGTTGGCTATAGCCAATTAAACACATCATAAATTGGTCAAAATTTCCAGTTATAGTTTCAAAATCAGACTGAATTAAGTTTTCTAAGTCATTTTTTTAATCAAAATCAGATCTAAAGGTATAAGCAGCAAAAATTGCAGATAAACACTAAAATGGGTTCAACATTTCAGACAACCAACGATGATGAACCAACCTGACCTGTTTTAGATCTTAATTGTTGGTATTTTCATATTCTCTGCTATTTTTTAAATTTTCTGTTATTTTTATATCTTGTGTGATTCCTTGTGTATGTTCCTTTATACTCTGGCACAACAATTTCCTGTGGGATCAATAAAGTTCCATCTTTTCTTATCGTATCTTATCTCATCTTATTTTATAATATCTTATATCTTATTTATCTTATTTTATGAAGTTCATAAAGCAACAAAAAGGTCCGTGGGCAGAAGTTTGTTGAAGAAACTGGAACTGAATTGTTGAAGTTAAAACTAGAACAAAAGCTAAAACCGGAGACAGTCAGTAGCTAAAAGGAAAAAACTAGAAAAACAAAAGCAAAAGTTAAACTGACAAATAAGTAACTAACAGGTAAACATGTACCAATGTGCAGGTTTACTTGTGGTGACTAGAGTTTCTAAAAGTAGCAGTAAAAGTCAAAGTCGGAGGAAGATCTTTCAGTTCTCAGGCTCCTCTCTTGTGGAACCAACTTCTAGATTCTGTCCTTGAGGCTGACACATTGTGTATTTTAAAGGATGAAGACTTTATTTGTTGATAAATCCTATAGTTGGGGTTGTTTGGGTTTCCTGCGGTATCCCTTAATTCTGTAATAATAGGCTCAGACTGCAGGAGGAGAAACTGACCACATCTCCTCATTCTTCTGCTGTCTGTACTGTCTTTACTGCTTCATGTTTGTATTTGTAATTATTTCTATCATTAGCATGTTTATATTTGACTTTGTTCCCGTCAAAACTACACCTGGACCATAGAAACTACACCTGGACCATAGAAACTACACTTGGACCATAGAAAATACACATGGACCATAGAAAATACACTTGGACCATAGAAACTAAACCTAGATCACAAGAACTACACCTGGACTATAGAAAATACACCTGGGCCATCAAAACTACACCTGGACCATAGAAACACCTGGTTAATAAAAACTACACCTGAACCAAACAAATAACACTTGGACCTTAGGAACTACACCTGGACCACAGGAACTACACAAGGACAATAGGAACTCTGGACCACAGGAAACAGGAAATACACTGGAACCACAGGAACTACACTTGGACCATGGGAACTACAGCTGAACCACAGGAATTACACCTGGACCAGAGACTCTACACCTGGACAATAGTCAGAGTCAGAGTCAGAGTTTCTTTATTGTCATTTGCACCTCATGTGGTACATGTGGTGGAGCGAAATTATGTACAAAAGGTCCCAACTAGAAACTACACTTGGACCATGAGAACTACACCTGGGCCATCACAAGTACACCTAGATCATAGAAAGTAAGCTTGGGCCATCAAAACTACACCTGGACCACATACACTACACCTGGATCATAGGAACCACACCTGTTCATAAAAACTACACCTGGACCATAGAAAGTACACCTGGATCATAGGAACCATACCTGGACCATTAAAAGTACACTACAGCTATCAAAATCACACCTGAACCATAGAAACTGCACCTGGACCACAGGCACTACACCTGGACTATAGGAACTACATCTGGACCACATGAACTACACTTGGAGTATAGGAACAACACCTGGACCACAGGAACTACACCTGGAATATAGGAACTACATCTGGACCACATGAACTACACCTGGACTATAGGAACTACACCTGGACTATAGGAACTACATCTGGACCACAGGAACTACA
>NC_056513.1:9404212-9423186 GCF_014905685.2 Nematolebias whitei | reverse complement strand
AACTACACCTGGACTATAGGAACTACATCTGGACCACAGGAACTACACCTGGACCAGTCATTCTGTTTGTGTCTCCTTCCTGTCCTCTCTAACTCCAGCAGTTGAGGCAGATGGTCACCCATCCTGAGCTGGTTCTGCTGGAGGTTTCTTCCTGTTAAAAGGGAGTCTTTCCTTTCCACTGTCTCCAGTGTGCTGCTCTGGGTGGGAGGTTGCAACAAAGTAGAGCTTCAAACAATCTGCAACTTCCTTAGAGACAAAACTTTGACTAATTGTCATTTTATAATGAATGTGAATTTTTGTGTCCTGAGATGGTTTACTGAGTTGGCGCCGTATAAAAAACTGAAATGAATTAAATTTATATTTGAAACAGACAAACATTTTCAAGGGTTTTAAATTATCTTGATGCATTTTTATATTTAAAAAAATGTAAATAAAGTTAAATAACTAAAAAAAAAAAAAAAAAAGTTACAAACACCAGAAGGGATGGCCATAATGTCCTGAACGAACTTAATGTTTTGAGACATGAATGGCTGAAAAAGCTGAAAGTAGCTGAATAATTTTAAATAAAAACCCTGTCACAGAAAAACAGCTTAAACAATGACAACATTCACACGAGAAAGTTGGATTTTTATTTGCTGAGCCACTCAAACATTCAACGTTGGAAAAAAAAAAAATGGACGTTAATGAGTATGTGGTCGTTATTTTGCTTTTTTTTAAAAATAAATCTCAAAGAGCTCTTTCTGTTCCTCGGCTCTTGATGCAGCATGTGCAGAATCCTTAATAATATGTTTGTGGTGTTAACGTGAGTGAAAGCAGAGCAGACCTTTGTGCTTTAATGAACACATTGTGAGCATTTCTATCAGCACGCCGATTATTCAACCGCAGGATTAAAGTGATTCATCAGAGGGGTGTGTCCTTTAAGTAGAAAGTTTTTATTCACAGTTTGGCCTCTTTAGGAGCTAAATAAAACCAATTTAAACACGTTTTCTTGTTTCAGCATTTTACTTTGCACTGATTATCTCCCACCGCTGAAAGACTGACGATAACATTTAAAGTGGAAACATTGTGTGTCTGTCTGTTAGCAAAATATCACAAGAATGTGCGAATTTATGAAAACATTTAGAAAGTAACCATCGGATGAACACATTAGGAGCTGATTCATTGCAAAATGTTGGGATAGTCCTATTTAGAAAACACATAAATGGCTCTAACTTGCCCAGTTTTAAACATATTGAGCTAAAATTTGGAGCGGTAGTAGCTGAGAGTCATCTCCAGCACACTATAAGACGAGCTCTTCTTGTTGTCCAGGTTTGATCAAAATGGCTACAGCTCAGTCATGCCTCATCTTAAGATGACCTTAGTCTTAAACTCTGGCATGAAAAGCAGCAGGTGATATTCAAGGAATGCTAGGCCTTTAACTGTATCGTGCACAGAAAGAACTCGAGAGCCGAGTGAGAGGCGAGAAGTTGTTACTGTTCAAACACGGTTCTTGGAGCGAAACGGAGGAAAGGTGTCAGCATATATATATTTTTTAACGATAATCCAAGCTGAGCCTTCAGTCACTCGAGCTGCAGAGAACCTGAACGCTGGCTCAGAAAGCATCCGATCAAGAACGACCACATTTCCCGCCTCGCTGTAGACGTTGTGTCCATCAATCAAAAAAACGGCCACGCCTCAGAATCCATCGCCGGTTCCTACGAGCAGAGGCAGACAATTAAACTACCAGCTGCACATCATTCCTAACATTTCAGTTTGGGTTCTGAAAAACAAAGACGTGAAACGACCGAAACATGCCTATGAAAATTATTTTCATTTGGACAAGCTAAAGGGAGCAGGGGATGAAGAATGCAGGGTGGCTCCTCCTGACAGCCTGGGAACTAGACGCTGAAAATCATTAAAAGTTGATACGTCTGTGGGTCCACTTCCAGGCACGCTAAATTATCTTTGCCATACTAAAACCTTCAGTTCAAGTGGAGACGTTAATAACCTGATGGCAAAAATCAACCCAAACGTCAGTTTATTGGAGCCACAAGGCCTGGAAAACAAAATCATTATCGTCTGTCTGGGTTTCAGCTCATCACCTCGAGGTTATTTAATGCGTGTGTCTCTTAAAACAATTAGCGTAGGAGCGCCACGTCGTGTCATCGAGCGTTCAACAGAAAAGGGCAGAGCGCATATTTTAAAACGAGTCGGTGCCAACTGTGTCGCAGTCGACAGCTTTTTGCTACTTTTAGCTTTTAGCTAGTCTTTATTATTTTAAGTCCTGATTTGTTTCTTTTAGCATTACCAGCTCAGTTTCAGTCCTCAGCATTAAATGTGTGACAGAAACTCCCACCCATGTTCAAAACACTAGCAATAAACTCAGTTTAAGTTTTTAGTTTCTGTGTGTCATCATTGTTCTTCTTAATAAATCTATTTATTGTTGTTTAGGCTTTAAAATCCCCCCGGGGCCGACGTTCGCACTACTGTCAGTCATCACTACATCACACGTTTGAGCCACAAAGCCTACATACCTTTTTACTTTTCTTTTGTTATACTCTCCCCAATGGGGGCATTAATTATCTGCATGTATCCTGTCACATGTGTGTGTGTGTGTGTGTGTGTGTGTGTGTGGGGGGGGGGGGGGGGTTAAGGACCATGATCAAAGGTGTGCAAATAAGGGTAGAGGCAGATGTGGGTGCTTCGCCTTCCCCACCTGAATTTATTTTAATTTTATTTTTTGTGTCGGTCTGGGGGTTTAATCCTGCATCCTCACAATCACAGACTTGTTTTATCTATGCAACCCCCCCCTTGCTATGTTGACCGTTATGGTTCTGTTATGTCATGGCCCAATGCTGTTACGGTTTAGTTACATTAAAGCTGTGTTACATTACGGCTCTGTCCTGTTACAGATCTGTTATGTTTTAACTGTGTTACGTCCTGGCTGAGTTATGTTATGGCTTTGTTAGGTACCAGTTGTGTTACATTAAAACTGTGTTACGTTAGGCAGTGATACATTACAGCAGTGTTATGTTAGGGAAGTGATATGTTACAGCAGTGTTATGTCAGGGTGGTGATACGTTACAGCAGTGATACGTTACAGCAGTGTTACGTTAGGGCAGTGATACGTTAGGGCAATGATACGTTAGGGCAGTGATACGTTACAGCAGTGATAAGTTACAGCATTGTTACATTAGGGCAGTGATACGTTAGGGCAGTGATACGTTAGGGTAGTGATACGTTACGGCAGTGATACGTTACGGCAGTGATAAGTTACAGCATTGTTATGTTAGGGCAGTGATATGTTAGGGCAGTGATACGTAACAGCAGTGTTACGTTACGGAAGTGTTACGTTATGGTAGTGTTACGTTACGGCAGTGTTACAATACAACAGTGATATGTTACGGCAGTGTTACGTTACGGCGGTGTTACGTTACGGCAGTGTTACGTTACGGCAGTGTTACATAACAGCAGTGTTACGTTACAGCAGTGTTATGTTAGGGCAGTGTTATGTTAGGGCAGTGATGCATTACGGCAGTGATAAGTTACAGCATTGTTACGTTAGGACAGTGATAAATTACAGCTGTATTATGTTACATCTGTGTTTGATTATGCCTATGTTTCTTTGTCTGTGTTACATTATATCTGCATTACGTTATGGCAGTGTAACTTTATAGCTGTTCTAGTCCTGTGTTGTTACATTACAGCCGTGTTACGTCTTGTCTCAGTGATTATGCCTCAATTACTATGTCTGTTACATTACAACAATCTTGTGTTACAGCAGTGTTACGTACATCAGTGTTACGTACATCAGTGTTACATTATGGCAGTGTTCCATTACGGCAGTGTTACGTAAAAGCAGTGTTACGTTAAAGCAGTGTTACTTTACGGCAGTGTTACATTATTGAAGTGTTATGTACATCTATATTACATTATGGTAGTGTTATGTTATGGCTGTGTTATGTTACAGATGTGTTATGTTACAGATGTGTAACCTCACAGATCTGCTTAGTTTCTGCTCTGTTATTCTATGATTGTGTTACATTATGGCATTTTTAAGTTACAGCTGTGTTACATCCTGGCTTAGTGATGTTACAGCTGGGTTATATTACTACTGTTACATCACAGCTATGTTACTTAATGTCTATGTTATGTTATGGATCTGTTACATTACGACTGAGTGAAGGTCAGCAGACACAGAGGATGCCTAGTGGATGCATTAGTCAGGATTATCAGCACACTGGTTTTCATCAGGCTGGATGGTTGGAATATACAACAACCCAACCTGTGTGCAAGTTTGACAAAAGTTAAACAACTGAACTATCTTTAGGCTCAACAAAGTCCATGCTCAATAATCCAGGTATACAATCCAACATTTTTCAGTCAGGTCATCTGGACAGTTGGACATCTGGAATGCTGGATTGTATACCTGGATTATTGAGCATGGACTTTGTTGTTTTCAACCAGTTTGACAAGACTGTCAACAAGGAAAAGGACCGGCAATGGAGGAGGGGGCGTACCAAAGAGACCATCTTATCACAAGCAGAACTGGTTTGTTCCACTTTGGAGTAAGCTGTTGGGGGGGGGGGGGGGATCGGTTTTGTTGTGCGTTTCCTTGACTGATGAAGCCTTCCGGACCAAAGGCGAAACGTTTCAGCACAAAAAAAAAAGGAACTGTCCAAATGACCTTACTGAAAAATGTTGGATATCTTTAGGCTCATTTTTTAACTATTAGATAGTGTTTTTGATTGGTAAGGTTCATCCCAGTACATAATGTCAGTTATTTGTAATTGTTTTTGACGGCCACATCACACAGTTTACTTACATGTGATTGACAGGTTTTAATAGAGGGAAAATTAGTCACCAGTACTTTTCTTTTACTTTCTGATTCAGCTTTCTCCTGAGAACTAAAACAGATGTCTTTCCAAGATAAGAGGTGGAAGATCAGCTTCCAAGCAAAACTGAAGCTGAAACCCTAACAACCATGAGGAGAAGTTTCATAAAAATCGGAGCCAAACGAAGCTTCAAGAAATTGTCAGCATCTGAAACTAAACAGCTCAGCAGCTAATGCATTTTTTTCTGAGTTTCTGTGTATTGAGTAAACAAGTGTCGCTGCCAAGATCAGTATTTATCTTTTAAACAGTTTTGAGAAGTAATTGGTCTCAAAGTTTGTAGCACATACAGCTGGAGAGTCGATGCTCTGAACTCTACATCTCCGAGCAGCTTTAAACTATATTTTATTAAAAAAGTCATCTGGATTATAAAATCCGATGTAGGTCACATATGGGTAAAAATTTCAGATTTTGGTCACTTTTGGCTGCAGTGTGAATGAAGCCTTAGTTGTCTAAATTATTGCAGAATTAAATCCTAAATCAATCTTGTGTCCAAATAAATTTTTTGTGTTTAGATAACTCATAATCACTATTTTATTTTAGATCGTTCAAGGATTAATTATTAATTTATTTTGTTTGTGAAATCATCAATTGAAGATCCAATATCTTTATCCGCTTCTTCTTTTCTGGGTCACAGGAGTCAATGGTGCCCATGTCCAATCATCACTGTGCGAGAGGTTGGGGACACCATGGATAGGTGCATCACAGGGACACATAAAGACAAATGAGACAAACAATCATTCACTCTCTCACTAGGGGCAATTTAGAGTTACCAATCAGTCTAACATGCATGTTTTTGGTCTGGAGGAAGAAACTAGAGTACCCGGAGAAAACCCACGCATTCACGGAGAGAACATGCAAACTCCACCCAGAAAGGCCCCAGGCCAGGATTTGAACCGATGGCCTTCTCACTGAGAGGCAACAGCTCTACCAACTGCGCCACCATGCTGCCCAAAATTAGAACATTATTTCCTGAATTTGTTTTTCTGTTGTTGATTTTCTTTTTAAATTTATATTATATTTGTAATAATTATTTTTAAGACACAAATCTATCTTCTCATTCAGAGTAATGATAAGAGTACCCTGTAATGATGAATAACCATATATCACCGTGTATTGTAAATATAAACGCAACACATTTATTTTTGCTCCCATTTTTCATGAGCTGAACTCAAACATCTGAGACTTTTTCCTCTGTACTCAAAAGGTATTTTTCTGACAAATATTGTTCACAAATTTGTGTAAATCTGTTTTAGTGAGTACTTCTCCTTTGCCGAGATAATCCATCCACCTCACAGGTGTGGCGTATCAAGATGCTTAGACAGCATGATTATTGCACAGGTGTGCCTTAGGCTGACCACAACAAAAGGCCACTCTAAAATGTGTAGTCCTCAGTCCGTGACTGAGGGACAGTTGTTACCTATTAACCTTTAGAAGATCACGTGGGGAAAAAATAGCCAAAAAATAATTTTGGTGCTGTTAATAATCTTTTTAATTTTAATTTTATTATATATTTTTTATTATTTTCAGACAAAGCCTACAAATTCTTCCAAGTTATTTGTTTATTTTGTCAGAATTTTTTTTAAATGTTCCTGTAAACTCAAACTATCCTAAAGTTTTATTTAGGGGGAAATGTTACCACAGGGAAATCCCAATATAAATGCATTTTCTGATCAAATAATTACATCATTAAAGAATGTATTTCTTAGTATTTTTTTTTCTGTTTGTTTTATACTACTTCTATCTCCAAACTCTTGATTTTTATATTAGCTCAGTGATGTTTTTTTTTTTTTGTCTGTATTTACGAGCTTTTGTAAACTTTACCGGGACGGACTTGCACCTGTCCTGGCTGGATGTTGCTGTGGAGCTCCAGCTCTCATCTTGTCTGACAAAATTGTTTTAGTTTGGATGTAAAGAGCAAAAACACACTTGTACTGAGCACAAGTAAACATTTAGTGCAAAAACAACATTTCCACGTGCATGCAGGCTGAAGACTCAAAAGCCCCACGGCTCAGAACGTCCGACTCCGGTTGACTCGACTGGACGTCACTATCAAATCCACCGTGCTGCAGCTGGTAATCTGTTCGGGTCAGTAAAAGCAGAAGCAAAACAAAAACTGGCGTTGTGCACAAATAGTTTTAAAAAGGAAATAAAAGTTTTAAAAAAATTTAAAGAAAATATTAACTAAAACCGAGCCAGACGTATGAGTTTCACCGAAAACAAGGCCTCATTTTCAGCTGTCTGATCTGGAGGGTCTGGTGAGCCGGTGGTCTTCACAAAACTCCAGACTGGAGTTTACAAAAATGTCAAAACTTTTAGGGTGTGCAGTTCTTCCTCTAAGGAGTTCAAGGACCTGCTGAGGTGTAACCTCTGGTGCATATTTTTGGTTTGTGAGAGGAAACCGGAGTATCCGGAGAAAACCCACGGCTGCACGAGGGGAACGAGTAAATGGGTCGTGAACCTTCGCATTGCAAGGCAGACTGTCCATCCGCTGCTCCACCGTGTCTGACCAAACCGAAAATGGCACCAAGTCTGATCACAAGCACAGTCCTTGTATTGAAACGACCTTTGCACTCGAGCAAAATAAGTAAATAAACCGGAGGAGTGTTGACGAAGATCCACTCAAGATAATCATGTTTTAATCTGCTGATTGTGTTAACGATGACTCAGCGTTCACACACAAAAAAAACTAAATGAAACTTAACCTACGGTAATATGACAGAACTAAAGAAAACCAAACTTGACTTAAATAAATGTAACATAAACTAAACTTAAAGTGAAGCTAACTTGATTTAAGTGAAGATAAACCATCCGGTGATCCTTGTGGCGTTCGTATGAAATAAAAACAATGTTTGCTGCTGAGATTTAAAAAGATTCCAACAGATGTACATCATGTTTACAGCTGGATAAAATATATAAATATATAAATATATTGCTGAGTCCAGCAGCACAGTAACTGTAGGTGTAATTAGATTACTTACAGGAGCTGGATTACTTCAAGTGTAATCCTCACATCGTGTTTGTTGCAGAAATAAAAGAACTGATTCTTACAGACGGCTGGTCATCGGGCTGCGAAACATTTTCAACTCCACGTCCAAACGGTTCTGACTCCACTGAGCCAAACCCAGACAGCCTGAGAACAAACAGAGGAAACTGGGGCCTGCTGGGGCCTCCCAGCTGTTTGACCAATAAAGATCAATGAGCCCAGGGGCAGAAAGGTCCAACAGGAACCTGGACATCCGTCCAACATGTCTGATGTTGGACATGTCTCCACCATCAGAACAAACCAGAACTTTATTCATCTCCAGAAACAGTCTGAAACTTTTATTACAGGGAGGCACGGCAGTGGAACTGTCATGGTTTGCACTCATTCTGCTGTCTGTTGAATATTCAGCAAAATTATTATTTTTATTGAAATTTAATCTTTACATGAAACTTTAGGAGTCAGCCTGGTTCAAGATGGCCGCCACATCCAGTTAAGAAAAGTGGCTAAAGCTCCTCCGACAGGTTCTGAGCTACAGTTTGGTGTGGTAGTAGCTGAGAGTCATCAGGCTGACCCAACGAACAGCAACTGGGTCACCCTCAACGTTAAACTGGCGCGGCGGGCGACACGCATTACTGCCGCACAGCGGAGACACGCGCCTTCAAGAGCTCAGCTCGTTTTACCTGCAGCTGAAGTCCGCCGGAACACACCTGGTGGATTTACCTGGATGACTGAGCAGCACCTGACGGTCGTGTCCTGTCACGCGTGGGCGATTCTGGCGCCACGCCCCACCTGGACGCGCGGCCACGCCTCGCGCAGGTGCACGCTATAAAGTCCATCCACCTGCGGCTCCGGCTCCACTCCTCTCTGCAGAACCGAACCGGCATCATGAGCACCATGCGCTTCTCCTCGCTCTCCATGTCCTCCGCGTCCTCCGCCAGGACCCCCCGGGGCACCAGCGTGCACGGCGGTGCGGGGGGCCGCAACGTGCGGGTGTCGTACGCCTCCAGCGGGCTCGGCTCCAGCTTCGACCTGAGCCATGCGCTCGGCGGCGGCGGCGGGGGGGACATGAGCCTGTCGGTGTCCGGCAACGAGAAGGCCACCATGCAGAACCTGAACGACCGGCTGGCCTCCTACCTGGACAAGGTGCGCTCCCTGGAGACCGCCAACGCGCAGCTGGAGCGCCAGATCCGGGAGTGGTACGACAAGAAGGCCCCCGCCACGAGGGACTACAGCCGGTACCAGGTCATCATCGACGAGCTGCGCCAAAAGGTCAAAGAGAAAAACTCAGGACCTCATCAGAACCGTTTTTATTCCTCCAGTAAACTTGTTTAATTTTTGATCTACAAAAACTTTATTATAGGATTAACTGAGGATTTGAGTTTTATTATAATTTGTATAATCTGAACAAGATGTTTGATATTCTTTCTACAAAAATCTCAGTGGTTTATTCCTCGGGTCCAACATGAACCCTCATGTTTTACTTCCTGATGATTCTTCATCCCAAACGGTTCTGTTGGTTTTTCAGATCAGTGCTGCCACGACCGTGAACACCACGCTCATGCTGCAGATTGACAACGCTCGGCTGGCGGGAGAGGACTTCAGGATGAAGTGAGTGGACCTGGTTCTGGTTCTGGTGATGTAATGGTTTCCGGCTGCAGGCCTTTAACGGACGGTGGAAAACTGGCTGAGCTGGTTTGAGCTCAACACTCGCCGTCGTTTTTATTTACGGTGTTAACTGCCGAGGTGGAAGTCCGCTCGGATCTGCGGCGGTAGAACCGTGGTTTGGGCCGGTTCTGTTTCTGGGCAAAGCATTCTTGTTGAATGTTCAACAGAAATGTTAAATATTTATCTGTTCCTTCACGCAGTCGGTTCTGACCTCAGTCCGGTTTAACGACGCTAACTTTCACCTCGCAGGTTTGAGACTGAGCAGTCGGCTCGAATGTCGGTGGAGGTGGACATCGCCGGGCTGCGCAAGGTTCTGGACGAACTGACGATGACCCGGTCCGACCTGGAGATGCAGGTGGAGGGCCTGAAGGAGGAGCTGGTGTTCATGAAGAAGAACCACAAAGAGGTGAGAGAAAAAAAACAATCCTGTTTCCAGACCTGCTCCTCTGTTCCGGGTCGTGGACCTGGTGTCTGTGTCCTGTAGTCACTGCGACGGGCGGGGGACACTTGGACACGTCCAACGACCATCACAGGGACACATGGAGACAAATGAGACAAACATTCACCGTCACACACATACCCAGTGAGAACCAGCACTTCAGAATACTGTCTGGTCCCTGCAGGTACCAGGTACACAGAGTATACATACCAAACTGATCCATACCATTACCAGGTGTGCAACTGGTACACAGTTAGTATATACCACGTATATACCAGATATGTACAAAGTGTGCCACTGGTACACATTACCATCGTACCACACGCACAATACCATGTACATATCGGGTATGTACCAGGTGTGCAACTGGTACACAGTTAGTATATACCAGGTATGTACCAGGTGTGCAACTGGTACACAGTTAGTATATACCAGGTATGTACCAGGTGTACAACTGGTACACAGTTAGTATATACCAGGTGTACAACTGGTACACAGTTAGTATATACCAGGTGTACAACTGGTACACAGTTAGTATGTACCAGGTGTGCAAGTGGTGCACAATACCAGTATACCACACATACAATATCTCATACATACCAGGTATCTACGAGGTACATACCAGGTATTCCTCTGGTATATAATCAGTATAAGTACCTATTATTATGTACCCAGTAGCTGCCTGGTACATGTTTGATAGGTACAAGGAATGTACCCTGAAAGTACCAGGAACTTACACGGTAAATACCCAGTAAGTATAACATACTTAGCTGGTATATACCAGGTACGTACTGGGTTGTATTAAGTATAGCTCCGTGAAGCAGTGTACATGGAGAAGGTTTATTTCAGTATTAAACACATTTGTGTAAAAATAGTTTTATTGACAAATTTTTCTAAAAAATTTTAACCTAAAATTTAAAAAATAAATTAATAAAATGTCACAATAAGACAACTTGGCGTCAACACTGACAAAAAATTAAAAGTATCTTGTGAAGGACACGTCGAGGTCTTCCAAGAGTTGTTTTCTTCCACAAAGAACTTCACTGGTTCTGGGCCAACGCGCCGTGTTCGTCATTAAAGATGATGCCACAGAACTCCGAGCCAAGAACCGGTGACTCAGAACCAAACCGTCTGACAGGAACACGTTTCCGATGATTTATTCAGACTAAAGTGTTTTTAAACGCCAGACGTGTGGATCTCGTTCTTCCAGACATAAACCCAGAACACGTTGGTTCCGGTTCCCTCTCAGCTGATTTCTCTGCTTAATGCTGAGTCAGCATTCACATTGTTTATTTTTGTAACCATAATGTTTGTTTAAATTTATTTGAACAGTTTCCTCAGAAATGCATTATGTTTCTCTGAAATCTTCCTCAGGCTCAGTTTTTGTTTTCTGCTACTTTTAGTTGTTTTTGTTTTTCTGCTAGCAGTTGGGTACTTGTAGCTATGGCGTTATGTTTAGCTAGCAGTTTGCTACATAGTTTTAGCTTATTGCTACATTTAGACTTAAGACTAGGCTCACTTTTTCCTTTTCGTTTTAAGCTAACATTTTGCCTCCTTTTAGTCATTTGCTTCTTATTTCTTGCTAGCTGTTTGCTAATTTTAGCGAAAGTTTTGCTACATTTAACTTGCTTTGTGCTGTATATTAGCTTGTAGCTAGCATTTTTATTAGTTTTTTTTAGCTTGCTATTTAAAACTTTATACTTTTTTTTTTGCAACACCTAGTTCAGCTTATTTAAACATTTACCCAAAAAATAATTTTCAGCAAATTGCCTCTTAGCTTTTCGCTAACATTTGCTCCTTTTTAATTTGTAACTAGCCTTTTTCTATTAATATTTTTGCTTCTTTTAGCTTTTAGCCTGCATTGTGCTACTTTATTACACGTTTAAAGCTAAAATAGGATGCTTATCCAATTTTTTTAAATTATTAATCAATATTTTGTGATATCGTACAAATTCCAAAATGTAAACGAGTTCAGACTTCTAATTGGCTTCTAGCTAGCGCATTTCTACCATTAGCTTTTAGCTAGCATTTTATGTCATAGTTTTAGCTCTTCTTCATTTCTAGCTAGGCTTTTGCTACTTTTTAACAGTTAGATATTTGCTGTAATTAGTTTTAGCAATACATTTAGCTTTTAGCTGGCACTTTGCTACATTTAGTTTTTAGCTAGCATTTGGCTACATGTAACGTTAAGCTAGCATTTGGCTACTTTATTGTGAGCGTAACGCTAAAACGGTGCAATTTTTATCCACTTTCCTACTATTTGACTGTGTTTTGTGATATTTTGCTAAAGCAGAAATGCAAAGGGCTCTATTTAGCTTTTAGCTAGCGTTCTGCTTCTTTCATCTTTATCTTCTTCTTAACGTTTCTCAGCGTTCACCATGTGTTTTGGCAGAAAGCGTCCTTCCTCTCGCCTCTTAACGGTTGTTGTGTTTGCAGGAGATGGCCGCTCAGCGCAGCCTCATGGCCACCAGCTCCGTGAACGTGGAGGTGGACGCCAAGCCCCAGGAGGACCTGAACCAGGTCCTGGTCGAGATCCGAGCTCAGTACGAGTCCATCACCGAGAAGAACCGCCGCGACATGGAGTCTTGGTACAAGGGCAAGGTGAGACGAGTCCCGTATGGGACGGTGAGCGGTTTCGTCTCCCGATGAAGTCGGGAGTAAATAAATTTTTATTTTTATTTTTATTTTTTTTTAAGTTTGAAGACCTGAACAGGGCGATGGCGAGCAGCACGGAGACTCTGCAGACGTCTCGAACCGAGATCACCGACCTGAAGAGGACTCTTCAGGGCCTCCAGATCGAACTGCAGTCCCAGCTCAGCCTGGTAATCTACAGTTCTTTTATCTACTGAAGTGTTTCCTGTCTCTCAAAACCGAACCTCGAGTCCCTGAACCTGACTTCTGCTAACAGTCGTTTGTCCTCCGCTGCAGAAAGCCGCCATGGAGGGAACGCTGTCCGAGACGGAGACCCGTTACTCTCTGCAGCTCCAGAGCCTTCAGTGCCGGGTGAACGACCTGGAGGAGGAGCTGAGCCAGGTGAGGGTGGACATCAGGCGCCAGTCCAGTGAGTACCAGATGCTGCTGGACATCAAGACCAGGCTGGAGCTGGAGATCGCGGAGTACCGGAGACTGCTGGACGGCGAGAGCACCCAGTAAGGAAACGGTTCAGCAACGGAAACTAACGAGTTTCTGGAAAATATAATTTCAAGTGTTTCTGCTGAGTTTAACACTTCCTCGATGTTTTAATATTTTTTTTTTTTAGGAAAATCACCACAATTGAGGTGAAAGAAGAAAAACGTAAGTTCGCTTCACCTAAATGACAGTAAAGATGATTTATTGTCGTGTTCCTACAAGAATCGTTGTTTAATTTGCATGAAGTCGGTTGTGTTTATTAATAAACTCTTGCAGTAGGACAGCCATGGTCCAAAGAGCTGGACTGAAAATAAAAATTAAGCTTAAGTCACATTAAATGGCACCAAAACAAAAACAGCTATGAAAATGTTAACAAATATTTATAAAATAAAAAAACACAACTACTTGAAAAAACGCCCATCCCTATTTGATTTCTGTGATTGAAAAAGTGCCTTGGTTAAAAAATTCATAAAATTGGCGAGCCGCCACGTCCAAAAACGCACTTGCGTTGTGTACGAGTAAACATTGATACAAAACAGTCGATCCACGCACACAGACTGAAGAATTGTACGTGTCGGCCGAATGAATAGGTTTGATCGGAAACGAGTCCTCGTTGTCCTCAATGTCGTTCACCTTCAGATTCACGACATTAACCTGAAGAGAATAGGCAAAGAAAATTAGTTTATCGAACCTTTATTTACGCAGTCTGAGTCTCTACTCCATTTTCAACAGAGAGCTAGTTCACTGACTTTATACTAATATTTAAATTTTTTCGTGTCCTCTGCAGGTAAACCGGTCATCACCCAGAGAACGAAGGTGGTGATCGAGGAGCTCATCGATGGAAAGGTGGTGTCCCGCACTGAAGACGTGGACACCGAGGTCCTCAGCAAGTAGACCGAACCCAACGAGAAAGAAGAACCTGCTGTTTGTGTAAATAAGTTTACTAAAACGCAGAAATAATAAATATTTATCTGCCAGGGTTGGATGTTTAATTAGATGGCTCTGAGCTATAAAAAAAAAAAGATTTTTAGACGAGCAGAGTTCAAATCCTGAGACCAAAACGAGGTTTTTGTCAACGTTTTCTCCATTTTACAAAAATATCAAGACTCATATAAGTTTTTTATTTCTGCTGGGTGGTCTGTCGCAGTAAAATGTTGTTCTCAGATTTTACGTGTCTTTGTTGCTGCATGGAGCGTTTTTAACGATGGAAACTTATTTCATACATTTTAACAAATGAAATATTTTAAGATTTCTGCAGTTCATGTTTAATATTTCTGACTCGCACCAATAAATTTTACATCAATACTTTTCTGTTCCTCGTATTTATTTCATTTACATAAAAACCTAAAGACAGCAGGAAGTTGTGTAAACATATTTTTGGACTTTCTTGTTGCAAAGTTTACCCAAAAAATCAAACAAAAAGCTGAAATGAATAAAATGTTCGTAGAAAAATGATAATAGGATAATTATATATACTGGAGTTTTCGTTTTAGTCCTGTTTATTTCAACAGGTTGTTACGGTAATTGGAACGAGCCTCATCTGCGCCCACTATTAACGTAATTTTCTTTTCTGGAAAAAATTTTTTAGACATCCATCCATTATCTTTTACCCGCTTCTTCCATTTTGGGTCACGGGGGTTGTTGGTGCCCGTGTCCAGCAATCACTGTGCGAGGGGCGGGGTACACCCTGGACAGGTCTCCAGTCCATCACATGGCCACGTAGAGACAAACAACCATTCACTCTCTTACTCACACCTAGGGACAATTTAGTTACCAATCAGCCTAACATGTATATTTTTGGTGTGTGGGAGGAAACCGGAGTACCTGGAGAAAACCCACGCATGCACGGAGAGTACATGCAAACCACCCAGAAAAGCCTCCGGACCGGGATTTGAACTGGGGACCTGCTCTGAGAGGTGGCAGCTCTACCAGTTGCGCCACTATGCTGCCCATTTTTAGACATTTCTGTCTTAAATCTGTAAATTTGAGCCCTGTTCATCCGACTCCATGCAGCCTGAAAACGGTCCCAAAAACAAACAAACCTTTTTTAGGTAGAAATGAGGAAAATAAACCCCAAAACGACACAATCAAACTGATAATTCGTGTTTGTTTTCCAGCCCAAAGGGCGTGAAAATAAAGCTTTAAGTGATTTAAAGTATATATGTAGTCAGCAAGGAGCTCAGTGTCCATTGTCCGGATGTGGGTGACCGGGGCCCCACCCTGGAGCCAGGCCTGGGGGAGGGGCTCGTCAGCAAGCGCCTGGTGACCAGGTCTCTACCCATGGTGCCTGCTCGGCCCAAACAAGTAATGCCGGTTTGCCTTCCTGTGGGCCCACCACCTGCAGGAGGGCCCATATGAGTCGGGTGCATGACTCCATGGACAGCGGCTGAAGATGGGGACCATGGCGCTCTGACCCTGGCTTACCAAAGCTGCCTCTTGGGACATGGAATGCGACTAATCTGGTGGGGAAGTAGCCTGGGCTTGTATGTGAGGTTGAGTGGTACTGACTAGATAAAATGTACAGTAGTTGGGCTCACCTCATCTGGGGCAGCTGTAGCTGAGTGGTTAGAGCAATTATCCTCCAATGCAAGAGTTGGGGGTTTGATTCCACAGCAGTCACATGCTGAAGTATTCTTGGGTCACTGGACAAGATACTGAACCCCTCATTGCCTCCTATGTGTCCCATTGGTGTATGAATGTGTTCTAAAAGCACTGATTATTATTTGTATAGATCTAGTAGAGTGCTGTATGAATGGGTAAATGAGGGCACAGGTTGTGTTGTAAAGCGCTTTGAGTATCTCGATAAGGTAAGGTGTTACTGTATACAAGTATAGTCCATTTACCTTGACACACAGCATGGGCTCTGGAACTGATCTCCTTTAGAGGGTAAGGATGCTTCCTGGGTACCTCCCTAGGGAGGTGCTTCAAGGATGTCCGACTGAGAGGAGACCCCGGGGAAGACCCAGGACACGCTGGAGAGACTCTCTCGGTTGGCCTGGGAACACCTTGGAGTCCTCCCAGAAGAGCTGGAAGAGGTGTCTGTGGAAAGAGATGTCTGGACCTCCCTGCTCAAGCTGCTGCCCCCGAGACCTGACTTTGGAACAAGAGGAAGATGATGGATGGATTTATTTAGTTCATCTGATTCTGATACAATAAACTCAAACAAATACTAAAAGTTTATCTAAAATAATTTACACTGACATTGGGCTTCAAATGAGAAATGTTCCTCGTTTGATTATGAAACATCTGCAGGTCGTCGTGATCAGATCAACAATATTTTAATAGTTTCCCTCAAGCCAACCAGACGGTTCCAACTAAATATGAAGATTTAAACATCAAATGTGTGTTTAGTTAAAAGATAAAGTTTCTCTGCGTGTTCATAACTTCACATACTTGGACGCTGAGGTGTCCAGCAAGTAGACGGAGCCCAATGAGAAAGAAGAACCTGCTCTTTGTGTAAATAAGTTTACTAAAACACAAACAATAAATATTTATTATCTGCCAAGTCTGGATCTTTACTCAGATGGTTCTGATTTAGCAAATAATAAATAAATAAAAATACTTTTAGACAAGCAGATGTGATAAATATAGTGATTAAAACAAGTTATATTTATGCGTGATGCTCACTTTGGGCCAGAATAAGTTTTGTTATGATGTTTTCTGTGATGTATTATTATTATTAATAATAATAATAATAATAATATCATAATAAAATAGTTAATATTTTAGTTATTTAGGAGCTGTTTGGAGGTTAAACCTTAACAAAAAGTCATACCAAAAGGAAAAAAATCATTCTTTAGTCTCCAAATAAAAGAAACGAATGTGTGCTAAAATTAAAATATTAGATAACGTTAATTATTAAATTAGACCTGTATTTCCTCTCACTTTATTTTATGAATGTACTACAAAGATGTAATTTATTTTAAGTTCTCTTGTTTTATTGCATTTATTTTGACTTCATTTACTAATATTTAATGTGCATTTGTCCTTTTCTTCTTGTCTGTAGGAATAATCTCTGCTGGTGGCTAATAAATAAATATGTTTTATTTTATTAGATCGGATTTTAACATAAGGTGCAGTTTCTTCATTTGGCCACTAGATGTCAGCACGTCTCTGAAGCTGAAAACTATTTCTTTTAATAAATTAAAATTCTCTTTATAAATTCATCTTTCAGATGAAGACATTGTTAAACTTTGTGGTTTACATTTTCCCTCCTTCGCACAAATTATCATTTTTTTCCTTCTTATAATAAATTAATCAACAACAACAAAAAAGCTCTGTAAAACAAAAATATTCTCTTAATTATTTCGGAAGGACACAGGAAGCAGGAAGTAAATCAATGTCTTTATTTCTCTTTCTGTTTGTTTTTATGTTTATTTTTACTGCTGAACTTTTGAAAAAAACATTTAAATCTTTTAAAAAATAAAAGCCAGGATCAGTTCTTCGTGTAACAAAAAGACGGAATCATCTTTGGAAAATGAAAAAGGATGTGAAAAGTTAAAGTTCCGACACGACTCGGTTCTGTTCGCTCCAGTCATGACCCAAATGATGACAGAGCCCTGCACCGCGGGATGCTGACGTCACCATATTACAGGCACTTCCTCGGTGACGTCACCCAGAGGCCGCCCTCTGCCGGCCGGCCGCAGACTGGCATTACGTCATCTGAGTGGCGGGTGGGTGGGGGGGTACTGGTATCAGGTTCGGTTCGTTGCAACCTGGGAGGAAGCAGCAGGACCAGAACTTTTATTGTCGGTGGGATCCACTATGACAAAAAAAAAAAAAAAAAGTTTATATAAACATCTTGTTTGAACCCAACAAAGTTAAGTCAGGTCTGTGTTGACAAAATTAAATAAATAAATCATGAAAGAAGTAATTTAATTGTCTATTTAATTATTTAATGATGTATTTAATAATTAAATGATACATTTCATTATTATGTATTTATTTATTTAATTTTGTCACATCCTCCATTCAGGTCAACTGGACGTTTTTTATTTATTTATTTAAGATGGTGTCTGAGTCCGCCCTCTCCCCCTTCGACTCCTGAGGCAGCCATAGCCAAACTGGTTCAAAACATCAAAGTTCGTGCTCAGTAATAATCTATGAACGAATGATGAAAAGTATGGATTACTGAGCATGAACTTTGATGTTTTGAACCAGAGGGTGGGCCACAGAAACCATCTTATCTCCACCCAACTGGTTGATGTGAGTGTGCTGCTTTTGGAACTGAGTTTGTTGTGGCTCTGACTGATGAAGTCCTTTGGATGAAAGACGAAACGTCTCAACAAAAAGAAACCATCCAGAGGACCTGACTGAACCTTGTTGGATTTTTTTACCTGGATTATTGAGCATGAACTTTGATATTTTGTTTCAAGTTTTCTGTCAAAAAAAAAAAAGAAAAAACAAACATCATTAGGATTTTGTAAAGAAACTCAGTTCTCAAATCTTAGATTCACCAAAATATTGAATGAATTTGAAATAAATATGGACTAAATGACGACACTCTTAAACGGGCCAGTAAAATTAAGATTTTTGTTGTTGTTGTTGTACGAGTCAGATCCTCAAGGCCACCTGTCAATCAATCCATAGGCTCATCAGCAACTGACCAATCAGCTCTTTGAAGTGCATTTTACTAAATTCCCAGGATTAAACAACAACAACAACAACAACAACAACACCCCCACCGAAGAAAAAAAAAAATCAGTATTATATTACTGAACTGACCTTTAACCTGAACTTTATCTGAGATCAAACTTTCAAAGTGTGTTTCCCTTATTAATATATATTTTTTACACACTGGTGAGTCCAGCCGGCACTTTTCAAATATGGAACATTTGGGTGTCCTGCCCCAGGTGGGAAATGGGGAGCTAAAATTAGCGTAGCT